>NW_023596225.1:29447689-29560189 GCF_011947565.3 Pollicipes pollicipes | reverse complement strand
CTCACAGGTAATGCCAACTGAATCAGATCTCGCTGTAAAGTCGTATATTTTTGCAAGGCATTCCGACCAAGCTTGATTAACACAAAATTGCGTAAGTTTTGATTTAGATCATAAAGGTGCGTAGGTTTTGATTTAGATCATAATCGATCGAGGAAAGATTATGTGATGCAACTGAACATGGGCCAGCAGTGCATAAACAGTCACCTGCTCTGAGCCTTGTCTGAGCACTGGACCGGCTGGAGGCAGCAAAATCGCTTACGCTAATTAAAGGCTTGCGTCTGACGATGATCTGTCGGGCAACATACTTACGTACAGACAATGTTATCAATGACGATGCTATGCTATTGCGTACAGTGCTATCCACTGGTTTTCATCTGAATTATGAAAAGCGACGTACCTGAAACGCATGCAGACGACATTGCGTTTTTTACTCACAAAGCGTTTCAGCTTCATGGTGGAAAGGTGTGTTTACTGTTGAAGCATAACCTAGATACGTCTCAAAGGTCCAGGCTCCCTGGTTAGATAAAAATGGGTATGTTTGATCACAGCCCGACCACCGAGTGAAAACAAAAGTCTGATTTTCCTAGAGATGGACAAACCAGATGCGCCTTTAATAACGCAGGAATGGATGACCATGTCGGGTGTTTCGCGTTGTGCTTCATTGTGTGCGTGGTTCTGGCGGTCAAAGTGACGTGGATATCCAGGTTTGTAAATATTTTCTCTCGCAGTATCATGCATGGCTCTTATTCTGAAGCAAAAATATCCTGGCATGCCAAGCCTGAGCTAATCCCCGTCCACTCATGCGTCACTGTTTTCCCTTTAAGACGTAAATGCGGCTGATGCGTATTAATTATTTGCCATGCTTTAACATTTTAAAGCCTTACTTACAAAATCGTTCCCTTATTCCGATTCAGGGCAATGTATGCTTAATTCAAAACGACAGTGACTGCTCCGGTGTTATATTCTGTGGTGGGAATGTTCAACACTCATCAGTTACCCAGAACCATAGAATTGACTGACCTGTGTAACGTGTTTGGCCCCATGTATTTCTCAAGCTAAACCAAGCGCCACTGTCAGTGGCGCTGCCTACAAAGCATAGAACATTGTTTATTTACATTTAATTTGTAAATAACCCGCATCCTTTCTGACTTTACATTGCAAGAGACTAGCTATGTGTTAGAAACACGTACTTGAGTCATAACGCCACCTGAATGCCGTTGAAAGGTGGATATTTTTCACACTTATTCAAAAGTTTAAGAATCGTACTAATTTAAAATAAAAACTGTGTTGAACTACTTTTCCAAAGAAGTCACAAACTTTAGCCATCGGACGGTTGAACCGGTGACCATTCACCGCTAATCAGTCTGCAGCAATTTTAGGTTAACAATTGTGTGGTCTGAATGGCATTGCTATTGCCGAGAACACCCCGATGCACTCTTGGATCCAGTGGGTCTAGCTACCCGGAATTTCTGGGTCCCCAATGTGAGCGGATGTTGCGTAAAAGTGTGTCTTCAGCTTCTTTGTACGCGTGTGAAACTTACCCTGGAAGATTAAAAAATATTTAAAAGTCTGGCATTCACTGTCATGATTACAATGTTTCTACTGTTGCAAATAACAAGAAAATGACAAAATATCTAGCCGGGCCTATGCTAGCATGCAAGTAGATAGACACTATTCTCACGATTACCGCTACACGTTAAACACCAAATTATCCCATTCCACTGATATTAGTGGAATTCAGGACGGCAGAAAGAGATTCTTTCCTGACTTTTTTGTTTCAGAATAGGTGAACAACAGCGTCGGCAATGCTTTTACGGCCATGAAGGGGTCATGGCAGCGGTCGTGCCAGAAAAAACTAAAAATCTGGTAAAAACTATGGGTTCAGGGCTAAAAAAACAGCAGTAAGCCAACGTGAGTTGGGGCGCAAAGACAAAATAGTATGTATGTCTGCATAAGGCATAGTATTTAGTAGTATGCCAATGTGATCATAGCTGGGTTATTTCAAAAAGATGCCAAAACATTTCTTTTCACAGCGTGCTTTCCGTTTCAACTTCATCTTTTCGATCCTGAACCCGTACCAAGAAGATCAGAAGTCAAGCAGCCCTCAAACAGATAAGGCCTATAAGGAGCTGGCTGCCTCAGTCACGGCCTGTTTGCCTGCTATAATTTTTGCTACATCTGTTATGTTTCGCCTAAAGCTGTTGAGTGTACGATTGAGACCGCGGAGAGACCGCTTGGGTACGCTGGGACCAATCAATATATGCTTTATTTCTGAAACCAACTCGTTTTCTAAATTTCATACCAAATGGGGAAAACAAAAATTACCAAAGACCAATTCGTTTCCCACATACTAAAACGCGGCTTGGATTCATGCCAAACGTCTTTTCCACTTGCGAATGTTAAACAGATCTCTTGGCGTACGGCCAAAACCTTTTTCGCACGCCAGGGAAACCCTGTCCCCTGTGCCTGTCTCCCCCAGCACACTGCGAGGAAACACCACCAGTATGCGAGCCAGCCCAGGCCAGTCCAAGTCGGCGTTCTGGCCACGGGCACCGGCCACCCCGGAGAGCCCCGCTCGGCCATGGAACTTTCCACGCCAGTCGATCAACCAGTGTCGTATAGCAGGTGCGGGGGCCGTAACCCTATACTTAAACACGTAACTGAAGACCAACTGTCTTACATCGCACGTGCACCCGAATTTGACATTGATCGCCTGGCTGAAGTGCGCAGCAGATGTCCAGGTGCGGTCGGTTGGCCCGGTGACGGCCAAACCGCGGGCGGCGCATCGGCTCAGGCGCACAGACCTCACCAGCGTGGAGCAAGACCGATGGGTGCGGCGGCGGTGTGACTCCGCATCCTACAGCGGGCCGCTGGCGAACGGTCACTACGGATCGAGTGAGTGCTGCATGCCGGTACTGGCTCGCCGCACGGTCAGCACGGGCTGCGTTGCAGTGCGGTGCAGTGCAGTGGCAGGTGCAGTTGCAGTACATATGCTCGCACGGGTGAAGAGGCTCCCTCACGAGTACCGTCAGCGTCAAACACTGCGGTGCTGAGCTCTTCCTTTGTAATCGTTCATGGCTTTGGCCCTTCGCACTGGTTTCAAAATTTTACGGCAGTAGCCCGTGCTAGGATTTTTTAAAAGAAGCTCGATGAAGTCGGAGAGTAAAAGTGATTTTCACAACATAACACAAGTGAAGGACTGGTCCGAACTGGGGCTGTCCCTGCGTCAGTCGCCAGGCACACGACTGCACCTTGGATTTTGTCAACTGCCGGTAAAGGCCATGAGCCATCTCATTCAGCTGATCACGCAAAAATACGGTCAGTGTGTGTGTGTGTGTGTGTGTGTGTGTGTGTGTGTGTGTGTGTGTGTGTGTGTGTGTGTGTGTGTGTGTGTGTGTGTGTGTGTGTGTGTGTGTGTGTGTGTGTGTGTGTGTGTGTGTGTGTGTGTGTGTGTGTGTGTGTGTGTGTGTGTGTGTGTGTGTGTGTGTGTGTGTGTGTGTGTGTGTGTGTGTGTGTGTGTGAGTGTGTGCGTGTGCGCGCGCGCGCGTAGAAGGGGGAGGGGGCATTGTTGTTGTTGCTGTGACATCAGGTCATGCAACGAAAGCTTTAGTTCAAGTGTACTTGGCAGTCTTGCATTATAGTCACGGCGTTGCAACGATTGTGGGTAAAGTTGTTATTTGCAATCCGGTTTTATCTATGTTTCATCAGGAAACGCTCTACATTTGAAAATATTGAGCCAAGCATGAGATATGATTAACTGTACTCACTTATACCTATTGGTATACGTCTATGTGGACTGGTCTAGACAACACAACTTCTCTGTTGAGTAAATATGCTCGTCAACACGTCATTGTTTTGATTACGTCATCGCACCTTGCGCAACATTGATTGAGAGCTAAATGACGGTCGTTGTATCGTCCTCCTAATCGTCCTCACGAATGCCAGATATGACCGACTCGACAGTTCTATTTTTATTGGCCTTGATCGCAGCATGGCTAATTGAATGTCAGGATGTGAATGACGTTATTATGACGTCATTGTTGCCTGGGTGACCTTCAAATAGTCTCCCCGAAAGCCTGAGGGCCCATTTTACAAGTAGAGACGAAGCCAGAGTCAGCGATTTACAATGGCCAGTGCTCCACAACGCTTATCGGGGGCCCTGTGGTGGTAAGGGGGCCCAAGTCGGCTAAAGGCAGGACTCGAGGAGGTCTGAAGAGTCTGGAGGGCCGATCGGGTCTGACGACCAAGGGCTCCATTGGAGGATCTAAGGGCGTGAAGAGCTGGTCGGAGTGTTATTTAGGGACCCCGGCCTGTGGGCTCTCAACCGACAGTCAGGGGGCCCTTTGCACCAATCAGGGACACCCTGAGTTGATATGGATCCATATGTCGGTCAGGCAGTACCAGTACCACACAGTACGCTCCGCATCGGTATGAGTGCCTGCTTTCCATGTGTGTCATTGGGGCTTGGGGCACGACGCGCTCAGCTACTGAGGCTGTATGGCGTCACCTGCCTCTCACCCTGGCAGGAAGGGCGGGCACCGCGGGGAATCGAACCCCGTACCTCAGGTTTCCCAGGCGCGCAGTGGTTAACGCAGACGCGTTAACCACTACATTACCGGCATCCCCGGGCCTTCTTCCCAATGAGCTATAAAGCCGGGGCCCGTGATTTACACCGGTAGGGGTCCCTGTATCTGTCAAGCGCTCACGGCGTTTAGCAGAGGGTCCTGCGTTCACAAGGGGCCCCGGGCCGACCAAAGAGTGTTCGATGAGGCCCAAAGAGGGGTCCGGGCGGCCCAATAGAACCGACTATCCAATGCCCCGTTGGAGGGCATAAAGGCCCAAAAGACTGACTGTAGGTCACATAAAGAATCACAGCCCGTAAGTTCATGACGTGAAATATCGGTCAGAAGTCCTCCTGCACCGTTTGAGGACACCCTGACACAATGCGGGTGTCAAAGTCGGCCAGAAACTATGAACACCGAACAGTTGGTTCCCTGTCAGTCTGAACTCCCGGAGCCCATTTCCAAAGCAGGA
Organism: Pollicipes pollicipes; assembly: GCF_011947565.3. NCBI lineage: Eukaryota > Metazoa > Arthropoda > Thecostraca > Pollicipedomorpha > Pollicipedidae > Pollicipes > Pollicipes pollicipes. The sequence continues at coordinate 29,555,155 of NW_023596225.1, read as the reverse complement.
GTAAGGCCGAGGGCCCCATTTGCATTGGTCTGGTCTGGATCCGTGAAACAGTGGTTTGGGCGCCTGCGTCGGTCAGAAACCCACAGTGCCTAACAGGGCACTCTATGCCTTCAAGGGGCCTCGAGTCGTTCAGGGGAAGATTTGCTCAACAGTGGCTGGGACGGGACCCCGAAATGCAAAGGGCCTGTTGCATTAGTCGTAACCCTCTGACAATAATAGAAAACATGAGAGCTTGTGATGATCGTTCACATTGAGGCAATGGAAGGGTCCTGTGCCAGTCAGTGACCCCAGCACCGAACGGTGGGCCCTCCAACCAAATGCCAGCATGGGCCAGTTAAGCCGAACTGGAGTCTATGTGCTAATTTTTGGATCAACTGTGGCGATCAGGGATGCTATTGCGGCAGTGAGGATTCCTGCGTCAATCCGGGGTCAACCGCGGTCTGCGTGGGTCAGCAGGCATCCGCGACAGGGAGGGGGCCAATGTTATATGATGCATACCTCCAAAGACTTTCAGATTGGCCACGGGATCCCGCCCCGTGTCGCCAGAATGGCGGCCGAAGGATATCCAGCGATGGGACGGAATGGCCCTTCAGCCCTTGACCGGAAACAGCAATGTTCCCCCTAGTGTTCTTCTCAAGGGGTCTCTTTCCCGGAAAAATAATGGGTCTTATTAGTGTTTAACCAAGGGGGTCGAAACGACTTAAAAAACGAACGAGGCCATCCATTGCTTGCCTGAAACTGTGATTATTTTGCAGACCGACTACTGAAACAACTTATCAAAGGGTTTGAGCCTGCGCGCCCGCAATCTGGGAAGCAAGGACAGCGTTGACCTGGTTTGCAGTTTGCGTAAAACCGAGCAGCGTTGGCCACCGCAAGTAACACCAGGTGGCGGGTGCCGCGCGCGCGAGTGCGGCCGTCGAGGAATAATTCTCAAGGTCTTTTAAAAAGTAGTTCGTACCGTTCAAATATAGGGCTGTGTTCATCTTTTTTACAACTTTGAAGTCGTCCTCTAGACAGATAAACCGCTACAGCAACACGAGAAACAGAGATTCTACTTGTACTTTCCCAGTTCTACCACCGGACTCCAGACTTCTTCACGGTACTGTAAAGGCCAATCCGTCCAATTCATCAATCTAACCATCGCACAAGTGAAACATAAGCCCCATCTACCTTCTGAAAGTACAGTTTGATGTCCAGAAGGTGACCAAAGGTACTTTTTTCCCATGCGTCATCATTTTTGCCCACCCGTTGGCCACGGCTTGGTGTTAGCCACCAGACCAACGTTACAAGGCCAATGGAGATTTGCGACGTTTATCGCCGATGTTTTTTTCCTTAAGGTTTGTGAGAGCGCATGTTCAAAACAACGGTACATGATTTGAATCACTTATCAGCTCTGACTGAATATTAAACATTGGCTTGGCCATGTATACGCACATCGTCGACCCTTTTTTATCTACATTTGCGGGTTCCTTAACATCTCCGTACGGCCCAGATAAAGATTCTTACAAAGCTTCGGAGTGCTATCGGCTTAGAAGAAGCCCCCTGGACCATCATAAAATAAAGAGCATCGGTAATTTACTTCAGCGTTTAAGGCATGATTTCTTCAGATGATTAACTATCAAATTCAGGCAAACTGATCTCGCGGTAGCTTCTGGCATATGTTCCGGTTATGGAGGGTAAAAATGGCATACCCTCATTAACAGACGGGTCACATTCGGTGATTTCTTTGCGGGGTGCCTTTTGCTATCATGGAGCCCTTTATCAACCCTGTGCATCTCCCTTGCCAAGACTCTGGCTGCGCGCCTGGTCTGGACCAAAGGGAAGACATGTGTGCCCGCCCCCCCCCCCCCCCCACCTCCTTCTCTGGGCTTGCACTCTGCCATCAAGTTATGATGGTCCCGTCTCAGGTATGGAAAGGGCCCATTTCCAGATAAGAAATGCCCATGTAAGTTAAGGCCTGGAAATGACCCATTTGCGTTCAGGAAAGGCCCATAGTAGACTCAGAAAGGGCCTGTTTCGGATTTATAACTGACCTGGCAGCATCACTGAAATATAGGAGGATCCATTGTTTTGGAGGCCGTTGGTTAAGTCTTTGCCCCCCCCCCCCATCCCAAATTCGGAAACGCCGCCCCTGCTTCCAGATGGCTGCTTCAGTTCAAAACCCCATGCAAATGTCGAACACTTCCTTTAACTACCCACATGTAATGCGATCGAGCCCAAACTTAAAACGATGATCCCGAACGAGGGACATGACAAGGTTCAGACATGGACCTCATGGATACCACGTTCCCTTTCGGAAGTAGCCGGCTAGCATGCACTACAAACACTCTACGAATAGAGCAGTAGTATATCTGAGTAGACTTGGGTGGAGACACTAGTGTGATCATCCATGCGACGCGGTGAGGCGCGGAAACACTCGCACTCCTCATTGCCTTCCAAAACACGGCCGCTCGTACGTTTTGCTGCCGGAGTTTTCTCGGTCATGAAGCCCGGCCACGTCAACCAATTTGACATTCTCTGTTCGTGGAAACACCACATTCAGCCGTGTCAAACCAGACTATCCAAGCTTAACTTTTCATTAGGCGTAGGTAAATGGCCAGTTCTAAATTGTCAACATGTATAGTTCCTAGAGACCAATGAAGTGGAGCGGGCAACGTGTTCAGTCAGCGCCGTGATGAGGACGTAACAAACACTCCTCCGTGCATTGTTTGGCGCGGGAAACCGGAATAGACGAGTGGAACGATGAGGTATGCAACGGAGGGTCACTCCACGCATTAACGACCGCATTTTAACGGAATGTTCTCTCTAACGAAACCTCGATCCCCCGTGTTAAACCCTTCGGCTACTCACAAATATGACCGCACACTGGAGAGGTGGTCGCATCGCACCTTGGGCCCGTCGCACGGCCGCGGTACCGCAATGCACACCTTATGCGTTCTAACGACCGCATTTTAACGAAACATTCTCCCACTAACGACATAACGATGCACGCTCAAAGGGTCTCAGAGTCACGTCGTTACGGCACATTATAGCAAGCGCCGAACTCTCCACCGGTCGGTGGAACGACCTAACCGCCATCAGGGTGGCGCGGGCACCCAGCGCACCATCGGTGTGACGAGCCCGTCTGATTTCAGCCGACATGAGCAACGTGAGGCGACAGGACGTGTGGCTGGGTGGCAGCCGGACGTCGGCCGCACCGTCCGTGCACACACGTCAGCCTGTCAGCCTGCGACCCCCGCCGGCGGACAGGACGCGCGAGCCAGCCAGCTCGCCCCAGCGCCTGGCCGTCACAGAGCCGCCAGCGGGCGGAGCGCGCGAGCCGGCCAGCCCGCCCCGCGTCGCACGGCCGCCAGAGGAGGACGGGTGCTGCGCGTGCTGCGTCGGCGACGCCGCATCGGTGGCGCCGTACGGCCGCAGCGGCGGAGGCGTCTCCTTTGGCGGATCTTATGGCGGATATGGAGGAGGTTGCGATGGCGGCGGAGGTGGCGGATGTGGCGGAGGCGCTGGTGGGGATGGTGGAGGCTGCTGAGGGGCGATGACGGCAGTGATGGTGATTGACGCCATCGGAGGGATAACCATGGTATCCTTCCTTGGTAGGCTTTGGTTTGTTTTGGTATGAAATGGTAGGCTTTGAACTAACGTGCCGGACATTATTTTCCTTGGTTTGTCGCGTATAAAATCCCCGGTGCTTTTTTACCAAGACACTCGGCAAAGATAATACCTTGCGACACAGACCAAACCATTTATGTGGCGCAAACCTTTACAAACTAAGCAAAGATTAGCAATGTCATTGGTCTGAACACCAGGTGAAACTGCAGTGTGGCTTTCTCGCCTTTTCCCGCCTTTCATGTAGTGAAACTGATGTATGCCAACATTATCTTTCAGCCACTCGTTCATCGCGGAAAGACCCGCACCCCAAACCCGCCCCATCAATGTGTGCATCACACACTGTCGAGAAAAGTAAATCGGCGCCATAAGGTCGGCGCTAAAATTTCATTCCATCCGCTCCGCGACACACTCGCCAGTGATCATCGGTGACTATCTCATACGGCATCGTCGACGACGAATGATCACCAGCAGTGGAACGCATGGTCAGATCTTCTGTCCGCCGTCGGCGGACGTACATGACATGCTCGATCTTTGGAGACCGCGCACAAGATAGGCCAGCTTGCTCCTGTCGTCGGTGTTTGTGGATTCGTGCGATATTTGCACAAATTGCCTTGGATACCAGTCAAAAAAAGTCAGCTGTTTGCCGAACAATCTCATTTACAAATGTTTGGGCAGACGACTGGAACAACTGATATGACAAAACAATAGCATAATGTGATAATTGAATCAACACTACAGTACATCATCGTTCAATATTTCAAACGGCTACCCAAAACGTCTGAGACCTTCGTGACGCGTGTAATTTGTCAAAGCACTGTGCTTGGCTGCAGCAGAAAACAAAGGTTTCCAACCACGGAAGTGGAACATAGAATAATGGAATCTCAGTCACCCTGCGTTAAACCCTTCGACTAATCACGAATATGACCGCACACTGGAGAGGTGGTCGCACCGCACCTTGGGTCCGTGGCATGACCCCGGTACCACAATACGCACCTCATGCGTAATATTGATAGCGAACGATAAAGATCCCGGCAAATGCTGACAACGAACACGGGTGTCCACTGTGCATTTGTACTGCTGCTTGGTGATATCGCCCTGTGATGAGGAATCAGGATGGACACTGTTTACGTTCGTCATCCAAGCTGTCCATCGGGAGGAGATGTTCGATACTTAATAGAACCACTCGGAAGATAAATTAACTCCCTTACATTTGTGCTACTATCCTGATTCCAGGTACCTGACTATCACATACAGCATGTTGTTCCACGGAGTTCTACACGCGGTGTTGATTGTGCCGGAACTTGTGCCGGAACTTGTTGCTTGCTGTGTTTCACAAAACCGTTTCAAAGTGCTTTCACAGACGCTACTCATCGTTTTGTTTATAATTTTTACATATATTTATCTTAGGGTGACTTTAAGGCGATGCGTTGCCTGTCGGTCGATGCAGCTATCTTGGCGACGGCACGACCGAATAAATAAAGGCATGCAACCTTTACACAATGTCAATAAAAGGACGGTTCAAAAGATTGATATTGTCCGAGAAGTAACACACAAGCATGATCAATGTAAAAAACATTACCTACAAATCTTGAGTAACCGAAATATTCCCTATTCCATTTGTTTTCGCCGGAACGTTGTGTATTACAGCGCTGACATACAGGGGTGTTAATTTTTGTAAATAAATGGAACCGAAGGAAAGGCCTGACAACCTACCCGCCTTTTTTAGTTCTCACCGGATTTAACCCACTTCATTTTGATTACAGGGAATATGTGTTTGAAGTCTGCATAATATTTTAAAGCCTTTGATTTAAGCAGCATAGAAGTCGTGCAGGGGTGGATCCAGGGAACAGGCACTGGACGCGCGCGTCTCTTCTGATCAGCAAGTGAACGCTCCCCTTTAGAAACCACCTTAACGCGCCGACGGCACTCTTCTATGGCGGTCGTGGGAGGGGCACACATTTTGGTCGTGGAGGGCAGGGACGGGGTTAGCCATGAAGGATTTAGGCCGTACCCACATTCTAAAGCTTTTCATTTCATTCTCGCAAACCATTGCGTGTCTCATGGCACTTGATATGTGAAGTAAAATGCATCGCTTATCTGCTCAGCTGTTACGATTTGTATTTGTTGGTGTGAGCAGCCATGACTCTTTTACGTGAGTTTTGTACAAGACGCCACTACGCAGAAAGATCAAAGAAGATAGTCTGTGTTATCGTCATTTGTTACCTGTTTTTGGTTTTGTTTTGTAATGTTCCAGCCTGTTCGTGCGAAAGAGTTCGTTAGTATTCCGGAGGACCATCGATTTGATTCGAAAACAGACGTTGAAAAGGAAGAGTCTCTATTAGCCAAAGAGTTGCAAGGCAAATGCAAGAGGGGTTGGAGGGGCGGCGTCGCACACTCCGAAGTCGTCGTCGTCGTCGTCGTCGCCGTAAACTTTGACGCGGCTCGCGTCGAGCCGCACCGTCGGAGCCTGAACGTGGACTGCTCGGCAGGGACCGCGCGTCCCCGCCCACGTGTCCCCATAGAGGCTCACATATGGGCTCCAGATGGTGGGGACCAATCCGCAGAGGGGCCGCTCACACAATCGTGGAGACGCCGCTGCCGCGCCTGCAGCGACGGCCCGTTTGCTCGCCAACACGATCAAAACATCGGAGGTTGGGGGGGGGGGGGGGGGGGCAGCCAACAGGCGGTGCTCAACTTTCAATGGGCCCACCTCCGACTAAAAGTGTGCAGAGTATTTATAGCGCAAGGAGAAGACCCACGACAGCATGCAACATGCAAAATTCATTACGAATCAGGAAAAACGTCATCACTTGAACTGAGAAAATGCCGCAGCATACCAACCGTCATCGGAGTGCGCCGCCAGACGGCGCCACCGTCGGGGAAGTGCCGAGGAACGCCGCCAGGTGCCGGCATGGCAACCAATTAACGCCGGAGGATCTCGCCCGACTCTGCCACCGTTGGCAGAGCGCACGAGTCAAGGCCAGGAGGCAATGACAGCCGGCGCCGGTACGTGGTGAGGGCGATGGGTCTCCGCGTTGCTGAGTCAGTGTCCTCCCAAGGTCAGCCGAGCGTCGGCGGCTCCAGAGCCAGCCGGCCTGCTCATGCTGTCGCAGAACGGCAAGACCAAGGATGCGTCGTAAAGAGGGGTTAAGACAATAAGGATAATTCATGCAAGAAGTCAGCTGCAGCATGATCGCAACCCACACCGGTACCCAGCAGGCGCTCGCCCATGGCCATATTGCATCGTGTAAAGCCTCGTTGGCTCAGCGCCCCTCCTGTCCGCTACCAGAAGAGCCCGAACCGTTTAGCGGAACGCGAAGCTGTGCGTTTGGGGGCACGTGACCCCGCTGACCGGTCGGCTGGTCGCACAACGATCAGCTGGGCGGAGCGAACTGTTTCGCGTGAGAGGCCTTTAAAGTTAATCCGAGGCCGGTGTGTAACTTCTGCAGATTGCGTGTTACCGTTTGCACTCGGCTTCTTGGCCTTGAACGTCCGGTGGTGCGGTATTTTTGAGATCTTACAAGCAGTTTTGTCCTAGCAAGTGGGTTGCGGTAGACAATTTCGAAGTACTGCGTCCGACTGATGAGTACATGTACAAATGCGAATATCCTCGACCCAAGCCAGATCAGTGTTTGGTCACAAATCCACATTCAGCAATCTCAAATCATTCCTTTGTGATACACCATTTCAGCCGATCTATCTATCTCTCATCCATCTATCTATCTATCTATCTATCTATCTATCTATCTATCTATCTATCTATCTATCTATCTATCTATCTATCTATCTATGTGTCTATCTATCTATCTATCCACCTATATATATATATATATATATATATATATATATATATATATATATATATATATATATATATATATATGCTACTTGTGTCAGTCATGACCGTGTCTGCTCTGCTCCTGACGTTGACTGAAACATGTAAGTTCGGAGGTAATGATCTAAGTTATCGATTTATCGATTAAGGTAAGTAAATCGCCGCCGGACGGATAGCGCAAGAGGTGGAAAGCATGAGGCATGCATACACTACTATGTTTATTCATTCGCTGACATTAGTTTGAAGATTGGTTAACTACTAACAGAAATCTGCTCATACACTTAGGATGGCCAGCACCCATGAAGCTGACCCAAAGAATTGGGATCGGCCTCCATTTCACCAAAATGGTTTCCTTAAGCATGTCTGCCAGTAAATGTTTATGAAGAGCAGTGCAACTATACCTGATTCAATATCAATAACACGTCTACACGAAATGAAATTACAGAAGATGTTTCAGTGGTAAGTCGCGCAACGCATTATAGCATGGAAAACACGCACGCGGTACCATTTTCAGACGAAAGAGCATGATGGAGCATATTGTTTGGCTTCAACGTATTATTTATCGGTCAAATCACGTCTAACGGCGTCACTTTCAGCCGCAATTTATTAGTTGAGGGGCTGGGCGGACGCCTTGTGGCCTAACCTGCGGCAGAACTCGATATTGGACCTAAAGCTCGGCGCATCCGACCCGTTGCACGACAGCAGGGGGAGCAGCCTTAGGGGTGTTGTGGGATGACAGCCCAGTGGGGCAGCTGCACAGGTGGCCGCATATTCGCAAAACCACTAAGACCCAACCGCAGCCACGGTCAGAGCTCGTCGCGCCGTCGACTGGACGATCGCTCGTGCGCGTTCCAGGACTCGGCCAGCGGCAGGCTCCTCCAGAAGCGGACGCGCTCCTCGAAGGCGCGGGCGCCGAGCGACGGCGCCGCGTTCAGCCGCAGGTGGCGCTGGCTCTGCTCTGTGAAGATGGGCCAGGCGGGCGCGGCCACCACGTCCGTGGCGGGGTAGCCGCGCCGCGCGAAGCTCGTCCACAGGCTGACCAGCAGCCGGATCATGGCGTACTCTGGCGAGCCACGCTCCGGCAGCGACTGCCGCTCGCCGTGGAACAGGTAGGGCAGGTCGTCAGCGTGCCCCACGACGGGCAATGGCGGGAGCGGCATCTGCAGCAGGTCGGCGAAGCGCAGCTGGCCAGGCCCCACGTGGTCCAGCACGTACTTGTACACGGGAACGTACTGCGACGCCAGCTCGGACTCGACCGACAGGGTCAGAGTAAAGTAGCGCTCGCTGAGGTAATCCATGAGAGCTGCATTGCCACGGCTCTGGTAAAAGTCTTGGATCTTAGCGGCGATATCGAGCGACTTTGCTGTCTTGTCTGGAATACCGCCGCCACGAGGGAGAACCTCCGATGCCCAGACTTGCGGGTCCATTGCCTGGGCTCGCGTAAGCAAGTCCGGGTCTGGGAATAAGGCGCCAGCAACGGTCGCACCTTCATCCTGTGTGCAGCCCATCATCCAGGGCACGCGGCTGAACTCGCCCCGCTGGAGCAGCACGTTCGGCTCTTCCGGCAGGAACGGCGACGTGGACTCCTGGTCGACTCGAGGGCGGAACTGGGTCCACATGCCGTTCACCACTGAGCTGTATGGACCGAGCGCGCCCAGCACGCGCATGATGTCGGCCGCCGGCGCGCGACGCACGCACTCCAGCACGGCCCGGCTCTCCTCGGAGGGACAGCCGAGCTCAGCAGCGAAGTGCAGCGCCAGGGGCCGTTGACGGTCGCCCAGCGCCCAGAAGGCCGAGGCGCCACCCGACTGGCTGACGGCCCGGTGGAAGAGGCCGGCGGATAGCGGGCTGATCACCTGCAGCGAGACGCTGGCGCCGCCGGCCGACTCGCCGAACACCGTCACCAGCTGCGGGTCGCCGCCGAAGCGTGCGATGTTGCTGTGCACCCACTGCAGCGCCAGCACCTGGTCCAGCAGACCCACGTTGCCCGGCGCCACAGCGTCATCAGTGGTGAAGAAGCCGAACACGTTGAGTCGGTAGTTAAACGTGACGACCACGACATCCTCGTCCATCAGGAAGTCGACGCCGTGGAGATCTGCGTCGCCGGAGCCGCTGATAAAGGCTCCGCCGTGGATCCACACCATGACGGGCAGACGGGGCTCACCGTCACCGGCTGGCAGCCGGGGCGAGTACACGTTGACGAACAGGCAGTCCTCCTGACCCTCCATGACGTTGCTGTCCATCATGTTGTACTGCAGGCAGATGGGGCCGTGCCGGGCGGCGTCGCGCACCCCCGACCAGCCGGGGTGAGCGCGCGGCGGCCGGAAGCGCAGGTCATCCACCGGTGGTCGGGCATACGGGATTCCCTTGAAGGCGGCGTACTGGCGCCCCTCGAACGAGCGGAGTGTGACTCCACGCAGCGTGCCGTCCCCGAGCTGCACCAGCGGCCGCTCGGCCAGCGCCAGAGCCAGCCACCCGAGCACGAGCAGCGCACGCATGGTCCCGGCGAGCTTCGTCCGACGACTGAGTGAAGGTCGCACGCCGGGCGGGCGGGCGCGTGGGCACTCGAGCCCGTCGCCAGATAACGAGTGGTGACTTGCGGTTGGCGTACACCGGCATCGAGGGGCGCAGCCAGAATTTTGCTCGGGCCCAAGTCGGGACCTCATGAATTCTTTCGGTAAAGGGTCCTATTTTGTTCGCCCTGTTTTGGGAGGGGAGATTTGAAGGACCTTTGAAGCATCAGCGTCCCATTTTGATACCTCGTGGGCCCGTTTTACGTTAGAGAATTCCTTCGGGTCGGACGACTTAAACAGTTTGATTCAGTCACAGGGGGGCCCCACCTCCAAGAGGTGGAGCGATGACCCCAAAATGTCGCCTTGCTACGCCACTGCCAGCATCTGCCGGGCGCCCGGTGTTGAACCGGCTGCGGGCGCGGTATCCCCCAAATGGTGCCTGGCTACGCCACTGCCAGCATATGCCAGGGCGCCCGGTGTTGAACCGCCTGCGGGCGCGGTATCCCCAAAATGGTGCCTGGCTACGCCGCTGCCAGCATCTGCCGGGGCGCCCGGTGTTGAACCGCCTGCGGGCGCGGTATCCCCAAAATGGTGCCTGGCTACGCCGCTGCCAGCATCTGCCGGGCGCCCGGTGTTGAACTGAGAGCGGGTGCGGTATCCCCAAATGTTGTGACGTACCTCGAGGCCGTTGTCAGGTGTGGATCCATGTCCCGCAGAAGTTACACACGCACCCCGCGGAGATGCCCAGGAGCAACGCTACCAGAGGAGTAAGGGGAACAGACTCTTCCCATTTGCCAAGGAGGCAAATATAGCCACTGATGGCCTTATTTACATCTCTCCCCCTTGTCCGTTCTACACAATGTGAGGCACAACGCACGAGAAACCATCCCTGAAGTCCGTCAAGTTTCGTCGTCCTCTTATAACGCTGTCCGCCGGTTGAGCCACAGCTGAATACGGTTTCAGCGTGCGACATGAGCTGAAAATTTTCTTTGGTTAATGACGATGCAGAGGAGGATCAACGCAGCGACAGTGTGTTACGTGTTCACCTTCTCCTGGATCAAATTGATCCAGTTCATGCCGCAGCCGCTTTTGCCAGCCTGAGCGCATCTAACCGAATGACGCTTGGCTTCGCTAAAGACTGCGCCATAAACCGTGACGGTGCAGATCTAGAAGGTGTATGCGAACTCTGGGACCTCCAAGCGTGGTTATCGTTGGAATGCTTTATCGAAACCGTAATCATTGGCCAGATAAGCTGTAATTTTGCATAAGCGAACAACACTTTCAGAATCGAGCGTCCAACCATGATGTAGCTCAGGGCAAAAATACATGAAAGATTACCCTGCAAAAACTTTTGCCGCTGTGCATAAACACGCTAATACAACGATACATTTAATGGCCAACTGATCAAGATAATGGAGCAACGGAGCAACGGACGGAGCCCCTCCCAGCGTGGAGCAACGGACGTCCGCCCACGCTGGGAGGGGCTCCGTCTCACCCCGAAGAGGGGTCTGTGCGCGGGGTGCGTATCGGCGGCCGAGCATCACCGGATACATGAAGTCACGCACCCGCCCGTTACACTCCTCGTCCCATGGCTGTGCAACGTTAGCGTTGCGGTACCGATGGTCTGCGATCGAGATGCCTGAATCGGCTGTGCTGCCGCGTCCCTAAACGCAACCACGGACATACATTCACGGCTTCATCTCACGAGCAATTTGCTACACTTCAGTAGAATGCAGCACGGCGGCGCTCTACCGTTCAAGGTGCAAAAAGTGTAGGCTGATCTAGGCATTCGAGCGGAAAACTACGGCCATGCATGGTGTCAGCCGAGAAAAGCTGGCAGGCTGCATGGAAGTGCTGTCACACCGTGATCTGGCACCACCAGTATTTATCTACAGTCCCAACCTTGACTGTCGCCACCCGAGCGTCAGCAGATCGTTTACTCTCGGTCAGGGTTTGTGCGTCATCAGCCTGGCCGGATGGTTGTCTGGCGTCGGGATCGGTCCTGGTGTCACGTTCCCTGAGCTGAGGTCAGTACAGTTTACACGTCTGCGCCGTCGGCGGCCGCTCCTTAGCGTCAGTTGGAAGCGAGCCAGGCGGGCCCCATGATGACACCATGACAGAGTGAAAATGAGGTGGTTGGATGAGGTAGGGAGCCAGCACAGAGAGGAACCAGCGGACAGTTCTTCCACGCATTGGTAATGCAAAGAGAGGGACGGCCCATGTGGAAGATCATCTTTGAACGTTTGCCTGCATTTTCGGATGAGGCAGGAACAACAGTGGTTATGAGCCAAACGTTATGTCGGAAAACCATACACGACCTTAACATACAACCTGCATGCGGACTTATGTGAGGAAAACATAAATAACTTTATGTTTATAATACAATGATTTAGCCTGGAAAAAGACACTGTAAGCACGCTACAGGTTACGCGCCGCTTACGTCACGTTTTTCTGGAATAATTCATTGCATCACGAGAATTGGGTTACCCCGATTCCCTCTGCATACACCATAATGCTGCTCATGGAATAAGCGTTATCTAATATTCCCTTTCACGCGGTTTATTTTTATTTGCACTTGGACTTAAACCTCCATCAGTCAACGGGAGCACCCTACCTTCTTTGTACTTTCCACTTATTGTTAGATCAGATGCGTATGGGTTGATCAGTGATATCAGCTCTCTCGAAATCCTTCTAAATAACTCAAAATTTTGATTTGAAATATCCCACACTGCGAAGAAATCTCATCTGACTCCCTGTTAACCACCATGAAAGTGAAATATTTCATTTGCATTGCTTTTACCAACGTGTGTATTTTGTTATGTTTGCAAGAAAAATAATGCACTGTAATACACTAATAATTAACTATTTTAAAAATGTTGGTGTAATAAATGCTACGGAAGCTTGAAACTCCGTTTTAAAAAAAAAATATACGCCAGCATGAAGCTATTACCAAGCGAATTGGACAAAACGTTATGCTTTGACTTTGGTTTCTCCCCTATGACGTTTAATACAGCAGCTCTTTTGAGCCGCATTTTGGCTTTGAGAATGGAAGCATCATAAGGTCCATAGTGACGCACTGGTTCAAACTTCAACCAATACGCTCCTCGGCGACGGGCCCTTCCCGCGCGCTGGGCCAATCACAAACGTTTTTTTCTATATTTTTTATTCGCACCAGACGATGTGCCACGGCAAATGCCATCACGACGGCGACCGCGACTGCAGGGAAGAAGCGTAGTGCTGTTACGAAGCGTTGACAGCACAATTTGGACTTGGAGGTAATTAAATTAATATTCTTATTACATCCTAACCGTGATGTAGTGACACTGCCCAGTGTCATCATTAGGCGTACCTGGCCCTGATGTTTAACTAGAGTATAAGCCCCAAAGGTTGGCCACTCCTTTTAAGATAAGTTTATCTCCAGCATAATTATCACGTGAGTACTATGGTGTCCGTAACAATAATTAGGCAGGAATGGGTTGGTACAGGATGGGTTGAAGCGCAATTTCGAGAATGCTAAAAGTCAGTGGAAAAGAAAGTAAGATAATGTTCAAAGTACACGAACACAAAACACTACTGAACGACAGATATATTTCGTGCTTGTTCATTTCTCATAATCTTCGGTATTGGGATATGGTACAACATTCAAAGCATAGATGTACGGGTCATCAATATGCGATGCAATATTAATATCGCGAGTGATATGCAACTCTATCCGTTCGTGTTAATAATGGGATCAGTGATGCGGAACACCGTCCGTTCCTGCGTCTGTGTCCGGCTGCGTCTGGTTTCGGTGAGTGTTAGTAATATTAGATTGAATTTGGCAGGGTTCAGGGTACAGGGTTCACCGGGTTCACTTAGTTTGGGCTCGAAGATATAGCATCAAGTAACCTTAAGGCTACCAGCATATGTTTACAATCCGACAAATATTCCAATCTCTTTGTGCACTGCGCTACAATTTCGAAAGAATAGCACATGTTTTCCTTAAATGTTATTGCAATCTGTATTCCTGTTCAGTTCTCCTTGGTTGGTGCCATTCCTGTATTTTCAGCAGAAGCATGGATGGAACAACAATGCAGGCCGTGGTCTTGGCTGGGAAACGACGCTTCTGAACAAGCAGATGGAGGAAAACCCAATTTTCTCACGATTGGTCACGGCAACACCATGATAATGTGAAAATGGACAACTTTCTAGTGGTGACCAGGACACGAAGCCCAATTTGTGGAAGCCAGGATGGATATTTTACGGGTTTTACTTCAGATTTATCTCGGTCAGTATTTGTAGCTTTCGCGAGACAGGTAAATTGCTTCATTCAGGTGAGGCGCGTGGCCAGTTGGTTATGGGAAAGGGGAAAGGGGGCGGGGGGGGGACGGGGAGGGAAACTGGCGCGTTAGTCTCTTGACGCTGTTTTCAACAGGTGAACATGGCGGGAAAACAAGGCAGAGGCGTCGGTGCAGGACGTGTAAATGTATACAACACAAAAAAACACTTCCGGCTTCTGGCAAAACAATCTTCACCATACAAAAAACACTTCTGGCTTCTAGCAAAACAATCTTCATCATACAAAAAACACTTCTGGCATTTTGAGGTGCCCAGTGAGAGCTAGTTTTGAGCGAAAAGTTAACTATGTACTGCACTGGTAAAAATAAGGTGAATGACGAGCAACTAGGGTTTCTAGTGCTGGCAAATACACAAGCATACCGAACCATAATGACAAACTGTCATACCCGCGAACATGGCTGTGGAGACTCCAGCAAACTGAGGATTTCTTCCCCCTTCCGGGACCGTTTTCGTCATTAGTGAGCAGGAGTGGGTCCACGTCCAGGCAGGTTCAGACTCGGACCCGCGCTGAACGTACTCCGGGATTTCGACCGTGAAATGAATCGGTTCATGAGCTGGCTCAACGGTATGAAGAAAACCCAAGCCGCGTCTATTGTTAGCACACAGGACGCGGGGGACTCGGACTGAATTCCGACTCGAACATCCTGGAAACACGTGACTCTAAGTCCTGAACCAACCTCCGAGATTCTTGGTCACGTAGCAGCAATTGTTTGGGGATGCGCTTGTGATCCAACCAAAAGCCTTACCAAGGAAGTGAACAGCGTGATCACCGCGGCAAACGCCATTATGGGCGGGCGGCACATCACAAAGGTCACAGGTTAATATGGCTCTAGTTATGCTTGTGGCGCTGTAAAACCCGTAAAACGGACAAACCCCCTGAGACCAATTATATCCCAAATCCCTACGCCTACCTATCAGCTGACAAAAACGTTAAATCAAATGATTGAACCCCACACACCGGCAGAGTATAGCTAAAAATCAACAAGGGAGCTCATGGACATTATCACGTCTAGCAATCCAACTGATTTACTTGTTTTGTTAGGCGTAGAAAGTCTGTTCACGAACGCGCCTGTCGACGAAACAATCCAGATAATACTGGACTACGTCCACCATCACCCAGCCTTGCCACCACTGAAACCGTCAATATCCGTCCTCGAAAATAATGCTCCGGTGCTGCACCACAGAGGCACTCTTCCACTATCCAAACGAAAACTCTACTGTCAGATAGATGGTGCCGCGATGGGGTTTGGCTTTTTGGATTAGACCCCTTTCGACCAGCCATGTCCATTTCAGGGCTGTGGGATGAAGGAAAATGGTTAACGATGGGACAGACGTGCGTGCGCCTGGGGGGCCAACCGCCGAGCTTCAACCCGCGCATGCGCGGGTACCCGGTCGGGGTCCCCCTTCCCACGGGGCTCTCGGCCCACTCGTGGCTGACGCATGCAGCCTGCCCCGGACAAGCGGGGTGTCGCGAGGACGCAGGATAAAGCAAGATCCAGGATAAAAGGGACGAATGTTTGCCACGATGGGGATACCGTTCGGACGTCTGCTTGTAACTATGCCCAGTTGCTGGGTGGCGTGTCCTCAATAACCTTACCCTTAAACCACACATACACTGCAGATATGTCGTTGACACATTTGTTTATGTCAGAGACGAGGCTCACCCTCACCAACTGCAGGCCACTATGCAGCGGCAATCGTTATTACGATTTATAACTGATCTGAGTGTCGACAGCCATTTACCATTCCTTGACATCGATGTGGATGCGACTAAAGGATCTTCTATCACGAAAGTGCACCATAAACCCACTGATGCTGGCAAACGTATGAACCCGGCAAGCGAATGCCTAGGCAGAGCCTTACCGCGCGGCCGCCATACGTTCGTTTGTACGACGGGCTCTAAAATATTGTTCCAACTGGTCCAGCACGCACCACGAACTTGAATGGTGCAAATAACTGCTCGTCAGTAACAGGTATTCGAACAACGCAATTGACGAAGAGATTTAGTCCACCTTGAATTGAAAAAATTAGAAATCCCTGGGCAAGAAACCGGCCCGTCAACTTTTTCATCGAAATCATATATTTCCGCCTTATAAGTGGACGAAAAAGTTTTGCAGAAGATCATAAGGTCCAATATCATACCGACTGACGAAGACGCTAAAATAAGACTCACCAACTTATACAACAATATATATATATATATAGATATATAGATATATATATATATATATATATATATATATATATATATATATATATATGTGCATATATGTATATATATATATATATGTATATATATACATACATATATACACATATATATACACATATATACATATATATATATATATATATATATATATCGCGAGAGCTTTGCGAACTTTGATTCATCTAATGCAAAAAGGGCGGTCTCGGAACTCGGACCCAATCGCAAGACACCGAGACTCGGGCTAAGACTTGAGAGTCTTCTGCTTCTTTTATCTTATCGACATTAAAATTTGCTGTCCGCGAATTAACCGATGTGAACAATGTCACACTCCTCACAGCTGTATTCGCACAGCATAGGACTACGTAGATTTTTGCAGCGGTTAGTGGTAGCTGGCCAAACATCAAAGACGTCCCAACGCCGTGAAACGTGCAAAATCAAAGCGCTGATGCCCCTCTAACACACTGTGTGCCGGCCGCTATGGGCTGAGACCGACGTACTTACTATCATATGATCAACATAACACACGATCCATTTCAGGTCAGCCACGAGGAGCCTGGGAAAAGGCGTTTCCGCGGCAGGAGTCATACGAAGACCTGACTCCCGACCGGTGGTCAAAGCCGCACCATTCACCCGAACGCGCTCCCTTCTCGCCGGCCGCCCTGCCGGCGGACTGCTGGCGTCCTTGGACCCCCAGAACCACGTCCGCTGCGTGAATAGCTCCTAGCTCCGGGGCACTCGTCTGTATGTTCGGCGCAGACGCCGGAGCCGGATGGCAAGCCGGTGACGCGGGGGCATGTGTACGGACGACAGTCTACAGCCGGCCCCATGTGTTCGCCGACGCCAGAGCTGGCCGCCCAGCGCCACTGC
The DNA here is from genome assembly GCF_011947565.3 of Pollicipes pollicipes. Classification (NCBI taxonomy): domain Eukaryota; kingdom Metazoa; phylum Arthropoda; class Thecostraca; order Pollicipedomorpha; family Pollicipedidae; genus Pollicipes; species Pollicipes pollicipes. The sequence continues at coordinate 29,537,784 of NW_023596225.1, read as the reverse complement.
CTCGGCGCTGGCGACGAACAGTCTGCCCGCCTCCACCTCTGCACACAGACCGACTCACACCAACAATACTGTATAAAGCATACAAAAAAAAAAAACACAAACCAGCCTAGGACAACGTCAGAGCACTTAACGAACGGGTCGCGGCACGAACGACTGGGGCACAACACCGCCGTGTTCGGAGCTCGCCTGAGATGAGCCCCCGGCTGGCAACCTGTCAGCGGTCCCGTCAACACATCAGCTGCGATAGGGGACAGCGCCCGGAAAAACTAGCTCGGGCACAACACCAGTGGCACACAGCTCAAGAATGGCACAACTCAAGACTGGCAAACATCTGTTGGCAAGCACGGTTACGGGGAAGTGAAAGCGGCCATGGCATGGCAGCTTATGCAAACGAACTTCGCACAAACAATCTCTTCCGCGGCGCCAACATACGGCCAGCCGCATCAGCGAGTGGTGACATGTTTCTCTAACGACAATACACAGTCGAACACGATCAAGACGGGACAGACCGTTCTTGTGGCGGTGGCCGACGGGCGGGCCTGACGAAGCCAGGCGACGGTCTACAGTCGCACCTCGTGAAGACAAATGGTGTGGTGCTGGCGCTCCGTGACGACACAGCTCAGCTCGGTCAAGCTCTGACCCAGCACTGTGGACGGCTCGTACCCCTGCAGGCACACCGGCGGCCACACAGCGGTTCATTATTCCTGGACTCCCGCGACATTTTGTACGCAGCGGTCCATTATTCCTGCACTCCCGTGACATTTTGTGCGCAGCGGTCCATTATTCCTGCACTCCCGTGACATTTTGTGCGCAGCGGTCCATTATTCTTGCACTCCCGTGACATTTTGTACGCAGTGGTCCATTATTCATGCACTCCCGTGGCATTTTGTACGCAGGGGCCATTATTCCTGCACTGCCGTGACATTCTGTGAAACAGAGGAGTGATGGATACTGCGGGCTTTATATTACACGGACGACATCCATGAGAATAAACGCGTGCTTGATGTGCGAGCTCGTTCCAGACCTCAGTCACAAGTACTGCCGGACTGCTGCATCCGTACAGCTGTGCTTTACTTCGACTGCCTCACAGCGCCGGGGGTCGACTCAGACCACAACGCGGGCAGCACAGCGCGATTTCGAGTCGCCTCAGATTTTCACCCAAGCGCATGAAGCGATCCATGTGCCCATTCCAGTGACAACAGTTCAGAAGATATAGGCTTTGTGAGCTTCATATACGTCTATCAAGCACAACAAATTCCAACTCTCATTTTAGTACTTAGGTCGACTTTTTGATGCACCTAGCCTATACGGCCGACGCAGTCCAGCACTGACCAGCACGCGTTTTCAACGGGGCCGATTTCACCATGACTCGACGAAAACTGGATTGATTTCATGAATGATTTTGACTGCCACCGGAACCAAGTCACCCACACGTTACGGTTGCCCGAGATGTTTGTCGCGGTGCGCCTCACCCGTACCGAATATAATCCTGGTTTATGATTCGCACGCTCAAAACAGCATATTGGCTATGTCTGGGCATCGCATCATCTCTGTGTGGGCCATGCTTGTGTTTCTTTCCTTTCTACCAGATGCCGGCGCAAAAGCAGGACAACGTCTTTCATCATTTAGATAGAGGCTGAGCCTACACTCTGCGCACGGTGGTTTTATTACAAGTTGGACGAACAAAGACGAATAGAAAAACTCAAGCGAAAGAGGCGAACGCAGATAGTCGAATAGGCAATAGACAATAAACAAAAGACAAAACTCGACAGGAATAAAAGTCGAATCGTAAAAAGTCGACGGCAAAAAGCCGAAAGGGATACAACAACAGGTATGAACGTGGTATATGAAAGAAGCTGACGGACAATAAGTCAACAGACGCAGTTCGATGGAGGTAAAAATCGAATCGGAAAAAATCAAACGGGATAGAAAACGAAAGGCATGATAAACGACAGGTTGGAAACCCATTTAAGCGACAAAAAGTCGACACGGACAAAAGCCGACTAGAATAAAATCAGAGGCTGGTAGCCAAATATTTGAGAAATGAGTGTTCAGAATCGGACGCCTGACATGAGAGGGGATATCGCTCACTGCGCCCGGACCCGCCCGTGGATCCCATGGGTCTTGCTACCCCGTGGCCCTGGGTCCTCTAATCTAGGCCCGCCCGCACTCACCCGGCGACCGCTTCCGACCGCAGCCAGCCTTCGCGCGTTCACGACCGTATCATACACCACGCGCCCTGAGGCTATCAGGCGGCTTGTCTGATAGCGGTGAACTATGTGTGCTCCTTAAGGGGAATGCTCCACGTCTGAAGATATTAAAGGAAGCATCAGGCATGGTGAACTAAAATCCCTTATAATTATCTGTATGCTTTTAAGTCGAAAACGCTGTTCTAAACACACTTCTCTGTTGAGTAAATATGGTCCTCAATACGTCATTGTCTGATTACATCATCGTACATCGCACAACAACGCGTCAGAGCCAATTGACGGCCGTTATATCTGAAAATCGAGCTCACAAACGCCAGATACGAACTACTCGAAAATTATATGTCATGTCATGTCATTGGGGCTTTACGACGCACTCAGCTGCTGAGGCTATATGGCGTTGCCTGCCCATCAGCCTGGCAGGAAGGGCGGGCACCGCGGGGAATCGAACCCCGTACCTCTGGTTTCCCAGATGCGCATGCCGATAGTGTAGTGGTTAACGCGAATGCGTTAACCACTACACTATCGGCACACCCTCGAAAATTTTATATATATATATATATATATATATATATATATATATATATATATATATTTGCCTTCATCGCCGCATGGCCAATGGAATGGCAATATTTGAATTTATTATGGCGTCATGGATGCCTGGGTGACCTTGAAATAGTCCTGCCGAAAAAGCCTGCACATCTTCACGGGCGCGTAGCTCAGAAACTCGAGGGGTTTAGGTCTTAAAAAGGGCAGGGCTGTAAACTGAAACCAATGTGAATTACCTCCAAGATGGCTATTTCAGTTTAAAAGCCGTACAAACGCGGAACAATCCATTTAAAATTATCACCCCAGCCACTGGCTAAGACGGTTACAAACACCAGAGGCACCCACGCAGGAGCGGGCGTACAGGAGGTGGCGCCCGTCGGGGATCCCGTTTTTCTTCGGCCCTGGTGCTGCACGGACACATGCCTGCTTTCCACTGATGGTTTCTGGTTTGGACTTGCTCTTCTCAACACACGAAATCCTGGACCTTGATTCGGGTTGGTTCTTTTATAATCCCATCCCCTGATTTCTGGATCCTAATGATGGCTTTGCAAACAACGCACCCCGGTTCCTGGTCCCAACACTTTTTCTTGGAAAAAGATGCGCTCCTGGTTTCTGCTGGTTCCTGTATCAACACCAAAACTTAGTTCCTGGTTCACATTGGATTTCAACAAACGCCAGACCCCGGGCCCAGGTTCCCGGTGGTTATTTCATAAAGACCCAGGGCCCTAATGTTCGGGCTCGTGGTTGCCACTACTTGCTCAAGAATATCAGTCCCTGGCTTCTGGTTCACTCAGAAAACACCAGACCTCAGGTTCAACAACCTTCGTTCACTCGCCAACTCCAGCTCGCGTTACAACTTGGGCTTTATCTGTCATTAAGTCATGCAGTCTACAGTGAAATGTATACTGCATATTCACTAGCGACATCTACAAGCACCACGTACATGACGTAACGTGCTGTGTGGATTCACACCGCTTCCTGCCAATAGTTCCAGGAGCGATGTTGGTTCCCGATATTTCCCTCGACTTTATGCAGGACGTTGGTTCTTGCTGGATCTTCTAACGATCTTTTACCTCTAGAGTAGGCCTGAGTTATCTACGTTCGACATCATGCGATGCACCTCTTTTCATTCTGCTCCTTTCTCTTTTACTGCATGCATGTAAAAGGCAACGCTTGAAATCCATGGGGCTTTGGCCGGTGCGATAGGCAAATCGCCTTATTATGATTACCTGTATTACAATGAGGCTTTTAATTGCGAAATTATGCTTCTGTCTTCAAAGCCTGTACCTATCCTAGCCGGAGACCGCTTTTGCCCTGGTTAACTCTGATTTTTGCAGGTTTGGTTTCCATAACTGTCAGATTTTACCCCTTTTGACATTTTCCGTTTTTGAGTTCTATCAGTTTCAAATTCGAATTATATGTCTATCAACTTAAACGCTGTCGGCTTTTCATGCTCCAAGTTTTTCCCGTTTAGGCTTCCATCACTGCCGATTTTTAACCGCTTTCGACTTGATGACCTGTGGCCTAAATTGTATCCCTTTTGATTACGATTCGACTTTTACCACTGTCGACTTCTGCTCTCTGATTTTTTCATCATTTGACCTCTTTTTGTGCTCCAAACCGGATGTGGGGCGAGGTTGGGAGTTGAAACAATGCACGAAAATATTAATCAAGTAAATACTTGACATGAGCCATCAAGGAAACAGGAAATGTTACACAAACTGTAGTTCCGGAGACTGTCAACGCAGACCACGCGCGGAGAACTGCTTTTGATCCCGTGACGGAGCCTGCCCGACCTCAGCCTGCCTTGCCGACCTGAGCTCAGATTGAGGCGGGCGTCCTGAGCTTATGGTCAGGGCGCTCGCTGTGTACAAACCGAGCTCGGTGACCCGGCCGGGGTCAGGCCAAACCACGACAGGCCCAGCACCGAAGGAACTTCGATCTGGAGCGGTGGCCCGGGACTCGCCTGGTCCGGTTCCCGGAGGTCCCGCCCGGGGAGGTGGCCCCGGGACTCGCCTGGTCCGGTTCCCGGAGGTCCCGTCCGGGGAGGTGGCCCCGGGACTCGCCTGGTCGGGTTCCCGGAGGTCCCGCACGGGGAGACGGCCCGGGACTCGCGTCTGTTGGGATGCAATGTATCTGCATCACTTCCCTTCATAAAGGGAAAGTGATGCAGGGATTTGGTAGCCTGTTGTTTGCTTATTTTGTGTGGCAGCACCGAAATACAGTTGCCGTCAAGATTCCGAGTCGTGTGCGTGTGTGACTTAAAACATAAAGCATCAATCATATTTGTTGATAGCGGGGCGAACCCGAGTGACACTCACCCGCGCGGACATAACAGTCTGGTTCGGTTCCCGGAGGTCCCGCCAAGGGAAGTGGCCCAGGCACTCGCCTGGTCCGGGTCTCCGGAGGTGCGGTCCAGCAGCGCGTCGATGGTGGGCTGCAGCAGATGGACGAACACCTGGGCTCCAGGGGTGTCTGCGCACGCCACCTCCACCTACCGGCGGCACGTGGCGTCACCCGAAGACCCCGGCGGCGCGATACACCGTCGCCAGCAGCGGCCGCCGACCGGGCAGGCCGGAGCGCCGGCGACAGCGGAACACGCCCCGCGCGGCTGCCGGAGAACGGGTGGCGCAGAACTGGAAGGTGTTTCATAATTTGATACAATCAATCTGGCTAAAGTTGTGTGCAATATTGCAAATAGTACCCGGAAAAACACGCGGACGGGCGGGACAACGTGCACTTAACCTTCGGCTACATGATGGCAACTTCGTTGGAGTTAAGCACGTAACGCGAAGCAACGGCAGCAGACCGCCTTTCGCCAATTACTAAAATACTCGTCATATAAAAACCCTGCGCTGGTAGAATGTCATAAGCTAACATTGTGAACGTCACTAGGGAGTGGGCCTGGAAACTCTAACAACCGTTTTTTAAAAATAAATTTATTCCAAATAGTTTGCATGGGTGGCTTGAGTACAGGGAATCTACCCAGCGGCGCTTACTGTGCGTATCCTCAGCCCCTCACGGAAGTTGTGTCGCGCACTGTTCAACGGACAGTTCTGCATTCGCTCTTTCGACAGACAGGACTGCGGCGTCCCAAGTGGGGCGCGATGCTTCGTCACTGCGCCCGGCCCCAGGGCTGACCTCGTGGCCAGGTGACAGCTGACACTCCCAAGCCAGTCGGCACAAACCATGCACTAGCTCTGGAACTCGTGCCCAGCGCCACTGGAAAACGAGTTCGGCACCTTGCCCCAGATCCGCGAGGGGTTTTTATTCTAATTTGGTTGTCGGGGAGCCAGTTCACCCGTGCATTAGGCGCGGCTGTTTGACAACTTTCAAGATCAGCGAAAAAGGAGAAGATGCGATGTAGTATTACAGCGAGCGTGTGAACGGGAGCGGCGTCCGCTTGGTATTCAGGCGCTCACCGCGGCGCTACGATCTCGTCGCACTGAGAGGATGGCGGGCGCAGAACGCAGACCACGTGTGTGCGTTGTTTGAAGGATATGACCCAACTGAGATACACAATGCGTAGTCCAGAACCTATCACCGCGACGTACTTACCTTGAGTTCCATTCTGGTGATGATTGACGGCGTGCTGAGATAGCAGTAGTTGCAAAAGTGTCCACTAGATGTCTCCGTCAGGTCGTCTGAGCCGCAGACGGAGCAGGCGGGCCAGATGGAGGCGTGCTGCTCGTCCACGCCAGTCACTTGCCCTGAAGGCACAGCAGTGACGTGGTAACATTTAAGCAAGTGTGAACAAATTCCATCACGCGTTCGCCTAAAGAAATCACAGCCAAAGAAAAAAGATAAATATTCTCTAAGGGTGAGACAAAGAGGGCCAAAAGCTGTGACACATCCAAATCCTTCGTTCTCGCAATGTTTTTTATAAGGCCGGATCCATAACCTTGTCTAAAAATATCCAAATACCACTATCACCGGTAGCGGTACTGGACGGTAACTAAGTTCGCCAGACGCCCCGGCCTGCCTGCAGATGCTCGGGAGCGGCTGACGGGCGGACCCAGAGACGCACCGGTCAGGCGGACCAGCTGGTCAGGCCGTGCAGCCGGCGTGAGGGTCGGCAGCGGGCCGGCTGGCGTCCCCAGCGCCAGCTCCTCCCGCCTCTCCGCCGTGGAGTACCTGCCGCCGCAGGGACGCAGCGTGAGCCGGCCACCGGCACGCGCCGGGGCCCTGCCGCGCAATGGTGACTGTTTTGGGCGCTGACCGGCACCACGTGTCGGGCGCCGCGGCCTTAACGTCACTACAACGTCCGAAAGCGACACCAGGGTCTTTCCGAAGGCAGGAGGTGGGTAGCTCACCTGTCCAGCAGTAGCTGGCCGTCCCGCCGCCAGATGTAGTGCAGGCCGGCCGCCTGGCCGGGCGCCAGCAGGACGCCGGCGTCGGGTGCCAGCGCCAGCCTCTGGGGCCCGACCGAGGTCAGCACGAGCAGCGCCTGCGGCAGCGGCGCCAGCAGCCGACAGGCCAGGTGGAGCCGGCCGCCCGCTCCGTCGACCGGCGGCGGCAGCGGCGGCGGCGGACAACCGTCGGCCGGGCCGTCGTCGGGCAGGGCGGAGAGACGGCTCTCGCCCGGCACCGCCTGCAGCACGTAGGTGAAGCCGGCGCCGCTGCCGGTCAGGTGCGTCACCACGCTGGCGAGCGCCGGGCACCTGCCGGACGCGCGCCGCACACGGGGTCAGCGGCAGGCTCTGGTGCGGTGGTCACCGCCGGCGGCCGCCGCCGGCGCGGCTGAGGCTGTCTGCCAGCCCGGTCCTGTCCAGACAGTCAGGCACACACGACAAGATATAAAAGTGGTCCAAGAGCCACGCAGGCATCAAGTCGCAGTGTCACGCTCGCACTCCGCAGCAGCACACGAAATCACGAGAACAGCGCGAGTGCAGCTGCAGCAGTCCAGTGATTGATGCTCAGATAAATAAGCACATATTGTTGTTTTCAGAAAAAAACGCTAGCAGATCGAAACAAGTTTACCTCGCTGTGACCCAGCGCATTACGCATCCATCCCGTAATGATAAATATCGAGTTTTTTTCATCCGTGGTAAAAAGGTTGTCTGGTCACCTTCGCACAGCAAAACATCATCGTGTGATGTCACGCCCAGTTTTCACAGCCAGCATTTCTTTGGACATAATGATAGGACAGACGTAACACATCGCAAACGCTGCCCTGCGAGGCTACATTCTCTCCCGCTCACACCAGAGGCAGAGCCGCGGGCTGCGTCTACCACTTCATGCTGGTGCTGGTGGTGCAGCCGCCCATCGGCGGTGGTCCAGGCGCCGCAGCCCCCTGTCCCTGGTAGCGCCGCACCCGTACCCACCCGTCGCTGGTGGTCCTCTGGCGGACCACGAGCCCGGTGAGCCGAAGGCGGCGGCACGGCCGGCACAGGTGGCGGGCCGATCGCAGCAGCGGCGCTGGCACCATGACCTCGGCCACGGTACCGGCCCGGTCCGCCACCAGCAGGGACCAACACCACGGCTCCTCGGCACCGTCAGACGCCTGGCTGTCGGCCGGACACCTGGCACACGGCACCGCCCGGTCACTGACAGGGCGTCACTGACAGGGCGTCACTGATAGGGCGTCACTGGCAGGACATCACTGACAGGGCATCACCGGCAGGGCGTCACTGACAGACCACCACTGGCAGGGCGTCACTGACAGAGCATCACTGACGGGGCGTCACTGCCAGGGCGTCACTGACGGGGCGACACTGACAGACCACCACTAGCAGGGCGTCGCTGACGGAGCGTCACTGACAGGGAGTCACTAACGGGGCGTCACTGACGGGGCGTCGCCGGCGGGGCGTCACTGGCAGGATGTCCCTGGCAGCCTTCCACCGGCGGGGCGTCATTGATAGGGCGTCACTGACGGGGCGTCACTGACGGGGCGTCACTGACGGGGCGTCACCGACAAGGCGTCAACGACAGCCCACGACTGGCAGCTCACCACTGACAGAGCGTCGATAATAGAGTGCCACTGGCGGGACATCTCTGACAAGGCGTCACTGACAGGGCGTCACTGTGATGGCAGACATGACGCGTCCGCGCCCAGCAGACGCGGACACAGCGGCTGGCCGCCACGGCCGCCGCGGAGCGGCTCCCGACTGGGCAGGATCGCCAGACGAGCGGCGGAACACACGACCTCGAATACGGGTCCGGGCAGCCCTCGAGCCGACGGCAGCGACAACAATGCAAGCAGTCGCACGCTGCAGGCGCCCTGTAATATTCCGTTTTGGTGGCTCAGTACCGACCTCACACGAGGCCGTGCACCCAACGGCACTATTCATGCGCAGCATCACTGTCAGCAGGCAAAACAAACGCGTAAGTTACCTGTATTGGCAAACGTGGAGGACGGTGGCGTCGATCGTCTTCACGACATCAACGCCACGACCGAGAGCGGCCAGCACGGTAGTGTCATCTAGCGAGCTGTCTGACGCTGAAGCTTCTCGAACTGTGGTTAGATGGCTCTGCGTGGGCGGCTGCGGCGACGGCGCTATGATCTTTGGCAAAGGTCGAACGCATTCACGACCTAGCGGCATGTCTGTGGACAGGGGCGAATTTTCAGAAACAAACCGCACGAAACATCGCCAAATAACATCCAGAATCCCGCCAGTTTCCACAGCAGCAGATCTAGCCACCAACCAAGCTCAGTAATCGGCAACACATATCATGCAACGCAACCGACACATTTCAACCACGAATTGACGACGGGATTCCTCGATCCCAATCAAACCAAACATTTTCCTCGATCCTCGTGAGCCCTACGCCCCCGTAGCACAGGCACCACGTGCGTGAGACGGACCTGTCGGGCAGGGGCAGGTGAAGACGAGCCGGCGGGCGGGGCGCGGCTCGGGCGGCCGGCCCGGCTCCACGCTGGTCCCCCCGACGGGCAGCAGCACGGTGCGACTCTCGCCCACCTGCAGCCGCTGCCTGCCGGTGGCCGACACATCCGTCAGACCGCGGCCGGGCCAGCGGCGACGGGGAGAGGTGCCCGGCATGCGGCCGGGAGGCGCCAGTCCGATCAGGCAGAGCGTGCAGACACGGAGACGCACAAGGCGGCCACGCCCAGAAGTCACAAACAGCACCCGCGCTTGATGACTTGCCGAGGACTGCCGTGTCCTTGCCCGTACTGACGCCACGTAGAGCACGCCGACACCTGCATGCACTCGGCTTTGGTCAGCGATATTCCCGATGGAGACACCGTGGACCTCCTGTTCACCGTGACCATCACCCACACAGAAGCCATCCAGGACCTCAGACCGCGGACGTGACAGCGTGCCTTCTCGGACGGCTGGGCCCGACACCGGCGATGACCCGGTCCGAGCCCGAGCCGCAGGAGGGCAGAGACCGCACGCCGGCCCCGGCTGGTGGGGCCGGGCATGGCGACTGACCAGGACTGGTGGAACAGGGGGCGGTCACTGACCACGGACGGTATAACAGATGGTCATTGACCAGAGCCGGTAGGAAAGGGGGTGGTCACTGACCAGAGCCAGTGGAACAGATGGTCACTGACCAGGGCCGATGGAGGAGAAGCCGGTCGCCGGGCGTGACGGCCGGGTGTCCGCCGCCGGTGGCCAGCAGCACCTGGACCTGGCCCAGGTCAGGTGCGCGGCCCAGCACCATCAGGGCGCCGGCCTGACGCTCGCACCGCTCCGCGCGCACCGAAAGCGCCGCCTGAAAACGAGCGCAGGTCAGACTGACGGAGGAGGGGCGCAGGTCAGACTGACGGAGGAGGGGCGCAGGTCAGACTGACGGAGGAGGGGCGCAGGTCAGACTGACGGAGGAGGGGCGCAGGTCAGACTGACGGAGGAGGGGCGCAGGTCAGGCTGGCGGAGGAGGGGCGCAGGTCAGACTGACGGAGGAGGGGCGCAGGTCAGACTGACGGAGGAGGGGCGCAGGTCAGACTGACGGAGGAGGGGCGCAGGTCAGGCTGGCGGAGGAGGGGCGCAGGTCAGACTGACGGAAGAGGGATGCCGGTCAGACCGAGGGAGGAGGGGCGCGGGTCAGACTGACGGAGGAGGGGCGCAGGTCAGACTGACGGAGGAGGGGCGCAGGTCAGACTGACGGAGGAGGGGCGCGGGTCAGGCTGGCGGAGGAGGGGCATGGGTCAGCCAGACGGAGGAGGGTCGCGGGTCGGACTGACGGAGGAGGGGCCAGTCAAACTGCCCCACGCGGGGACGGACTGCCACCGATGGAGACCGACCACCGCACACGACACGCACACACAGCGGCGCGAATCGGACGAGCTACCACACCACAGGAGAAGCGAGCGGGACCAAGGTGAGCGCCACTGGCCCGGGGCGCGCTCGCCCGTGCCGGGCCGGCGAGTGCGGGCTGGCCAGGCACCTGGTCCGCTAGGCCGTCGCTGCGGTGCCGGTTCATCCGAGCGAAGGCAGCGCTCCTCTTCAACAGTCGCCGCAGCTTCTGCACCAGACCGCGCCTGCCGGCAGCGCCCGCACATCAACCGGTCAGTACACGGGGCCAGGGGAACACCATCGCGCCCGCTCAGCGTCGTGGGCCAACGTGCACACACCGAACAGTGGATACAGAGAACAATGGACGTGACGAACAGCGACAGAGAAATGGTGAGTGCGCCGTACAACGGGCGCCTCAGACATTGAGTGCGGAGCGCGGGTGCACTGAGCAGCGGTTGCTCTGGGCAGCGGGTGCACTGAGCAGCGGGTGCACTGGGCAGCAGTTGATCTGAACAGCAGATGCATGGAGCAGCAGCCGATCGGAGCGGTAGGCACACCGAGCAACAGTTGATCGGAACAGCAGGCGCACTGAGCAACAGTTGATCTGGACAGTGGGCGCACTGGACAGCGGGTGTACTGGACAGCACCCGCTAACAATCAGTCAACAATCCGTGCGCCGCTTACGCCGCGAGCCTGCCCGCCTGAGCAGGCCGCGGACTGACCGTTTGGGTTGGGCCTTCCTGGCCGAGGCCGGCGCCTCAGCCGGCTCGGCGGTGGCCTTCTCCGGGGTGGTCTCGACGCGCCGGATCTGCCGCACCCAGTCGGACGCGCGCCGCTCCCACTCCTGCCCCCACACATGGAGTCAGCACAGTGACAGAGGTATGTCCTGGCTGGGCCATGTCTTTATCATGACTCAGAAAGTGGCTGCGCGGATGGCGTATTTCTGCCCGCCAGTCGCAGCGACAGTCATTCATTTATACAGAGTGCGGTCTTTCAGTGGCTTGCAGGGAATTTATGCATAATGCTGAGTGTGGTGATGCAATCACGAATAAGCTAACAGGATGTACTGAATTCAGAGGGACAGCGGGTTGCAGGAAATCAAAACCCACAACAATGTGCATATGGGTGATGCGCACAGCTACCGTACGCTTCTGAACGTCCCATTAATTGCCTCAGACATCCAGCTAAGCCATTAAACGATTAACGAAATGGAAGTAATGTTTGGTCTGTAGCGTTCAGTTGAGCACAGGCCAGCATCAGCTGCCGAACGTTAGGTCATGGCGCAGTCCCGCGTCCGTCTGGTGAGGTGGCCGGCTGCTCCCGCGCTGACCTGCGCGGGCGGCTGGCGGTGCGGGGCAATGACGCGGTCCAGCCAGCTCCTCCGCTCCTGGCTGGACACGGTCGGCACGCGTGCAGACTCCAGAGCGCGGCGCAGCTCTTCGCAGACGTCCGGTCGCACCCGGCGCCGCTTGGCCGGACCGGCCGTCTCCTCCGCCTCCTCCGCGGGCTGCGGCGGCTCCGACGGCTGCGGCGGCTGCGGCGGCTGCGGCGGCAGCGGCGGCTCCGACTGCTCCGACGGCTCCGGTGGCTCCGGCGACTCTAGTGGCTCCGGCGGCCCCGTTGGCTCCGCCGGGTTCTCCCGGCCGTTCCCCAGCGCAGCCTCGGCGGACGGGGGCCGCGCTGCGGGCGGGAACAGCTGGCGAGCCGGGCCGTGGCGGTGCCGCGCCGACCTCGCCGCCGACACCTCGGGACTCGGTCCGGCCGAGGGCTCGCCCGCCGCCGGTGCCAGCACGGTGGACCTCTCTGGTAACTCCGCAGCCAGCGACGGCTCGTCAGACGCCACCGCGCGACGCCGCTGGAAAATCGCGCTGCGCAGCGTTCTTGCCCCGGGTTCGGCGCTGCCCGGAGCGCACCAGTGGCCGGCGTGCGGGACAGCGGCCGGACCGGGCCGGCTACCGGCGTCTGTGACGACCCCGGCCGCGGGGCGGCGCTGGCCACGGCGCCGCTCGATGACAGGCGAGCCGCCGAGCACCGGCGACGCCCGGTCGGCGAACGAGCTCGTTCCGCGGTCGGACACCGCCGGCGCGCCGCCCAGCGGCGGAGAGCCGCCAGCGTCGGCGGCGGCGCGCGGCGCCCCGAGGACGGGCGAGGAGGACGGGTCCTCGCCGGGCGCGGCGGCCGGGGGAGACACGGACCAGCGCCGATGCGGCGCGCGAGGCCCGACGCTCGGCGGCCCACCTCGGGCGCGGCGCAGGACAGGAGAGCACCCCTCATCACCAGAGTGGCGCAGCTCCCACCGCGCGGCAAACGCAGCGTTGCTCAAAGAACGTTCTGAAGTCCGCGACACCGACACCCTCCCACTTCGGGAGTGCTGAGGTATCGCTACTATCGGGGACGCGGCCTGGTTCCGGGCATTCGGAGGCGCGCCCACCACGGGCGACGCATCGTCGATAGAGGGCGGAGGCGCCTCGTCGTCCGGCGGGACGGGAGCGCCGCCGTCCGAGACCTGCGGCTGCGGTGCGCCCGGCGCTGCCGGGGCCGGGGATGAGCTCTGGGTCTCGGACCAGGAGATGTCGTCGGAAGAGTCATCGTCGTGAGTCGCCGCCGCTGGCAGCAAATCTGCATCCACATGGTGAAAGGTGCTGATGATGATGTGATCCATAAGTAAATTCTAGCCTGTGAAGAAATGACACACCCATATTATACTGTAATTGATAATGGTCAGCCTTCTGTTGTAGACATGCACAATCATCTCTGACAGTCATCAATAGCATTGTAAATTGTGATCAGACAGTGAAAGGCTTCTCAAAAGCATATTTTTATACAATAAGCATAAAGTGGTTCCCAGTTTGATAATATTTCTAAATTACTCCATTATTGACATCTATTTTGCTGTTCAATTTCAGCTTGCAATGAAAACTAGATGTTCACAATTACTTGACATATTCAACAAGATCCAGATTTTCAAGAGTATGCAGGAAACATACCAATATATTCTTTTAAAAAATTGGCAAGGAATGAGAAACCACTTGTGGAAATTTTTTTACATTGCATTTCATTGCTTTCCCCTTCCTCCAGAGTGACAATGTGCTACATAATATATAATAAAGAAAAGCAGAACAATGGCAAATGGGACAGGCATTATGGGCACCAGGCTACTTTGTGAACAGCGGCAGGAATGCTGTCAGCTGGTGATTCTCAAAAAAGGTTTGAGCCAACCATACTACCTGGGACTTGAGGGCAACAACTCTGCTTTTGTAAGACTTAAAAAAACAATGCATTTTGCAGACTGAATGCAAGTGTCTTATAATGATCCAGCAACTATGCTGTGTTGCTTCTTAATATCAGCAGTGCTTTTAACATGGTAAATTATTGCTTTCAGGTCAAAATTCCTGAGCTGATCACTATGTCACATGCCATCATCTATTGGGAAGTAACACAGCTGTTATTTACATTTTTGCAGGGGGCTGAGCATGCATCCAATCACCAGCCTTTTTGTGATGGTACAAAGGCCACGGTATGGACACCCCAGTCAATTCAGAGCCTGGTAAATCTGCATCTCATCAATTCAGATAGTATCTGTGATTACACTTATTCTGTTGATATGTTAGCTAATACAATATCAAGTCACAAGCAGCCATTTACAAAACAAATGATATGGGGAGACATTTATCATGCCCAGCAACCAAAAATTAATCCCCTGTGTCAGGTGCCTGCATGATACTAGTACTCAGAGCCTGGTGCACATGTGTGCCAATCTCAGGACAGCAACAAATGGTATGCTGAACTTTCAACCTTATTCTGCTTGAAAAACGTATTGCAGCCATTTTAGCGTAAACTGAATCACAAATGGCAGAACGCCAATGCCAATTCTTTGGGACACTGGCTCTCCATTTGCTGAAATTGGTGAATTGATAGATTTGGTGGTGGCAGACTTATGCCATACAAGCACAGAAAGCCTTGACATTGTCGCTGCTAGTGAATAGCTGAAGTAGCTGACACCCTCTATAATGCTAATCATCACCACATACATTGCTGCTACCTAGTATACCACCAGCATGACAAATATTTTTGATCCCGCTCAGTTGCCAATGGTACAATCCATCCAAGATACGGCAATGAAATGGCATCAATAAAACCACACAGGGCCTGAACATACCAGACTTGAGTGGCTGAAGCATCAGAAGCTGAACAATTAGATATCCGATTAGCTTAAGGCTGTGGAATACCTAAATTAGCTTTCCAAGATCGCTCCACCTCCACCCTGAGCTACAACTCAGCCTGCGAAAAACATGCTTGCTGGCTTGAATAGGCGCGACAAGTCCGGTTATTAAACATGCTTCCAGATTCTATTATTGCTACTGCCATATATAGTAGTAAAACTTTAGGCCTAAACTCTAGGCCGGACGTAGGTCCTGGCGGTTCTTTTTATAAAACAGTACCTCTTTATCATCTCACAAGATGTCGCACCAACGCGTAAGCGTACACGCACCGCACGCGCGCGCGGCGGGGGAAGGCACCTGAGGCCTGTGACGTCACGAGTTACCTGTTGAGCCGGAGCGGCTCGGCGGAGCGGGGCGGCAGTGGGAGAGCGGACGGTGGTGCGTCGTGAGCTGATGACGCGCCGTACCGCGTGCCATCCCCACGGTCCGCCATGAACGGCATCCAGGATCGGTTCAACAGTGTGATGAAGAGCTTCGCGAGGAAGGACAAGCAGCCCGCCGCGGAGGAGGCCGACGACGCACAGAAGAAGGAGAGCTACTTCAAGCGTGTAAAGGTAAGCCCTCTTCCGCTCGTGTACGGGAGAAATCTCTACTCGTCGAAAACAAAGCCAAAAGTTGTTGTGGCAACTGGCAAAGGCCCGAGGGCGAAGCAAACATTTTCCAAAGACATGCAAATCTTACACGACGCGATGTGTATCAATAGATCGGTGTGGCCGCTGCCTCACAACCCACACCTCTCACCCTCACGCATCTCGCGCATTGTGCGACCATCGGTCGGATCACGCCGGCGGCGTCTCATCGTGCGTGAGCGGCTGGTCCTCCCTCGGCCGCGTGAGCTGACCGTGCCAGCGACGCCGACCTGGCCCGGTTCGTGGCGCGTACGGCCCGCCGCGCCGGAAGCTCTAATTGCGTCGTGTGACGCGCACCGGACCTCGAGTACGCTACGCGGCCGCCTGGGGCGACGGTGCCGCCGCTGACCGCCGGCCGCCAGCCGCCGACCGCCGACCGCCGGCCGCCTCGCCCAGCGTGCCTCCACGCGCGCGCCGGGCGGCTATCGCGCCGATCCTCGCAGCCGCGGCGCGAGGTGTGTCGGCCTGGTATCAGCCGCGTCATCAGATGATGGACCCGTGTCCTGATGCCATCGGAACCGGTGCTGGGTGCTGGATGGTCCTAGCTTCTCCGTTGATTGGCATGCGGTTCTGAAGCCGAGTTCCCGCTCCAAGGGAACGCACTGTGACAAACTATGTAACCGTGTAAGGCGACGGTTGGGATGACGCCGCGCATCTCGGCCGTTTGTCTCGGCGACGACGGGCGGCGGGGCCGGCCGCCTCTCCGCCGCGCGGCTCCCTCGCCAGGGCCGCCCCCGGTCAGCCGGCCGGAGCTGACCCCGATTCGCAGATCGGCCGCGTCGGCCGGGCCGTTTCGGCCGTGCTGTGCGATTTCGATCGGCCGTGACCCGTTAGCCGTCGCCAACTGACCGCCGGCTGACCGCCGGGCCGCGCCGTGAGGTGCCAGGCGGCGCGCCGAGTCGCCGCCGCCGCATAATGGCACGGAGCTGCTGACACGCCGCCGGAGCGTGGGACGCGCCGTGGGAGCCGGCCAACGGACGGACGGACGGAGGGCGCTCGGTCGGGCGGACCAGGGACAGTGACTTGTCATCAGACAGTGCAGATGGACGGAGACTAACGGCGGTAATTATTATATACAGCGAGTGGATGGATGGACTATCGGGAATAGAATGCCGGGAAGATAATATGAATTCAATTTTGTTTGATGAATGCCAGACCAAATATGTATAAGTATCGGACGACCATAAGGATTGGGAAGGATCGGACAGACGAATATAAGTATTCACGAAATAGCTAATCTGTGTGCGTTTCCGGTTCGCTTGAATTACAATCCAAGGCGCACAACTGATGCAATGAAAAATGCGCATACGTAATGCGCCGTGTGAAAACGTGATTTGTGTGCAATAATCCGCTCCGGCGACAACTCTCAACAGCGTTTGCACTTGTAAGATCCTTCACTATCTCTCGTTGTGGCATTGTGTCACTTTTAATACTTTGATTTTCATAGCAAAATATATATACAAAGAGAGAGAGAGAGAGAGAGAGAGAGAGAGAGAGAGAGAGAGAGAGAGAGAGAGAGAGAGAGAGAGAGAGAGAGAGAGAGAGAGAGAGAGAGAGAGAGAGAGAGAGAGAGAGAGAGAGAGAGAGAGAGAGAGAGAGAGAGAGAGAGAGAGAGAGAGAGAGAGAGAGAGAGAGAAAGAGAGAGAGAGAGAGATATATATATATATATATATATATATATATCCTATGGCAGGAATTTCCCAAAGTATGAACACTCATTACGAACTCCAGTTGGAATTTGCTGTTACCAAGGTTACCACGAAGCAGATAAGACGGGAACGGAACTGATGCCTGCTGCGCCAGGTGGGTCTGGAACGCCGGCCGACGTTGGGCTGCACCTGGTGACTGTGTGTGGACCAGCGGCATCCATGAGGGATGCAGTTGGCTACCGCTGTCTGCAGAGGTCGGCAGCCGGTGACAGTCGGCTGCCGCTGTCTGCAGAGGTCGGCTGCCGGTAACAGTCGGCTGCCACTGTCTGCAGAGGTCGGCAGCCGGTGACAGTCGGCTGCCACTGTCTGCAGAGGTCGGCTGCCGCGGTCTGCAGAGGTCGGCGGACGCACCTGTCCCATCGATCGATCCCGCGTGTCGCACTTGACGGTCATCGTCTCCTGCCGGCGGCGGCCGCAGAGCCCGCACGAGCTGCCGGGCTTCAGCCGTCACTCCGGGACAGGCGGTGCCCAGCACCCCAGCGTGTCCGTGAAAACCGACCGGGCTTCTTTGGACATAATATGGCGTAATCTATAGGTTGCGGTGGGCCGCATTTGTTTTTAACTTTAATGCTGCGTAATAAAAGCGATGTTTCAGGCTCGCCGAACGATCCTCAGGAAGTCTTCCATGCATTTCCTTAAAAAGAAGCCACCATGTAGACTTCTATAACATTTGGGGCGCAATGGCTGAGTGATTAGCGCCTTCGGCTCTGCACGTGAGGAGCTCGGGTTAGAATTCCGGCTGTGTCAAAGTGCTTGCGCACTCGTGCAGCCACTGCAGTTGCTGACGCTCCATAAAAGGGTCTATGAGGACGTGCGTGCACTTCCATTCTTCCAAGATAACAACATTTTAAAATCGTAAATCGTCCAAGTCCAACTAGCTGCACGTGTACCGTAGGTCAGGTGCGCCACAACTATCGGGACCGCGTGTGAACCTGTTGTATCTAATATTGGATCAGATTCCGTTTGGCAGCGTTTAGCTTGGAGACGCGTAGCTGCGGTCGGCCTGTGTGCACGACTGAACTTAAATCGCCGCGCTTATATGAGTTAGCCACGCAAAGCCTCCACCTGATCGCCGTTCAGGGCACCAAGCACAGCTATCCAAACAGAGGAAAACCAACGACAGAGGGGGATATCAACAAAGGATAAAAAACAGGGGAGAGTAAAAAATACCAAACATCCAAATTGCAAACAAACCGCGACCAGAGGCGCTCGGGCGGCGGCGTGCTGTCTGGCGCTGGCCGTGGCCGCGCTCATCCCCCGTGCCCCCCATCGGCCGACCGCTCCGAGCCTCGTGCCGCCCCGGGCCGGCGGAGGGGGGGGGGGACGCCCCACAAGGGGACCGCCGCGGACACCTGAGCAGGGCGCCACGCCAGAGGTGTCCGGCGGCGGCGGCGACGGTCGCGCCGCGCATCGCACGCCCCGCGGCGCCCGGCCTGGCCCGTGTCGCGGCCCGCAGCCTGCACGCCGACGCTGCTGTCACGCTGCACGCTGGCAGGTGACGCGCGCCAGCAGTGCACCAGCAAAAACGCCCGATGGGCAGGTGCACCAGCGGTGCAGTTAATTAATGTACGCTGTTGTAATGCCGTCTGACGATCATCTAAAAGCACGCACCTACACAATAGCCCGAGCTGGAATCGGGCATTATAGGAGAAATGATTTGCGCCGTACGATTTCGCACAGTCAGATCTTAGTAAATGACGAAATTATGCTTCTGACATAAGCTAAGCAATGTTGCGCCATGGTCTAATTTGCCCATACGAACACGATCCATGGCCTTGCTAATGGCGCCACGCATCAGTAACGTGCACTTTATGTGGCCCGGTTTTAATTCTGACGTAACACTCTTGTCCAAAGGCAAAAATACATCACGACGCTCAGAAGCCCTACATTGCGGTGTTTCGACACCGAGCGATGGAGCCACGTGGTGTCACCATCACGTGGAGACAATGGCGTCCCCAGCACGAGGCGCCACGAGCGTCAAAGATGATTTACATGTATGGGGTTGATACTTTGGCATTGCTATGCTAACGCCGCTGTCGAGTGTATTGTCGGGAAAACAGCATCTGATTTCGGTATCATCTGACATATGTAAAACAGTATCAGAAGTGACGGTCATCGACGTTGCAAGTACAAATGGAGATCCATGCATAAGTGCTTGCCGTTGAGAGGAGATTGTGATCGTAGGCTTTACAACACAATAAAAGCTCCCCGAACGCAACGGGTGTCTAGTTCTTACTGGCTTGGTTGGACGAGTTATTCTTACACATGCTGTTATCAGTCCGGCGAGTTGTCATTGAGTGCGACGAGCTGAACGAGCTCAATTACCCGAACGGGTTGGCATTACTCAATGAAGGAGTGCCACGAGGTTTTCTTGTCACTGGCTGGTAAGGCGAGCTTTGTGCCACTCTGGTAAGAATTCTTACCGCTGGCCGTCCGGGTGCCTCCACCGCCAACCGTCAGAGGGCGCGACTGGGAGACAGTCCCTCGTGACCAAACACGAGCTGAGCGATACAAATCGTGGCTCCTTTTGCGGCCGTTTGACGGTTGGCGCCGACCCGGTCCTGCGCCGGCGGCGGCGGCAGCAGCGGCGGCTCCGGCCGAGCACCTCCCTCGGTCGGCCGTCCCCGTCCCCGTGCCCGTCGCCGTCGCCGCGGCCAGCCCGTTGTGTCACCGCCTGCTCCGGCACGCGGTGTTTCGCCACCGACCGCAGGCCCCGCCCGCTGTCTCAGCAGCTGTCAGGAGCGCGTCGGCCGGCGGTGGACGCGCGCGTGAAGGACTTCCGCCTCCCCCGCCGCCACCGCCGCCGCCGCTGATAATGAGCCTCCATTTGATCGGGCAGCGAGCGGAGACCGTTAGCGGCCCGTGACACGGTGCGGTGCTCTCGCGTCTCAGTCGCACGCTGACGCGAAGGAGGCGGTGTGTCGCCCCCCCCCCCCCTCCCTTCTCCAGAGCGGCTCCACCGCAGAGACGGCTGGTTAGACGTTCTCTGAGACCACTGTATGATGGATGTTTCTATAGCGTTTGCTCGCGTCGCCTGCCTTCGAATCGCCTCCCATCGTACGGCTGTTTTTCCCATCGCTGAAATGCGGGAGCAGAAAACGCTGCGCTCTCTGTGGTAGAGCAGGGGTAACGACAAACATGCGCGCAAGACGAATTGTGCGTGTGAGGCATCATTTACGTCCGTAAAAATTCATGCTTAGTTTCGCAGAAATAATAAGCTATATAAGTTTTGCGCATACGAATATTTAAGTGTGTATATTTCCACACACATGTTCATAGCACGAGGGGACATCCGCTGCCTCCAACGAATTTCGAGGAATTGCCAACATATCGACACTTGTGCAGTTACCCGCGCGAAGAACAGCAAATTCAGGCACAACGGAAGTAGGGAGGGAAGTGGAAGGCAGCAGCGGTAACTGCTTGCCCTCCGAGTGACAAAATGACCCCACGACGTCGCATGGTAAGAGACGGGGCACGAACCGCGTTTGACGCCCTAAGTCCGCAGAGAAGCCGTCATCCCAGAGGGTGATATGAAGGCTCGTCCGGCCTCCTCAAAGACGCAAAAGGTCCTCACCCTACCCTGAGAGGTGCCCGTTGCACGAGCGTGCACCGTAGGGTGTCCATTGTACCTAACGTGAATCAGACCTGTCACTCGACGGACTGTTGAATCGGAACCGCACGCGCGTCAGACAAAGCAACCACTCACGATGCGCACAGTTATTGCCGCATTTCGTGCATGCGCCACGTGCCCGGTGCACGCTACCCAGCAGCGGGATCACCTTCTATTGTGGTTTCGAGCTGTGTCACAATGAATCGGGGATCTTTGACGCTTGATTCCCGGCCGACGACATCCATCCCTGCGGCCCAGTACACGTAGCGTGGCGAGTGCGGGCTGCGGATGGTGCGAGCCCGCGTGCAGGCCTTGTTGGTTATTGCATCCAGTTCTGCGATCACTACATGAAGACCTGAGTCTGGCCTGTACGCCCGGCCCTGGAGGCATGATTTGTTAGGCTGAAACTAACGACGGGCTCTGGGTTAATCTCTCTTCGCGCTTTGCTTGACCACGTAGTGTGCATTCCAAACCCGTGTGAGTTCAGACTGACCCTACTAGCTTTGAACACGTGACCGCTTTAATACTATACCCTTGAAACATGAGTAAATTCCCATTGTAGAGTTACACGGTCTTTATGATGTTCCTCAAGCGGCGCAGTATTGTATTGTTTGTATTATTGCTCACTTGCACTGCAAATAAAGGATAACACCATTTGATAGTAGTCTCCCAGCGCTTGTCGTTAGGTACGATTTTCCTCGTTGCATGAACTCGAGGCCCTGTGCTCGTCAGTGTCGGTTTTGCAAAGGTTACTTCTCCTGGGCAACTTATCTCTACGCGGTCCTTTTCAAACGTTCCGCAGTAAAGATAAATGTAGCCTTTGGAGAAGGCGGTGGGCCGACAGCATTCCGAAACTTGTAGTTGTTGGCACGGTTCGGACGCTGAAATACGCAGTGCGACACCATGCGGGCATGTATAGCTATTGTCTATTGGTTGAGGCACCACGCTTTGCATTTGACGCCTGTGTCGAATCGCCTGCCTTTGTCCGGATTTCCTCATTGCTATGCAGAGCGGTGATCTTCACAGCTATATGTGTTGTGGCGTTGGCCTGACTTCAGTGAAAGCAATCGCATCACGTCACGTCATGTCTCTGGCATTCCCTTGAGGTATGAATGAAAACATTCCCTTCCCTTCGCCTGACCCGTGCAAGTAAACATGATGATATTGCGTTACAAACGCCAAATATTGACCTCAATCATATTATTTCGGTATTCACGCGGTGCGTTCGCCCGTGACGGACGGAGGTCAGTTTTCCCATGGGAAAACGAAAGTTCTGCAACGTTGCGAGCCAGATAACAACCACGGGAACCTCCACCCGTAAAATGCCCGTATCGTGGTTTCTGAGTGGCCGTCGTAAATTCAAACTGCCCTGTCACCGCTCCCCAGTTTAAGCGCTGGCCTACCCATTACCTGCACCCACCAATCTCCCTCCGCCTGCATTCAGATCAGGTGTCGCGGAAACAATGCCCCCGCGCCGTGTCCGCCTGCGGGGGAGGGGAGGGGGGAGGGGCGTGACGGGCGCCAGACAGGCCGGCCGGCCGCGGCCGCGGCGCGTCGAACGCCGCGCTCCGTGACGGCGCAACCGCCTACGCGGCTGACTGTCAGCGCGACCGTGCCGGCGCACATGCGCCGCCCGAGCGGCGGCGACGCGGCCGGACGCGCGGTGACCGGGCGGCGGCCGCCTCCCACGCGGCCCGGTCGCCGCCCCGGCCCGTGGGAGCCGCGAGCGCACCTGGGCCGCCGCGCTCCGCCGGCAGCGCCTCTGAAGTGGGTCCGGTCGGTCGATTGGGCGTGAGTCATCGGAGCGACGCCGCGCGCCGAGGGCGACGACGGCTGCGGTCAGGTTCCCGGCGCGGGGACGACATCGATTATTGGACAGGCCGCTCACCCGCAGCGGTCCCCTCCAACCCCCCGACCGGGGGAGGACGTCCCCGGTCGTCCTTGCGATGCGGGCACGGTCAGACCCGGTAGACCGGTGCTGATCCGGCTGAACAGCTGACCCTGAACGTCCGAACGGCGTCTCGCGCGGGAAGGATTCCCTCGCGCTGAGCAGGTACCCGCTGGCGGCTGAATCACTTGCCTGCCGTGTTTCTGTTAGCGGCTTCCCAGTGTCTCCAGCGGTTGTCTGGTCCTGCCGTGTTTCCGACTGAGCGTGCGCGTGCATAGCGGGCAGTCTGTGCCTCCAGTGCGCAACCGCATACGCGGCGCGCCGGTCTGTGCCGCCGTGGACTGCCTCCAACCCACAGCGGACAGTCTGTGCCTCAAGTGCGCAGCCGCATACGCGGCGCGCCGTTCTGTGTCGCCATGGACTGCCTCCGACCTACAGCGGGCGGCCTTGCGCTCGCCGGACCAGTTCCGACCCTGTCACGGCCCTGGCCCCGGGTGGTTAGCCGGCTGTTCCTGTCCCGCTCTGCCGTCAGCTGGCCCGATGGCCGCCGCGCCGTCCCACCGAAGGACAGCAGCCCGGGACTACCACCCGGAGACTTGTGTGGCAGATTTGGAGGCGGAGTGGATGAGTGGGAGGCGGAGTGGATGAGAGCACTTCCAGCTTCGGCGTAGCACATCAATCATACCCATTCATAGACTGATTATGTCACTGCCAATGCCCAGCTAACAGGTTTCAAGAGCAGGCAGGCACTAGGCAGTTAGGACTGAAGAGTTGCTGATCAACACACACGAAGGCAATCGGAAGCGGGCAATGCTGGCAACCCGTGCGGGACCAGACGGGCAGGCAACACCCCAGGCTACAGGCCCAACGCTGGCGAGCAGTGTCCGACCTCGCGGGCTGGGAGGATGGGCTATCCTGCCGCCTCGGTCTTGGTTAAGGACGGGTCTGACGGTCTGGAAGGACAGGACGCCCCGCCGCCTTGCTGTGTGGGAGGACGGGCGGCCCCGCCGTCTCGCTTTTGGAGGAACGGGCCACTCCGCCGCCTCGCTCGGCTGGGGACGGGCCGCTCTCGGTGCCGGTGGCCGGCCCGATAACGCGCGGGTCGGGCTCGGCGCCACGCCTCCGCCGCTAACGGTGCGGCGTCGCCCCATCTGGCCGACATCTCGCACAATGCAGAGCGCTGAGCACCGCTCCTGAGCGTCACGCCGGCTGACTGCCGCAGTCCACGTCGCTCCGCGTGAGCGCGGAGCGCTAGGCGATGCCGCTGCGGCGAGCTACGACGGGTAGCGACGAGCTTCGGCGATGTGCGGAGCTGTGCATACACGCCGATCGCCAGGCGACGCCGCTGCGGCGAGCTGCGACGGGTAGCGACGAGCTTTGGCAATGTGCGAGCCTATGCATATGCGCCGAACGCCAGGCGACATCACTCTGGCGAGCCATCGCAATACGCGGAGTTCGGAATGCCCGGAGCGTCAGGAAACCTCGCCTCGCCTGGTGGGAAACATACCGAGCTCTACATGATGAGGTGCCAGCTGACGTCACCTCGCCTGGCGAGGAACATACGGAGCTCTATATGACGAGACGCCGGGTGACGTCATGTCTAGCGGCCGCGCGGGCTGACTTCACTGCAGTATTTATGCGACCTCAGCCGTGCGCAGTTTTTATTTCGCCGGTGACGCAGGCATCAGAAATGCGCGGCACTCACAGTACGTACCTATCACATTTACACATGTGATTCGGCTCTGACAGCCGTTGACCGATGCCGTCGGAGGGGGGGGTGGGGGTGGGGGGGGGGGGGGGGGGGGGCGGGGGCGGACCAGAGCACTGACCTGTGCAATCGGGGCTCGTCACCACGGGTGCCGATTAAATGCCACAGAATGAGCCCTCAAGCCACGTGTTCAATACTCACGACAGGAATGTTATCTGTGAAGAGAGCGGGCTGGTGAGCTGGCCGGACGATTCAAGTGTGTAAACTTCTCACGACAAGCATGCTATCTGCAAAGGTGGCATTGTGGGGCGAGGGTGGGGCGTCGGCGAAAAACCGGCCGCGCGATAAGATAAATGCTGCTACGTGACTGTGAAACAAATGCAGTGTGCAAATACCGTGCGAAATGTTCTCATTGGTTCGTGTGAGTGGGCGGCTAATATATCAGTCATTTCTTTTGAGCGGGCTACTCCCGTGACACGCTGGGCCGGCGGCCGTAATGCGCCGTGTCGCCGTATTTTCACGACCGACACCCGACACTGAAGAAACGCTGTCGGTGCCTGCGGGGCGAGGGTGTGGGACCGCGGCCGACCGCGGAGCCGGAAGTGGCGCACTTCCGACGTACTCCGGGGGCGAGCATAAGCTCCGCTCTGTGGTGGGGCGGGAGACGGACGGATCAGCACTTCCTCGGCTCGTACGACCCGGCGGTGCGCCCGTGGGGCCGGCGATACGGAGCGGCCAGTTCTCTACAATACCCGATCTCCGATCAGTCATTGTAATTCTGGCGTGGTAAGCGGGTGTGCTCATTGGCTTGTATAAGTGTTACGGTTTATCGATAACAACGCATATTACACAAATGAGGTAGCTGCGACGCGACCAAGCGGTGGATCGCTGAAATGAGAAGATTCATGCAATGTGCATCCAGCACGCCACGCGAGCAGAGGGACCACAGTGTGACGCGTATTTTCACAGTATACAGGCTGCCATATTCCATGCATGATGTAACATCCGAACACTAGGCCAAAGCTGACGGACTTCGGGGCATCGTTGCACATCACCCACGCCGCTACCTTCAAACGCCGCCTGACATGTTGTTGTCTGTGCGCGCGCCTTATCGCGAGGATTTCAGCGTCGTCGTTTTTGTGTGTGCTCTTGGCGCGTGCGTGTTTGCAGACGTCCTAGCCCGCCGAAATATCCTCCATCCATCAGCGTCCACCCGGGCCGCTTATCAGGGTGCGCCACCGGCTGAAGCACACGCACACAGCTGCCGGGACGTGCACGCGCCGCCTGCGCTCCGATCGGCTGTATTCCAGCGGCGTGGGTGTCGGCGCCTGCCTCCGGTGGCGTGCTTCGAGCCGGCCAATTGCCGTGTGCTCATGCACTCAAGCGCGGAGTGCGGTGGCCCTCAACGGGAATGCCGCCGTTTTTAGGTCAGCGCTGTATCTCACTCGAGCACTTCATAGTGGGCTTCAGGGAAGCGCACAGATCCCACGCGCCTTGAAGGGCCGTAGACTCGGGACCTGTCAGTCCACACACATGTGGAGAAGGAAGGTGGTAGCCGTCACTGCTTTTCACAGTCATGCCAATTCCGAAACCTTTACTATCCTGAGCGGCACTTGGCAGTTAGTAAGGTGCGTTGTGATCTGGTGAGCTCACCCGGCCCGGGTGCGCTGTCAACTGGTGAGCTCACCCGGCCCGGGTGCGCTGTGAGCTGGTGAGCTCACCCGGCCCAGGTGTGGCTGTGAGCTCACCCGGCCCGGGTGCGGCTGTACGCGTCATCCCCGCCAGGCCGAGGCAGAGTTCCCTCCGCCGGACGCCGTGCTGCTGCGTGGGTGGTTTGGGTTCGAGGTGAAGGCCGCCTGCATCCTGCAGTGCTGCCTGCATCCTACAGTGCTGGGCCTGGGGCTCCTCAGGCGTGCTGAGTCACCGCCGCCTGTGGCCTGCACTCTGATGGGACGCACTCACCTCCGCCCGGATGTCGAGCCTGGATGGCGGCCGCATACGGCCCGAGGTGCCGGACCTGCAGTCCTGCCGACAGCGGCGCTGCTGCTGATGCTACTGCTGCTGATGTCTGCCGGACCTGCAGTCCCTCCAACCGCGGCGCTGCTGCTGACGTTTGCCGGACCTGCGGTCCTGCCGACCGCGGCGCTGCTGCTGATGCTACTGCTGCTGATGTCTGCCGGACCTGCAGTCCCTCCAACCGCGGCGCTGCTGCTGACGTTTGCCGGACCCGCGGTCCTGCCGACCGCGGCGCTGCTGCTGATGCTACTGCTGCTGATGTCTGCCGGACCTGCAGTCCCTCCAACCGCGGCGCTGCTGCTGACGTTTGCCGGACCTGCGGTCCTGCCGACCGCGGCGCTGCTGCTGACGTTGCTGGACTGACTGCTGCTGACATGCCGGACCTGCGATCCCTCCAACCGCGGCGCCGCTGCTGATGTCGTTGATGACCGAGTGGTGGTGTCATGGCGTGACATCAGGACCCATGCATGCGCGCAAATGGGCATTACAATTTTCAGTGACTTTTGTATATATATATATATATATATATATATATATACTGTTCATAGAAACATTCTCGAGTTATTATGAGTCCGTATAATGTCTCAGGTTGAAACGAGAATATTTCGCATGAATAAGTGAGCAACGCATCAAAGCTTTTTTAAAATCATTGAGTAAGTCGGGCAAAAATGAGCGTAGCATCTCACAGCACGATGGACGGACAACGACGTACTTCAACCTTATGTCCAAACGACGACTTAGTTCTTTCACGACAACAGCATTTGAAGACCGCCGGCAGGTCAATGCGTCTGGTCATGGTGAGCATGACGCCCGCACCCATGCTAAAAAAGTCCACTTGCGGTCTGCAGAATCGTCGTCGTATGCATCGCACAATTCAAACGCTGCGGTCAGCATCGGAGGAAATCGTGTCTCGGCTGCAAATTGCCAGTCGTTAACCTGTGGGAATGTGTGTGAACCCGACCAATTGCCTGGGCTCCGTGCGTCGCCTGTCGAGTCCTCCCGACGGTCCGCACGCTCCTCCAGCCTGAACGGGTTGGCTGTGAGGCAGGCCAGCGATGCCTTCAGCGCCCTGCCGCTGCAACAGGGCGCAGACAGAGCGCCCTCTTCAGCGCCGGGCGAACCGCAGTGCGCCGTTACCCGCAGTAATTAGCTCGGGACGTGATGTCCGTTGGCGGTACGGGCACTGCGGTGTGCCGTAGCGGCCGTAGGGAGCTATGCTGGAGCCGTTCCTGCTCGGCCGGGCCGTGCCGGGACCCTGGCGGCGGCGGTGAGGCCTGGCCGCCGGCAGCGCTGTGTTGTTGCCCCGCTGTCATCGACCAATCCTGGCAGCCGACAAGGTCCGAGTTCGGCCAGCACCAGCCCCAGCGTATTCTACTATCACTTCGCCCAGCGTGAGAACCCTCGCCGCTAACGACCTTCGCTGTCGCTGTTTTCCGGCCGTGGCGTGACCGCTGATGTCCAGCGGTCGCGTTGGCGTAAACACCGCGGTGTGTGCTCCGAGCGGCCCTTCACGGGCTCGCCCAGTGGTACCATGGCCCTGCGACGCCCCCTCCACCACCCCCTCCCTTCCCTCCCTGCCACATCCGCCGCCCGGCCCAGGACCGACCCTCCTCCAGAGCCGCGACAAAAACAAAAGGGCGCTGCGCCTAGGTAGGGCCTTGGCTGCGCCGGTGCGCACGGCCGCCCGCCAGCCCGGCCCGGCCCGGCCCGGCCCGCGCCGCCTTGCCATGGCGTCCCAGAGCGGCGCCCAGTGACGTCACTCGTGGCCAATAGGTGAAAGCCGGCCGATCTGGACCGACGTGTGCCGTTGGCGGCGCGGCCAAAGGAGCGGCCGCCTCTGACCGCGGCCAGCCGGCCGAGCTGTCCCGCAGCACCCGGACCACAACATCTCGATGGCAGGCGGCGCGAGTCGCTCGCTGCGGTTTGCAAACCCCTTTCACTCGGCTGCAATGTCCGATGACCGCCGGGAGCGTGCGTGAAGACAAGTGTGGCGCACTCTGCTGCCTGTCTCTCTCTCGAGAGACGGACGTGGACGAGTCGGCCAGGCGGCAGTTGGACGTCAGGGCCCCATTACGACAGCGGGGCTCGCGCCGCCTTGAACGCCAAGCGCTCGCCGGCCGGCCCCGGTCGCCAAGGAGAGCCGGGTCCACCGCCGGCGGGCCGGCCCGGCCTGCTTGGAAAGGGGTCGGCCGAGGCGACGGCTGGCCCGGCCAGCGGCAGGTAATGGACGCTGGCTCACACTGGTCCCAGCCCCGACTGCTATTGCGACGCAGCAGCCGGACTGCGATTATGATTTGCAAGCTGGTTCCCGGTATGAAATCAAGCCGACGGCCTCAAAGCATTGCGTTACGAGGATGGCCTCTTTTAGCGAGGCATTCAGCTTGCTCTTAAGGCCAGCATTATTGGAAAGTGTCCACAAAATACCATTTTTGCCGTTAGCTTTTTATTTAGACAGTTCTATTGAAACTCAGCTTACTGGTCACTTGGAGTGCACAGCAAACACCCTGCGTGCCATCCCAAACACCCTCAGGCTGGTGTTTTAATGAACACACCAGCCTTCTATACCATCCAAAAAAAACGGATACAAGTTAGTGATGAAGCAAGTCAGGCATTCAGACCTGCCAACGAGGTGACAACGAAAATTCCTTTCGTTTAATACGGCGATAAACACACCAAAGGCACGCGCACTGGGTTGCGGACGTTATGTGAGGCCTGTCGCCACTGTGAGCGGCTCGGGTCGCGCCCGGGCGCCGTCCACCAGTACGGCGTAGCTCTGCGCGCAGCGCGGGCCGGCCGCTGTTACGAAATCTGGCCATCGATCGGCTTTCAGACGGGGTCCTAGTTAGTAGAATGTCGGATTAGTTACGCCCTCGGCAGCGACAGCCATCGACCGCGCGCCGCTGGGGGGGGGGGGGGGGGGGGGGCGGTGGTATCAGTCGGGCATCAGCCACCGTTGATCCCTGCGCAGGTGTTCCTCTGCAGGAGAGACGCGTCCTGGTTCCCCTAACGATGCACGAGCAAAATATGTGTTGAATGGGCTGGCTATAGTGTTCGATGCTCGATGTTGGTGAGTTTTTGCACCCTGGTTAAACCAAACCAGTGTGTTTGGTGAATGTATTACATGTGACTTGTTCCTGATGCGTTTTTGTGCTAGCGCCCTTTTGTTCATGGCCTCTAGAACCCTGCATTTCATCTCGTAATCCCATTTCAGACCTTGTCAGATAACCTTAACCCTATTCAAATGCACTGAACCACGGACGCGTGAGCTGACACGACATCGCTGGCCCGCCTAGCCCGACCTGACCTGATCTGACCTGATGCCAGTGACCCTGGTCAGAGCCGGGGAGTGTACGATGCCGCCGCGTCCTCGATCTTCTGACGTCGGGAAAGCGCCGCGAGCCCCGGGCGACACGGGACCAGCTCTGAGTGATGGGCGTTGGAAGCCGCAGATCGGACGGCTCGTCCGCGACATCGGCTCCGCCAAAACCGCATTCCTGTTACCGAGGACGCGCCCAGACCGGCTCGCAGCAACATCTTGGTCTGGGTTGTTTGTTCAGGCTTAGCTTCGAAATTTCGTTGAATTGATGGGTCCTCTGACAGTTTCTCCAGCTCATTTGATATGCGGTATGGGTTCTGGCCGCATGCTAAGCGCTAGTTAGAGAAAGGAATGAAGCAAACCGCAAACTAAAACAGCTGCTCGGCAGCCAACGACATTCTAACATGCATCCACAAAACTAAATTATGCAGAAAGAATTAGCGTAAGATCTTGCTGTACCTCAGTAATTTTCAAAAGTTCTACAGCAGCTCCGGGTTGTCTGATCTTTTTCCAGCCCAAACAGACCGCGTGTGAGCGTAAAAGTGCACTCCGTCCCATCCGTGCTCATTGACTAGCCTCCCTCTCGCCCGCTGCCGCCACACTGCGGGTGCTGCTCCGTCAGGTTAACAGCTCGTATGCACGTGCAGCCCCTTCTGTACGTGGCGTTCCGTAGTAATTGTGCCTGGATTCGTGGCCAATGTTGTCTTTTTCTGGAGACGCGTGTCGCCCGCTATCTGAGGTCTGATCTAACAATCCTCACAAAAGGAGGCACGGTTGGTCGTGCCAAGCGTGTCACACACGCCCAAATGCTTGTGCGTGGCTGAACACTAGGGCTGCAACTTGAGCCTTGCTCGGCGCTTATCACTCAATCTTTAGCAATATGTTACTGCGGGGAACGGCATAGGAATATGCTGCCACGGGAACGGTGAGCAATATGCTACCACGGAGCGGTTGGCAATGTGCTACCACGGAACGGTTGGCAATATGCTACCACGGAACGGTCAGCAATGTATTACCACGGAGCGGTTAACAATACGCTACCACGGGAGCGGTTAGAAATATGCTACCACGGAGCCGGTATAGGAATTGGAGTGCCTCAACGAAGCTCAGGTGAGACAGTTTGTGAAGCCGAACTATTGTCCGGGGGCCCTAAAACGGATCGTACCTACCCGAAACCGTACAGCCCAGACATAAAGACAGCGTCGCGACCAAACAAGCGTCCCGATATCCTTGAGTAAAACTGGCACCCTCGACTGCGATCTTGCCGTTTAGGCAGCAGGTTTCAAAGGCAAACGTCTTAAAAAGGCCATTCATTCTCCGTGCCGTCGAATGGCGCCGAGGGAAGGCAAAATACCCGTCACTGAGCCGCTCACAGCGCCCGTCCAGCGGTATTCCCTCGGCCCTGTGGAGGGAGGGTCGCGCCGGCCGCGGAGCGCGCTGCCAGCCCCCACAAGGGGCCACCGAGAGCCACAGCCTGGCTGGGCCGCGCCCCGCCGCCGGACAGCGTCTGGCCGAGCGGTGACCTCGGCGCGGCGGGAGCGGAAGGCTCGGCCGGTGGCGGCGAGTCGTCCGGCGCCGGTCCCGCGCACCGGGGTTTTGTTCTCCCGACGCCGGGTCCCGCGCACCGGGGTTTTGTTCTGCCGACGCCGGGTCCCGCGCACCGGGGTTTTGTTCTCCCGACGCCGGGTCCGCGCACCGAGGTTTTGTTCTCCCGGCGCCGGGTCCCGCGTACCGGGGTTTTGTTCTCCCAACGCCGGGTCCCGCGCACCGGAGTTTTGCTCTCCCGGCGCCGGGTCCCGCGCATTGGGGTTTTGTTCTCCCGACGCCGGGTCCCGCGCACCGGGGTTTTGTTCTCCCGACGCCGGGTCGTTCGGCCGTGAGGCACTGACACGGGCAGCATAATGCGGCGCCGCCAGCCAGCGGCCGCCATTGTACAGCCGATGCAAATCATCATTCACCGATGCTGTGGATCGGCAGCGGCTGGTGGAGCTCGCCGGCCGGATGTGGGAGGGCGCTGTTTTTCTGCGCGGCTCGCCGCGCCGCCGGTGAAGAAAGCAGGCGGACGGCGTCGGCCGGCCGTGGGTCCGGATCGGAGGCCAAGGCGTCCGCTTCACGCGGGCTCGGGAAGTCTGAACAGGCCGGCGCGCCGATAACACGGCCCTAATCGACGCACCCGAAGTCCTGCGCAGGTGGAGCGTAAGAACCGAATCCGGCAATCAGGGCGATTATGCGGTGTGCTCGGAAATGATCAGCCGTTCGGAATGGGTTACTGTGTAGATGTATTTAACACAGAGCGTCAATATGGAACTATGTGAGCTGAAACTATGCACGTGGAATCTAACAAACACATAGGGCGTGTAAGACGTTTCACTCCTGTCTCTTCTGTGGCAGGCTGAGGGAAAGTGGCACTAAGTGGGATGAGTGTGCGATCATTTGTTTATCCCATTTGGTCTCTGTTTCAATGAGAGGAAGCAGCCTAATCTGATGCATCGTTCATCGAAAACTAGTTCAAGGCTTGTTGTAAAACCGCACCTGCTTCGAGCTATCCGGCGCGTGTCGCATTTGAACAATGAAAACATGTAACAGTTAGCTCCATATGTTCGACCTTATCCTGGCGATCGTTACGAGTGCGTGCATCATCGGACGGGCGCCCAGCCAGGTGAACCAGTGGCGCGCGTGGAGCGGCCCAGTCCTGCCAGCTCGCTCCAGCGGACGCTCTAGCGTGACGGCGCTCGTGGCAGCTGCTATCTCTGTTATCACTGATCACAGCTTCGTGCGGCTTTAAGCGAAAGGAAGCTTCTGTTCTTTTAAGATCATGCTGTGCAGATTTTCACATATTTGCACGTAAGCTTTTGAGTCTGGCGTTGTCTTACTACGACATTGTGTTTCGAGCAAACTGGAGCATCTCTCACACGAATGACGTGGAAAACGGAAGATTTGCTAATTGCAAGAAGTTGTACTGTTCTAGTCGCGACAGGAGCCCCGGATCTCAACGACCCGTTGTGGCCGTCACACGAGACCGACATGCCAGTCAGAGCTTGCGCGTTCTGCTGGTGAAAGGAACGTACAATCGCACCGAAAAAGTGTGGCTTCCGGTGCTGAACCGGTGGCGGCCTGTGTAGCGCGAACCATGTATCAGCCGCTTCTTTGTGAGTTTTTAAGGAATGGTATCAGGTTTCAAAACCAGAGCAGATTGAGAGACTTGGCAAACTGCCAGGCGAATGTACCGCCTAAATAAGGAAGCTCAACTGTTCAGCCAATAGTTGCGCTAGCAGACGACTGGGAAGTGACCAATTCCACTTTTTCCTGAACTGCACTGGAATGCCGCGCAGCATGGCCTAAACTGATAAATGTTTGCCCATGAAATCTTCATATATATATATATATATATATATATATATATATATATATATATATATATATACAGTTCACTGCATTGCGATCAATATCCCGCGAAATATGTTTTTAATTTGTACAATACGTTGATACAAATCTAAATCGATCGGTTTCTTCGATTACAAGTTTCAAGCAGCGCTGTGCCCAAAACCAGCCAATATTGAAGCGATGACATTTGCCATTTGCGTGCAAACGTCAAACACCAGTGCACCTGTAGCTACTAAGCACAGGCAGCTGGCATTCCACTGCATCAATGATGCTGACTGATGTGGGCTCCCAAAGTAGTGAGTTTCATCTGATGTTCAGTATTGGCGTGAGGATCACACCCGCTGCTCTTATCAGCTCCCTCGTCCTGGGCACGAGAGGCGTGCTGTGGGTGATAGCTGCTTCTAGATCACGGAGGCTATCAGTCCCGCGTTCTCGCCTCTTTCTTTGCGTGAAGCTCCTGTAGTGTCACGCACGCAAAGAAAGAGGCGAGAAAGAAAGAGGCGTTGCGTAGACCGCGGGTGATGGGACGGCGTGACCTGAGATGTGACAGACCTGACCTGCCCGCTCACCCAGGTCGTTCCGCTGACCGTGCGCGGCTCCAGGTCAGCAGGCTGTCGCCGGTGAGGTCATGCGACAGACCTGACCGGGTCGTCCCGCTGACCGCACGCGGCTCCAGGTTAGCAGGCTGTCGCCGGTGAGGTCATACGACAGACCCGACCGGGTCGTCCCGCTGACCGCACGCGGCTCCAGGTTAGCAGGCTGTCGCCGGTGAGGTCATACGACAGACCCGACCGGGTCGTCCCGCTGACCGCACGCGGCTCCAGGTCAGCAGGCTGCCGCCGGTGAGATCAGACGCAGTCGAGTGTCTGCGACGGTCACGTAAACACCACCTTTTGCAGAAGCCGATAGACAGAGATGAGGCGTTGCGAAACAGTGCCGACACATGCGTCGCAGTTTCGACCAAGGCACGGATTGCGTTTGCGCCGCGGGAGGCCGCACATCAGGTTACGCAAGATTGATTGTTTCCGTAAAAACATCCTGTTTCCCAGCCGCTTAGCGATGACGTACAGTCGTTGTGTCTCAGTCCAAATCAGCATACTGGACGGAGGCGGCGCTGAGTGGGGTGAGCTGTTTCGGTTTGGCAATCACGTGTTTTTGGGGGGGGAGGGGAGGTCGTCACGCTCGCGCCGCAGACCGGCCAATGGCAGCTGGCCGGAGAGCCAAGCCGCTTCCGGCGGCCAGTCGGCAGCTGGTACTGCTGGCTCGGGTCACAAGCTGGGCCGAGTGAGTGGCCCGGTCAGGATCGAACGCTTTGAATATGTTTCAGCGCCAGCGGGTGGATGGTCGGTGCAACATCTGTCGACGTCTCTGATAGTGACGACCGACGGCTGGATGGTCGCTGTAGCATTTACGACGGCTCTGATAGTGACGACCAACGGCTGGATGGTCGCTGTAACATTCATCGACGTCTCTGATAGTGACGACCGACGACTGGATGGTCGCTGTAACATTCATCGACGTCTCTGATAGTGACGACCGACGACTGGATGGTCGCTGTAACATTCATCGACGTCTCTGATAGTGACGACCGACGACTGGATGGTCGCTGTAACATTCATCGACGTCTCTGATAGTGACGACCGACGACTGGATGGTCGCTGTAACATTCATCGACGTCTCTGATAGTGACGACCGACGACTGGATGGTCGCTGTAACATTCATCGACGTCTCTGATGGTGACGACCGACGACTGGATGGTCGCTGTAACATTCATCGACGTCTCTGATGGTGACGACCGACGACTGGATGGTCGCTGTAACATTCATCGACGGCTCTGATAGTGACGACCGACGGGTGATCATGTGTGTGTGGGGGGGGGGGGGGGGGGAGTCGGCGCAGCATTTATCGACGGCCCTGATAGTGACGACCTGTGTTTTCCGGTGTGCATAATATGGACGCCCAGATGCGTGCCCCGAGTGGTCAGCTTGGTAGCCTAAGTTCACTGAAACATGGCCGTGGAGGCAATGATGCAAGGTTTCTCTTCACAATGCATAGTTAACTCAGATCGAAGACGAAGTACAAAGGGAATAGAAAGGTCGTCGGCAACAGTTCTTTTTGCGCTCCATAGTGATGGGGTTTCACGTTCTAATGAGCCATCGAACCCAGAATCTTGTTTCAAATTGTATGGCCGACCCCACGTTTCTCAGTCTCCACAGCCGTATGGTCGTTTTTCTCATTGTGTTGCCGGATATAATGGTTATTCTTCTTATTTACGCCGTAGTTCGGGATGCTTCTTCGGCTTTCACCGTCCAAAGGTGCAGATCATTAGGGGACAAATTATCATGAGCTAGCCTCAAGCAATGTTTAAATCGGTTATTGATGAATGTTTGGTCGTTGCGGGTGGTTTCCTAGGGCTGTTCACTTTGAAACTAAGTCTCATGTGTTGACAGCTTGTTTTGCGCCATCTGTGACGAATCTGCCGGCTTTCCGTTATGCTTCTCGGAATCGTTTGCGATCACTCTCCAACGCGTTCAGCCTTCATCCTGTTTTGTCGGGTTCTGCTGTTCAAACTTTTCACGAGATCTGATGCTGTTGGTGTTCGTTCGTTGTTTTTGTGCCCAGCAGCAGCGTCCCCCTCATTTGTATGATTGCTACCCCGTACGGTCCCACCGTCTCATCTTTTTGCTGTCCACTGTAACTCAACTAGCAGACGCGGGCCGCCGCCGGAGTGTTGAATGCCGCATTCCTTCTCGTTTCAGGTAAGCTTCGCCGGGACGCATTCGCCTCTGCCGGCCCGATCCTTGTGCACATAGCGACATCTATCGGCAAGTATAAGAACCACACATTCTCGGCCGACGGCGCTGCCAGCGCGCCCCGTGGCTCGGCGCGAGCAGGTGACGGGCTCCACTTACTGTGAGAAAACACCGCTCGCCGGTGACCGCTACGTCAGTTAGCGCCCGCTAAGCGCCCAGCTGGCGGCCCTGCCGGTTAGTGCTGTCGCACGGGGAGGCTGGCAGGCCCATCCACCATTCAGCAAACGGGGCCAGCTCGAAAGCTGGCTTAGATGGATATATGAACATGGATTTAATGTACGGGGCCAGGCGTGCTCCTGGTTTCCAATTTTGATTCTTGGCTTTTCCTCAACCCTACCCTCATAAAAACTACATCCTTGACCTTGGTTTCTACTTGTGTTTTGAAGACACCCGTTTTTGGTACCTGCACCTCAGTGTTCTTTTGCGAAGACTAGACCCTGCTCCTGGTTGTTCGTGGTCCTTTCACAAACATCAGATCTATCTAGCTCTTGATTCCCGCTGGCCCTTTCGCAAAGATCAGAGTCTGTCTCTTGGTTTCCATTGCTCCCTCGTAAGCGCTCAATCCCGGCTCCTGGTTCCCACAGGCTTACTTTGAAAATGCCGGATCCTGGCTCGTGGTTCTGATTGACGCGTACATAAACGCTCTCGGGCCATGACTTGACATCACTGTATATGAAAAATACATCGCCTGGAACGAAATACATCGTATACCAATTCTAAAAGGTTCAAATGTGCGCTAGCTCTTGAGGAAGTTCCGTTTAGGTCCCAGGTTCATGCTGGTTCCCTTAGCCATTGACTGGACTCTGGTTCTCGATAGATACTCGGCGTATGTTCTTGATGAATCGCTGACGTAGTTCAGACTAAACTCCTTGCAGATCTCTTGGTCATGAATTAGGCTGGATTCTGGTTAATGCTTGTTCCTTCGGCGTATCTCACCGACGGATCATGGTTTTTGTTGGTTCTCTCAGTACAACTCGATGCTTCATTATCGTTCTTGCTAAATCCAAGTTCACTTTCAAACCGGTTTCTGGATGCTTTCTGAACCGGGAACCAGGAACCACGAACCAGTTCCCGAGAAAATTGAAATTAATTGGATCATCATCCTTCGACACCTTAAATGGTTGTTCATTTCATGCATGGAGCCTATCTCTGGTTGCATCTCTTAAAGTTCCGAAGTAATCAGTCGGCAAATCCATACGACAGTATAATACTCATTGCAGGGATGTAATCTATTCGTCTGGGGGACTCCAGCCCCGTCCCCAATATGGGTTTCAGCCTCCCCCCAGCTTGAGAAGAAAATGGGCCAAATCCGGAAGAAGGCCGTTTGTTGGCGTGTTTTGTGATTAAGCTGCGCCAGTTTCACTGCTCAGTCCTCCAGCTCATGTGAAGCTACGCCCATGACCTTCTTTTGCACCGATGACGAATGCAGGTGTACTTTAAGGAGTACAGATGCCCCAGTCTCCGTAAAATGACGTCTTGGCCGATTTATATGTTACAAGGATATCACCGAAACCTTTACATAACTTGTCTTATTCTCGCAAATCGGTTTAAGTGTCCAAAACTGACTGCGGTTTATGCTGCGCGCGTGCGTAGGCAAGGAACGGACCAAGTTTCCTACCAGACAAGCCACTTCAAGAAAGTCGAATGCTCTTCCACCAGAGTTACGTTTCTGCTGGTGACCATTTTCCACGTCTCGGCGAGGTCAAAGGATAAGGTCCCAGTTTCCGCCCGTCGCGCCCAGGCCGGGCGTGACCTTTGGAACAGTTCGGTCCACGTCCCAGACCGCGCCGCGCCAGCGACGCCGCCATCGGTGCCGACCAAAGCAGTGCAGCGGGCGAGCCCTCGTAGATCCGATTGACTCGTGTAAGCTGTTTCGTGTAACTGTGCCGTCGCTACTGAGGCGAATCAGAATGTGGGAACAGGGCGCCAGACAATAGCAGAGCTGTTCCCCGCTTCTTTTGCCGGAGCGGAACGTTCACGATGAGTTGTAGTTAACGAAAATCGGTACCGGGGGAAATGACCGGAAAAGAGGCCCACTCAGTTCTGTCGCATTCTTAAGTACAGCGACTTTTGCGACTTCTTACACTACATTTAAGTCATTCTCAGAGAGCACTTCCTATTATCGGATGTGTTATGCACTCTTTTAACACAAAAACACTGACCAAGCCCGCACCCCGCTGGCTCCACCCCAGTCAGTCATGAAAGTCACAAAGCCCTTGTGCACTGTGAATGTCCTGGTCCCACCTACCAACTGTAAGCAGCTGGGGCACGGCCAATAGGCCGCCGGTTATAAACTGTGTTCAAACAGTCCCGTTGCTGGCGGCCGGTATGGCAGCCACCACCAGATCGGAGTAGCGCCCCAGACGCCGCTGTACGACTTCAGTGGCGCCACTTTCGCCGTTCATAACGACGCACTGTCGGCCGGCGTTTCCTGTTGCGCCCGGCGGGAGGCTGGGGCGCTCCGGAACGACGGGAATTTCCGACCTTTCTCCACGCACGCCCTCGCGAAGAAAACACCCGAGGCCCGAGAGGGAGGGCCCGCTTTGTGGTGCACGTTATGCTGCATGTGCGCAGCTCTGTACTGAGTGCGTGACGCGGGCTGGTCTTGCGGTCTGGCGCCGCCTCAGTTCAGCCAGGCTGTCCTCCGAACTCTTTAGGCATGCCATGTCGAACCGCCGCAGCTCCGTGACGTATGCCAGTTCTACGGCAGGGAGCTGCCTTAGAACTGACATACGGCAGGGAACTGCGCATCCCAGGGTTGAGCCACTGACGGGAGATGCTGCATGTGGATAGGAGGTTTTGTGCGTTAACCGGAGATCGGCTAAAGGGAGCCCACCCCGCAAAAATGCAGCGGCGTTCCTGCTCGCCGGCCTGCATGAATGGATTTTATTAGCATAAATTTACCGCATAAGCTCCGCCGCTCTTGTTGTCTGCTGCCGACACTTCCCTCGCCGCAAAAGGCGGCGCACCTTGTATTGTTTGGCTTACAGCGGGCCTTGTTTGGCCATCGGATACTGGACGACAGAATCCCCAACCATCATAAACACGGCTCACTGGTCGGGTCGAGCCTGGAGGTGTACAGCTTCACATGAGGACTGACATACGGTAGGGAGCTGCGCATCCCAGGGCCAGCGACAACCCGAATGTGGGCCGCGTTAATCTGCCGGAATGATAGCGACCGGTTGGGCGGAAAGAGGGCTAGATCATTCATGCGTTCCCATCAAATGGCGTACTCGCTCTCGCTTCGTTAAGTGCGGTGTAAGTCATGCGATAAGGTTGCTGATTCCTCGGGCTTCACGTCCGTCAGCACGTTCGGGACCGTCTCACTGGAGCGGAGGTGCTGCACGCTGCCCTGGTTTATGGAATGTCAGACCCCACAGCCCATGAATAAGGAGTCAGGTTATGTCCTATTTGTGTCACTGCTGCTGGGTGTGAGGACCGCGCTCGGGGTGGATTACTTCGGCCCAATGAATGAGGTCTAATCGAACAAATTGCTCCCATGGCTATTGTTTCGCGTCGCTCCAAGTGTTTGTTTTGTTAGTGCTGTGATATCCTGTCCAGTGACCTGTGGCTTTACTAATGGTCTTGGCTCAGCCGTGACCTCAAACTTCAGTCTGAGAAGTAACACGGGGGTGGCGCTGTGGCTGGGAGTGTAACACGGCGGTGGCGCTGTGACTGGGGGTGCAACACGGGGGTGGCGCTGTGTCTGGGGGTGTAACGCAGGGTTGGCGCTGTGTCTGGGGATGGGGGGGGGGGGTGTAAAACGGGGGTTGCGCTATGGCTGGGGGTGTAACACGGGGTGGCACTGTGGCTGGGTGTGTAA
Source organism: Pollicipes pollicipes (assembly GCF_011947565.3). NCBI lineage: Eukaryota > Metazoa > Arthropoda > Thecostraca > Pollicipedomorpha > Pollicipedidae > Pollicipes > Pollicipes pollicipes. The sequence continues at coordinate 29,497,710 of NW_023596225.1, read as the reverse complement.
CACGGGGGTGGCGCTGTGTCTGGTGGTGTAACACGGCGGTGGCGCTGTGGCTCTGCTGTGCCAAAATTGCCACCTGCAACGACACCTATCATATGGCGCGAGGTGGTCTCACAGAGCCCCTACCATGGACAGTGATTTCGGGCGAAGATCGTTTTACATTAGATACGAAGATGACCCCTGCGCCACGTCAACTTTTCCACGGATGACGTGCTGTGTGAACAATTCGCACGAAGGTTTGCACGCACTTTATTTTGCAGCTTTGGCTCCCGTGATATCACACCAGCCCTTGACCATCGCTAGCCGTTATTGTTGGGACCAACAGCTCTGGGGCCAGAGCGCCGCTCTCTCCTGACCGGATGTCGGCTAGTTCCGGCGCGTCGGCCGCCTTTAGCGTCCCGGATGCCGTCCAGGCCTGTTTGTGGCAGGCGCTGCAGCCGGCGCGCGTGCCGGTCGGGATGAGCTGACCAGGAATGCATTGAAGCTGAGAAGCGGTGCGGAACAGGACAAACACGGTTCAAGGTCGACGGCTATTACGCCGCACGTCCTGCCAGGAATGTGATGCTTTGGCAATTCCTGCTGTTGACAGAAAATGTTTCGAGACTAATCAGCGGGTTGTTACAAGATACATCTGTCCATCCGCCATTGCAATGCAGCCGTGTCACCCGTCGTCTCTTCGTGTCGTCGCGCGCGGGCCAGTCACGTCTTCTCTCGTATTTCGACAGCGCGGTGTCCTGCAGCGAATTCTCAGCGTTTCAACGATCGATGCTTCTCGTCCCCTGCTCCCCCACTATTCGCGACTCATCGTAACATCTGGCGGGTCCTGCTGCCGGCGCCGGACCGTCCCACCTCACTCGGGTCGCAGGCTGGGTCAGACGGCGCGGCGCCGGTTCAGCGGCGGCAGCAGCGCGCCCGGAGACCTCAACGCACGCAGCGCCGGGACTGGCCAGCGGCCGACGGTGCGCTACAGCGCCGGCGTCTTGGTGCTCGCCTCTTGTGTCCCACTGGCCGTGCTGCAGTCTCCGGGACGCCGGCTGGCCTGTAGCGTGGCCGAGCACGGCGCGGCGGACCGCTCGACCCGACCCGCGCGTGATGCCGGACAGCGTACGTGACTGTCAAGAGCTCGTGCCCGAACACTGGCTTCCTGAACTTTTAATCACTGGAGCGTCTTTCAGAGGTTTGCTCGGCTGTCCCTGAACTCTCTGAGCGACGGCGTTGGTCTTTGTAACCTGGAACACTCTGTGGTTGGTCAACAACGATGCCATTCCGGCTATCTTTCCCGACCGGTAAAGACGACCATTCGGGGAATTTCAAAAGCACCAGTGCCTCAAACATACTGCGCCTTCGGCACGACTATCATGGCAATGGTTTTACGTCTTCAGCAAAAATCAACAGATTTTCTGAAGTTCCCGATATGTCATCAATTTTCCAGGTGTGGCTTGAACTCAGAACAGAGGCCTAACGCGACGTTGGGACAATTACCAGGGCAGTCTCCGTTCGGGCAGTTTCCGGTCGGAACAGTCTCCCGTCGGGGCAGTCTCCGGCTGGGGCAGTCTGCGGTCGGAGCGGTCTCGGACTGGGGCAGTCTCCGTTCGGGCAGTTTCCGGTCGGAGCAGTCTCCCGTCGGGGCAGTCTCCGGCTGGGGCAGTCTGCGGTCGGAGCAGTCTCGGACTGGGGCAGTCTCCGGGCGGGGCAGTCTCCGGTCGGAGCAGTCTCCGATCGGAGCAGTCTCCGGTCGGAGCAGTCTCCAGCCGGGGCAGTCTCCAGCCGGGGCAGTTTCTGGCTGGCAGAGTCTCCGGCTGTGGCAGTCTCGGTCTATGGCAGTCTCCCGCAGAGACAGCCCCTGGCCGGCCAGCAGCTTCGGACCAGCCGTCTGACATCCACCCAGTTTCGCCCGTCAGCGATGGGCATTTCTCTCAGCCTCAGCCGGACTCGACTGGACAGCCGCGCGCGGGTCGTTGCACCAGTCGCCGCCCGCTCCAGCCAGCGGGGCGAAACGTGGCCCGGACGAGACGTGGCACATGACGCCAGCCGGCAGGGGCAGGCGGCGGAGGGAGCCAACGTAATCCGCCGCTAGCGGCTCTGGCGCGCCATTTGTGTGCCCACCCTAAGGACTTGAACGCGTCCGGACGGCCCATCGCCCTGGAACCCTCCAGGACTGGCTCCGGGGAACTGCCGGAGCCGGCCCCGGCTCCGACGGGACCGGCTCCGGCGGACGGCCCACCGCTCCCATCGAAACGTGGTTATTCCACATGTCGAGCGGGACCAAGGCCTCCAACGGGCGCGGACCGCACGCGGGCCAGCGTGCCGCCGCCGAGAGCGATGCCAGTCGCCGAACGAGCGATGCGAAGCTGGCGGCCAGCTCCGCTCTAATTAGATTTCTCCCCGTCGAGCCGGCCGCGACGGTCGGCGCAGTCGAACGCGGCGTCACAGCGTGGGCACGGAGGACAACAGGCGCGGAGAAAGTGGTGGACGGGCTCGGCCGGCGCGCGACGCGCCATTCATGCCCCACATGCGCGTAGTCGATGCGGTCGGCATTTTGGTTCTTGCTAGTATCATGGATCGCTCTTGACGGAAAGTTCAAGATCGGCGTGATGAGTTCTCACTGAGCTCCGCTTCCCCGTTAAGGAAATACCAATTGAACCTTTGACCCCCTCCCATCGAGCAGATGTCAGGCGGTGCTTGTCCATCCCCTCATGAGCCGGGATTGGACGCGCTGTCCGCACGACCGGGCATCAGTGGTGCCTACATGCAAGACGCTGGCATTGGAGATGCGACTTCACTGTGCCGCAGCCGCAGACAGAACACGGCCCGGCTGGAAGCTGAGCTGGAAGCTCTCAGCACCTCACTTGGCCCGCACGCGAGGTCATTAAGGTCGGAGAAATCCGTCGGCCCCGTTCGTCCGAGGATCCACTTGCGCGTCAAGCAATCAGAGGGGCTGTAGTATTGGTGCCGGGTCTGTTTTTACCACTCAAGCGCCGACGGAACGCTCGGGAAGCCGCGAGAACTCGATAATATATGCGGACGGAAACGGTCGGATGCATTTAAATCACCACTAATCACCGCGGCCTTCGAGACCCTTGCTAACCCACATTTCTGTCATGTTCGGATGGACTGAGTAAACAGCTCGACCGCTTAGCATACCGGGAAGACTCTCACACGGATCGCGGCGCGGAGCGATGTGGGCGTGTCGCGAGGGGCGGGGCAGGGCGTCACGCCCGGACGGCGCCGCACCCCGCCAAGAGGCGGCGGACCATCGGCGGCCGGCTCCCGCAGCCACCAGCTGAGTGTTTTCGCAGAGCTGTGTTTGTGCGGCCTCGTGCCGATGTTCAGAGGAGGGATTGCCGGAGCTGAAGGATAAACGCCGCGCGCCTGGATACGGGCCCGGAGGCGGGCCTCTACGGGCGCGCGGTCTGACGAACTGACGCACTGGTAGACAGGATACTCGATGGTCCCGACGGATACGGGACGGATGGTGGGCCTCCACGGTCTGCCGGACTACTGCACTGGTGGACAGCACGCCTGATGGCACCGGCGTTATTGTGATGGTCCGGAAAGTGTGCTGCGGCTTCCACAGATATTGCAATGCTGGTCGTCTTTCAATACGACAGTTAAGATGTGGATTGTGTGCTGGGCGCCCCGACGTCGGGACATTTTGCGCTCAATAATCTATACTACTCCCCAAAAATATGTAGCAGACTGTACCCTTATATCTATATCTCCGTCCATTTGTCTCTATCTGTCTGTGGTCCACGTCTGTTTCACTCACGAGTCGAGCAAGCTCCCGAAGCCACGACCGGTAATGGCTCTCTGGGTTTCGCCCGCCGGGCACACAACTCTCTAGCACACATATCGCGTGACCCGACACCACGAAGTGACATGACGTGTCTACACCGTAGCGTAACACGACGACGAGTCAGATCCCGCTCCCATACACGCTCCCTGACGTCGTTGTCACCCCGGAGCCGCTGTCTGCGCGAGGCCGGGCGCGTTCTCGGCGACGGGCCGCGGCGCAGCTCACGCACCGCCGGCGGCGCGGTTACGCAAGCTCGCCGCGCGCACGGCCCTCTTTGTACGCGGTGACCGCGATCCAGCGGTCGGTGACCTACTGGAGGATGGCCCGGCCGGCGTCCTGCGGACGGCCGCCACCGGTCGAGGTGGCGTCCCCTGCCACCCCCCCCCCCCCGCGATCTCAGTGCGCATGCCAGGTGGTCCTCACCGACGTCTCTGTGGTGGTACCAGGCGAGCCGGTTCCTCCCGTTCTGTAGCCCGGTTGCGTCGGGGTTCCCGAATAAAAGTCGATGCAAATTGACAGATATAGCTGATTGTAATGTTGCAGAGCATCATCATTATCGAAGGTGATTATATTTTCCGCGAAATGACAAAATCTGTGAGCAGAAACCCTGTTTTCTCAGCGAATATTGCGAAGCATATAATCACCATTGACAAACCGAGGCTCACGTTTCTAAAATACGTTCGACAGTTGCGTAAAGTTAATGCTTTTGCTATTTATGGCATTCTCATGCTGCCAATTACTCTAGCGTCTTGTAATCGTAAAATCAAACTTAAACACTTCTCCGTAGCTGTATCCATGACCAGATAAATCACCTTCGCGTACCTTGATATCGCTTTTCAGAACGCGCCCATTGCACCAGTCCATTAATCCACTCTCAGACTAATTCACACGCTGTTGTTTGATTAACGCCGTGACTATGCACCCCCCGCAGAGACCCTGGCCTTGTTCTAACGAGTTGTGGTGGACGCCGGCAGCCCTTGGCCTTGCGTTGTCCCGGAGGTCACGGCAACTTCCCCCGAGACGTGTCCCGCCGTGAGATCTACAGGGTGTGGTCCAGGGCGTGGGCCATTTTTTCACGCGTCCTTGCCGGTTCGTGGCTCAGTGTCAAGCGGAATATTTGTTTTTGTGGCCGGACCCGCCTCAAGGCTACCCGCCAAACGGGCCGCGGTAGAGTCGTTCTCGCGCGCCGCTGGGCCGCGTTTTCGGCGCCGACACACGACACCGGCTGTTCCGCCGTGTCGTGTGTTGCCGCTGACCCCGCCGGCTTCCCACGGTGGCCGACCGAAATTGGCCGTTCGGCCCGGTTCAGCAGGGGCGGCGCCGGGCCTCCAGCGGTCAGCCGGGCCGCCGCCGGCCAGTTGTCGGCTGACCCCGCGTGGCGGCGCTGCCGGCGCCGGCCGCCCGCCCGTGAAAGCCGCCCACTCGCGGCGGACTCACGTGAGGCGGGCGGGCAGTGTGCGAGCGTGGCTGGCGGCGGCGGGTGTCGAGCTGAGGCGCGCGTCGCTCGCAGCGAGTGTCAGGATGGGGCTGTCGCAGGAGGCCATGAGGGCGATCGTGGAGCGAGCTCAGAAGCAAGCGGCAGTAAAGGTGAGCCAGCTGGCTGTGGACCACGACGTCATATGCCGTCCTGTATGGGTCCCTCACCGTAATCCTTGCACCCTTACAGATCACGTCGCATCGTGAGAGACCGATATTTTGTGCATGCACGACCATTCGTTGATATTTGACGCAGTGTTGCAGCGGCGTCCTGAGTGACAGCGTGCCGCAGCGGTGTTAGAAGCTGCAGTTACTCTCATAGCGGTCACCTCCTATCCAGTATACAGCTTTTGCCCGGGCGATTATTCCCCAGACCGAATTGCTCCAAGGAAGCGAGGATCGTCACTCGTTGTTCATTCAGCCGTCATCAGCACGATGCCATTCCTGCCGCATCCCATCAGCACACCTCCCCGGGACCTCCCAGCCACATCCCTCCCTCGTCTGACCAACTAACTTTGAAATGAGTCAAGCAGGCGTTTAAATCAGAGTCGTTCTCCACTGACAAAGCACAGACCTGAGTTGCTACTTGTGGCGTCACAAGTCTCTACGTCATACACACGCGGCTATTCTCCGGGCCGTAGTAACTGCTGTAGCGCACTTACGTCTGATGTCATAGGTTGCAACCTGTGGACGGCGTCCGTAATGGGGAACGCGGCCCAGAATTCTGGAGTGACTGCATCGGTTGGAGGTGGTATGCGATCCCGACCGTACCTGATGCATTGATTTTTTAAAACACCTTTGTGGTTGACACCAGCAGAGAAGTTAGAAGCGAAATTTTGTATGTCAAGTTATCCCGCATAGGTGATTCTGGTTCGGCAAACTTACAAGATCAATATCGCACATTGGGTCTGATGTTTCGGGTGGCTGAATGGGACCAAGACCCTCGATGGCCTTGCCGTTTTCTCGTTCAGCTATCAAAGCGTGAGTAATGGTTCCAACCTTGACAACAGCAGCATCACGGCAGTCTAGAAGCAACAAGATGCATGTATGTACACAGGTATTATCAAATGTGAGAAACTAAAAATAATGTTTCTGGCTACAGCACAGCTTATGCTGGCTGTAGCCAGATCACCTTCCATTAGGCTCCGCGTGAGCGATGGCACCTGATAACCTTATAGGCATAGGCACGTCCCATAAAATGGGCCGGCCTTTTTGGCGTCAATTCCTTCCATGAATCACCATAGCGGTAATGTTAAGCTTTCACGGAAAGTGAGTGGGATATGTCCCACGTGACTCCCGTCTTCCCACGCACATGGCTGCAGGTGCCGAGGCTTCTCGGAATTGGTTTGGTGACGTAGAGGCTGCCTCCTTCCAGAAAAAAACTGCAAGAGGGTTTTAGAGGATTTTCACGCTGGTAGATCAGCTTTACAGCATTTACTGACCCCGTGCCACTTAAAGTTCAAAGCGGCGGATATGACGGGAGATCATTTGGCCAGACTGCCCGAGACCAGTGCCTGCCACTGGGCTTGCCGAAGACTGCCACGGACCAACACTCACATTTTTCATCCTTATTCATGATATTCTTTCAGGATAGCGGTGTGTGCGTAGTCATGCCAAAGACATTGCAGCAATCGGTCTTTCCCTTCCCTGGTGTCATGTAGGCTTTTTAATAAGATGATGCTAAGAAGGCGTTTGGCCTGCTTCTTGATGACTTTTCATGGTGACAGCTCACCTTTATACCTGCAGACCTTGTGCCCACGTTGAGTGGCTACTTAGCTCACGTGGCTTTCGATCGCTCGTTCGGCTCACTTGTATGCCCCAACGTGAGCATGACTTCATAGCAGATCGGCGCCGACCACCCGTGCTGTCCCGCCGATAATGGCACGGCTCTCACCGGCCTCACACAGCGGTGGGGCAGCGCTCACCGGCCTCACACAGCAGTGGGGCAGCGCTCACCGGCCTCACACAGCAGTGGGGCAGCGCTCACCGGCCTCACACAGCAGTGGGGCAGCGCTCACCGGCCTCACACAGCAGTGGGGCAGCGCTCACCGGCTTCGCACAGCGGTGGGGCAGCGCTCACCGGCCCCGCACAGCAGTGAGGCAGCTGCTCACTCACCGGGGACCCTCACACAGCAGTGGGGCAGCGCTCACCGGCCTCACAGCAGTGGGGCAGCGCTCACCGGCCTCACACAGCAGTGGGGCAGCCTCACCGGCCGCACACAGCAGTGGGGCAGCGCTCACCGGCCTCACACAGCAGTGGGGCAGCGCTCACTCGGCCTCACACAGCAAGTGGGGGCAGCGCTCAACCGGCCTCCACAGCAGCAGTGGGGCAGCGCTCACCCGGCCTCACACAGCAGTGTGGGCAGCGCTCACCGGCCCTCACACAGCAGTGGGCAGCGCCTCACCGGCCGCACACAGCAGGGGGCGGCGCTCACCGGCCTCACACAGCAGTGGGCAGCGCTCACCGGCCTCCACAGCAGTGGGGCAGCGCTCACCGGCCTCGCACAGCAGTGGGGCAGCGCTCACCGGCCTCACACAGCAGTGGGGCAGCGCTCACCGGCCTCACACAGCAGTGGGGCAGCGCTCACCGGCCTCACACAGCAGTGGGGCAGCGCTCACCGGCCTCACACAGCAGTGGGGCAGCGCTCACCGGCCTCACACAGCAGTGGGGCGGCGCTCACCGGCCTCACACAGCAGTGGGGCAGCGCTCACCGGCCTCACACAGCAGTGGGGCAGCGCTCACCGGCCTCGCACAGCAGTGGGGCAGCGCTCACCGGCCTCGCACAGCAGTGGGGCAGCGCTCACCGGCCCCACACAGCAGTGGGGCAGCGCTCACCGGCCTCACACAGCAGTGGGGCAGCGCTCACCGGCCTCACACAGCAGTGGGGCAGCGCTCACCGGCTTCGCACAGCAGTGGGGCAGCACTTGCCGGGCTCGCACAGCAGTGGGGCAGCGCTTGCCGGCCTCACACAGCAGTGGGGCAGCGCTCACCGGCCTCGCACAGCGGTGGGGGAGCGCTCACCGGCCCCGCACAGCAGTGGGGCAGCGCTCACCGGCCTCACACAGCAGTGGGGCAGCGCTCACCGGCCTCACACAGCAGTGGGGCAGCGCTCACCGGCCTCACACAGCAGTGGGGCAGCGCTCACCGGCTTCGCACAGCAGTGGGGCAGCACTTGCCGGGCTCGCACAGCAGTGGGGCAGCGCTTGCCGGCCTCACACAGCAGTGGGGCAGCGCTCACCGGCCTCGCACAGCGGTGGGGGAGCGCTCACCGGCCCCGCACAGCAGTGGGGCAGCGCTCACCGGCCTCGCACAGCAGTGGGGCAGCACTCACCGGCCTCACACAGCAGTGGGGCAGCGCTCACCGGCCTCGCACAGCAGTGGGGCAGCGCTCACCGGCCTCACACAGCGGTGGGGGAGCGCTCACCGGCCTCACACAGCAGTGGGGCAGCGCTCACCGGCCTCACACAGCAGTGGGGCAGCGCTCACCGGCCTCGCACAGCAGTGGGGCAGCGCTCACCGGCCTCGCACAGCAGTGGGGCAGCACTCACCGGCCTCACACAGCAGTGGGGCAGCGCTCACCGGCCTCGCACAGCAGTGGGGGAGCGTTCACCGGCCTCACACAGCAGTGGGGCAGCGCTCACCGGCCTCACACAGCAGTGGGGCAGCGCTCACCGGCCTCACACAGCGGTGGGGCAGCGCTCACCGGCTTCGCATAGCAGTGGGGGAGCGCTCACCGGCCCCGCACAGCAGTGGGGCAGCGCTCACCGGCCTCGCACAGCAGTGGGGCAGCACTTACCGGGCTCGCACAGCAGTGGGGCAGCGCTTGCCGGCCTCGCACAGCAGTGGGGCAGCGCTCACCGGCCCCGCACAGCAGTGGGGCAGCGACGACTGTGAGCACACAGCACCTCCGGACGCTGCCGACGAGCACGGGACAAGAGACTGCCGTGTACGACATGCGTCATTAGCGCTGTGCTTTCTAAGCCTCTGCGACGGGTTTACGACCGAACTTTCCACCCGTCGCGACTTCCCCAGCGGCTAGTATTTGCTTCACGGCTCAACACACCCGCCAGGCGTACACATGCCAACACGCAGCCCGTCCCCTCCCCTCCCCTCACCCGCCTGCACGTCGACCTGCGCACCGACCACCGTGGCAAACAGGCACGAACCTTGAGCTGCCCCAGAGGCGGCGGGCGGCCGCGGGCGCCTGGCCAGGCGGCGAGACGTGAGCGGCTCCCGGCGGCGGCGGCGGCGGCGGCGGCAGCGGCGGCACCGGCACCACGCGCCGCCGCCTGTTGTGGCGGCCGGGGCGCGGGGGCGAGCGAACGGCCCGCGCCGTTCAATCCTATGCTGCAACTGCCAAGGTCGCGGCGGCGACGTCGTGAGCGGCAGACGCGGTCCGATGTCACGACTGTCTTCGTCGCCGTAATGAGTCAGCGGCCGACTGGTGACCGGCTTCGCTGACCGTAGTAAGAAACGTGCGCGCTCCGATGAAGTGAGCCCACGCTCCGACGTGTGCTTAGCGTCTTCGCATGAGTCGGTGGCGAAATAATAAAAATCTGCCGCAAAATCGGTCGGGCTCGGGTCCCTACGCCCATACAGTGTGATGCAAAATAAGATGCAAGTTGTTGTTTGGCATTGTGGAGCTATGACAGTGCCGGCGTCGGACGGCGGTTAGATGGGAGTCTGTCAGGGGGTGTCCGCTACCGGGGCAGGTCTCCAGAACAGCACGAGTCACCGAGGCCTCCAAAGCACGTGGCAGTGGCAGAGGCAGAGTAGCCGAAGGCAGCTGTTCAGTGGTGTCGGACGGGCCACAGCGGCGGCTATCTCCCTTCCATCATGACGCCGGGATGTGAGCATCATCCCCGAGATGGACATTATCATTATCAAGCGGACATTATCCAACGGACACTTGGACGTTCTGTCGGCCCCGTGGCGTCCGCCAGGCGCGCCCCGGGGCTCCGCCAGTATGCAGCAGACTGTCATCGCGTCGACACGTCACCTGCGGCGGACAGGCCTGGTGTGTGTTCGGAGGACTGCCCCCGTAACCCCCCGAACGCACGCCGGTGCACGCCAACACATGCCTCAGACCACGCCCTGGCCCTTCACCCGCGGCCCTCACGTCGTTCGTCTGGTCTCATGGCGCTGGATCTCGCATGTCCGGCGCCAAGGTCTGCATGCCGAGCTGAGCACCGCGCGCTGCCGGACCTGCCGCCCTGCAGCCGGGCCGCCAAACAGGTCAGCGCGTGACCCAGAGCGGCCGGAGCGGCCGGTCACGACCGCTAGGCTACAGACGGAGGGAGGCGGCCTTGCGACCGGTCGAACGGGATGGGCCCGGCTCGGGCCTGGCCGTGTGACGTCCGGGCGCCAGTGCAGGACCGCGGCGGACAGACGGGAGCGAGGGCGTGGCCTGAGTGACATCTGGCCTGCTGTGCGAACTCCACACCACACCGCAGGTTTAGTGTGCTGTTCATCAGTTCCTCGTTAAGCAAAACAGTCCAAATGTGTCCTTGCCCTTTAATTGCCGTCCGTCACTGAAATAAGACGTGCTATGCGCCACCATGCAAGGATATGAGTTGGATTCCTTCCCATTATTAAGAAATGTCTTGTCGCGGAGCTGCACCAATAACAGGCAAACTGCACCGATTGCCTGCCAAGATGTTATCACTGGGTTTCAGCTGCTAGCGATGGACAATGGAATTACACTTTTGAATCGCCTGGGCTTATCGGAAAACACATGCGAACACATGTGAGCACATGTATTGCCCAAAGTACCCGGAAAGAGCCGGCGTGCTGACTGCGCTGGGTCTGTTCCTGCCTCCAACGACGGTGGACGGACGGTTCTGGCGGGTCCCGTTGTGACCCGGCAGGTCGCGGGTCACGGCGTCCGACTGCGGCGCGCCTCCGGTGGCGCGATAGGACGCGCCGCGCCGCCCGACTCCGGTCCGGAGACCGCCGCGGGCGACCTATCGCCACCGCCATCTGGGCACGGTCCGGCGCGCGCCGTCATGGCTGACCGCGTCCTGCCGTGGCCAACGGCCCTGCCCCCCTCCCCGCCCTCCTCCTGCCCTTCCCGGGCGGCGCTGGCTTGTGACGCCCCTGGTCCTCTTGAGACAGCCCCCGTCCTGCCCCTTTATGCGTCCTGGTCACACCCCGCCGCTGCAGGGCAGGTGCGGGTAACGAGGCCTTCCGGCCGGCAGCCGGCACCTGTCGCCGACGGGCTGCGCTGCGACGCGGCGGAAAACACGCGCCCGGCGGTGCTGATGGGCCTCAGCCCTCATCTCAGCCAAAGACACATTGTCTTGTCGAAAGCCAAGTTTGAAACTTATAATTCGTGATCGCCGAAAAATGTCGTCAGCGACGGGGGTGTGATGAGCGAGATCATCAGAGGTGGCGCTCTCCCCTCACGCTCTCTTTGTTGCTGCGCCGGCAGGTCAGTAGTGGCGGTTCGTATATATGTTTAGTTCACTTTGTGATATCTACAGGCCAGGCCATCCAAGCCAGTCGCTTTTAACTAAAAGTAGAATGCGGAAAGGTGAAAACCGGTCGGCTGCTGTCTGGTTTACAGGCGTTGTGCGCCCACTTATTGCATGTCTACGTACTCACTGGGATCGTAGGCGAGCCCTTACAGCTTAGCATGCTCACCAATAACCGTAATGGGCTCTCTGCCTGAAGTACCCATTGTCAAATATTTGAACTCGTGTAGAGATATTCGCTTTCTGTCGCGCCTCGGGGATGCGCCTGGTGCGTCCCGCCACCGCTCGTGCTCGGGTATGCTGACATTCTCTGCGACAATGGGCAGTGGCGCCGAGGCATGCCCAGTAATAGTCTATCAGTCAGACGAGGCCGAAGCCCGGCTTCCGCGAAAGTATGCACATCATGTGCCGTGAAGCAAAAACCTAAGCCGTCGCCGACGTAAACAGCAATTCACTCCATTGCGAAGGAGATTTCCCGTCTGAATTCGGCACTGGGCGCCGATTCGACGATGGCGTCGGCGTTTCGCCAGGCCGTCATCGTTGGCAGCGAGCAGAAAATTGTGTGGCTGTGTGAACGGCCGCGACGCGCTGCGCCGCGTCGCCTCCGCGCGGTGACGCCATATGGTGGCGGCGGCACGCCGGGCAGAACCCTCCACTGTAATCTCAGCGTGAACTCTGTGCCCTCGCTGGGGCCCGCGGCCGATTGGGCGTTACAAAAGACAACCGGGGAGGGCCGGGTGGGTGGAGGGCCCGCGGACGGTGCTGGGTTTAGATGGCTCAATTGAGGCGGAGGGATGCTAGGCGCCTTCTCTGGGAGGCTGAAAGTATCAGCACTATATGCCAACAATGAAACCTAATGACCTGTGTCCTGCAATATGTTCCCGTTTCACTGATTGACGGAGGACAGCGCTCAGGAAAGCAGGCAAATACATGCATATTCATATTCCCAGCCATCTGCGCAGAGCAAATCCCCAACAGCCCCAAGCCCGCTGCGGGCCGCGTGAAGCGTGAATCCCGCCCGACAAGAGACGCGGACTCCGCCGGCGTGTCGGCGCGGTCGGCGCGGAGACGCCGCCGGACTCTGGCAGCAGGACGGGCGGGGCTGGCCGGAGCTGGTCGGTCCAATCGGGGCCAGACCATTGTCCGGCGGCGGACGCCGTCGCACCTGCCGCCTCTCGCCCGGCCGGCGGCGCTCCACATTGGCCGCGGCCTTGCGCGCGTCGACGCGTGTGAACGAACCTGGAGCCGTGTGTTATCGCTCGCCGGAGCCGATTGCTGCGGCATGACGGCGCGACGGCGCCGCCGGCTGCGGGGCCGCGGGCAGGGGTGATGGCTGGCTCGCTTGAGAGGATGCGCGGAGAGGAGGTGCGTTGTGCAAGGCTTCGAGGTCGTTGCGAAAGCTGCGTGACTTCGCGACGGGTTTTGTGCGATGCACCACGACCATCTGCGGTGGCAGCTTGGGTCCCGTGAGTTGTGAGTTGGCAGTGTTTGGCATTGAAAGTGTCAACACACAAACGATATGCACATTGAAGGGCGCCCGCTGTTTGTTGTGCCCCAAACAACACTTCACACCTGTATAGACAGGGAGCGTCGCGTTTACTTGGAAGGCCGGCTGAAATAATCATTAAAAGAAACAGACTGCTGGTCGGGTTGAAGTGAAATGTAAGAAACCATTTGTATGAAGAAAGCTGGAATAGCTGTTGCTGTGTCGTGCTGATGTCATGACCCAGAGGTTTCGTCCCAGACCGTAACATCGTTGAGTGTCTCTTGGTGTCTTGTCTGACCGTTCACCGAATCGAACGAATCGCCCCATTTCGGACCGAGCCGACCGACTGCGACCTAACTCCTGCCGGACCACCACCGAGGCCTCCGTCGAGCGGCCCTGACGCATGACGCCGTCCGCGCCGACCCAACGCGAACAAACGGCGTCCAGCGCGGACCCAGGCCCGGCAAGCCGCTCTGAGCAGGGCCGAGGTGACCCGGCTGCATGGCCGCGAGCCGGCCGGGGCCGGACCGGACCGGACCGGACCAGACATGCCGGGCCGAAGTGGTCTGATCCGGACGGAGCCGGACCTGACCGGACCGGACCAGACAGGCCGGACTGAAGTGGTCCGATCCGGACGGAGCCGGACCGGATCGGACCGGACCGGACCGGACCGGACCGGACATGCCGGACCAAAGTGGTCCGATCCGGACGGATCGCCCCCCCCCCCCGCCGCACATCCGGCCACCGTCGCATCTGTCGCGGCGTTGACGCCGCCAGGCGGCGGCGGCCTGCCTGCGGCTGCGTTTTTGCGCGGCGAGTCGGCGTGCCCGCCCGCAGGCCCGGTTCAGGCCGCGGCGGGCCGCGCGGCCGTCCCAGGCACGACCGGCGCCGCGCCACTGCCGCCGGCCGTGCTGGATTGGCATGCAGCGCGCACTCCGCTCGTCGGCGCGCTAACGGTGAGCAGACATGGTGCGGAGGGATTCGGCACGGCTGCCGAGGCCGGAGATGTCCTCCCGGTCCCAGAAAGCCGCGCGGAGGCGGGTGAAACCGGCGGGACTGGCGGGTTAGCGGGTCGATCATCTGGTGCAGCGGCCGGCCAGATCCGGTGTGACCACTCCCCGGTGGGCACGGCGCGCGCCAGAGATTGGGTCTGGTCAAGTGGCCACAGCAACTGCTCACTAGTCGTTGAGTGTATTGGTGCGTTGGCAGTGTTTTGTTGATAGTCAGCAAGAAAACTCAAGGGGAGACCAAACACAGGCCACGGGACATCTTTTACCTGACGTTTCCAACGACATGATGCGGATTTTGGTGTTGTGCTGCGGCTGGAGCTCGCACCTACCTAGTTACGCTGCTCGCAGTCACTGGTAAATTGTTCGATGCACTTCGAACCAGACGCTATTCTACACCTAGTCCTGAAAGCCGCATAACAGCCAGCGCAGAAGTTCACGGAACACCAGCTGTCCGGCTTCATCCCGCCGAGGGCTGCCGTCCCGGTGTCATCATTCGCACCGCTGCACCGCCTCCTCGCAGAAAGTGACCTTCCGCGGCGCCAGCGTCTTCTGCTTCAGCTCGGAGCACGTCTGGGCCAAGCCCTCCGCCCGCGCCTTGTTGTGCTCGATCTCGACCTCGGTGCGCCGCTTCTCGTCGAGATACTTCTCCATGGGCGAGCGGTACTCCGGCTGGCTCATGTCTGGCATGACGGAGACCTCCCTGACCTCGAGGCCTCCGCCGCCGGCCGGAGCACGCTCGTCGCTCTCCGCCTGTTCTTCGGAGGTGCACACCGGCTGCGGCGCCGGGTGCGCCTGGAAAAACTGATTCAGGTTGGCGATGGTGCCCTCCAGTCCGCACGGGTTGGCCTCCAGGAACGTCAGCACGAAGCGGTCTGCGTTGACGATCTTGAAACGGTGATTGTAGACTTGCAGCGTTGTGCCGATGCAGAAGTCTCGCAGCGTGAAATAGACGGGGTCCTCCTTTGTGCTCTCCGGCTTCTCCACCATCATGCGGTGCAGGAACTTGCCGCCAATGACGCCCGAGTTGCGCAGGACACGCTCGTAGATAGAGATGGTGTCGTCGGACGGGTAGTAGGAGATGATGAAGCGGCGCTCCCGGTGGTAAGGCTTCTGTGACTCCAGTTCCGCTTCGAAGCGCAGGATGATGCCATCGTTCTCGAGGTACTTCATGTAGTCCTTCTCCGGTGTCTTGAGCACTAGTGGCTCGGGGTTTGGAGGAGGTCGGGCCACCTTCTTTTCGAGGCCCTGGGCTCGGCGAGAAACATCGACGGGTGTGAAGTCGGTGATGCAGTAGTTTTCCCTGTAGTAGTTTTTGGTGAACTCGTCGCAGTCGTAAAGCAGGAAGCGCTTGTTGAAGATGCACACCGACCCGCCGACTTTTAGGTCGGTGTCGAGGAACCACTCCTTGACCTCCGTAGGGCTGACCTCGAGGTTAATGGATGGAAACGTCAGGGAGTGGTGCATCTTCTTGGGCACTTTCTGGCGTCGCAGCAGGCATGGGAACGGGTCCCGCCCGTCGTTTTTCTTATGCACCTCAAGGATCTCGATGGTGTCGTCCGCCAGGTAGTACAGCAGGATATACTTCCTCAGCTCCCCGTACAGCTCATCCCTGTCGTCACACACGACGTAGAACCTGAGCACCTTGCGGTCCATGTGCAAGAATTGCCGCAGCTTGTCCCACTGGGGTGGAGTCACGTACGTGTGGGGAAGCAACCTCATCTTCCGGTCATGAATGTACGGGTCATCCGGAGTAGACTCGTCCGCCGCGCGTAAGTCGATCCCCTCGCTTTCATACAGCTGGCGGGTGAACGGGTCGCAGTCGTAGATGTGGTAGTACAGGCCGTAGAAGCAGACGTCGTCCTGCACGTCGAAGTCCCGCCAGTGGTAGTACTCTCCGGCGTCGTTCTTGGGCACGCGGTGACGGCGAAGCAGTTTGCCTTGCGGAATTCCCGAGTTGTCGACGTTTGGCTCCATGATGCAGATGGTGTCGTCCTCGAGAAAATACAGGATGTGTACATACCGAATACGATACTTCTCCTCCTGAGAATTTGGCGTTTTTTGCTTAAAGTATGCCAAGAACTTCAAAACTTTTTTGTCGTATGCTACATACGATGGTACAAATCTGGTTTTTGGTCCACGTTTTGACTTTGGATCACCATAAGTAAGAATAGGATCATGGTCGGCTAGCTCGTCCAGCATTCCTTCCAGGCCTGGGGCCGAGTCGGCACAGCTAAGAGGGCCGCCATGCCCCACAAAGTTATAGCCATTTTTGAAGCCGCACAGTTGGCTCCTTCCAAATCGTATCTTTGTCGGGTCCTTTCCAGAAAACTGCAGCATTCTGAAACGTGATGGGACTTATGTTACCAGAAAACGGTGATGATGGTTTGGAAAGACGTACTATGCAAGTGATTTGTGGTAAAAATGGACGGATAAGTCATTATGAGCAGCGCCTTATAACTTGACGTGCACTTCGTTTGAAATCGTCTCGGAATCTGAAAAGTTTCCAAACGTTTTTCTTACTTCATGTGATTGTAAACATCTATTGAGATCTCGTGACACATTTTATCCCCCACTTTCAATTTCCTGCATACCGGGTTGCAATCGACTTATTGTCTCCCATTCCTCTGCGATAGAGTTCTGGTGAAATCGTGTTATGGAAAACACGAATGAAACATGGATGATGTAGATGAAATTAGATAGTAAATCATGCAGGTGTTTAAAGATTGATGTGTGACACGGCATGTGGAATGCCCGTGCCATCGCCAAAGCTTTCACCGCGAAGCAGTTCGAAATGTAAGCTATCCTTATCATTATGAGTTCGGAGTGCTTATAATCGACCTTCAAGATATTACACGGAAGATATTGGCTAAACGACGTTACCAAACAAGCTTTGGTTACGTTTTCAAAACTCGACATTGCATGCTGTACTCACAGTCACAAGTTATAACCAAAATTGCTTGAAACGTCAAGTTTTGACAATTAAGTCAATCTTTGCTTGATAGCGTTGTTTAACCATTACCCCTGGTATATCGAGCGGAGATTATTCCCAGCATAAAAACTCTTAACTCACGATGCTAAAAAACTAGCAGTTCAAACATTTCTTGCTTGTGTAAACTTTTCTTTTCAGAAAATGTAAGTCGAACACTGCACGGGTAGCTGGTAAAGCGCTGTTGTGGGGACTTGTTGCGTATGGTATATGCGGCGCGTACGTATTTGAAGTGTTATGTCAGGTGTATTGCCAATTTATCGGACATTATTGAACAATCATTGTTGGATCTACTGTCTACGTTGGAAATATGCACTCTCCGGTTTTATTTTCCAACCTCGCGGACAAATTGCGCTGGATGCAAAGGAAAAAAGTGGGGGATGCACATTCCTGTCCGCGTCGACGTACCTCCAGCGTGGCTGCTTCCCAGCAGCAGCCCGTGTGCAGCTTTCCCCGACTGTCGTACCGTAGCGGGCGGAGGTGCCGCCGGCTCTGGTCGGCCTCATGCCGAGCACCGAGCGCCCCTGCACCGGCTGGCACTGCCGTTTGGTCGATCGGTGCTTGCTGACAACAGGCACTGCACGTGTTGCCCTGGTGACCGTCCCGACAGCCGCACGCTCCCGCTGGCTAAGGCTGCGTGACCGGTTACAGCTGGGTCTGACCTCGGGTTCCGGTTCCGGCGCGTCGTCACCGTAGTGTGGCGGCCCGTCCGGACCGCCTCCGAGAACGGACCATACCGGCGATTTCGCTGCGCATCACCGTCCGTTTAAGCTCTAAATGACGGCTAGAGTGGCCGATAATTTGCTCAGAAGCGGACGCCGATGACGGATCTGGCCCGTCGGCCGGGACGGCAGCTCGGTTTCCCCTCGCGAGCGCGTCGCGCGGCCCAGATTTCGGCGCGCTCCCCAGCCATTGTTGGCGGCGGCTCGTCGATTGCGCCAGTGTTCGGTGCGCGCGCCGGCGGCGCCTCCGAAACTGCGGCGCCGTCGGCGACGGGCAACAAAGGAACAATGGTCCGCAACTGCCGCCGGTCGGCGGGCACCGGCGCTTAGAACGAGCACGCCCGTGCCAGGTCAGTCGTGTCTGACCCCCTGTGCCGGATCTCCCTCTTGTCGACTCCGTCTTACGGCGGTCCAGATGTTGGTCTGACCACTAACGTGGCAGACGTATGGGCGTGGTGGGGCCGGCCGTTGCACACTTGCTTTCATTCCATTCACCCATCGAAGCGCTGTCTTCAGGCTTGGTCTGACGTGATGTCCGCGTCTTCCGGGCACCTAGTTTTCGGTTACTGTCGTACGCACGCGAGCCCACAATGGGCCACGGGCTTTCACAGCTTTGCGTAGTAGTATAATCTTGAAGTGGGTGTTCACACCTGGGCTAAGTCGTCTGTGACCCTGACCCCAGCCAGTGCGGTAGCTTGCGGCAAAACCGTTACCGCTGCATCGGCTGCTGATGCGCTCGTACCCACCGGAGACTTGGACCCATTCGTCGCGCCCCTGTGCTGGCCAACTGTCTCACCTAGCACCGAGGGGCAAGGTGACGGCTTACTGACACAGAATTAAGCAACTGTGATAAAGTGCCGTCTCGCCGCAGCTCCGGCACTGCTTAATAACTGGCGGGTCGCGGCTCCGTCGACATAAAACTGACGCGCGCGCGGCATGTTCTACGCAACGGTGGCCAGCCTGGCGGCAATCTTCGAGGCAGACGTAACACTGCGCCTCCACTGGGGCCAATTAATACCGTCGTCTGTTATTCCCAACGCGGCGTGTAATCGCTTCCGTTGGACCATTATCGCGGTGATTAGACAGGTGCCGTTCTGGCTATCAGACTCGACTATTAAGGATTCCACTTAATTGTCCGGAGGCAAGCGGCATTTGTTCGTTTAGTCCTTAATCAGAGGGGGAGGGGCTCAACTAAAAGTCAGGCCTCATTAATCGGATCAAACGTGAAGCCCGTGATATTCCAAGAAAACAAGCGCCGAGTGGTGATCGGGTCGACCGAGATGAATACTGATCAAGGTCTGTCCGCGCCGTACGGCCACGCGCCTGCCGTGAACTGCAGAAGTCTGCCCACGCAGTACAGCCACGCACTTGCCATGTATTGCAAAAGTCTGCCCACGCCGTACGGCCACGCATCTGCCATGTACTGCTAAAGTGTTATGCTCTGTCAGTGTTATTTCGCGCTGAGCGAAAGCGGTGGCTGGACACGCACCTCCTCAGCTTCTCTCTGCGTCCCTTTTCCATGGCTCCCTCAGTCTTTACGTGCTTGCACAGACTTCACATCGGGTCGTCCATGCCAGACGTCCATGCCAAGCGTCCGTGTCAAACGCCTGTGTCAGCCGTCCGTGTCAAGTTCGTTGTCAACCGTCTGCCCCAACCGACTGCACCAGCCGTCTGTGTCAGACATTTGTGTCGGTCATCTGTGTCAGCTTATATGTCATCTGTCCGTATTCACCTTCGTCATGAGCCTTCCATGCCGACTGTGCATGTCAACACCCGTGTCAACTGTCAGTCATCCAGGTCAACCGCGTGCACCAACTGCCTGTGTCGGGCGGCCGCGTTCCTCGCGCGTTCCTGTTGACCGTCCCTCTCAGAGGCCGCAGCCGGTGCCCGCTGGTGGCGCTAGCCCATAACGCTGGTGCTCTGTCGGACAGGGCTCCGACCCCCGGGCTGCCACCTGCCGGGGGAAGCTGCAGTTCAAGCGCTCCAAGCTGAACCAGGACATCAACAAGCACCTGCTGCTGCGACAGGGCGCGGAGAACCTGCTCAGGTCTGTTGCGACGCCCAGCTGAGGCTGCCCGCGCGGTGTTGGCCAGGGACCGCGGTTCTCCCCGGGGGAGGGAACGGTGGAGCTGAAGCTGTCACACTGTCTGAGATCGCGCGGTGTAACGTTTAGCCAGGGGAGTGGACGCGCGCGGCAATGGTGGGGAGGAGGCGACGCCGTCCCCGGGCTGGGTGTTACGACATCTCTGTTAAAGACTTGGCTGACCTCAAGCTGTCTGTAAGCGCCTCCCAACAGTTGCCATTTGTCTGCTGTACCAATGTACGCACGCACGAGGTGCCGGGACGTGACCCCGTTGACCTCTGACACCGGCCTATGGCGCTGGCAGAGACTCAAAAGGCGCGTGGTGCCTTGTGCCGCCGCCCTTGGATTTCACCACCGGCCACCACCTGGTGCTGGCGTTTTGTTCATGTCTTGTAAATCTCCCTCTTGGGATGGTGTGATGTGTGCGGGGCTTGTATTACGGAACCCTCGCGGTGTTGTACCCTCAGTACACTTCAGTACACGCGCGTGCAGCAAGCCCGAAGTCCAAAGTTGTTCGTGCATCGAGCGAAGTACGAAGTATTTTCCTGTCTGTTCAGTAACGCGTAGACAACCTAACGCTGAGGTGGGCTCCACTGTCCACTGCCAGAGCTGCGGAGAACAAGAAGGTGCGACAAGCCGTGTCTTTGGAGCTGAGCTTTGTCAGTTCCAACCTTCAGTATCTGAAGGAGGAGCTATCGGACCTCAATAGCTCAGTGGAAATCTACCAGGGTGATAGGTAAGGCAGCGCGAGAGCGTTCTTATGCTTTATTATGTATGTCTTTATGGAGCGTATTTTCGAATAAATGGGCTTCGTGAGATATCATTAATGATACTTGTTTAATTGTTAGTAGCGCTGGCTTGCATCTGGTACAAGTTTTCTTCTTCGCTTGCATTTGAAATCTCTCTGTATATGAGCTAATCAGCTGTATACAATTCGATAGTGTGATCAATCATCTATTGTCTGACAGCTGAAGACCAGCATATTCAATTTTCAGGCTATGTGTCTTGATAGCACACACATTTACTGCAGCCTTTATCAGATCTCGCGGCTGCAAGGGTGCGTGAGCTGGATCAAAACACAATTAACCCCGTGTTCAGACTAACAAGGCGACGCTGATGCTGGAAGGGTCTAAAGCTAACGACGCATGAGCAAGCTTGTTATCGCCTTCAGGGGTCACGAACCAAACAGAATCAGGCACTGCGCTCCGCAAAAATATGTGGTTGCGTGTTCGCATGTGACGGTTACCCGCTCCAACCACCAACTGATTAAATGTACGCGTAGTTCTTGCAAGCCGAGCACGTAATTGCGGGACTGAAAACCCTGACAAGTAGACGGTGGTGAGTGCGAGCTTGGTCAAGACATAGATGATTCCAGGACAGAATGGACTTCGTCTGTTTCTTAAGCCGCACCCCTGCCCACCTTGCCTGTAGTGACATTCCGACCATGTCACCCAAGGTCAGCGGTCCAAGGGCATGGACCAAGAGCACGGACCAGAAGGCGTCAGCAATGCCCAACATCCGTTGAAGGTTCCCCGCAATATGAAATTCCCCGTTTTAGCTGCACTCCTCTCCTGTGCTTTACTACCATGGGATTTTAAATAAAGGAAGTCCCTCACATGTTGTGTACATATGACCGTGCTTTATTATCTTTCGCAGCGGAACACCGTACATTCCTATGATTCCCTTCGGGTTAAAGGAGACGAAGTACATCGACTTCGGAGACGCCTTCAAGGTACGGTTGTCCCTCTATCACCTGCTTCCATTGCTGTTTCCGGTTGGCTCTGCGGTCTCCTGACTGACATTTACGTCATCAGTTCCTGGCTTGACTCATTCGCGATCATCGTCCCGAAAAGGGAGCCGTTGAATCATCACAGCGCATTATAAGTTTGGACGGAAGTGTAGGTGGCATGCAGGGCATTCACCGCGCAATGCCTTGAAAATGGTGAGACCAACTCACTTTCGCACCAGCCGGCCCGAGCGAACAAGGCTCCTTCACCTACGTACCCGCGTGACCCGCAGGACTTTATCCTGGAGCACTACAGCGAGGACGCTCAGAAGTACGCCGGCGCCATCCAGGACTTCACCAACACACGCCAGGTGAGCGTCGGCCACCGGCGGCCGCCTTGGCGCTCCGCGGTTGGGACGGCAGACACCGGCTGCTGGGACAGCGGTCGACCACCGGCTCCGGCCGCAGCCTTATGGGGGCGAAACGGGCTGAGTCACGGACCGCCCGCGGCGCTCGCCAGCTGTCCGCCGCTCCAGTGTCTGTCACCGTGCGGAGGATGGGCCGGCTCGAGCGGCATCGGCCGGCCGCGGCGGGGCCGAGGGGGATGGGCCGGCTCGGAAGCGGCGGCGGCCGGCTGCGACGGAACCGCAGGGGACGGGCCGGCTCTAGCGGCAGTAACCGGCCGCGGCGGGACCGAGGGGGACTGGCCGGCTCGAGCGGCAGCGGTCGGCCGCGACGTGACCGAGGGGAACAGGCCGGGTGGAGCGGCAACGGCCGGTCGCGAAGGGACCGAGGGAGACGGCTAGACCCACCACCAACAGATACTGCTCCGCGTGTGGGGTCCCGCATCGCCATGATTCGAACATCGTGTGGGGAGAGCTACTGGTCAGCACCGCAGAAGATAATACACCTTCCCGGCGTTTCATAAATGGTCGCTGACACAAGGGGTTCAAGAGCATGTAAGGCATGCACTAAAAGCTATGTTAGTGCTTGTAGTGCATGTCTGCCTGCTTGTAATGCATGCCTGCTGCCAGGCATGCACTACAAGCTATTTCAGTGCTCGTAGTGCATGTCTGCCTGCTTGTAGTGCATGCCTACTACCAGGCATGCGCTACAAGCTATTTCAGTGCAAAGTCTTGCACGCAGATGGGCCGTTCGCAGGCTTGACCTCGTGTGGTGTCCCACGGAGGTCGCTCGGTCGAAGCCACTGTTGAAATGGCTGCCACTGCCGCTAGAGCTGTTGTTCAGCCGGTTCAGCCATTGTCTAGAGGTGTTACCTTTTAACGTCTGTTAGGCCTTTGCTCGTGGCGTTTGCCTCTGACCTCTCCTATGAGGAAGATTCGCGTAGCTGATCCATGTCTGTTATTAAAAAGTCAGGCATTGAAACACCTTTCCTGCATAGTATTTTTGTGGCCCATACGAACACAATCAGAAGTTTCTTAAGGCTGCGAGGGGAAATCTGGAGTAATACCTTGTCGGACTTTGTTTAAGCTCCTAACATTGAGCAGTAAGTCCGCAGTACCACTCTTGCTACGTATATGCTGCGATAAAACCGTGCCCAAACAGGTTCTGCTCGTACCTCCACCTCGGCGCGCGGCCGGGCCGGGTGGTCGGCGTGGTGGGTGACATCGGTGCTCCGCTGACAGGCGATGCGGACGCCAGAGCGGAACCAGACGGGACTGGCGCTGCTGTTCGAGTACTACAACCAGCTGTACTTCATCGAGCGCCGCTTCTTCCCTCCGGACCGCAGTCTTGGCATCCATTTCGAGTGGTGAGTGACCCGCACCGGCACCGATGGGGAGTGGTGTGTAACACACGCCGCCACCGATGGAGAACTCCGCACATCCCGGAGAGTGACTCGCGCTGGCACCTTTGGGGAACTCCGCACATCTTGGAGAGAGACCCACACCGCCACCCATGGGGAACTCCGCACATCTCGGAGAGTGACCCGCACTGGCACCGATGGGGAGTGAGGGAGACACGCTGCCACCCGCGGCAAGACATTTACATCCATCTGACCCCTATACCGTATGAACTGTGCGCCGTAAGTTATTCCTTCGATCTCCCTCGTCAACCATCAAGACAACCACAGATGTGACTGTCGACTGGTGTTGCATGTTCCCGGAGCGTCAACGTATATTTCCCGGGAAAGTACCACTGACCTTGTCGCAAAGTGATCGACATTTACCATATTTTTGCAGTGACGTCATTAAAATGACGAGCAACGTCCACGTGACAACAACATACGTGACGTCTGCATGCTCCTACGTGACGCGGACAGCGCACGCGCAGCACGCGCTCGTCAGTCGTGCTGGCCGCTGATCTGTCGTGCGCGCGCTTGTGTGACCCTCTCCAAGCTGTGCCACGCAGCTGCGCCGCCGGCCTCGGCGTGCTCTGCCGCCGTGTCCCGGCGGGGACACTTTCCCTGGCCGTCCTGCGACCCGTCCGCCGGCCGGCCGACCGACCGGCCGACGGGCCGACTCCAGCCCGTCCGCATCCGGTCCGTGACGTCACCCATGGGCCGGACCGTCCGGCGATGTCACGGCCGGCAGCCCGTCCTCCGTCGCCTCGCGGCGGCGGCGCGGCACCGGCCGGCGGAGAAACCGACCGGTGTCGCTGGCCATTCCCAGGGGAGCGGCCGAGAGCGGCTGGGAACGCAGCCGGGGCGTGGGCCCTGCTACAGCCGGCGGCTGGGAGGGGCGGCCAGTGTCCTCTGCGGGCAGCCGCCGCTGGAAAGTGTCCGATTTCACTCTCCATGCCGGGTGCCCGGCTTGATTGGCCCGCGCCGTGCGTAGGCGGCGGTGCGTGCGCCGTTATCACCGGCGATGGTCCAGCGGTGGCGGGCGCACGCACACGCACATATCACGTCCGCCCACGCTCGCACTTCTCTAAGTGCCAGGATTGGCTGGCTCAACTGGCCATTTCGATCGCTATTGATCTTATCGTTGACTATGAGAAGCAGCTGAGCCCCTGTAGCGCACACCGGCGCAGTCATTCATTTCCCGACGGAGTTCGCTTTGCCGCCGGCAAGGTGCAGACGATGTCGGCACATGCAGAGCGCCCTGGCAGTAGGCAACGCCATTACCGTGCGCGTCATTGAGTCCAGGCCGGCAGAGCATCGCGAACGACCAGGGGCAGCCGGCGGCTGACCCAGGCGCAGCTGCCGGCCGGGGCACCCCGGCGGTCCGCGCGTGCCTGCAGGGCCGCAGCCTGGCCTCGCCCCGCCGGTTGGCGTGTCGGCCTGCCGGCCTCGCTCGTCCCGTCCAGTGCCCGCGTCAGGCGCCTGTTTACGGCGGTCCTCCGGCCCGCGGCCGAGCGTGACGGCAGGATTGACATTCCGTGGTGTCGACTGGAGTCGGCCAGGCGCCCGCCGCGCGTATTTACCCCGGATCGGACTGTCACTGGACGCCCACGCACACGCACACGCAGTGGAGATGACTGGTCCCGGATGCACCCGACCTTGACCAGGTCTGGGTGGGAGACACGAGGAAACCTCCGTCACCGCACTTGTGTTTGTCAGCATCACTGTCTGTGCGTTCGGACAGCGGTTGCATGGGGTCCGAGCGCTAGTGCAAGCTTTTGCAGCGTTCGGCACGTGCGAGGCTGCGGTACGCTCGCTCGTGACTTGTGGTTGTAGTCGGGGCGGAGGGGACACAAGCTGCGGGGAACAACGTGACACGTCGTTTCGCCACAGTGCCCAGTGTTTGTCCCAGGGTCACCTTCCCTGACCCAGAGACGTACGGGGGGGATAAACATGCATAATTTTATTTGTTTTTGACAGAGATGACTTTCCGATGACTCTGACGCGCGCTATCACGATGCTGACTGACCGTCCACACCTGCAAACGCAGCGCATGTCCATGTAATTATCTGGAACAAAATTCTCTTACTTCGAGCTTGGTATGCATTTATAATGCTCCGCATCAGTGGGTTGGTCGTCTCAAAGCTATATTTGTTCACCCATCAGGCCTTTCCTTCACTTCTGGATAACCGCTGTTTTTTGTGACGTTGACATAGCGCCCGACGCGTTGATTGGACGAGCCGCGGGGCGTGTCATGGCGCGGACATTTCCAGCTGAATACCATCCATGCATAAACTGCTCTGCCTGATCGTGGCTGGCATTCGCCCAGCTCACCAATCAGCGACATCAAGAGTCTACCCATTTCCCACCTATAGCACGCCGGGTCCATAAGGAACATGACACCCGTCGACCACGCGCCGATGGCTTCGTCGATCGATCCGCGCTGGACCGCGCCGGGCCGCTGACCCTCTGCGGCCACTCTCGCAGGTACGACTCGCTGACGGGTCTGCCCAGCTGCCAGCGAACCGTCGCGTTCGAGAAGGCGTCGGTCCTGTTCAACATGGCGGCGCTGTACAGCCAGCTGGCGGCGCGCCAGGAGCGCGGCACGCAGGAGGGCCTGGACAGTGCCGTCGACAGCTACCTGCGGGCAGCCGGCATCTACAGGTGAGGCCTGGACAGCACTGTCGACAGCTACCTGCAGGCAGGTGACATCTACAGGTGAGGCCTGAACAGCGCTGTCGACAGCTACCTGCGGGCAGCCGCATCTACAGGTGAGGCCTGGACAACACTGTTGACAGCTACCTGCGGGCAGGTGGCATCTACAGGTGAGGCCTGAACAGCGCTGTCGACAGCTACCTGCGTGCAGGGGCATCTACAGGTGAGGCCTGGACAGCGCTGTTGACAGCTACCTGCGGCAGCCGCATCTACAGGTGAGGCCTGAGCAGCACTGTCGACAGCTACCTGCGGGCAGCCGCATCTACAGGTGAGGCCTGGACAACACCGTTGACAGCTACCTGCGGGCAGGTGGCATCTATAGATGAGGCTTAGGCAGCGCTGTGGGCAACTATGTGCAGCTGATGTTTGACTGGGCTTGAGGTGGATGCTATAAAGTCGAGTGCTCGCAATTGCTCGAAGATCGATTGGTTACTACCACCATCATCGTCATCATCATGAGCTGCTGGAGTGTATTAGCATCACCATTCCACATTTCATCTCAGATGTCCCCAGAAACAATCTTAAATCGATGGCGCTGGTATTCCCGGGATTTCTCTTCGGTTTGTGGTGTACTCCCTGGACTGACACGACGCCGAACGCGATAATGTACTGATGTAGGCCGTCTGCTAACGAAACTTATGCTTAACAGGTACATCTTGGAGAACTTCTCGAACGCTCCAAGTCGAGACCTGGACGCTGATGTTTTGGACGTGCTGGCCAACCTACTGCTGGCCCAGGCCAAGGAGTGTCTTCTAGAGAAGCTGCTCCTTCCTGAAGAGAAGCAAGACCTCAGCGCTCAGCTGGATATTGGCCAGGAGGCCGCACAGGTGGGCATGAAAGACAATGACTAGCATACCATTTCCGGCCTGTCGTGGCGCCTTTTACAAATCCATGTTTGGTGCGGTAGTGTTTTAAAGGCACACATGATAAACAAAGCATACGATAAAGGATTCTTTCTGCTGGCGATTGGGACAAATAGTGGTCACCGATACTAGGCCTGTTTCCCAGCACGTCATGATATATATATATATATATATATATATATATATATATATATATATATATATATATGTTTTGAGTTTTAAAGGATAAAAAATTGTGCACTTCTGTTGGAAAACATCTAATATATATATATATATATATATATATATATATATATATATATATATATATATATATATATGTATATATAATTATATATTTCATATGCATAATTATTTTTTTCCGGTGCAAAAGTACCATCCTGCCATGCCGGAATTTTTAAGCTCTATCGTACGCCCCGTATCTGCCACGGCACCGAGATCTCTGAGCAACCGCTCTGTTACCGGCAGGTGGCCGAGGTGTACCACCGGCTACGGGAGCAGATGGCAGCACCGTCCGTGCAGGAGTCCCTGCCCGTGTCGTGGCAGCAGCTGATCCACATTAAGGAAGTGTATTACACCGCCATTTCTCACCATCATTTCGCCGTCGGTAAGTGCCGACCAGACAGTCACAGAACAGATTGGCGTTGGATGACGCTGCCGAAATGTGCACTGAAAATAGCACCAGAGGAATCATTTTGCCAACAGGCAGCGGGCGAGTATATTGCTGAGGTAGCCTCTGTGTTAATACATGGCTGGCACGGTCTCTGAAATTCAATTTAGACGCGTAAAAATGCATTGCCTTTATCTGCTGTGCTCTACACTATCTCAATGACATTTGTCCTGGCATGGGTTGTATGCTGTTCGTACTTTGACAACAGTTCGGGTCCGATCCGATCAATGTACATATCCTGGCTTGCTTTACCGCAGGTGGTGCCCCAAGCACAGCTCAGCTAGCTCTGGCTCGTGAGGCTTATACGTGTTCTTTGACCAGCTCGCTTAGCTCCAGACAGGCAGAGAACAGGTGCATATGAAACTAACGACTGCTGTGTATGCCAGGATTTTCAGCTAGCTGCCGCCGTTTCTGATTAATCGAGACCAGAAACACAGCATGCAATTTATTATGAGGAGTTATTGGATGAGGCCCGGCCGATGGCTCGCTGGCTGTAGCGCAGTGGTGACCCCTGCACTCGTGCTCGACTGTGCACAGGCCTGCTGGAGCACGAGGGTCCCCTGAGCAGGAGAATGGCCGACACGCTGCAGCTGTCGCAGAGGGACCGGGAGGGGCAGCTGCTCTCCGTTGAACACAAGGTGCCGCACAACAAGGTCCAGCAGGACTACCTGGGTACGTCACAGCTGACCGTCAACGCTCATCTGGGATCAAGGGGGCCAGCGTGAAACCCAGCTGTCCTCGAGGTGGACGCGGGTGCACTGGCGAGCATGTTGATGTAGTTGGCCTTGGGGTGCGTCAACCGCAAGTGTTTGCATTATCCCTGTGTTCTTAATTTTACCTGGCCACGACCGAATCCCTACTATATGTGGGCTCACGAGCAGCAACGCATACAAGATGATCGGAACCGTGTTGCTGCGAGATCGGACCGCCCCCTCCCCCTCCCCCCGCCCGCCGCCAGGCGGCCCTGACCGCCGCCCTGACCGCCGGTGCCGTTCCCAGCCAAATGCCACCTGCGCGAGGCCATCGTGCTGCACGAGGAGAGTCTGCGCCTGTACCGGATGGCGCGCGAGCTGCGCAAGCGCGACATGCTGCGCCACGTGCTGCGGCTGGCGCTGGAGCTGAGCAGCGAGCAGTACGGCCTGCTGGAGCGCGAGGACGACTTCGACGAGCCGGTGGACGCGCCCGTCGTCACCGGTACGATACTGATGGGATGCGATGCACGGGTGCGATGCTGATGGGATGCGATGCACGGGTGCGATGCTGATGGGATGCGATACACGGGCGCGATGCTGATGGGATGCGATGCACGAGTGCGATGCTGATGCGGTGCGATGCACGGACCGGTGAGCCGGCTGACACGCGGAGAAGAGGATAAACATCGTTTATGACTCCGGATGTGCGGCTTTGATGATTTCCCTCGAGCGAGATGCAGGCTAGCCGTGTGTTGCCGATACTAGCAAGGTCCATGAATGCACCCTAGTGCGAGGTTTGTGATCAAACCAAATGCTAAGCGCAGCAATATTCTGTCCGTTTCCTAAGGCCCTAACAAACTCGCCGCGAAGCCAGTAAGCAGACAGTATACCGGCGCGGGAACAGACCCCCCCCCCATCCCGGGTCTCCGCCGCGCTCTGGAGCGTGTCGCCTCCGTTGCAGGCTCGTCCAAGTACCAGCTGTCACTGCAGGCGCCCGACTTCAGCCAGCACCAGGTGACCGACCTGTTCCGGGAGCTGGGCCCGGTCGAGGTGTTCTCGGCCCACCACCACTGGTCGGCGCCGCGGACCGTCCACATCCACCGCCTGCCCGGCGAGGGGCTGGGCTTCAGCGTCAAGATGGAGGCGCCCGTCGTGGTGGTCGGCGTGGAGCCGGCAGGGCTGGCCGAGGTGAGGGATGCCACCTGGTTCGTCCGCTCGGGTTGTTTTTCCTGTTTTGATACTGAAGTGTGATGCTTTTGACAATGCCTTCTATTGTGCTAGTAACCCCTAGAAGTTGTCTTAGTCTCAGCTAAATTCCGACCAGTGCCACTACAAGCTACCTCGCCACCATTTTTATTTTCGCTGATTTTGAGATTTAGAGGAATAATTATTAGAATTGAGCGACTCGTGGTTGCTTGCCTCGTGATCAAGCTGGCCGGAATAATGAACAGCGATGAGCAGTGATGCTAAGCGGGAACATCGGTTTTCAAATGACGCCGTCTCCAGTTAGGTGCATACCACATCTCTGATACAACGCGCCATGCTTCTCGGTCTGAACAAAGGCCCAGAGCGGCGGTGTTTCCATACCTTGCCGCCAGGGGCGCTGCCGGTCCCAGGCCTTGACTAGGCGTGACGTGCGCTATGGCCGTGCCCCCAGCGCGTCGGTCTGAAGGAAGGCGACTACATCGCCGGCCTGAACGGCGAGGACCTCAAGTGGAGCAGCCACACGGAGGTGGTGGCGCAGATACGGCGCGCCGGCAGCGAGTTCCAGCTGCACATCATCACGCCCATGGACAAGACAGAACAGGTGAGGCGGCGTTCGCGGCGCACGGCCGCAGCTCGTCAAACACGTTCGGTGTGGGTCAGGCTGCGGCTGCGGTGATTGGTGGATCAGCTGTCGTGTGGAACGCAAAGTTATGGGAAGCACGGTGGCGGCAATTGAACAAGCAGTTTCTGCTGTGCAGCCTCTTGCGCCGAAAAGCACACCATGTGCGCCTTTGACCAGCATCGTGTGTGTGCCCGTCACGAGGACAGTGTGCGCCGGCTGCGGTAGTGCTTGTGAATGGGGCCACTTCTCATCGGAATTTCGGCAATCGGCATAACGAACAGGGCACCCGAGCCCTGTTCGTTGTACCGGCATGCATGCTGAAGGCAGGCCGATACACTCACGGTAGCCTGGTGCTGCCCGCGAGCTGGGGGTAAACCAGCTCCCCTGACCGGTACCCGCTGTCTCGGCAGACGCCGGAGCCGCCGCGGCCGCCGCCCATGCCGCCGCTCTCGGACAAGACCTGGGGCTCGCTCTCCAGCTCGGGCGTCAGCTCGGGCGTCTCCAGCCGCAAGCCGAGCCCGGCCAGCAGCCTGGCCAGCCAGAACAGCAAGGGCTCGGCGCGCCGTCACTCCTGGAACCCGTTCAAGAAGGGCTCGCGCTCCGACCACCCCGAACTGTACATCAGCAACGTGGTGCTGCGGTGAGGCCGGCCAGCCCGCCCCATCTGTACATACGCCATCCTCTCATGCGTGTGTGCGTGAATGCGTGAGAAGGCGCGCCGTGGCGGTCGCGCCGCTCCTGGCCGCTCGCCCCCGGGCGAGGGTCGCCGCGAGGCGGCAGCACCGGCGCACGGCGTGCGCTCCCATCAGGCCGCCCCCAGCGAGGGTGTAGCCGCCTAGCAACCGCGAGCTCGTGACGTGCAGACGAACATCAGCGCGCGGTGCGTGTAGTCGTGTGCGGCGCGCTGGACGGGCTAGCTGATCGACGGTCCGCGCTCTCTTGCCACGTTGACATGTGTCGTGTAGTGTATGAAACGTTATCTGATTGATGTTAGTCGCGTTAGATACGTGCAGTCACGTTGATTTATCATGCAATTTTATCGTGGGTGACAGGAGTGCCCCAGTGTAATGTAATCGTGTAATTCTGTTGCTGGATCGTGACGTGCAACGACTTGGGCCAAACCACCTCGCGCGTGTGCGGGCACATTTTCGTAGAGGTGCCGTCGGAGATGAAACTTACAAATGTCGATGTAACGCTATTGTGATATTCGAAGCCGCCTGGAGTAATCCAGTCGTGTTTGTCAGCGCGCTCAGCTGACACTCGCATAATGTGCATATTCAATAAACGTGACATTGGGGAATCATAGCATGCTTGTCAATATGCAAAGTTGCTACCGCGCAGCTGCCCCTAGCAAAATCCGCGCATTCACATACTATAATGCGTGTGTACATACATGTGTAGTGCATGTAAGCATGCACTACTCACGGGCTATTTTCTTGGCTGAAGTAAACATCTTCGGGTCGGCGCGCACGCTGGGCGGAACTTTTCGCAAGACCTCTCCACCACGGTGCCCGAACAGTCACCAATTATCGATACCTCCTGTCGTGCCCTTGGCGCCATTCTTACGAGCCCCGACCCATGCTAACGTGCGTCAGTCCGTGACACAGGCGCTATGGTTGCGTGTGACCTCCGTACGGGTCATCTCGACGCGTCGTCACAGAGCATGTCCAGGCCGCAGAGTGCGCCAGACGAGAGCGGCTGTTCTTTGCCTCGAAGTGGACGACTCGACTCATATTGCAACGTAATTAGCGGAATGCCAACAGGATCCCGGTACGTTGGCAAGACGCGCACAAACAGCACTTTGAAAACATTATAATGAGCAGCACTGTTGACGCATTCAAGACCTTGACATTGTGTTTTCCTTGGATTCCGAAGCTCTTCTTTGCAGTGCTGTGGTACTTTTCTGCGAAGTTAGGCGATTCTGCGTAGGCTCAGAATCGACTCGGTTTGTTATCGTTTGTAGCGATAGGATTGGTATAAGCGCACCGTCCATTGCGCCGCGGTGGGCCGGGGTGGCAGCAGACCCGGCCACTTGTCAGTGGACGACGGGTAGTTAAGCAAGTTAGTTTTTTTTAAAAATGGCAGCAAAGCTTCTCGACCGATCGCAGACTTAATCCTGCCTTTGTGAGACAAGGTGAAGTGCACTGAGAATGTTGACACAATGACGCGCAAGACCTCAAAAATGAAACGAAAATTTGATAAAAACCATATATGGGCATTCTCCTTCACGAGACATGAAGTATGTGAAAGTCATTTCGCCAAAGCGCGTACACCACAATTACAACAGCAGCATTTGTCACATGAAGCGATGGAGAGGACTAGAATTACTGCAACACATCACTGACAAACAAACACACGCAAAACGCCAATCTGGCTGACGACACGTACGACAACAGTTCATGCGATAGATTAATGAACTATTCAAACACCACACACACCGTCCGCAGAACCCTTTCGCAACCTACACAGTATTGCAGCGCCACGCGATCCACTTACTCCACAATTCATCACTGGCAGTGACAAAGCTGAAACAACAACTACAGACGGCCCCAAGGCTCCTGCAGCGCCAAAGCTTTACCGGCGGAGCCAGCACCACTCAATCGAAATGCTGACCACACCCCGACCCCCCTACCCGCTCCGGGCTTCGCACAGAACCCCACACGCCTCACGCGTCCGGCTCCAGCTCACGGTCCAAGACCAGCTGGGCCTTCCAGTCCCCTCCCGCCACGCAGTCGAGCTTTGTACCATCTCCTCGGCCTTGTTTGTACCTCTTGGAACAGCCGCTACCCAAACGGTGCCCCACGCTTCTAAACGTGTTCGGTAAGCGACCATGCAGGTCACCGCGTGGTTGCCTTTGATGTGCGCTCTGATGGGGCGCTGTGGCATTTGTCCCGGTGACTTGTTTGGTTTGTCCATTTGTCCAGAGCCATGGATGTGCGCTGCGAGCCATTGGCTTGGACAACTCTTCCATGCTCAGATTGTCCTGAGTCGTGCCCGCATACCTCGCCTGCTGCGCCGGTCATGGTACGGCACCAGCCGACGTGCGTGCTGGACCCGTGCAGTCGCCCACAGTTCACCCGGGCGTTTGCTGCATCCCCGGTGTGACTTGGAAGCGGTCTGCGCACTCGTCGCTCACTCGCGCAGCTTACCAGCTGCACGTTTCTACCTCACGCCGTTCTGGGCCTCCGCATCCGGCCGGGCTTCGGCCGTCACGTGCGCCGCGGCCTTGCCGTCCGGCGCGGTTCGGGCCCCGGTCCTCACCGCTCGCCGCGGCCCGGAACCTGATCCTCACCGTCCGGCGCGGCCCGGACCCCGGTCCTCACCGCCCGGCGCGGTCCGGGCCCCGGTCCTCACCGCTCGCCGCGGCTCGGAACCTGGTCCTCACCGCTCGCCGCGGCCCGGAACCTGGTCCTCACCGTCCGGCGCGGTCCGACCTCCGGGTCCTCACACTTCGACGGGGCACGAGTTGAGCAGCACGTTGGTCAGCTGCGCCATGTCGGTCCAGTCCCGGCGTACGCCGTTTATCTCGATGTTGCGGATGCAGCCTTTGAAGTTGTCCGGCTGCAGCAGGATCGAGTTGCTGGCCCGCTCTAACGGAGAGAAAACAGTGCGAACGTCAGAACTGGGGCGCTGGAGCACCGCACTGCACCGGCGCTGCACACCCGGGGCATATAATCATCATCATAATCATAATCATAATCATAATCATGACCAGCCTCGTGAGCAGGTGAGCGGATGACGTACCGGGCAGGCCGCCGATGTATAGTGGGAAGCCTCCGCTCGGCGTCTGGCTGGGTCCGTTGGCCGAGAAGCCGTACCTCTCCGGATACCTGTCCACCTTTAAAGTCGCCTGTCGGTGCAGAGGCATGGGTCACTGGTGTAAAGATCTCACGCTGGCGGTCTGCGCACCAGCCGCCAGCAAACTGACCTTCGCGCAGTCTTTCATTTTTGGCGGTCCATGTTGGTTTTGACGGATATTTGAAGGGAGACGGTGCCAAGTGCGCAGCGGACGTACCTGGTACCTGACATAGTTGGCTTTGACGCTGTGCCAGCGGTTATCGCACACGGTGAACTTGGTGGGGAACTTTTGCCGAGCTCGTATTGGCTCGGAGCCGCCGTTGTGAACTGAGAAGACCACCTGAAATGAAAGACACGCGGCGAGATTTGTCAGACACGACGTACTCTAACGGGTCAGAAACTCTGGAGCACATCCACCTAATATGGTTGCTTAAATGTCTTTGATTGTCTAACTTAACTCGCTTAGCAAAATGTAAACGAGTTCTGTATGTTTTATCTAAATTGCGGCAAGCTTCATGAAATGGTATTCAGCAAACATAGATAAAACAGTAGTAATAGCCTTATTCCTTGGGAGAAAAACCAGAAGAATGGAGATATAGTTGGGTTGACATGTCAGTGACGTGCTTTTATCAAAACAAGAACGGAAGTGAATTCACGGAAGTACTGCACACCACTGTCTGCCGATGAGGTGCGCGCGGTCCGTGTCCGTGCTGTGAAACATGCGGTGGCACGCACCTGGCCGTCGGTGATCTCGAGGGAAGAGCGCCGGCCCGCCGGGCGGTCCTGCCACGCTTATGAGCACTCCACTCAGCTCCGTCGTCCGAAAGTCCACCGCCAACTCCACAATACTCCCCAGCTGGAAACTGTCATCTGCCGGCGGTCCGGATGGTGGTCAGAGGGGCCCGCCGCACGTCAGACGGACGGCGTCAGAGGGGTCCAGATGGTGGTCAGAGGGGCCCACCGCATGTCAGACGGACGGCGTCAGATCGCGGTCAGAGGGGCCCGCCGCATGTCAGGCGGACGGCGGCAGATGGGTCCAGATCTCGGTCAGGTGGGTCCAGATCGCCGTCAGAATGGCCCGCCGCACGTCAGGCGGACGGCGTCAGATGGGTCCAGATCGCGGTCAGATGGGTCCAGATCGCCGTCAGAGGGGCCCGCTGCATGTCAAGCGGACGGCGTCAGAGGGGTCCAGATCGCCATCAAATGGTACCGATCGCCATCAGAGGGGTGCAGATCGCGGTCAGAGGGGCCCGCGTCAGGCCAGTTGCTTGGGCATGGATCCGCTTTTGAGCGATTGCGCTGGCGAGCACCACCAGGAGTAACCCAGTCACTTAGTGCACAAGATCAACTGGGTCCCCGTTTTCGTCCTTAAACGTGCACGTGATCATGTGCGCGCCGCGAAGCCGAGGTGTAGTAACTTACACCGAGCCTAAATCGGTAGCGCGCCCTGAGTGGATTGCGACGAGCCTTATACCATGACTGGCGGAATACTTATTGGTTATCATCCTGTGGACGGTACCAAAACCTGAGCCAATGATGACCCCATATGACCCCATATGACACCATAAGTACTATCCGTCGCAGCTTCAAAGAAGTGTATTCCATTGAAAGCTGCATGAAACTGCGATTAAAAGTACTGCAAAAGTATTGGGTGCTGGACACTTCAAAGCACTGGTTACCTTCACCAGCGTAAATGAGATAGATCATGATCATGAGCATGATCGGTAGACGCTTACCATACGTAGCGAAGGCGTCCCCGGCGAAGAAGGTGCCCAGTTCCACCCGGGCCATGCACTGGCCCACCCTGTGAATGATGTTCCTCCGCGATGGCAGGTCAATGACCCGGCCGCGCACCTCCAGCTGCTTCATGCAGCCTTTGAAGCCCTCCGTTTGCTGGGGACGTGGAGCTCTGTGTCAACTTGGCCCTAGCACTGGTTCATCTAGTATTCACTTGTGAACTGGCTACCACCAAAAAAGAAGGAAACACTCGGTCAGTTATGTGAACCATGCCACAAATAATGAAGTGTTAAGCCACTATGCCACGCAGTCCCCCATCGCTTGCATAATCACCAGCAGTTCGAGCTTCTTTTGGCCGGGCAGGCGGCGGACGCTGAGCGTGTCGACGCCCTCTTGCGGCAGGCCGCCGATGTAGAGGGCGCTGCCGGGCCGCAGCGTTTGCGGGCCGCGTTTCTTGGCCACCGGCACGCCGCTCACCCGCAGCGTGTACCGGCGCCGGCGCTTCTCCAGCGTCACCTGCCGAGTGGCGGCGCTCGTGAGCCGCTCAGAATGGACGTGGGTGGGGAGGGGGCGCTAGTGGGCGGCTTCAGAACGTCGGGTGGCGCTGGTGAGCCGCCCAGAACGCCGGGGGGGGGGGGGTGCTGGTGAGCCGCTCAGAACGTCGGGGAGGGGGGCTGGTGAGATCGCTCAGTAACGCCGGGGGGGGCTTGTGAGCCGCTCAGAACGCCGGGGGGGGGGGGGCGCTGGTGAGCCGCTCAGGACCCGGGGGGAGGGGGGCGCTGGTGAGTCGCTCAGAACGCCGGGGGGGGGGGGGTGCTTGTGAGCCGCTCAGAACGCCGGGGGGGGGCGCTTGGTGAGCCGCTCAGGACGCCGGGGGGGGGGGGCGCTTGTGAGTCGCTCAGAACGCCGGAGGAGAGGGAGCTGGTGGGGCCGCTCAGAACGTCGGGGGAGACTGGTGGGCCACTCAGAGCGCCCCAGCCGCGGACGCGGGGGACCAGCAAGGCAACACACGGCGTGACGGCACCCAGGCAGAGGCCCAATGCCTTGCTGACCTGGCGCGTGATGGCCGGCACCTATGAACTCTCCACAATTTACAACTATGGATGTACGATGTACAGCTATAGATATAGATGTATGGTGTAGATGTACGACGCGTAGATATGTACTCATAACTACGATGACCATTCCGATCACTGTCATGCCAGGATGACAAGTCGCACATTACGCCTCCCCCCTCCTCCTCACTAGTGTTTAGGCACGTTGCATTTCTCCAGACGTCTGGGAGACATCAGGCACCCGAACAAGCAGCCGGCGGGGCTCTCTCGCACAGCACTCACCATTTTCCAGTCTCCGTCGTTGAGCTGTCCCTTGGTGCTGAACTCCATGCCTCTCCTGCCCTTCTGCACGTTCAGCACGACAGCGCCGTCTCGCAGGCTCAGCGTCAGTGTCGAGACGGACGCGTTCGGCCGCCGGGCCGAGCCGCGCCCCTGCCGGGCGACGAGACCGGTCATCACCCCACCGCGGGGTCAGGACCGCGACCGACCCGTGGTCTGCGCGCCGCGACAGACCCTCGCGCTGGGGACCGGTCCTGCCCGTCTCTCCTCGTCACCAAACTCATGGCGGAGTTGCGCATCGTGGATATTTACTTGGAGCAGGAGTATCACAATGTAGGAAAGTGGCCACTGACTACCTCAGAAATGTCCAGAGCACGCAATGATGATAGGATTTCAGAAACTTAGAGACAATGCAGATGTCAAACGGTTTGAACGAAATACAGCGGTGCTGTATCGAAAATGAAATATGCATGGGCGTTCCGACATCTGCGGAGATAACTTACCTCATTATAAAGTAAAAGTCCATTGGGGTAAAATGTCCTAAAATCGAGTGTTATATTGAAGTCGGATCGTAGGTCGCGCTTCTTGATTGGAACGTACACGTGGCTGAAGGGGTTGTCACCAAACTTGACCGCTCTGAAAAATATCGACATTTCCTTGAAGACGAATTCTATTATATAAATGGTACCGAGGTCAATGGGAGGTCAGAATATCACGACGTCTGTCCTATGTTTTAACTTAGATGTAACAAACAGAGCAAGGCATAAGAAGTTAAAAGGACCCACGCTTTTGAACAAGACCAAAGTCCAACAGACCTTAGGCAAAGAATAGACAGTCCAGAAATCACTACCGACGCCCTTCCCTTTGTCACATTGTTTTTTGGAAGCATTAAATTTCTGTTTGAACGCATCGAGCTCAATCCTCACGGCGGGTCATGCAGTGATGTTTGAAAAACCTCCGCTTGAACTCGGACAGCGAGCCACGATTCTTGTCATACAACACCCCGACTGTAAATGTAACACAGTTTGAGCCTGACGACAAGTTATCGCTGTGGTTCGACTTCAACACCTCGTCCCAACCACAAGGCACGACAACAGCACGACGGAGCTCGGTTCGGCGTGGAGGCAGCCGAGTCAGCTCTCCATAGCTTCCGCGACCGCTGGCAGCTGTGGAGAGCTCGATGCGAAAGTGACGCCTCAACATGACGTCATTTCCTGTGTAACTACGACCTGCGCCCGGATCATGTGCAGTACTTATCATTCTAGTCTATGTCGCCATTTGTCAATTTTGGAAGGACTTCTTGAGTACAAACCCACGGTTCGTTACGCTAAGGGTCGTAACTGGATGGTATCAATTCAAAACTTGAAAGATTTACGCCATAAATGACGTGACGAGAGGTTTGACGCTGTCAGCAGGCATCACATTCCATCCCTTCATACAACACAGATGGCAGCAATGCAAACAAAAAGTAATCTGAAAAGCAAGCCGCAACGAAAGGAAAAATTGACCCCAGACAAAGTCGCTGACGTGCGTCGCCGCGGTCCGTCGGGTGAGCTCAGGTGAGCGCTGCTGTGGTGCGTCAGTTGAGCTCAGGTGAGCGCTGTTGTGGTGCGTCAGTTGAACTCAGGTGAGCGCTGTTGTGGTGTGTCAGTTGAACTCAGGTGAGCGCTGTTGTGGTGCGTCAGTTGAGCGCGGCGAGCGCTGTTGTGGTGCGTCAGTTGACGCAGGTGAGCGCTGTTATGGTGCGTCAGTTGAGCGCGGGTGAGCGCTGTTGTAGTGCGTCAGTTGAGCGCAGGTGAGCGCTGTTGTGGTGCGTCAGTTGAGCTCAGGTGAGAGGTGTTGTGGTGCGTCGGTTGAGCTCAGGTGAGCGCTGTTGTGGTGCGTCAGTTGAACTCAGGTGAGCGCTGTTGTGGTGTGTCAGTTGAACTCAGGTGAGCGCTGTTGTGGTGTGTCAGTTGAGCTCAAGTGAGCGCCGCTGTGGTGCGTCAGTTGAGCTCAGGTGAGCGCCGCTGTGGTGCGTCAGTTGAGCTCAGGTGAGCGCAGCTGTGGTGCGTCAGTTGAGCTCAGATAAGCGCCATGGGCCAGGTGAGCTCACCTGGCCTCCAGGGTGAGCTGGGACGGCTGGTTACAGCTGGTCGGGTCAGGCTCCGTGGCCATCTCGTGAAGCATGCGACCCTTCTGCAGGTCCCCGTTGCAGCGACCAATGGCCACGTGTTGGTGTCGCAGCGGCGGGTCAAACAACACCAGGCTGCCGGCCGAGTCCGGGGTGTCAACACACTCGCAGAACGAGACTAGTCTCGCACGAGACTAGGACTCGCAAAACGAGACTAGAGTCATTACCGGTCAAATAACGTCGTCCATCGCTCTCCATGGCACAGATAGGTCTCGTCAAAAATCGCAAATAAGGCTAACGGTCTCCAAAGCCTCACGACCCTGACATCCGATCGCATCCCTGTGCACTGCATGGGCACTCACTCTTCCTCGAATATCACGTCCGTGATGCAGCCCGAGAACGGTGGCGGGACGCCCTCGAAGGGCACCCGGAGCCCTGGCGGCAGGCCGCCGAAGTACAGGCCGCCCGCGTTCGGCGCCTGCACGCCGGAGGAGCCGCGGGGCAGCTGGCCGGACGCCGCCACAGCGTCCGCCACGCGCAGCTCCACCCTGCGGCAAACGGCCCGTCCTGCACTGAAGGCGGCTCCTCGACGGCGATCGGTTCGGGTGTGCACCCCGCTGGGGAGGCTACCACAACAACGTCGGCGGTTGTCCGGCCTTTAACGACGGCTGGTGCGGTCAACGGCGTGGGACAATTTCGCAGCAACTTACGAGCATCTTCTCGCATAAATCGCGATCTATACTGGAGCATGACGTAACTAGCATCATGATCGTCTACGAGATCAATCAAGACACCATAAGGTTCCTTTTTCGGGCTATATGACGAACACTACACTTCGTATTTCCTCCACATCGACCCAGAACCCAACCTCTCCGTAGCCCTCGCCGTCCCGGCCTCTATGCCGACGGTGTCGAGCCGGGCCGTACCTGCGCCTCTCCTTCAGCACGTGCACCGTGTGGAAGCGGCCGTCGCTGAAGAGGTCGGCGGCGGTGAGGACGAGCTCGCCGCTGCCACCGTTGATGCGCAGCGTGAGCCGGCTGGCGTTCAGACTGAGCGCGTAGTACTCCCGGAGCATGGCCGAGTCAGCCATCGCCTGCCGGAAGACGGACACCGGTCGCCGGTCACCGAACCCAGCGAGGGACACAACTAACCGACATCCAGAAGGGGATACGGGTCAGGAGGGGACACGGGGTCAGTCTGGAAGACTAAACGAGAGAGACGTGTCAAGAGGGGACACGAGGCCGGTCTGGGGGACTGAACGATGGACACGGGTCAAGAGGGGACACGAGGGCGGTTTAGGGGACTAAGCGAGGGACACGGGTCAGGAGGGGACACGAGGCCGGTCTGGGGGACTGAGCGAGAGACACGGGTCAGGAGGGGACACGAGGCCGGTCTGGGGGACTGAGCGAGGGACACGGGTCAGGAGCGGGCACGAGTCCGGTCTGAGAGACAAAGCGAGGGAGAGGTCGGTCTGTGAGGCCAAGCGAGGGACACAGGTTATTAGAGGACCCGATCAGATCGCCTGTGAAAGATCAATCATCCAGGGATGTGCAGCCAATGACACAGGTATATCAGGGATAAGTGGCTGACCGGGTGCACCAGTCAGGGCCACACGGTCAGGGATATGCAGCGATCAGGGACCCACATCCCGCCAGGGACGGGGGACGGACAGGCGTGGGCACTATCTCTGGCACCTACAAGGGGAGCTAACAGCCAGAGACACGTATACTATTGGTCGAACCTTCAACACCAGACTTTTCAAGCCGTCCTCGGTCCTGTTCCATCTGTAAAGCACCTTTCGAAAGGCTTTCGCACGAAAGTGCTAAGTCTCAGGCATTGATAGCTGTGCAACACTAGATCTCCGGTTTGAAGTGGGCCAGCAGGCCTTAAACCACTCACATTTGATTAATCGCGAAGCCTTACATCTAACTAAACAACGATTCAACATATGCCGCGACAGACTCTGCACATGTACAACCTCGGATTAATCGAGACGTAACAAAGCCCATTCTGGTGCGCACCCTCGCGTTAATACCGACCTTGTCAGCGAACGTGGACATGAGAAGCAGGCCGTCTGACGCGGTGGTTTTGAACGAGAAAGCAAAGCTGGACATCTTCCTCAGCCGGTAAGAGTTCGTCTCCAGGTAGCCATCGCCGTGGAACCCCACAGTCTTCAGGAGCTGAGGGACAGAGATTCGTGGTGTTTACACGCTTAGGCGGCCTTTGGAGACTAATGATATCCGACTATACATATGAGGTTATGATTTGGGACATCGCCTCCTGTTGGGTTTGACTGCTGGAACATTCCGTGCTCGGAAAGCCCGTTAAAACCTAACGACGGGCGAAGTTCAAACCCCAGCCCCTCCGCAATGGAACACAACGCATCAGCGAGAAATAACTCCAATAGTTACGTGTTTTATAGTAGCGTCCAACGCAGGCGACCAATCCGCATCAGCCAAGTCAACCACGGGCTATTTCCCAATGCTACCTGCCGGCCGCCGCACCCTAGGACGCCGCACAGACGCCCTGTAGCGCCATCTGCCCTGACCTGGGACCGGTAACCTGGCGTGACCTCACTGACCTGACCTCCGCAGCCGGGCGTGACCCCGGTGGAGTTGCCGACCCGGAGGTTCTGCGGTGTGAAGCCGACCTGCAGGTCGTCCATGCAGCCCAGCAGCGGCACGAACGTGTGCTGCGGCCAGCGACTCTGACGGAAGTCTGGCGGCACGCCGCCGAAGTACAGCTTGGCCGTGTCCAGCGCCAGGTTGAAGGAGCGCGGCGGCGC
This sequence comes from Pollicipes pollicipes, assembly GCF_011947565.3. Lineage (NCBI taxonomy): Eukaryota > Metazoa > Arthropoda > Thecostraca > Pollicipedomorpha > Pollicipedidae > Pollicipes > Pollicipes pollicipes. Next base: position 29,455,618 of record NW_023596225.1, on the reverse strand, counting down.
GTCGCTGCTGCTCTCCGGGTGGAACGCGCTCTCCTTGTCCTCGTCGTGGTTGGCCTTGAGGATCACTGGAAGGGACGAACGCGCAGGCAGCGGCGTTTATATGGGCCGAAAGGGTTACCATCTGTGACGGACGTGCGATGTGTGGGGCGTGGGTGTGGCTGCCGCACGGTCGCGCGGGCTGGCCGGCATCTGCTTCATGGGGCACTCCTGTTCTTTGACGCACGTGTACTCGTCGACTCACTGACGTAGAAACTCCCCACGATAAGGCAGGCCGACTGCGCGATGTTATAAGCACACAGAGGGACTAAAAAACTGTTGAATGGAAGATGAATGATAACGAAAGCGAGCGTCACACTACGCCGTTGAATGACTTACCTCGATTTCCAACCTTTGTTGCCTCAACCATGGTCCAGTTGCCCGTGTTGTATTTGCCATTAGTTGACACTACGAGGACGTCTTCTTTGCTGAAGCCCACTCGCGACACCAGGTTGCCGTTTCGCATCTCAAGACTAAAGAATTGATCCTGTAGGTAATAATAGGCATAAGCGCAACGATAGTATGCCTCAGGTACTGATTACTACGTTGAGAACCAGCCATTTGTTGCACCAGAATAAATCGCGCAAACCTATCTCATTATCTTCTTCATGTGAATCCACCCACATTGATCTGCATTGATCACGTTGATCGGATCCACATCGTGTCTAATCGTTATGTGGGACGGATTTAGGATAGAAAACAAGAACAGATGCAAACGACGTTTCGCCACACTGAAGCCAGTACGCTCCAAGAGCAGTGTGCACCATAACGGCGTCTTCTTGGCCCACTCAGTCCATTCCGAAATGCATCCGAAGCGCTGTTATCACGAGCAAATACCTGAAAACCACTTCAACAGCCCGTGCAGATTTTCCAAACGTCATCGCCACCGTCTTAGCACGCTCTGCAAGCACCTGACAACCGCTATACCGGACCTCACATGACCCCACCCGACGCCGACGCACCTTCTCCGCGTTGACGGCGAGGAAGAGCAGCGCGTCCGAGTCGAACGTGCGCACGTTCATGACGACCGAGTACATGCCGCGCACGGCCACCTGGCCGGGCCGCAGCGGCGGCAGCTCGGCGTAGCCAGCGCCGTCGAAGCTGTATCCCGGCGACGTCACCAGCTTGTCGTCACTGGCGACGTCGAAGAGCGCCGTCAGGAAGAGCGAGAGAGAGAGAGAGAGAGAGAGAGAGAGAGAGAGAGAGAGAGAGAGAGAGAGAGAGAGAGAGAGAGAGAGAGAGAGAGAGAGAGAGAGAGAGAGAGAGAGAGAGAGAGAGAGAGAGAGAGAGAGAGAGAGAGAGAGAGAGAGAGAGAGAGAGAGAGAGAGAGAGAGAGAGAGAGAGAGAGAGAGAGAGAGAGAGAGAGAGAGAGAGAGAGAGAGAGAGAGAGGAGAGAGAGAGAGAGAGAGAGAGAGCGACAGCGGCCGGCCGCGCCCAGCATGCAGCGAGTACCGTCATGACGCATTGTCCGATCTATCATCGCTCTGTTCGGTAACGATATTTTTGAAGTTCTCGAACGAGATTTCGGGTACGTTAGCCACGTGCCCAAATGTTGCAATTTGCTCCGTTTTTAGATGGCTCAGTTCTGTTCATACAAACAGTGCTTGACACGCAGGGAGGCACATGCTTAAAATAGGCCTATGTTTGACCTGGCCTGCATTTGGCGGGCCGCTTAAATAAATCAGAAAGCCGCAGGTGGGAATGCCTGCAGCACGTAGACGAGCAGGTGAGCAACCGCTGCTCAGAAAATGATACTGTAAAGAACCATCGACGAGCAAAGCACGGGAAAAAGGTTACCAGTCCGCAATTATGGTTAGGTAAGGTGAACAATGGACGTCACGTAACGTCGTAAGGCTCCAACGACACACGAATATCGCTGCAGCAGCTATTTAAGCTACTACCAAACGTGACTGGACATCGACTGCACGGGCTCGCGGAGCCTTCGCGAGGCCGTGTGGCACCGCTGGGGTATGAACGCGACTGCCGCTAACCTGGGTCCAACCCTGCAGGCGCCACAGCCATCGCTGGAGCGGAAGTTCCAGAGGCCGATCGGCTGGCCGTTCAAGACTGCCCGGTCCAGACAGCCAGCGAACCTGCCAGACAGAAGGGGAGGGCCGTCAGGAGAGGAGGACCCCATCCGCACAGGTGCGCGGTCGGCTCAGAACAGTAACCCGCTGCAGTAGGGACGTCTCTCATACTCTGAATGCAGGGACGACACACGGCATTAACAGACTATGTACAGACTGGTCCTTGCATTATTTCCGCCGTCAGGTACGACACGCCTCCGTACGACGGTACGTGCCGCCGTACGTGCCGCCGTACGACGGCGCGGGTTTTGGAGCGACACTTTTAATCCGGTACTGAAATATCTGAACTATCAAATTGAGCCAACACCGATACAAACAACAAATCCTGAATGGAGGTCACTCCACCTGTCTCGGGGCGGCTGACCTTTTGGTGGTGACGCTCCTCGAGGCGCCGTCGGGGAGGCCGCCGATGTAGACCGGGTCATCGGAGGTCAGGTCCATGACCGAGAAGCCGGCCGTCGAGACCGCCGTCACCGTGTCAGGCACCTTCCGGCCCACATCGGACCGGTACACAGGCCTCACCGACAGGCGGCCCAGGTTGCCAATTCTGAAAACAGAAATACGGCCGGTGCCACGGCTCCGAGGTAGGGAAAGCCTCTTGTTTGTTTTTTTTTTAGATGAAAAACCCGGATCTGACCCCGCGAAAAGTCTGACCTCCTGACGTGTGAGCCTGCGTGAGTCCTCGGTGCCTGACCTCTTGATTTATGACGACGCATCTGACCCGGCGTGCGGCCTCATATCTGTCCTCCTGGCATTCGACCTGCATCCGACCCCACGGTTTGTGACTTCCCATGCCGTGTCTAACCCCGTGCCTGGCCTTCTGGCACCTGATCCCTCTGGCACCTGACCTGATCTGCCCCTCCGGTACCCCCCCCCCCCCCGTCCCCCCCGATATCTGGTCCCTTGTCTGACCTCTCGGCGTTGATGATGTACCAGCTGCTGTCGGAGAGCAGCTGCTCATCGTTGGTGTCCAGCCTCTGGGGATGGTCTACCATCTGCGTCTGGCCCCCGTTGTTCCAAAGAAAACGGATCGTCCGGTTCACCATTTCGATAGCCATGAAATCTTTCTGAAAATGTGCACCAGGACACGAATGCATGACATGCACAGTGCAAAGCAATTGATCATGTAAGGAAAACGTCAACATCATGAACTCATTGGATTATCGTCATATCTCCATTACATGCATGATTTATGTGGCGTTGTGGGAAAACTAATCTACATAGCATACTTTATCGTATCAAAGGTTACACATCCCAGCATTATCGTCACAGCACCTCCGACTATTTCCATTTCTCCTTCTGTCACTAAATATGCCCATTTTCTTTACGCAGAATACGCTAGTTAATGACATTGTACAACACTGACGCCCGAGTTCGGGTCTTCCCCATTATTCAGCGTTACTGTTAATGTAACCAACTGCCACACCGGCATGACAAAGTGAGATCTTTTTTCTTGTTGCCACCTGCATTACTACCAATGGTACCGGAGAGTCCATTACTCATGAAAAGGTGGCTGAGAACGATGTGACCTAACGCGACAGGACCCCGCAGTGCGGAATTGTGAGCACGCATGTAATCGAGTCACATAGCCCCCGGGGCAAAGAAGACCACCTCTTCCACGCACCGTTCAGTACGTCATCACAAGAAGGCACAAGATACAACGAGGCGACGCAGTAACCACGTGTAGCACGCCACGTCAGCTGGTATCGCGCCGACCGTGGGGCGCTGTCCGACGGGAGGGCGTGACGCCGCGGCGCACCTGTCTGTCGGCGGCCAGGTAGAAGAGGAGCGCGTCGCGCGCGGCCTCGTCGGAGACGGCAGTAGTTGAGCCGTACGGACGACGTGGTGCTGGGCTGCAGCTCGGCCGCCCGGTATGTGCGCGTGCACGCGCCGCTGGCCGCCTCCCCCGTCAGCGAGACGCGGATCTGGGCAAGGGCCAGCGGTGAACACTGCGATCTGAACGCAGCGCCGAGTGATGGCCATCTAATAACGTAGTGGGAGACCATGACAGGGGGATGCTGTGCCTCACTACATTCCACTCTTTTTTCTCTTTTTTAGTAGAGGTTGGTGGGTTGCAGCAGACAGCGAAGTTTGTAGTATGCCGGATGACTGATGGCCGCGAATGTGAATAAGTAAAAAGCCGCGCGACTTTGGCGCATAGCTGCCCTGACTGGCACCTCCGCCCTCATCGCTTACGTTCGATGCCGCTTGGCGGGCCTTCAGGATCTTGTTTTTGAGGTTCTGCAGCTTGAGGCCGACGCCGTCGCTGAGGGCCTCAACGTCTGCCGCCTTCATCTCCACGTCCAGGGCGCGGAGGTCGGCCTTCGTCAGGCTCTTCCGCGCCTCATCCACTGGAAAGCGCCATGTTATGAAGCGGTCGGTGTCGGGTGCCCACTCACAACTCGGCCTGGTTTATTCTCCCGCAATATCCGAGTCCGAAACGTCCATGTCCTAGCTCGAGCTACTCAACAACACGCCAGTTGATATTGAAGGTTTGTGGCGGATAGCCTGCGCCAGGCAACTAGGCAACGCAATCAGGACATCAGAAACCAGGGCAATACTAGCAAGCTGAGATCGTTGCGGTATAGAGCGGGTGATCGGTTCTCTTTCATGCAAAGCATGCAATGCACTCGGCATGTGCAACACTTTATCAGCTGTCTGACCCAGACGCGGCGCAGCAGGGTGGAGTGGGGGGGGGGGGGGGGGGGGGGGGGGGGGGCAGAGGAGACAGTGTTGCCTCCATTGTTGGCAAGCGGGGGATCAAGAGTATGTTCTTGCCATTCAGAATTTTTGGGAAGTCCCTTTTCCCAGAGTAAAGGCATTTTAGCTACCCGTACGTTACCAAAGTTCAGATCATGTAGACCCCATAACTGACCTAGAGAGTCATAAATCAGGCTCAAGAGACCATTTTCTACAGCAAGAGGCTCGTTTTCCGCACCATGACGCCACCTTTTCTCATAAGGTAGCCCATGCTCCGGACGAGTAGCCTCAATGTTACACTGAGAGCGTCCCTTTGCTTACTCGGAAGACACCATCACGAACTAGAAGGCGGTGGTCTGGGTTAGGAGGAGCTCACTGTATTCAGAAGGGCCCAATTTCTAGGTCAGGATGCCTTTGCCCTTTCCCGGGAAACCCTTGGAAAGTCCGGCCCAAAACCCGAAACCCGTGACGCCGCTCCTGGTCTGACCCACCGTGAGCTTGGCTTAATGATGGCTTCAAACTTCCTTACTGAGCAGACAAAGCTGATAAAAACTTAACGCGAGCCCGCCTGCCGCACCACATAGTCATGCACATTCGGTCCGCCGACTCCACCAACACATCGTGGTTTCTAAGGTAAGGTCCAGACCCAGCGGCTGACAAGCGAGGTAGCACCCCATGCCGTGCGGTCTGTGGGAGGCTACAAAACCGCTGGCGGTGGAGGGTCCCATTAAGTGGCGGGAGACCTGCTGCCCCTCCGCGGCCGGCGGGCGGGCCTCACCGGTGCGGGAGGCGTTGCCGATGCCGTCGGCGCCGGCCTGCTGCAGCCGGCGCAGACCGGGCCGCAGCTCCGTCTCCAGGGCCGCCTGCACGGCCTCTACGCGGCTCAGCACGAGCTCGGACGCGGCCAGAGCCGCCTGCGAGCGGTTGGCGGCCCCGCGAGCCGCCTCCGTCACACCTGAGGGTCAGGCCAGGTCAGGTCAGGGTCAGGTCCGGTCAGGTCAGGTCAGGTCAGGTTAGGTTAGACCCACCACGAGCCGTCTCCGTCACACCTGAGGGTCAGGTCAGATCGGGTAAGGTTAAACCCACTACGAGTCGCCTCCGTCACACCTGAGGGTCAGGCCAGGTCAGGTCAGGTCAGACCGACTACGAGCCGCCTCCGTCACACCTGAAGATCAGGCCAGGTCAGGTCAGGTCAGACCGACTACGAGCCGCCTCCATCACACCTGTGGGTCCGGTGAGCTCAGGTCAGGTCAGGTCAGGTTAGACCCACTACGGGTCGCCTCCGTCACACCTGAGGGTCAGGTCAGATCGGGTCAGGTTAAACCCACCACGAGTCGCCTCCGTCACACCTGAGGGTCAGGCCAGGTCAGGTCAGGTCAGACCCACTACGAGCCGCCTCAATCACACCTGAGGGTCAGGCCAGATCGGGTCAGGTTAGACCCACCACAACCCGCCTTCGTCACATCTGAGGTTCAGGCCGGATCAGGCCGGGTCAGGTCAGGTCAGGTCAGGTCAGACCCACTACGAGCCGCCTCAGTCACACCTGAGGGTCAGGCCAGGCCGGGTCAGGTCAGATCAGACCCACCACGAGCCGCCTCCGTCACACCTGAGGGTCTGGTCAGATCAGGTCAGATTAGACCCACCACAACCCGCCTTCGTCACACCTGAGGTTCAGGCCAGATCAGGACAGGTCAGGTCAGGTCAGATCAGGTCAGGTTAGACCCACTACGAGCCGTCTCCGTCACACCCGTGGGTCTGGTGAGCTCAGGTCAGGTCAGGCCTACTACGAGCCAATCCCGTTACACCTGTGGGTCAGGCCTAAGTCAGGTCAGGTCAGACCTAATATGAGCCGCCTGCGTCATATCTGCCGGCTAGGTCTGTCAAGACATCCCGGCAGAGACACCAAGACGCCTCCAGGACACCTCAAATGGTCGGATAAGCTATCTGAGGTCATGTCACGAAAGTCCAGGTTAGCTCTATTTTGCCCATCATGCCCCAAAGTCACGGAATCAGATTCAGTAAGCGACACAAACACATCCCACATGGTATACCAAAGATCACTAACTAACTAAAGTCTTAACTAAATGACCCGTGATATCGTTGCCAACTCTCTGGCGCGACGCAGCTGGTACCTTGCGTATCTGAGCGCGTTTGGTAATCATCCAAAGTACGACCTTTCACGGCCATGGGACAGCATCCACTGCCAAATCGGCATCCTGCTCATGGGACTGATGCGGGCGCGGGACAGCGACAGTGACTAACTGCTCTGACTGAATGGCTGACTCAGATACGGTACACCGTGAGTGTCTCAACAATGGTCACTTTCCCCTGTCTAATTCAGGCAAAACATCGCGAAGGACTCACCACTCAACTCCAGTAGCATCCAACATCCTACGGGGACTGAGTTCGACGTGACAAGATAACTGGCGAAGGAGAACGGCACCCAATGCACCTAACCTAACCTAACCTAACCTAACCTAACCTAACCTAACCTAACTTAACCTAACGGAGCTGAGCACTGACCGATATCGTCCAACGTCTGCAGCTGAAGCCTGACGTCTTGATCCACAGCAGCGACCTTGTCGAGTGTCCCGTTGATTCGCTGCAGACGCTCCCTACTGGCTGCGAGCTTCTCTGAAAGCTCCACCACCTGCCGGTTCGGGCGAAAACAGCATGCATGAAGGCCGTGCCGGACCGGATGTGCTAAAAGCCAATACGAACAGGAGTTTCATGCTATAAGGTTATGAAACGTAAGCAATTGTGACATGGGGGGACTTAATATATATATATATATATATATATATATATATATATATATATATATATATATATATATATAGTCATCAGGTAAGTTTAACTGTGGCAGGGGTTAAGCCACACAATTACCAGCCCACACCCCCCACACCCCCCACACCCAACATATCGTGATACTGACCTGTCTCTTCACCACTTCAGCCGCCTTGAGCAGTTCTTCCGATCTAGTCTTGGTCTGCGTACCCAGTGACACCAGGGAATCAGTGTCCGCGGGATACGCCTGTAACAATGGAATGCCTGCACAAGTGCGCTCGTGGAGTGCGACAGAGTGCAAAACAACAGCGGCACATGC
>NW_023596225.1:29438261-29446689 GCF_011947565.3 Pollicipes pollicipes | reverse complement strand
GAGAGAGAGAGAGCTGGGGGCTCGGGGCTGTAACTGCATGTCAATATATTGCCAGGTATCTGGCCATAGACCGATTCCGTTCCCCGTGCGCTGACCTGCCGGTAAGCCGTCTGGGCGGCGCTGCTGGCCTCCTCGGCGGCCGTGCGGGCAGCGGCGAGCGCGTCCACTATGTCCTGGTACGCCTGAGCCGCGTTCAGAGACAGGTTCGCCCCCTGACGGGTCGCCTGAAACAGCCTGACAGGATGGAGACGTCAGAAGAGGTCACTGCACTGAGGACAGGCTGACAGAGTAAGGCAACGTAAGGAAGCTGGAAGCCTCTAGATGTAGCGGCTGACGAAGAAGGGCAAAAGGATCGTTAGGATACAGAAAAGCCTCCCGGCATGTTAGCTATGGCTAATGAGTAGTACACATCTTTCAACTATTTGGTCCGAAGCTTTTGAGAGCATGCATATCAGAGATCGTCACCTACGCCAGGCAGTGCCTGCTGCGTGAGCCCTAACTCCACCATCCGATCGTGAATTCCATGTCAACCGCCAAGTTTTGCGGCGAAAGTTCAGCGTGGCTCAGCAGCTCGGCATCATTTGCCTTGCCTGATGACGTCACCAGACTTTTAGTGCGGCCACTTCCACTGGACACAAAGCAGCCCAGTTAGAGGCAAATAGCAGGCTCCCAAAACAACTCGAACCCACCTAGCCATGGCTCAGAGAATCTGAAGGCAGGCGCCCGATCCGAGTGAGCTATAGGAACGAGTTAACTTTAACGACGAACGGACTACACGCGTCAGCAGAGGGCGGCTTCCTGCTTCCACTGGATCGGATATCCCCATTTCATTTTCGTTTCTCAGCTCTCTTCTCCTTCCCTTCCCCACGGAAAGCTGCGTGGGTCGGTCACACCCGTCACAACCATCACACCCGTCAAATCGTCATCATCCTTCACACCCGTCACACCCTTCACATCTGTCACACCCATCATCCGTATGTGATGTCATCGTCCCCCGCATAGGCTCCGGGGCTCCGCCTCACCCGACCAGTCGCTCGGCCTCAGTCGTGAGTCGGTCAGCGTGAACTTCGGCAGGGATGACGTAGCGGACGCGGAAGTCGTCGGTCAGGTTGGCCAGCGTCGTCAGCCGCTTCTGCAGACTCGCGTTGGCCAGCGACAGTTCCAGCTGGATGTCGCTGAGATCCTGCCAGCGGCCGACAGGAATGTCACGACATCGCCACCTCGAAGCTCGCGACAGTCTCACAAGACCGGTCCCAGAGTACAAGTACGGAGACGTTCATTATTTGTACCATTTGTGTCTGGAATTTTTGCGAGTATCTCAACTGTGCTCTTAATGCCAGACATGCATTGCGAATGTTCGTGCCTTATGATGATATATTGTTACGGCAAGCCCTTGCGGAAAAGTCGGTGGGAACCCCGATGCAGATGCCACGGTTCTCACTCGGAATCATTAATGGCGCCGTTCACCGGTTGCCATACGTTAAGCATTTGTGATCCGCTGAACTCCAAATTTTCGTCCTGTGTCACAGCGAGTCGGAGGAGAGTGAGCAAATTGTGGGCATTCTGCTTGCGCCAATGCTGGTGACACACAATTGGAAAAACGGCGGAGGCGAACTTACGATGCCGTGCCCCTGGGCCTGGTCGTAAAGACGATAGAGCCGCGTTTGCAGCTCTGTCGTGTTGGCCAGCACGCCTTCACACTGCTCTGCCTCGCTCTGAACCTGCTGTCTGCCCGCCGAGAGCGAATCCAGGCCGTCCATCAGCTCTTCCAGCAACACATTAGCCTGCAAAGTCGCCAGGGATTCCAGTCCCCGGAAACGGCGGAATAGGCGCGGTCGGCACCCATAACTTTTAACAGCCAGTGCTGGTTGAAATCAAGAGTTATTTTTTTCAGAAACAAACCTGAAAAGAAATATAATTCAGTTCCAAAGTTGTTTGCTGATCGTCTTTCGCAGCCGGGGCGTTGTAATTTGTTTACCCCCCCCCCCCCTTCCTTCCGCCGCGCGTACCTTCCGGACGGGACGGCGTACTTGCTCCTCCATCAGCTGCTGCATGTCAAGTAGGCGGCGCCGCATCTCCTCCAGCCGCGAGGAGACCACCTGATGCGCCGTCCTATTCACGCCGAATCCGCCAACACGCTCCAGTAGGCGGCGGGCCGCAGCTAGCTCCGCTTCCGCCCTCTCTTGGGCCTCGCTGAAGTTGCGCTTCTGCATCAGCTCTAAGATGGCGCGCACGTCCGCCAGTGCCTGCTCCACCGACACTGCCGGCGTCTCGCCACGGGCGTACCTCAGCAGTTCCGCAACGATATCTGAAGTGGAGAACAGCACGGGGCGATAGCCGGCAACACTGTGAGCAGCGGCAACATTCCTTCACCTCGGCACATGACCGGGCAATGCTGCCACTGCCCCTAGGAAGTAACATATAAACCGATGGGGCTTGTTCTCTTTGACCTTTGCGCCCCCGTTGTAATTACCGAAGACTAAAGTCACTACAGTGTGATTTTTTGTGAGCCAATGTCTGTAGCAAAGAAGTTGTGGACCCCTTGCTTTGACAGAACTGCCAGGAGCACATAGGACCGCTGCAGACGGTGCCGATGGCTATCGCCTTGCTGCAGTAACGTAAGCTCTGGGCTAGACAAGCCAGGTAAACCGCGACAGCATTATCTGTCCGTTTCATAACATACCTTCTGCCTCTTTCCTGGACGCCTCAACAGACTCATTGATGGCCTTTATCTGGTCTCGGAGATCACGGGTGTTGTTGGTTAAGGCGGGGAACGTAGACATTAAATCCTTCGTCTGGGAAAACAGACGTTTTTATCTTATTCAACCGCTCGGCCACATCAGTTAGTCGGCAGACAGTAGAGGTTATTCTGTGTAAGCTCAACAAGCTGGCAGGTGCATGATACATCAAGAGAATGTATGCGCAGACTAATTACAAGTACGCAGGTCACATTTTCCCATGTGCACGTTGTCAAAACCATGCCTTAAAAGTCACGAGGATTCATTTGTTTTCGTGTCATTTCATTTCAACAAAATGCCAACATAATTAGCTCTGCCCAAAACTTACCGCGAGCCTCACCAATCCCGATGGTGGTTACGCTCATTCATATGCACACACGTCTCGAGCCAACGACCAAGAATGCCAACATACTTTTCGTCACACGCCAGAGAATCTCAGACTCAGCAGCTCTCTGATGCACTGCCGCCAGTTACCCTGATCAGGATGGTGTTGGCGAAGTTTGTGAGATCGAGCGAGTCGTACAGCGCCTTCAGCGTCAGCTGCGTCTGGATGTAATCAGAGAAGTCGTCTTCGTATTGCTCCGTCGTGTTGCTGAGCTGGAACAGGCGCCGCCAGGGGGCGCCTACGGTCCGCGTTACGTTGACGGTCGTCACCTCTTCCGTCAACTCGTCCACCTCCTCGAACAGCAGCTGCACACAGGTGTCGCTGCACTCTGTCCACATAGCAGTGTCCACGTCAGTTCCACATCAATGAGCAGCTTCATACGGCTGTTATGGTGCCTTGCCAGTGTCCACACAGGAATGTTCGTGTCATTCCCTGTCCCCAAGGTAGGCGCACAACGCGCACAGCACAACGCGCGAGGTAAGCACGCACAATGCATGCCTCATGCCCGGCTTATCATACGGTTTGTATTTAGCATCGTTGTTCCAGCCCCGCTAGAATTCAGCCCCTTTTCAATTTAAGGCAAAAGCTAGACATCAGCTTTCCCGATGCTGTGAAGCAGGGGCAGTGGTCTCACCCTGGCAGCCGTTGTCGGTGAGCGCGTGCCGAGCCGGGCAGCCGGAGCAGGTGCGGCCCAGCAGGCCGGCCCGGCACAGGCACTGACCGGAGACCGGGTCACAGCGCTGGCTGACGCTGCCCGTCCGGTCACAGCCGCAGGGCACGCAGCCGGCAGCGGGGTCGCGCGCGTCGCCGTAGTAGCCGTACGCACACCTGCAGCACGGCTGGGAGGTCGGCTGGGAGCGGTGATGCTCGGAGCTTGAATTACACGTAGGCCCACGGACGGCGCATCATGCTAGGTAGATACCATCACGAGAGGTGGGATTTCGAATAAGCAAGGATTACGGACTGATCTTCTGTTCATGACGGCTTTGCATCGATGTTGAACGGGAACAAGTCGGCCATGGATCTACCCCAGGCATTTGTAAGGAGGAACGGTGCTCGCACATCACGCGTTCTGTCCGCACATCCGCTTGTAAATAATCTACACTTAATGTGTAGGCATGAATGGTAGTGCGCGCAGTCAGTCTCTCCACTAGAGAAACGCTTGTAAAGAGCGGTACCAGCTGCCACTCTTCGGTATTGACGAACGCAGCTCCCTCGCCGACAACACGAGGTCGTCCGAGGCGCTCACCTGTCGCAGCGTTCGCCGGCGTACCCGGGCTTGCACTGACAGCGGAACGAGCCGTAGTATGCCGAGCAGCCGAAGGCGTGGGAGACCTCCTCGGTGGGGCAGAGGCAGCGGCGACACGCGCCGGCCAGCGGGTCGCCGTAGTAGCCCGGGGCGCACAGGTCGCAGCGGCGGCCGGCGGTGTTTCCGGTGCAGTTCTGAGAACAGCCGTTCGCTGTCACGACTCGGGCTAACGGCTGACCACAGGTGTCTGTGTTACTGGTTCCGCCGGGACTTTTTGTGTGGTCCGCAGGGTTACACGGCGCCGTGACGGTCAGCAAAGCCACTTCAAACCCGGCCGAAAACGGCGAGCGGCCGGTGTCACTGGGAGCGGAGCGTGCGCGATTCGGTCCCATCCCCAAGGCTGCTGCATCCGAGCGCACATCATGCTGCCGCGGTCTCACCAGGCAGATGCCGGTCTCCGGGTCGCAGGTGGTAGCCCGGCCGTTGCACTGACAGGGAACCACCTCGCCCACGAGCTCGATGATGATCTCACTGCTCTGGTACTCGTGCCGCTGGATCCGGTAGAAGCCGATGCTCGGGTCCTGCCGGCAGAGACCCCCCGACCATCAGCCAGCTAGAGAGGTGTGTCGCAGGGTCGCCGGGCAGTTACAGAGCGTGAGCCGCGCTCAAATAACGCCGACGCTTGGACCTAACGGTAGCTGATGTCGCGCTACGAACACCCTGAACCTAACCATAGCTGATGTCGCAGTACGAACACCTTGAAGCTAACGAAAGCTGATGTAATACGAACACTCTGAACCTAACCATAGCTGAGGTTGCAGTGCGAACACCCCGAACCTTACGAAAGCTGACGTCATAGTACGAACACCCTGAACCTAACCATAGCTGATGTCGCACTACGAACCCCCTGAACCTAACCATAGCTGATGTCGCAGTACGAACACCTTGAATCTAACGAAAGCTGATGCCGTAGTACGAACACCTTGAAGTTAACGAAAGCTGATGTCGTAGTACGAACACCCTGAACCTAACCATAGCTGATGTCGCAGCACGAACACCCTGAACCTAACGATAGCTGATGTTGCAGTACGAACACATAACCATACTACTCGAAATAGATTCTCCTCAGCTACAGCACCCACGCGCCAAGAAGGATTTCACCACCCTGCTCCCTCTTCCTCTTCCCGAAATAAGGATTTTGGACGGGTCTAACATCGCCGCGGACGTTAGCATCGCGGGTCGGTTGCACCTGCCCGCACTGGGGTCAGCGGCGGCCTATCTGTGAACGGCACATACCTGGCATGAGGAGCCGTTGTATCGGCCGGGGCAGGCACACCGCTCTATGCCCAGCGCCGGCGCCCCCGGCCGCCCAAAGGTCGGCTCCGCTATGTCCCAGCTGATATCCGATATCCTGCAACAGCGCCGTGTAATCCATTTGGCGATGCGCAGGGACGCGGTCGGCGAAAGCGCATCGCGCCTATCAGGAAGATGTTGGATCTCAGGCTGGAGGGAAAGCGGCCGTGATTTAAGGTCCGGTCGTCAATGGTGGTGTCGGGCGAAGGGTGCACGCGTGAGGAGTGTCCCTTGACGTGCAGAAACTCGAGGGAAATCACGCGGATGTGCAGGGCACTTCACGTGAATTGGTATGAAGGACTGATAGGAGATTAGCGGGTGTGACACAACAACATCGATAAAGGGTAACGTCGCATGCAAGGCTATTAGTTCCGACAGCGAAGTCCTGAACAGTTCAGACTTGTTGCTAAATAGACATGATCATTGGGTGCTGAGGACGGCGCCATACAGCAGAAGGCATCTGAGAGCGATGACTCATCAAAGATGTCCACAAACAGTCCCACGTGCGCTTGGGAGGAAGCGGCGTCGACTGAGTCCCCACCTTAAGCGTACTATCCCCACCGGCAAGACAACTACCGCCAGAGTTCACCGAGTTCTGCCGAGTTCCGCCCTGACCCACTCACTCCGCACGCCGCACGTCCAAGGACTCGGTGGCCCGGATCAGCACGTGCTGCGTGTTCTGCAGCGCCACCATCAACATCTCGCGGGTGACGGGCGTGCGCGCATCCCCCTTCCGCCGCCATTGCGTCTCGTGGAACCTGTCAAAGGGGCGAACACCGGCTGGGGTGACATGGCGGAAGGCGGGTCCACGCTGGAGGGATCAGCAGCCTGAAGGGCGAGCCTTCTCCAGATTAAGGCACATACACCTATCGCCATGATAAGCCCATGCCCGCTAGACATACAGTGGCTCTAGAATCTAATAAAGACATCCAGCAGTCACGCACAGAAGCCTTCATGTGTTCTTTTCAACATGATCCTGAGCAGTTTCCCGGAAGATATTTCGGTGTTACGACACCAGCTCTAGATTCGCCTGACCACGACGGCGTTCTGTAAATCCTCCGCCCTTTGACAAAGATATGAACACAGCAGCGGCGCACCGCCCGTCAGCGTCGGGTCCTGCTCCCTGCCACCAGGTCCTGGGGGAGGCTGGGTCGCACGCGCCGCTCACCTGACCGCGTGCAGGCCGTCGCTGGCCGGCTGGTCCGGGTAGTGCTCGAGCACCAGCCGGTCATTCCCCTGCAGCTGCACCAGCGGGTAGCTGGCCAGGATGGCGTCCGGGAACGGCCGCGAGCCGCCCGTGTTGTGTACCCGGAAGCGCAGCTCACCGTTGTAGGAGCGCACCTGGAGGGGCCGAAGTGACACGGTGACGGCACGGGCCGCCAGGGAACGCAGCGTGTCACCGGATCGGCACGAGTGTCAACAGGCGCCTCCAGTAGCACTCTGAGGCTAACCATAGCTGATGTCGCAGCACGAACATATTTACGAGGAAGGTCGGGAATGTCGCTCTGGGAATGGCGCAGTGGAGTAACGATGTTTGTTCTTGCTCAACATTTGTTGTACGCGTGCTGAGGACGCACTTCGTTTTATTGTGGAATGTCGAGTACAGTGGGCTCCTGTTCGTCGCCTCGAAGCGCTGTGAGTTGGGGCATGATTGACAACACCACAGCGTGGGTGGCACAAGCTTCTTACATAATGCATCGCTTTCACCTGTCCACAAAAGCATCGGCAACGATGGCATTGGTTCAATCGCTATAGAGGCCCCATCCTCTCCCCAAGCACACAAATTTTGCTTTTTAAGGTGAAGAATAATGAGCACGACACTTGCCCTAACATTTCTCCGAAAGCTGTACCCTGCCAGGCACAGGTAGCCAATGGCACGCGATGTTGGCGTAACCCGAGCCCGCAGCACGATACGACGGAGCTAAAAACCGCCTAAGCTGAAGAAAGCATGACAACAACATTTAACGACTGGCCATTTTTGGAGAAGACATGCTCGTTCGCAGGACGGACTTAAGCGCGAGGATTTGGTCGGAATTTACCATCTGAACCGGGTAGTCAGCGCCTTTCTCAAACCAAAAGTAGCCTGCCGCCGTCTCGGTGTCCTGTAGCCAGATGCCATTCATGGCGAATAAGCCGCACGGGAGGCGCTAGCAGCCGAGTCGAGTTCCGCCCCGGCCAACAGCTCAGCCGGTCTGAGGCCGCGCGCTTGACCGACAGGCTTGCCCACCCACATTGTCTCCATACCGGCCTTCTGGCTTTTCCGAAGGAAGTCACTGAGAGCCTAAGCGTGGGCAGCTGCCCGTAGATCGGCAAAACAGCTTACCGTCTTTACCTGGATCTTCTCAGGCAACTGCCGTCGAGTCAGCACTGGCAGCACGGCAAATCTCATGTCCGAAAAGCTCCTCGGGCAGCTCTCAGTAGATGGATGAAACAGCTCAGCGCCGTCTCCGAGGAGCTTTTGGGCGCCTGCCCGACAAGCTTGTCGGCTGCGCGTCTCACCTTGGCTAGGGGGAATTCCCCAGGCAGCTGCCAGTAGATCAGCACTCAGCTTACATAATCTCCGAGAAACTCCTCAGCAGCTGCCAGTAGGTTGGCAGAGCAGCTCACCTTGCTTCTGAAGAGCTCTTGGGGAGGGGGGGGGGGGGGGGGGAGCGGGCGGGGACGGCTGCCAGCGGATCGTTACAACGACCCCCCTCGCCTCCG
>NW_023596225.1:29418756-29437360 GCF_011947565.3 Pollicipes pollicipes | reverse complement strand
GCGCTTATCTGAGCTCAACTGACGCACCACAGCTGCGCTCACCTGAGCCCAACTGACGCACCACAGCTGCGCTCACCTGAGCTTAACTGACGCACCACAGTTGCGCTCACCTGAGCCCAACTGACGCACCACAGCTGCGCTCACCGGAGCTCAACTGACGCAACATAGCGGCGCTCACCTGTGTTCAACTCACGTGCCACAACGGCGCTCATCTGAGCTCACCCGACGGACCGCCGCGACGAACGTCAGCGACTTTGTCTGGGATCCATTTTTCCTTTCGTTGCGGCTTGGTTTTCAGATTGCTTTTTGTTCGCATTGCTACCATCTGTGTTGTATGAGGGGATGGAATGTGATGGCTGCTGGCAGCGTCAAACCTCCCGTTACATCCTTTATGGCGTAAATCTTTCAAGTTTTGGATTGATACCAACCAGTTAAGACCCTTAGCGTAACGAACCGTGGGTTTATTTTCAAGAAGTCCTTCCAAAATTGGACAAAAAGCGTCAAAGACTAGAATGATAAGTACTGCGCATAATCCGGGCACAGATCGTAGATACACAGGAAGTGACATCACATCGAGGCTTCCCATCGGTCGCGGCAGCCGTGGAGAGCTGACTCGGCTGCCTCCACGCCGAACTGAGCTCCGTCGTGCTGTTGTTGTGCTTTGTTGTTGGGGCGAGGTGTTGAAGTCGAACCGAACTTGTCGGCGTCAGGCTCAAGTTGTGTCACAC
Source organism: Pollicipes pollicipes (assembly GCF_011947565.3). NCBI lineage: Eukaryota > Metazoa > Arthropoda > Thecostraca > Pollicipedomorpha > Pollicipedidae > Pollicipes > Pollicipes pollicipes. The sequence continues at coordinate 29,436,632 of NW_023596225.1, read as the reverse complement.
TTACAGCCGTGGTGTTGTATGACAAGAATCGTGTCTCGCTGTCTGAGTTCAACCGGAGGTTTTTCAAACATCACTGCATAACGTGATGTGAATCATAGCCCGCTGTGAGGATTGAGCTTGATGCGTTCGAACAGAAATTGAATGCTTTCCAAAAACAATGTGGCAAGGGGAAGGACGTCGGTAGTGATTTCTGGACTGTCTATTCTTTGTCTAAGGTCTGCTGGACTTTGGTCTTGCTCAAAAGCGTGGGTCCTTCTAACTTATTATGCCTTGCTCTGTTTGTTAATGTTAATGTTATGTTAATGTTATGTTAAAACATGGAACAGGCGTCGTGACATTCTGATCTCGCATTGACCTCGGTACCTTTTATATAATAGAATTCGTCTTCAAGAAAACATCGATATTTTTCAGAGCGGTCAAGTTTGGTGACAACCCCTTCAGCCACGTTTACGTTCCAATCAAGAAGCGCGACCTACGATCCGACTTCAATATAACACTCGACTTTAGGACATTTTACCCCAATGGACTTTTACTCTATAATGAGGTAAGTTATCTCCGCAGATGTCGGAACGCCCATGCATATTTTATTTTCGATAAGGTACCATCGTAATTTGTTCAAACCGTTTGACATCTGCATTGTCTGTAAGTTTCTGAAATCCTATCATCATTGCGTGCGCTGGACATTTCTGAGGTAGTCAGTGGCCACTTTCCTACATTGTGATACTCCTGCTCCAAGTAAATATCCACGATACGCAACTCCGCCATGAGTTTGGTGACGAGGAGAGACGGGCAGGACCGGTCCCCAGCGCGAGGGTCTGTCGCGGCGCACAGACCACGGGTCGGTCGCGGTCCTGACCCTGCGGTGGGGTGATGACCGGTCCCGTCGCCCGGCAGGGGCGCGGCTCGGCCCGGCGGCCGAACGCGTCCGTCTCGACACTGACGCTGAGCCTGCGAGACGGCGCTGTCGTGCTGAACGTGCAGAAGGGCAGGAGAGGCATGGAGTTCAGCACCAAGGGACAGCTCAACGACGGAGACTGGAAAATGGTGAGTGCTGTGCGAGAGAGCCCCGCCGGCTGCTCGTTCGGGTGCCTGATGTCTCCCAGACGTTTGGAGAAATGCAACGTGCCTAAACACTAGTGAGGAGGAGGGGGGAGGCGTAATGTGCGACTTGTCATCCTGGCGTGACAGTGATCGGAATGGTCATCGTAGTTATGAGTACATATCTACACGTCGTACATCTACACCATACATCTATATCTATAGCTGTACATCGTACATCCATAGTTGTAAATTGTGGAGAGTTCATAGGTGCCGGCCATCACGCGCCAGGTCAGCAAGGCATTGGGCCTCTGCCTGGGTGCCGTCACGCCGTGTGTTGCCTGGCTGGTCCCCCGCGTCCGCGGCTGGGGCGCTCTGAGTGGCCCACCAGTCTCCCCCGACGTTCTGAGCGGCCCACCAGCTCCCTCTCCTCCGGCGTTCTGAGCGACTCACCAGCGCCCCCCCCCCCCCGGCGCTGAGCGGCTCACCAGCGCCCCCCTCCCCGGCGTTCTGAGCGGCTCACGAGCCCCCCCCCCCCCCGGCGTTCTGAGCGACTCACCAGCGCCCCCCCCCCCCCCAGGGTCCTGAGCGGCTCACCAGCGCCCCCCCCCCCGGCGTTCTGAGCGGCTCACAAGCCCCCCCGGCGTTCTGAGCGACTCATCAGCCCCCCCCCCGACGTTCTGAGCGGCTCACCAGCACCCCCCCCCCCCCGGCGTTCTGGGCGGCTCACCAGCGCCACCCGACGTTCTGAGCCGCCCACTAGCGCCCCCTCCCCACCCACGCCATTCTGAGCGGCTCACGAGCGCCGCCACTCGGCAGGTGACGCTGGAGAAGCGCCGGCGCCGGTACACGCTGCGGGTGAGCGGCGTGCCGGTGGCCAAGAAACGCGGCCCGCAAACGCTGCGGCCCGGCAGCGCCCTCTACATCGGCGGCCTGCCGCAAGAGGGCGTCGACACGCTCAGCGTCCGCCGCCTGCCCGGCCAAAAGAAGCTCGAACTGCTGGTGATTATGCAAGCGAGGGGGGACTGCGTGGCATAGTGGCTTAACACTTCATTATTTGTGGCATGGTTCACATAACTGACCGAGTGTTTCCTTCTTTTTTGGTGGTAGCCAGTTCACAAGTGAATACTAGATGAACCAGTGCTAGGGCCAAGTTGACACAGAGCTCCACGTCCCCAGCAAACGGAGGGCTTCAAAGGCTGCATGAAGCAGCTGGAGGTGCGCGGCCGGGTCATTGACCTGCCATCGCGGAGGAACATCATTCACAGGGTGGGCCAGTGCATGGCCCGGGTGGAACTGGGCACCTTCTTCGCCGGGGACGCCTTCGCTACGTATGGTAAGCGTCTACCGATCATGTTCATGACCATGATCTATCTCATTTACGCTGGTGAGTGTAACCAGTGCTTTGAAATGTCCAGCACCCAATACTTTTGCAGTACTTTTAATCGCAGTTTCATGCAGCCTTCAATAAAACGGAATACACTTCTTTGAAGCTGCGACGGATAGTACTTGCATGCAAGCCGATTGATCCGGCACAAGGCATGTGAGTCATGTGGGGTCATCATTGGTTCAGGTTTTGGTACCGTCCACAGGATGATAACCAATAAGTATCCCGCCAGTCATGGTATAATGCTCGTCGCAATCCACTCAGGGCGCGCTACCGATTTAGGCTCGGTGTAAGTTACTACACCTCGGCTTCGCGGCGCGCACATGATCACGTGCACGTTTAAGGACGAAAACGGGGACCCAGTTGATCTTGTGCACTAAGTGACTGGGTTACTCCTGGTGGTGCTCGCCAGCGCAATCGCTCAAAAGCGGATCCATGCCCAAGCAACTGGCCTGACGCGGGCCCCTCTGACCGCGATCTGCACCCCTCTGATGGCGATCGGTACCATTTGATGGCGATCTGGACCCCTCTGACGCCGTCCGCTTGACATGCAGCGGGCCCCTCTGACGGCGATCTGGACCCATCTGACCGCGATCTGGACCCATCTGACGCCGTCCGCCTGACGTGCGGCGGGCCATTCTGACGGCGATCTGGACCCACCTGACCGAGATCTGGACCCATCTGCCGCCGTCCGCCTGACATGCGGCGGGCCCCTCTGACCGCGATCTGACGCCGTCCGTCTGACATGCGGTGGGCCCCTCTGACCACCATCTGGACCCCTCTGACGCCGTCCGTCTGACGTGCGGCGGGCCCCTCTGACCACCATCCGGACCGCCGGCAGATGACAGTTTCCAGCTGGGGAGTATTGTGGAGTTGGCGGTGGACTTTCGGACGACGGAGCTGAGTGGAGTGCTCATAAGCGTGGCAGGACCGCCCGGCGGGCCGGCGCTTTCCCTCGAGATCACCGACGGCCAGGTGCGTGCCACCGCATGTTTCACAGCACGGACACGGACCGCGCGCACCTCATCGGCAGACAGTGGTGTGCAGTACTTCCGTGAATTCACTTCCGTTCTTGTTTTGATAAAAGCACGTCACTGACATGTCAACCCAACTATATCTCCATTCTTCTGGTTTTTCTCCCAAGGAATAAGGCTATTACTACTGTTTTATCTATGTTTGCTGAATACCATTTCATGAAGCTTGCCGCAATTTAGATAAAACATACAGAACTCGTTTACATTTTGCTAAGCGAGTTAAGTTAGACAATCAAAGACATTTAAGCAACCATATTAGGTGGATGTGCTCCAGAGTTTCTGACCCGTTAGAGTACGTCGTGTCTGACAAATCTCGCCGCGTGTCTTTCATTTCAGGTGGTCTTCTCAGTTCACAACGGCGGCTCCGAGCCAATACGAGCTCGGCAAAAGTTCCCCACCAAGTTCACCGTGTGCGATAACCGCTGGCACAGCGTCAAAGCCAACTATGTCAGGTACCAGGTACGTCCGCTGCGCACTTGGCACCGCCTCCCTTCAAATATCCGTCAAAACCAACATGGACCGCCAAAAATGAAAGACTGCGCGAAGGTCAGTTTGCTGGCGGCTGGTGCGCAGACCGCCAGCGTGAGATCTTTACACCAGTGACCCATGCCTCTGCACCGACAGGCGACTTTAAAGGTGGACAGGTATCCGGAGAGGTACGGCTTCTCGGCCAACGGACCCAGCCAGACGCCGAGCGGAGGCTTCCCACTATACATCGGCGGCCTGCCCGGTACGTCATCCGCTCACCTGCTCACGAGGCTGGTCATGATTATGATTATGATTATGATTATGATGATGATTATATGCCCCGGGTGTGCAGCGCCGGTGCAGTGCGGTGCTCCAGCGCCCCAGTTCTGACGTTCGCACTGTTTTCTCTCCGTTAGAGCGGGCCAGCAACTCGATCCTGCTGCAGCCGGACAACTTCAAAGGCTGCATCCGCAACATCGAGATAAACGGCGTACGCCGGGACTGGACCGACATGGCGCAGCTGACCAACGTGCTGCTCAACTCGTGCCCCGTCGAAGTGTGAGGCCCGGGGTCCGGACCGCGCCGGACGGTGAGGACCAGGTTCCGGGCCGCGGCGAGCGGTGAGGACCAGGTTCCGAGCCGCGGCGAGCGGTGAGGACCGGGGCCCGGACCGCGCCGGGCGGTGAGGACCGGGGTCCGGGCCGCGCCGGACGGTGAGGATCAGGTTCCGGGCCGCGGCGAGCGGTGAGGACCGGGGCCCGAACCGCGCCGGACGGCAAGGCCGCGGCGCACGTGACGGCCGAAGCCCGGCCGGGTGCGGAGGCCCAGAACGGCGTGAGGTAGAAACGTGCAGCTGGTAGGCTGCGCGAGTGAGCGACGAGTGCGCAGACCGCTTCCAAGTCACACCGGGGATGCAGCAAACGCCCAGGTGAACTGTGGGCGACTGCACGGGTCCAGCACGCACGTCGGCTGGTGCCGTACCATGACCGGTGCAGCACGCGAGGTATGCGGGCACGACTCAGGACAATCTGAGCATGGAAGAGTTGTCCAAGCCAATGGCTCGCAGCGCACATCCATGGCTCTGGACAAATGGACAAACCAAACAAGTCACCGGGACAAATGCCACAGCGCCCCATCAGAGCGCACATCAAAGGCAACGACGCGGTGACCTGCATGGTCGCTTACCGAACACGTTTAGAAGCGTGGGGCACCGTTTGGGTAGCGGCTGTTCCAAGAGGTACAAACAAGGCCGAGGAGATGGTACAAAGCTCGACTGCGTGGCGGGAGGGAACTGGAAGGCCCAGCTGGTCTTGGACCGTGAGCTGGAGCCGGACGCGTGAGGCGTGTGGGGTTCTGTGCGAAGCCCGGAGCGGGTAGGGGGGTCGGGGTGTGGTCGGCATTTCGATTGAGTGGTGCTGGCTCCGCCGGTAAAGCTTTGGCGCTGCAGGAGCCTTGGGGCCGTCTGTAGTTGTTGTTTCAGCTTTGTCACTGCCAGTGATGAATTGTGGAGTAAGTGGATTGCGTGGCGCTGCAATACTGTGTAGGTTGCGAAAGGGTTCTGCGGACGGTGTGTGTGGTGTCTGAATAGTTCATTAATCTATCGCATGAGCTGTTGTCTTACGTGTCGTCAGCCAGATTGGCGTTTTGCGTGTGTTTGTTTGTCAATGATGTGTTGCAGTAATTCTAGTCCTCTCCATCGCTTCATGTGACAAATGCTGCTGTTGTAATTGTGGTGTACGCGCTTTGGCGAAATGACTTTTACATACTTCATGTCTCGTGAAGGAGAATGCCCATATATGGTTTTTATCAAATTTTCGTTTCATTTTTGAGGCCTTGCACGTCATTGTGTCAACATTCTCAGTGCACTTCACCTTGTCTCACAAAGGCAGGATTAAGTCTGCGATCGGTCGAGAAGCTTTGCTGCCATTTTTTTTTTTTTAAAACTAACTTGCTTAACTACCCGTCGTCCACTGACAAGTGGCCGGGTCTGCTGCCACCCCGGCCCACCGCGGCGCAATGGACGGTGCGCTTATACCAATCCTATCGCTACAAACAATAACAAACCGAGTCGATTCTGAGCCTACGCAGAATCGCCTAACTTCGCAGAAAAGTACCACAGCACTGCAAAGAAGAGCTTCGGAATCCGAGGAAAACACAATGTCAAGGTCTTGAATGCGTCAACAGTGCTGCTCATTATAGTGTTTTCAAAGTGCTGTTTGTGCGCGTCTTGCCAACGTACCGGGATCCTGTTGGCATTCCGCTAATTACGTTGCAATATGAGTCGAGTCGTCCACTTCGAGGCAAAGAACAGCCGCTCTCGTCTGGCGCACTCTGCGGCCTGGACATGCTCTGTGACGACGCGTCGAGATGACCGGTACGGAGGTCACACGCAACCATAGCGCCTGTGTCACGGACTGAAGCACGTTAGCATGGGCCGGGGCTCGCCAAGAATGGCGCCAAGGGCACGACAGAAGGTATCGATAACTGGTGATTGTTCGGGCACCGTGGTGGATGTTCGGGCACCGTGGTGGGGAGGTCTTGCGAAAAGTTCCGCCCAGCGTGCGCGCCGACCCAAAGATGTTTTCTTCAGCCAAGAAAATAGCCCGTGAGTAGTGCATGCTTACATGCACTACACATGTATGTACACATGCATTATAGTATGTGAATGCGCGGATTTTGCTAGGGGCAGCTGCGCGGTAGCAACTTTGCATATTGACAAGCATGCTATGATTCCCCAATGTCACGTTTATTGAATATGCACATTATGCGAGTGTCAGCTGAGCGCGCTGACAAACACGACTGGATTACTCCAGGCGGCTTCGAATATCACAATAGCGTTACATCGACATTTGTAAGTTTCATCTCCGACGGCACCCCTGCGAAAATGTGCCCGCACACGCGCGAGGTGGTTTGGCCCAAGTCGTTGCACGTCACGATCTAGCAACAGAATTACACGATTACATTACACTGGGGCACTCCTGTCACCCACGATAAAATTGCATGATAAATCAACGTGACTACACGTATCTAACGCGACTAACATCAATCAGATAACGTTTCATACACTACACGACACATGTCAACGTGGCAAGAGAGCGCGGACCGTTGGTCAGCTAGCCCGTCCAGCGCGCCGCACACGACTACACGCACCGCGCGCTGACGTTCGTCTGCACGTCACGAGCTCGCGGTTGCTAGGCGGCTACACCCTCGCTGGGGGCGGCCTGATGGGAGCGCACGCCGTGCGCCGGTGCTGCCGCTTCGCGGCAACCCTCGCCCCGGGGGCGAGCGGCCCGGAGCGGCGCGACCGTCACAGCGCGTCTTCTCACGCATTCACGCACACACGCATGAGAGGATGGCGTATGTACAGATGGGGGCGGGCCGGCCGGCCTCACCGCAGCACCACGTTGCTGATGTACAGTTCGGGGTGGTCGGAGCGCGAGCCCTTCTTGAACGGGTTCCAGGAGTGGCGGCGCGCCGAGCCCTTGCTGTTCTGGCTGGCCAGGCTGCTGGCCGGGCTCGGCTTGCGGCTGGAGACGCCCGAGCTGACGCCCGAGCTGGAGAGCGAGCCCCAGGTCTTGTCTGAGAGCGGCGGCATGGGCGGCGGCCGCGGCGGCTCCGGCGTCTGCCGAGACAGCGGGTTCCGGTCAGGGGAGCTGGTTTACCGTCAGCACACGGGCAGCACCAGGCTACCGTGAGGGTATCAGCCTGACTTCAGCATGCATGTCGGCACGACGAACAGGGCTCGAGAAGTGGCCCCATTCACAAGCACTAACGCAGCCGGCGCGCGTTGTCCTCGTGACGGACGCACACACGATGCCGGCCAAAAGGCGCGCATGGTGCTTTTCGGCACAAGAGGCTGCACAACGGAAGCCGCCCGTTCGATTACTACTACCGCGCTTCACATAACTTTGCGCTCCACGCAACAGCTGACCCACCAATCACCGCAGCCGCAGCCTGGCCTGCACCGAACGTGTTTGACGGGCTGCGGCCGTGCGCTGCGAACGCCGACTCACCTGTTCTGTCTTGTCCATGGGCGTGATGATGTGCAGCTGGAACTCGCTGCCCGCGCGCCGTATCTGTGCCACCACCTCCGTGTGGCTGCTCCACTTGAGGTCCTCGCCGTTCAGGCCGGCGATGTAGTCGCCTTCCTTCAGACCCACGCGCTGGGGGCACGGTCATAGCGCACGTCACGCCTAGTCACGGTCTGGGACCGGCAGCGCCCCCTGGCGGGACGGCATGGAAAACACGGCCGCTCTGGGCCTTGGTTCAGACCGAGAAACATGGTGCGTTGTATCAGAGATGTGGTATGCACCTGACTGGAGACGGTGTCATTTGGAAACCGATGTTCCCGCTTAACATCACTGATCATCGTTGTTCATTATTCCGGCCAGTTTGATCCCAAGCCAAACAACATACGAGTCGCTCAATTCTAATAATGATTCCTCTAAATTTCAAAATCAGCCAAAGTAAAAATGGTGGCGAGGCAGTTTGTAGTGGCACTGGTGGGAATTTAGCTGATACTTAGACAACTTCTCGGGGTCACTAGCACGATAGAAGGCACCGTCAAAGCATCACACTTCAGTACCAAAGCGGGAAGAACAACCCGAGCGGACGAACCAGCCGGCATTCCTCACCTCGGCCAGCCCGGCCGGCTCCACGCCGACCACCACGACGGGCGCCTCCATCTTGACGCTGAAGCCCAGCCCCTCGCCGGGCAGGCGGTGGATGTGGACGGTCCGCGGCGCCGACCAGTGATGGTGAGCCGAGAACACCTCGACCGGGCCCAGCGCCCGGAACAGGTCGGTCACCTGGTGCTGGCTGAAGTCGGGCGCCTGCAGCGACAGCTGGTACTTGGACGAGCCTGCAACGGAGGCGACACGCTCCAGAGCGCGGCGGAGACCCGGGAGGGGGGGGGGGGCGTCTGTTCCCGCGCCGGTATATCACCTACTTACTGGCTTCGCAACGTGTTTGTTGGGGCCTTAGGAAATTCCCTGAACATTGCTGCGCTTAACGTTTGGTCTGACCCTTAAGCCTCACACCAGGGTGCATTCATGGGCCTTGCTAGCATCGGCAACACACGGCTAGCCTGCATCTCGCTCGCGGGAAATCATCAAAGTCGCACATCCGGAGTCATAAACGATGCTTATCCTCCTCTCTGCGTGTCAGCGGCCCACCGGCCCGTGCATCGCACCGCATCAGCATCGCGCCCGTGTGTCGCATCCCATCAGCATCGCGCCCGTGTATCGCATCCCATCAGCATCGCACCCGTGCATCGCATCCCATCAGCATCGCACCCGTGCATCGCATCCCATCAGTATCGTACCGGTGATGACGGGCGCGTCCACGGGCTCGTCGAAGTCGTCCTCGCGCTCCAGCAGGCCGTACTGCTCGCTGCTCAGCTCCAGCGCCAGCCGCAGCACGTGGCGCAGCATGTCGCGCTTGCGCAGCTCGCGCGCCATCCGGTACAGGCGCAGACTCTCCTCGTGCAGCACGATGGCCTCGCGCAGGTGGCATTTGGCTGGGAACGGCACCGACGGTCAGGGCGGCGGTCAGGGTCACCTGACGGGGGGCGGGAGAGGGGGAGGGGGTGGTCCGATCTCGCAGCCACACGGTTCTGATCATCTTGTATGCGCTACTGCTCGTGAGCCAACAAATGGTCGGGATTCGGTCGTGGCCAGGTAAAATTAAGAGCACAGGGATGAGCACAGGGATAATGCAAACACTTGCGGTTGACGCACCCCAAGGCCAACTACATCAACATGCTCGCCAGTGCACCCGCGTCCACCTCGAGAACAGCTGGGTTTCACGCTGGCCCCTTTGGTCCCAGATGAGTGTTGACGGTCAGCTGTGACGTACCCAGGTAGTCCTGCTGGACCTTGTTGTGCGGCACCTTGTGTTCAACGGAGAGCAGCTGCCCCTCCCGGTCCCTCTGCGACAGCTGCAGCGTGTCGGCCATTCTCCTGCTCAGGGGACCCTCGTGCTCCAGCAGGCCTGTGCACAGTCGAGCACGAGTGCAGGGGTCACCACTGCGCTACAGCCAGCGAGCCATCGGCCGGGCCTCATCCAATAACTCCTCATAATAAATTGCATGCCGTGTTTCTGGTCTCGATTAATCAGAAACGGCGGCAGCTAGCTGAAAATCCTGGTATGCACAACAGTCGTCAGTTTCATGTGCACCTGTTCTCTGCCTTTCTGGAGTTAATCGAGCTGGTCAAAGAACGCACACAGGTCTCGCGAGACTCGAGCTAACCGAGCTGTGCTTGGGGCACCACCTGCGGTGAAGCAAGCCAGGATATGTACATTGATCGGATCGGACCCGAACTGTTGTCAAAATACGAACAGCATACAACCCATGCCAGGACAAATGTCATTGAGATAGTGTAGAGCACAGCAGAGAAAGGCAATGCATTTTTACGCGTCTAAATTGAATTTCAGAGACCGTGCCAGCCATGTATTAACACAGAGGCTACCTCAGCAATATACTCGCCCGCTGTCTGCTCGCAAAATGATTCCTCTAGTGCTATTTTCAGTGCACATTTCGGCAGCGTCAGCCAACGCTAATCTGTTCTTTTGTGACTGTCTGGTCGGCACTTACCGACGGCGAAATGATGATGAGAGATGGCGGTGTAATACACTTCCTTAATGTGGATCAGCTGCTGCCACGACACGGGCAGGGACTCCTGCACGGACGGTGCTGCCATCTGCTCCCGTAGCCGGTGGTACACCTCGGCCACCTGCCGGTCACAGAACGGCTGTTCAGAGATCTTGGTGCCTTGTCATATACGCGGTGTACGATAGAGCCTAGATATTCCGGCATGGCAGGGTTGCACTTTTATTTACACCGAAAGGGTCGCATATATCTATCTATCTATCTATCTATCTATCTATCTATATATATATATATATATATATATATATATATATATATATATACATATATAAGTAGATGCATGCCCCAAAACGGACTTAGTGCCGGTGACCATTATTTGTCACAATCGCCAGCAGAAAGAGCCTCTTACCTTATGTTTTGTTTGTCATGTGTGCATTTCAAACACTCGCACCAATCATGGATCTGTAAAAGGCGTCACGACGGGCCGGTGATGGTATGCTAGTCATTGTCTTTCATGCCCACCTGTGCGGCCTCCTGGCCGATATCCAGCTGAGCGCTGAGGTCTTGCTTCTCTTCAGGAAGGAGCAGCTTCTCCAGAAGACACTCCTTAGCCTGCGCCAGCAGCAGGTTGGCCAGCACGTCCAAAACATCAGCGTCCAGGTCTCGACTGGGAGCGTTCGAGAAGTTCTCCAAGATGTACCTGTTAAGCATAAGTTTCGTTAGCAAGCAGCCCGCATCAGTGCATTATCGCGTTCGGCGTCGTGTCAGTCCAGGGAGTACACCACAAACCGGAGAGAAATTTCGGGAATACCAGCGTCATCGATTTAAGATTGTTTCTGTGGTCATCTGAGATGAAACGTGAGATGGTGATGCTAATACAGTTCAGCAGCCCATGATGATGATGATGGTGGTGGTAACCAATCGATCTTCGAAGAGTCGCAAGCACTCGGCTTTATAGCATCCATCTTAAGCCCAGTGAAACATCAGCTGCACGTACTTGCCCACAGCGCTGCCTAAGCCTCATCTATAGATGCCACCTGCCCGCAGGTAGCTGTCAACAGTGCTGCTCAGGCCTCACCTGTAGATGCGGCTGCCCGCAGGTAGCTGTCAACAGCGCTGTCCAAGCCCCACCTGTAGATGCCACCTGCACGCAGGTAGCTGTCGACGGTGCTGTTCTGGTCTCACCTGTAGATGCCGGCTGCCCGCAGGTAGCTGTCGACGGCACTGTCCAGGCCCTCCTGCGTGCCGCGCTCCTGGCGCGCCGCCAGCTGGCTGTACAGCGCCGCCATGTTGAACAGGACCGACGCCTTCTCGAACGCGACGGTTCGCTGGCAGCTGGGCAGACCCGTCAGCGAGTCGTACCTGCGAGAGTGGTCGCAGAGGGTCAGCGGCCCGGCGCGGTCCATCGCGGATCGATCGACGAAGCCATCGGCGCGTGGTCGACGGATGTCATGTTCCTTATGGACCCGGCGTGCTATAGGTGGGGAATGGGTAGACTCTTGATGTCGCTGATTGGTGGGCTGGGCGAATGCCAGCCACGATCAGGCAGAGCAGTTTATGCATGGATGGTATTCAGCTGGAAATGTCCGCGCCATGACACGCCCCGCGGCTCGTCCAATCAAAGCGTCAGGCGCTATGTCAACGTCACAAAAAACAGCGGTTATCCAGAAGTGAAGGAAAGGTCTGATGGGTGAACAAATATAGCTATGAGACGACCAACCCACTGATGCGGAGCATTATAAATGCATACCAAGCTCGAAGAAAGACAATTTTATTCCAGATAATTATATGGACATGCGCTGCGTTTACAGGTGTGGACGGTCAGTCAGCATCGTGATAGCGTGCGTCAGAGTCATCGGAAAATCACCTCTGTCAAAAACAAATAAAATTATGCATGTTTATCCCTCCCGTACGTCTCTGGGTCAGGGAAGGTGACCCTGGGACAAACACTGGGCACTGTGGCGAAACGACGTGTCACGTTGTTCCCCGCAGCTTGTGTCCCCTCCGCCCCGACTACAACCACAAGTCACGAGCGAGCGTACCGCAGACAGGGCCTCGCACGTGCCGAACGCTGTAAAAGCTTGCACTAGCGCTCGGACCCCATGCAACCGCTGTCCGAACGCACAGACAGTGATGCTGACAAACACAAGTGCGGTGACAGAGGTTTCCTCGTGTCTCCCACCCAGACCTGGTCAAGGTCGGGTGCATCCGGGACCAGTCATCTCCACTGCGTGTGCGTGTGCGTGGGCGTCCAGTGACAGTCCGATCCGGGGTAAATACGCGCGCCGGGCGCCTGGCTGACTCCAGTCGACGCCACGGAATGTCAATCCTGCCGTCACGCTCGGCCGCGGGCCGGAGGGCCGCCGTAAACAGGCGCCTAGCGCGGGCACTGGACGGGACGAGCGAGGCCGGGCGGGCGCGACACGCCAACCGGCGGGGCGAGGCCAGGCTGCGGCCCCGCAGACACGCTCGCGGACCGCCGGGGTGCCCCGGCCAGCAGCTGCGCCTGGGTCAGCCGCCGGCTGCCCCTGGTCGTTCGCGATGCTTTGCCGGCCTGGACTCAATGACGCGCACGGTAATGGCGTTGCCTACTGCCAGGGCGCTCTGCATGTGCTGACATCGTCTGCACCTTGCCGGCGGCAAAGCGGACTCCGTCGGGAAATGAATGACTGCGCCGGTGTGGACTACAGGGGCTCAGCTGCTTCTCATGGTCAACGATAAGATCATTAACGATCAAAATGGCCAGTTGAGCCAGCCAATCCTGGCACTTAGAGAAGTGCGAGCGTGGGCGGACGTGATATGTGCGTGTGCGTGCGCCTGCCACCGCTGGACCATCGCCGGTGATAACGGCGCACGCACCGCCGCCTACGCACGGCGCGGGCCAATCAAGCCGGGCACCCAGCATGGAGAGTGAAATCGGACACTTTCCAGTGGCGGCCGCCCGCAGAGGACACTGGCCGCCCCTCCCAGCCGCCGACTGTAGCAGGGCCCACGCCCCGGCTGCGTTCCCAGCCGCTCTCGGCCGCTCCCCTGGGAATGGCCAGCGACACCGGTCGGTTTCTCCGCCGGCCGGTGCCGCGCCACCGCCGCGAGGCGACGGAGGACGGGCTGCCGGCCGTGACATCGCCGGACGGTCCGGCCCATGGGTGACGTCACGGACCGGATGCGGACGGGCTGGAGTCGGCCCGTCGGCCGGTCGGTCGGCCGGCCGGCGGACGGGTCGCAGGACGGCCAGGGAAAGTGTCCCCGCCGGGACACGGCGGCAGAGCACGCCGAGGCCGGCGGCGCAGCTGCGTGGCACAGCTTGGAGAGGGTCACACAAGCGCGCGCACGACAGATCAGCGGCCAGCACGACTGACGAGCGCGTGCTGCGCGTGCGCTGTCCGCGTCACGTAGGGGCATGCAGACGTCACGTCTGTTGTTGTCACGTGGACGTTGCTCGTCATTTTAATGACGTCACTGCAAAAATATGGCAAATATCGATCACTTTGCGACAAGGTCAGTGGTACTTCGCCCGGGAAATATACGTTGACGCTCCGGGAACATTCAACACCAGTCGACCGTCACATCTGTGGTTGTCTTGATGGTTGACGAGGGAGATCGAAGGAATAACTTATGGCGCACAGTTCATAGGAATAGGGGTCAGATGGATGTAAATGTCTTGCCGCGGGTGGCAGCGTGTCTCTCTCACTCCCCATCGGTGCCAGTGCGGGTCACTCTCCGGGATGTGCGGAGTTCCCCATCGGTGGCGGTGTGGGTCTCTCTCCAAGATGTGCGGAGTTCCCCAAGGTGCCAGTGCGAGTCACTCTCCGGGATGTGCGGAGTTCTCCATCGGTGGCGGCGTGTGTTACACACCACTCCCCATCGGTGCCGGTGCGGGTCACTCACCACTCGAAGTGGATGCCAAGACTGCGGTCCGGAGGGAAGAAGCGGCGCTCGATGAAGTACAGCTGGTTGTAGTACTCGAACAGCAGCGCCAGTCCCGTCTGGTTCCGCTCTGGCGTCCGCATCGCCTGCCAGCGGAGCACCGATGTCACCCACCACGTCGACCACCCGGCCCGGCCGCGCGCCGACGTGGAGGTACGAGCAGAACCTGTTTGGGCACGGTTTTATCGCAGCATATACGTAGCAAGGGTGGTACTGCGGACTTACTGCTCAATGTTAGGAGCTTAAACAAAGTCCGACAAGGTATTACTCCAGATTTCCCCTCGCAGCCTTAAGAAACTTCTGTTTGTGTCCGTATGGGCCACAAAAAATACTATGCAGGAAAGGTGTTTCAATGCCTGACTTTTTAATAACAGACATGGATCAGCTACGTGAATCTTCCTCATAGGAGAGGCCAGAGGCAAACGCCACGAGCAAGGGCATAACAGACGTTAAAAGGTAACACCTCCAGACAATGGCTGAACCGGCTGAACAACAGCTCTAGCGGCAGTGGCAGCCATTTCAACAGTGGCTTCGACCGAGCGACCTCCGTGGGACACCACACGAGGTCAAGCCTGAGAACGGCCCATCTGCGTGCAAGACTTTGCACTGAAGTAGCTTGTAGCGCATGCCTGGTAGTAGGCATGCGCTACAAGCAGGCAGACATGCACTACGAGCACTGAAATAGCTTGTAGTGCATGCCTGGCAGCAGGCATGCATTACAAGCAGGCAGACATGCACTACAAGCACTAACATAGCTTCTAGTGCATGCCTTACATGCTCTTGAACCCCTTGTGTCAGCGACCATTTATGAAACGCCGGGAAGGTGTATTATCTTCTGCGGTGCTGACCAGTAGCTCTCCCCACACGATGTTCGAATCATGGCGATGCGGGACCCCACACGCGGAGCAGTATCTGTTGGTGGTGGGCCTAGCCGTCTCCCTCGGTCCCTTCGCGACCGGCCGCTGCCGCTCCACCCGGCCTGTTCCCCTTGGTCACGTCGCGGCCGGCCGCTGCCGCTCGAGCCGGCCAGTCCCCCTCGGTCCCGCCGCGGCCGGTTACTGCCGCTAGAGCCGGCCCGTCCCCTTCGGTTCCGTCGCAGCCGGCCGCCGCCGCTTCCGAGCCGGCTCATCCCCCTCGGCCCCGCCGCGGCCGGCCGCTGCCGCTCGAGCCGGCCCATCCTCCGCACGGGGACAGACACTGGAGCGGCGGACAGCTGGCCAGCGCCGCGGGCGGTCCGTGACTCAGCCCGTTTCGCCCCCATAAGGCTGCGGCCGGAGCCGGTGGTCGACCGCTGTCCCAGCAGCCGGTGTCCGCTGTCCCAACCGCGGAGCGCCAAGGCGGCCGCCGGTGGCCGACGCTCACCTGGCGTGTGTTGGTGAAGTCCTGGATGGCGCCGGCGTACTTCTGAGCGTCCTCGCTGTAGTGCTCCAGGATAAAGTCCTGCGGGTCACACGGGTACGTAGGTGAGGGAGCCTTGTTCGCTCGGGCCGGCTGGTGCGAAAGTGAGTTGGCCTCGCCATTTTCAAGGTATTGCGCGGTGAATGTCCTGCATGCCACCTGCACTTCCGTCCAAACTAATAATGCGCTGTGATGATTCAACGGCTCCCTTTTCGGGACGATGATCACGAACGAGTCACGCCAGGAACTGATGACGTAAATGTCGGTAAGGAGACCGCAGAGCCAACCGGAAACAGCAATGGAAGCAGGTGATAGAGGGACAACCGTACCTTGAAGGCGTCTCCGAAGTCGATGTACTTCGTCTCCTTTAACCCGAAGGGAATCATAGGAATGTACGGTGTTCCGCTGCGAACGATAATAAAGCACGGTCATATGCACGCAGCATGTGACGGACTTCCTTTATTTAAAATCCCACGGCAGTAAAGCACAGGAGAGGAGTGCAGCTAAAACAGGGAATTTCATGTTGCGGGGAACCTTCAACGGATGTTGGGCATTGCTGACGCCTTCTGGTCCGTGCTCTTGGTCCATGCCCTTGGACCGCTGACCTTGGGTGACATGGTCGGAATGTCGATACATGCATGATGGGCGGGGGTGCCGCCTAAGAAACAGGCGAAGTCCATTCTGTCCTGGACTTATCTATGTCTTGACCAAGCTCACACTCACCACCGTCTACTTGTCAGGGTTTTCAGCCCCGCAATTAAGTGCTCAGCTCGCAAGAACTACGCGTACATTTAATCAGTTGGTGGCTGGAGCGGGTAACCGTCACATGCGAACACGCAACCACATATTTTTGCGGAGCGCAGTGCCTGATTTTGTTTGGTTCGTGACCCCTGAAGGCGATAACAAGCTTGCTCATGCGTCGTTAGCTTTAGACCCTTCCAGCATCAGCGTCGCCTTGTTAGTCTGAACACGGGGTTAATTGTGTTTTGATCCAGCTCACGCACCCTTGCAGCCGCGAGATCTGATAAAGGCTGCGGTAAATGTGTGTGCTATCAAGACACATAGCCTGAAAATTGAATATGCTGGTCTTCAGCTGTCAGTCAATAGATGATTGATCACACTATTGAACTGTATACAGCTGATTAGCTCATATACAGAGAGATTTCAAATGCAAGCGAAGAAGAAAACTTGTACCAGATGCAAGCCAGCGGTACTAACAATTAAACAAGTATCATTAATGATATCTCACGAAGCCCATTTATTCGAAAATACACTCCATAAAGATATATATATATATATATATATATATATATATATATTGTTATGCTTTATTATATATATATATACATATATATATATAATAATAAAGCATAACAACGCTCTCGCGCTGCCTTACCTATCACCCTGGTAGATTTCCACTGAGCTATTGAGGTCCGATAGCTCTTCCTTCAGATACTGAAGGTTGGAACTGACAAAGCTCAGCTCCAAAGACACGGCTTGTCGCACCTTCTTGTTTTCCGCAGCTCTGGCAGTGGACAGGGGAACATACCTCAGCATTAGGTTGTCTCCGCGTTACTGAACAGACAGGAAAATACTTCGCACTTCGCTCGATGCACGACAAACCTTTGACTTTGGGCTTGTCGCACGCGCGTGTATTGAAATGTACTGAGGGTACAACACCGCGAGGTTTCCGGAATACAAACCCCGCACACATCACACCATCCCAAGAGGGAGATTTACAAGACATGAACAAAACACCAGCACCAGGTGGTGGCCGGTGGTGAAATCCAAGGGCGGCGGCACAAGGCACCACGCGCCTTTTGAGTCTCTGCCAGCGCCACAGGCCGGTGTCAGAGGTCAACGGGGTCACGTCCCGACACCTCGTGCGTGCGTACATTGGTACAGCAGACAAATGGCAACTGTTGGGAGGCGCTTACAGACAGCTTGAGGTCAGCCAAGTCTTTAACGAGATGTCGTAACGCCCAGCCCGGGGACGGCGTCGCCTCCTCCCCAA
>NW_023596225.1:29412374-29417756 GCF_011947565.3 Pollicipes pollicipes | reverse complement strand
CCGGGCCACCGAGTCCTTGGACGTGCGGCGTGCGGAGTGAGTGGGTCAGGGCGGAACTCGGCAGAACTCGGTGAACTCTGGCGGTAGTTGTCTTGCCGGTGGGGATAGTACGCTTAAGGTGGGGACTCAGTCGACGCCGCTTCCTCCCAAGCGCACGTGGGATGTTTGTGGACATTTGATGAGTCATCGCTCCAGATGCCTTCTGCTGTATGGCGCCGTCCTCAGCACCCAATGATCATGTCTATTTAGCAACAAGTCTGAACTGTTCAGGACTTCGCTGTCGGAACTAATAGCCTTGCATGCGACGTACCCTTTATCGATGTTTTGTGTACACACCAACCCGCTATCTATCAGTCCTTCATACCAATTCACGTGAAGTGCCCTGCACATCCGCGTGATTTCCCTCGAGTTTCTGCACGTCAAGGGACACTCCTCACGCGTGCACCCTTCGCCCGACACCACCATTGACGACCGGACCTTAAATCACGGCCGCTTTCCCTCCAGCCTGAGATCCAACATCTTCCTGATAGGCGCGATGCGTTTCGCCGACCGCGTCCCTGCGCATCGCCAAATGGATTACACGGCGCTGTTGCAGGATATCGGATATCAGCTGGGACATAGCGGAGCCGACTTTGGGCGGCCGGGGGCGCCGGCGTGGGCATAGAGCGGTGTGCCTGCCCCGGCCGATACAACGGCTCCTCATGCCAGGTATGTGCCGTTCACAGATAGGCCGCCGCTGACCCAGTGCGGGCAGGTGCAACCGACCGCGATGCTAACGTCCGCGGCGATGTTAGACCGTCCAAATCCTTATTTCGGGAAGAGGGAAGAGGGAGCAGGGTGGTGAAATCCTTCTTGGCGCGTGGTGCTGTAGCTGAGGAGAATCTATTTCGAGTAGTATGGTTATGTGTTCGTACTGCAACATCAGCTATCGTTAGGTTCAGGTGTGTTCGTGCTGCGACATCAGCTATGGTAGGTCAGGGTGTTCGTACTACGACATCAGCTTTCGTTAACTTCGTTGTTCTACTACGGCATCAGCTTCGTTGATTCAACGTACTACGGCATCAGCTTTCGTTAGATTCAAGGTGTTCGACTGCGACATCAGCTATGGTTAGGTTCAGGGGGTTCGTAGTGCGACATCAGACTATGGTAGTTCAGGGTGTTCGTACTATGACGTCAGCTTTCGTAAGGTTCGGGTGTTCGCACTGCAACCTCAGCTATGGTTAGGTTCAGAGTGTTCGTATTACATCAGCTTTCGTTAGCTTCAAGGTGTTCGTACTGCGACATCAGCTATGGTTAGGTTCAGGGTGTTCGTAGCGCGACATCAGCTACCGTTAGGTCCAAGCGTCGGCGTTATTTGAGCGCGGCTCACGCTCTAACTGCCCGACGACCCTGCGACACACCTCTAGCTGGCTGATGGTCGGGGGGTCTCTGCCGGCAGGACCCGAGCATCGGCTTCTACCGGATCCAGCGGCACGAGTACCAGAGCAGCGAGATCATCATCGAGCTCGTGGGCGAGGTGGTTCCCTGTCAGTGCAACGGCCGGGCTACCACCTGCGACCCGGAGACCGGCATCTGCCTGGTGAGACCGCGGCAGCATGATGTGCGCTCGGATGCAGCAGCCTTGGGGATGGGACCGAATCGCGCACGCTCCGCTCCCAGTGACACCGGCCGCTCGCCGTTTTCGGCCGGGTTTGAAGTGGCTTTGCTGACCGTCACGGCGCCGTGTAACCCTGCGGACCACACAAAAAGTCCCGACGGAACCAGTAACACAGACACCTGTGGTCAGCCGTTAGCCCGAGTCGTGACAGCGAACGGCTGTTCTCAGAACTGCACCGGAAACACCGCCGGCCGCCGCTGCGACCTGTGCGCCCCGGGCTACTACGGCGACCCGCTGGCCGGCGCGTGTCGCCGCTGCCTCTGCCCCACCGAGGAGATCTCCCACGCCTTCGGCTGCTCGGCATACTACGGCTCGTTCCGCTGCCAGTGCAAGCCCGGGTACGCCGGCGAACGCTGCGACAGGTGAGCGCCTCGGACGACCTCGTGTTGTCGGCGAGGGAGCTGCGTTCGTCAATACCGAAGAGTGGCAGCTGGTACCGCTCTTTACAAACGTTTCTCTAGTGGAGAGACTGACTGCGCGCACTACCATTCATGCCTACACATTAGGTGTAGATTATTTACAAGCGGATGTGCGGACAGAACGCGTGTTGTGCGAGCACCGTTCCTCCTTACAAATGCCTGGGGTAGATCCATGGCCGACTTGTTCCCGTTCAACATCGATGCAAAGCCGTCATGAACAGAAGATCAGTCCGTAATCCTTGCTTATTCGAAATCCCACCTCTCGTGATGGTATCTACCTAGCATGATGCGCCGTCCGTGGGCCTACGTGTAATTCAAGCTCCGAGCATCACCGCTCCCAGCCGACCTCCCAGCCGTGCTGCAGGTGTGCGTACGGCTACTACGGCGACGCGCGCGACCCCGCTGCCGGCTGCGTGCCCTGCGGCTGTGACCGGACGGGCAGCGTCAGCCAGCGCTGTGACCCGGTCTCCGGTCAGTGCCTGTGCCGGGCCGGCCTGCTGGGCCGCACCTGCTCCGGCTGCCCGGCTCGGCACGCACTCACCGACAACGGCTGCCAAGGTGAGACCACTGCCCCTGCTTCACAGCATCGGGACAGCTGATGTCTAGCTTTTGCCTTAAATTGAAAAGGGGCTGAATTCTAGCGGGGCTGGAACAACGATGCTAAATACAAACCGTATGATAAGCCGGGCATGAGGCATGCATTGTGCGTGCTTACCTCGCGCGTTGTGCTGTGCGCGTTGTTGTGCGCCTACTTTGGGGACAGGGAATGACACGAACATTCCTGTGTGGACACTGGCGATGCACCATAACAGCCGTACGAAGCTGCTCATTGATGTGGAACTGACGTGGACACTGCTATGTGGACAGAGTGCAGCGACACCTGTGTGCAGCTGCTGTTCGAGGAGGTGGACGAGTTGACGGAAGAGGTGACGACCGTCAACGTAACGCGGACCGTAGGCGCCCCCTGCGGCGCCTGTTCCAGCTCAGCAACACGACGGAGCAATACGAAGACGACTTCTCTGATTACATCCAGACGCAGCTGACGCTGAAGGCGCTGTACGACTCGCTCGATCTCACAAACTTCGCCAACACCATCCTGATCAGGGTAACTGGCGGCAGTGCATCAGAGAGCTGCTGAGTCTGAGATTCTCTGGCGTGTGACGAAAAGTATGTTGGCATTCTTGGTCGTTGGCTCGAGACGTGTGTGCATATGAATGAGCGTAACCACCATCGGGATTGGTGAGGCTCGCGGTAAGTTTTGGGCAGAGCTAATTATGTTGGCATTTTGTTGAAATGAAATGACACGAAAACAAATGAATCCTCGTGACTTTTAAGGCATGGTTTTGACAACGTGCACATGGAAAATGTGACCTGCGTACTTGTAATTAGTCTGCGCATACATTCTCTTGATGTATCATGCACCTGCCAGCTTGTTGAGCATACACAGAATAACCTCTACTGTCTGCCGACTAACTGATGTGGCCGAGCGGTTGAATAAGATAAAAACGTCTGTTTTCCCAGACGAAGGATTTAATGTCTACGTTCCCCCCGCCTTAACCAACAACACCCGTGATCTCCGAGACCAGATAAAGGCCATCAATGAGTCTGTTGAGGCGTCCAGGAAAGAGGCAGAAGGTATGTTATGAAACGGACAGATATGCTGTCGCGGTTTACCTGGCTTGTCTAGCCCAGAGCTTACGTTACTGCAGCAAGGCGATAGCCATCGGCACCGTCTGCAGCGGTCCTATGTGCTCCTGGCAGTTCTGTCAAAGCAAGGGGTCCACAACTTCTTTGCTACAGACATTGGCTCACAAAAAATCACACTGTAGTGACTTTAGTCTTCGGTAATTACAACGGGGGCGCAAAGGTCAAAGAGAACAAGCCCCATCGGTTTATATGTTACTTCCTAGGGGCGTGGCAGCATTGCCCGGTCATGTGCCGAGGTGAAGGAATGTTGCCGCTGCTCACAGTGTTGCCGGCTATCGCCCCGTGCTGTTCTCCACTTCAGATATCGTTGCGGAACTGCTGAGGTACGCCCGTGGCGAGACGCCGGCAGTGTCGGTGGAGCAGGCACTGGCGGACGTGCGCGCCATCTTAGAGCTGATGCAGAAGCGCAACTTCAGCGAGGCCCAAGAGAGGGCGGAAGCGGAGCTAGCTGCGGCCCGCCGCCTACTGGAGCGTGTTGGCGGATTCGGCGTGAATAGGACGGCGCATCAGGTGGTCTCCTCGCGGCTGGAGGAGATGCGGCGCCGCCTACTTGACATGCAGCAGCTGATGGAGGAGCAAGTACGCCGTCCCGTCCGGAAGGTACGCGCGGCGGAAGGAAGGGGGGGGGGGGTAAACAAATTACAACGCCCCGGCTGCGAAACACGATCAGCAAACAACTTTGGAACTGAATTATATTTCTTTTCAGGTTTGTTTCTGAAAAAATTAACTCTTGATTTCAACCAGCACTGGCTGTTAAAAGTTATGGGTGCCGACCGCGCCTATTCCGCCGTTTCCGGGACTGGAATCCCTGGCGACTTTGCAGGCTAATGTGTTGCTGGAAGAGCTGATGGACGGCCTGGATTCGCTCTCGGCGGGCAGACAGCAGGTCCAGAGCGAGGCAGAGCAGTGTGAAGGCGTGCTGGCCAACACAGAGCTGCAAACGCGGCTCTATCGTCTTTACGACCAGGCCCAGGGGCACGGCATCGTAAGTTCGCCTCCGCCGTTTTTCCAATTGTGTGTCACCAGCATTGGCGCAAGCAGAATGCCCACAATTTGCTCACTCTCCTCCGACTCGCTGTGACACAGGACGAAAATTTGGAGTTCAGCGGATCACAAATGCTTAACGTATGGCAACCGGTGAACGGCGCCATTAATGATTCCGAGTGAGAACCGTGGCATCTGCATCGGGGTTCCCACCGACTTTTTCCGCAAGGGCTTGCCGTAACAATATATCATCATAAGGCACGAACATTCGCAATGCATGTCTGGCATTAAGAGCACAGTTGAGATACTCGCAAAAATTCCAGACACAAATGGTACAAATAATGACGTCTCCGTACTTGTACTCTGGGACCGGTCTTGTGAGACTGTCGCGAGCTTCGAGGTGGCGATGTCGTGACATTCCTGTCGGCCGCTGGCAGATCTCAGCGACATCCAGCTGGAACTGTCGCTGGCCAACGCGAGTCTGCAGAAGCGGCTGACGACGCTGGCCAACCTGACCGACGACTTCCGCGTCCGCTACGTCATCCCTCCCTGCCGAGTTCACGCTGACCGACTCACGACTGAGGCCGAGCGACTGGTCGGGTGAGGCGGAGCCCC
>NW_023596225.1:29383223-29411855 GCF_011947565.3 Pollicipes pollicipes | reverse complement strand
CTACGTCATGACAGGCCGATCGCCCTATGTTACGCCTCCGTCTTCAGCATTCTTTCGTGCACTGCAGCTTATGCACTGGATCTTTGTGATAGACTCAGCGGGACTCAGAACCTGGCTGAATAATGGGCAGATATGCAATGTCTGACACCTTCGAAAGACAAACAGGACAAACATGGACAGCAATCCCATCTGAACCGTCTGAAGCTCGGACCTCGACCGTTTTCTCGCGCGTCACGCCGTGGCCGCAGCCTCCAATCCGCGGCAATCTCAACCCGAGCGCGCCTCATGCAACGGCAGGTGCCACGGCGCCAATACGGCCGGCGCGCGCCGGCGCCGCGAGGCGCCGCTGATCGCCAGCGCTGAGGTCAGCTGAGAGGGCAGCGGCGGACGCCGCGTCACGGCGCCGGGTCAGGGCGCCGACCGTGCTGGAACATGGCGGCGCGCCAGGCGGCCTGTCAGCGCCGCTTAGCGCTGCCGCCTCGCAGGCTGGCAGGTGGCTACAGCAACCGACGCGGCCACCGGCTCTATAAACAGATCGACCCAGATGCACAAACTCAGCGCGTCGATACTGCGCATTCCGGCCCACTTAACGGGGCGAACGCGCTAACGCATGAGCTTCGGCGTCCGGCGGTTGTTACTGCTGACGGAGCGTTGAACATTAGTGGAGGGGCCGAAACGCAAGCTCGGCAACCTAGCTTTCATCCCAAATGTATAGTCTCCGACGGAATTGGCTGACTTGTTTGAAAACAACAAGTTAAAAAATATGTTATCTACCACGTAGTCCTTGACTTCATCAACACAGCAGTCGTGGTCA
This sequence comes from Pollicipes pollicipes, assembly GCF_011947565.3. Classification (NCBI taxonomy): domain Eukaryota; kingdom Metazoa; phylum Arthropoda; class Thecostraca; order Pollicipedomorpha; family Pollicipedidae; genus Pollicipes; species Pollicipes pollicipes. The sequence goes on along the minus strand of NW_023596225.1, from coordinate 29,411,041 downwards.
TCCAAAAGCGTCCAAAAAGTATACTTTTGTAAGGTTTAGCGTTTCTAGTCTTTTTCATAGTCTATCAAAACGATGGAGGCCAAAACAACATTGGGGGACTCCAACCGACATGGAGGATAAGCGCCATCACAAAATAATACATATCGACATCCTCCCACCGCTGCGGCATCCAGAGCAAAGGGCGGCGGGGAGCCCGCCGGCCGCTTACGGAAGACGCTGCGATGCATGTGGGAGGAGGGCTTGGAAGGAGCAAGCCGGCTTGGCTCGGGCTTAGCCTAAACGCCACCAAGGATGACTGGCGGGCGGCTGAGCCGGACATCAGGGCACATATAGACCGTCACAGGGCACAGGGCACATATAGACCGTCTGGCGGGCGGCTGAGCCGGACATCAGGGCACATATAGACCGTCTGGCGGACATCTGGCTGAGCCGGACATCAGGGCACATATAGACCGTCTGGCGACAGCCGGGTGGTGTGGGAGCTGGGGCACAGAGCCGGCGCCGGTGGGGCGGGACGGGCCACCGAGCCGGCGCCTGTAGGGCAGGGCCAGACCACCGACCCGGCGCCTGTGGGGCTGGACCGGGCCACCCATCCGGCGCCGATGGGGCGGGACCGGACCACCGAGCCGGCGCCTGTAGGGCAGGGGCAGACCACCGAGCCGGCGCCGGTGGGGCGGGACCGGGCCACCGAGCCGGCGCCTGTAGGGCAGGGCCGGACCACCGAAGCGGCGCCTGCAGGGGTGAACTGGACCACCCAACCGACGTAGGTAGAGCAGGACCGGACCACCGAGCCGGCGCCGGTGGGGCAGGGCCGGACCACCGGACCGGCGTCTGCAGGACTGGGCCGGACCACCGAGCCGGTGCCAATGGGACAGGACCGAACTGCGAAGCTGGCACCGGTATGGCAGGGCCGCACTGCCATCCCAGACGGCACCGCACCTCAGTGGTGCTGGCCGGCATCCGCAGACTGGGCTGGACCAGTTGGCCAAACCTGCAACGGCAGTGACATTGAGACTGCTCCTGTCGTCAGGCCGACGGAGTTAGATCAGAAGCAAAGCCTGAGTTAGGACCGGAACCAAACCTGGAGCTGTCCCAAACTGTACCCTCAGATGAGGACGGTGCGACAGGCAGCAGCAGCAGCAGCAGCAGGTCCATGGTGATGGACCGAGGGCGAAGACCGGAACCGGGGCGAGAGTCGGAGCCGGGGTCCGAGTCACAGTCGGAGTCTAGTCGCAGTTGAACCGGAACCAAAGAGCCGGAGCCTTAGTCAGAACCGAAACCGGAGCCGAGCTCGAGGAAGGGCCAAAGCCGGAGTCAAAACCAGAGCCAGGAGCAGGTGCCGAAGCCGGAGCCGTGACGATTTCCCGAGCCAGGGCCAGGGACGGACTCGGACCCAGAACCAGAGCCAGAGCCGGAGTCGGAGTCGGGACGGTGGCAGCGAGGGGACGGCAGCGGTGTAGTGCAGCGGCCGGCCGTGGCAGATGTGGTGTAGCGGCCGGCCGTGGCAGATGTGGTGCAGCGGCCGGCCGTGGCAGATGTGGTGTAGCGGCCGGCCGTGGCAGATGTGATGCAGCGGCCAGCCGTGGCAGATGTGATGCGCGGCAGCCGTGCAGATGATGCAGGCCGGCCGTGGCAGATGTGGTGTAGCGGCCGGCCGTGGCAGATGTGGTGCAGCGGCCGGCCGTGGCAGATGTCATGTAGAGGCCGGCCGGGGCGGATGTGGTGTAGCGGCGGGACGGCGGCGGTGATGCAGCGACCGGCCGTGGCAGATGTGATGCAGCGGCCAGCCGTGACAGATGTGATGCAGCGGCCAGCCGTGGCAGATGTGATGCAGCGGCCAGCCGTGGCAGATGTGATGCAGCGGCCAGCCGTGGCAGATGTGATGCAGCGGCCGGCCGTGGCAGATGTGATGCAGCGGCCAGCCGCGACAGATGTGATGCAGCGACCGGCCGTGGCAGATGTGGTGTAGCGGCCGGCCGTGGCAGATGTGATGCAGCGGCCAGCCGTGGCAGATGTGGTGCAGCGGCCGGCCGTGGCAGACGTGATGCAGCGGCTGGCCGTGGCAGATGTGATGCAGCGGCCGGCCGTGGCAGATGTGATGCAGCGACCGGCCGTGGCAGATGTTGTGCAGCGGCTGGCCGTGTCAGATGTGATGCAGCGACCAGCCGTGGCAGATGTGGTGTAACGGCCGGCCGTGGCAGATGTGATGCAGCGGCCGGCCGTGGCAGATGTGATGCAGCGGCCAGCCGTGGCAGATGTGATGCAGCGGCCGGCCGTGGCAGATGTGATGCAGCGACCGGCCGTGGCAGATGTTGTGCAGCGGCTGGCCGTGTCAGATGTGATGCAGCGACCAGCCGTGGCAGATGTGGTGTAGCGGCCGGCCGTGGCAGATGCCGTATCGCAGCCCCTGCCCGCGCGTCGCTGACAGGCGGCCGTCTCCGCGCACGGCACGCGCCTGTCCCGGCGGCAGATATGCGAGAGACCGGTCCGGGCCGCGGTGGTCCCTCTCGTCACCGGCGCGGCTGCGCACACCTGCCGCCGACGGGTCCGGTCTGTTCCCACCCAACACCGGTCCGCCTGCAGCGGCCGCAGGCGAGGGCCCGACAGCGGCTTCACAAGGCGCCAAGCACATACGTTTGTGCAGCTCGTCGGGAGAAATTGCAAGACAGCGGCCGACGTCTGGCCACGTAACTTGGGCCTCGGCCTCCCGCTGAAGATTTTTCCTGATTTCTCTTGACAACGAATAAGCGTACCTCCCATAACTAAAGTAGTCTATCCCTGCAAGCCATCTTCAGGAAACTTGAAGATGTGTGAGCTAGATAGCGAGCAGGTGGCGGGTCGCTAATGTGCGAGCTCACCTTGCGGAAAGTGTTGAGAGAGTTTGCTGATGAGCAAAAAGTGAGTCTGTGTAGTATATGGCACACGCACGCACGCACGCACGCACGCACGCACGCACGCACGCACGCATGCACGCACTATATATATATATATATATATATATATATATATATATATATATATATATATATATATGCGTGCGTGTATGCATGTGTGCGCGCGCGCGTGTGTGTGCGTGTGTGTGTGCGTGTGTGTGCGCGCGTGTGTGTGTTTGTATATATATATATATATATATATATATATATATATATATATATATATATATATTGTGCAGCTCTGTCAGGAAGCGGAATGAAAACATTCAAAGTAAAACACATGACCATGCAGAGACATTCCCATCATCATGCCATTCTTTATTTGTGATTTTGCCCGCGGCATACCCGCAAGTAGATTCGCTTATTCACGTAACGCATGCAGGAAACCCGTCCAACTGTTAATAATCTAACCTTAGACTACCTGCGTTATAGAGCGCACCTACAGATGGGATCGTTTTGCGCCTGTAAGGTCTTGTCGCAATAGGGTACACCTGTGAAGGTCTGTTCCCGATATATAACCCAGGCCCTAACCAGAGACAAGTGAACCTACACCCGGAGGGTGTAGCCGATCGTGGTGCTGTACGCTCTCGGGCTTCGAAGTGGGCGGCTGCAACACGCGGGATCTGCGGCCTGAGGATTACATTCAGTCTTGCGGGCCAATCAGCTGGCTATTAAGGTAGAGTAAGTGCGCGTCCTCACCTGGCAGCGGTCGCAGGAGTCGCCGGTCACGTACGGGTGGCACGTGCACTGTCCAGTCCGGATGTCGCAGCTGGTGCTGACCGAGCCGGCCGGGTCACATCGGCAGCCTGCGGCGGAAGGGTCGGGGCGTACAGAGATGTGGCGCAGAAGCAGACACGGGCGGAGAGAGGAGAGAGAGAGAGAGAGAGAGAGAGAGAGAGAGAGGAGAGAGAGAGAGAGAGAGAGAGAGAGAGAGAGAGAGAGAGAGAGAGAGAGAGAGAGAGAGAGAGAGAGAGAGAGAGAGAGAGAGAGAGAGAGAGAGAGAGAGAGAGAGAGAGGAGAGAGGAGGAGGAGAGAGAGAGAGAGTTCATGAGAGAACTTATGTTCTCGAGAAAGTTTTCGTGTTTTCATGTTCGAAGCTAATTCCAACGTTTTTAAAAATCTATGAATGAGTTGGACCTCAGGAGACTGAGCTGGTCAGGGTAGAGTGTGGAACGAGATAGATCGTACACAGGCACAAGTGCCAGGGACAGGTGGTGGTGGTCAGAGACAGCCTGTGACGATAATCCGTAGTTGCCAGAACAAATCGATAGATTGAGCATAAAATGCCACGAAGGCCCAAAACGCCACAAAACGCTCTAGCAAGCGCTGTTCCAAGCATTCGAACGCAGGCAGTCTTCAAGCAACTCCTAAAGCAGAACCCCAATCTCCTGCCGGAAAGCGGCGGCAGGCCAGGTTAAAAGACGTGAACAGGTGCCGCCTGACTGAGGGGTGCGGCTGCTCATGGCTCGGGCTCCGCCAGGGACGTGGCCCGACCATCAGGGCAGCGAACGGGTCGGACCGGTCACCGGACGTCACGACACCCGGCTCTGAAAAGGCCCGTGCCAGGTACACGGAGACGACCCAGACAGATGAAAATAACGACGGCTCATCTTGTGTAGTTGTCAAAAGATGTCCATGACTGGAAAAAGGCGACGGCCGCCTTTTTATTGAGTTTCCGGTTCTGCCCATTACGTGGCGGTAATTGACGAGCATTTTACCGCCGCCGCACCGTGAAACGGCGTAACAGGTTTTTCAGTCCTACCCCGCCCCCGCTCTCAACCTCTGAGACACAGGCTTATCCAGGACGGCCCATTAGCACCTGGAAATGTGATCTTAGCGCCTGGATGAACAGCGCCGCGCCGAGTCACTGTGGTTTGACAGCGCGCGTCGGCACATCAAACGCCACCTGTTGATGGGTCCGCGAAGGACTCTGACACGCGACACTCGCGGCCAGCGCTCCTACCTTTTCGTTTGCGGACAGGTGACAGGGTTCCGCGCATTACAGACCTGGATTGGATTCCAGCTGTGTCCGAGTACAAGCGCCTGACCACACCAGCTGTGTCTGAGTGCCAGTGCCTGCCCACACCAGCTGTGAGTGCCAGCGCCTGATCGCATCAGCTGCGTCTGAGAGCCAGCGCCTGACCACATCAGATGTGTCTGAGTGCCAGCGCCTGACCATGCCAGCTGTGTCTGAGTGCCAGCGCCTGACCACGCCAGCTGTGTCTGAGTGCCAGCACCTGACCACGCCAGCAGTGACTGAGTGTCAGCGCCTGACCACACCAGCTGTGTCTGAGTACCAGCGCCTGACTACACTAGCTGTGTCTGAGTGCCAGCGCCTGACCACGCCAGCCGTGTCTGAGTGCCAGCACCTGACCACGCCACCTGTACCTGAGTGCCAGCGCCTGATCACATCAGCCGTATTTGAGTGCCAGCACCTGACCACGCCAGCTATACCTGAGTGTCAGCATCCGACCACGCCAGCTGTGTCTGAGTACCAGCGCCTGCCCACACCAGCTGTGAGTGCCAGCGCCTGACCGCATCAGCTGCGTCTGGGTGCCAGCACCTGACCACATCACCTGTGTCTGAGTGCCAGCGCCTGACCACATCAGCTGTGTCTGAGTGCCAACACCTGACCACGCCAACTGTGTCTGAGTGCCAGCGTCTGACCACGCCAGCTGTGTCTGAGTACCAGCGCCTGCCCACACCAGCTGTGAGTGCCAGCGCCTGACCGCATCAGCTGCGTCTGAGTGCCAGCACCTGACCACACACCTGTCAGGCGCCACATCACTGTGTCTGAGTGCCACCGACCACGCACTGTGTCTGAGTGCCACCTGACCACGCCAGCTGTGGTCCAGGCCTGACCGCGTAGCAGGCTGAGCCAGCTCTTGACCAGCGCCACGCTGTGTCTGAGTACCAGCGCCTGACACACACGGTCTGTGAAGTGGGTACCAGCGCCTGCCCCCCTGTGAGTGCCAGCGCCTGACCGACATCAGTGCGTCTGAGTGCCAGCACCTGACCACATCACCTGTGTCTGAGTGCCAGCGACTGACCACATCAGCTGTGTCTGAGAGCCAGCACCTGACCACGCCAACTGTGTCTGAGTGCCAGCGCCTGACCACGCCAGCTGTGTCTGAGTGCCAGCGCCGGATCACAGAACTCACCGTCCCAGGCTGATACAAAAGGCAGGGAGATCAGCCGCAGAGAAAACAGCTTCATGTTGTTCTGGCGGACAACAGAGTCAGTGCCAGACTGATCGTTAGCCGGACCAAAGGCAAGCTAATGACTGAACTTCTCGAGCTAAACATTTTTGTTTGTTCTTGCACCAAGCTGAGGTGGCATGCAGTGTTCGATCCTTACCAAGAACGCGGAGGCCCGTCACTGATCATTCATTTGCCTCCAATTAGCATAAAGAACTTCGCACAAACAGAGTGGAGGGTTTGGTATTTCCTAGTGCAGCACCGAAATAATCAGAGATCATAGCCCGGCAAAAATCTGTGACGGGCGGCTATGTCCTACACCAGCTGGTAAAGTGCGACATCTGAGCCAAACCGCTCGGCGCGCGGCGGCAGCTCTCCTGCACCCGCTGCACAGTATGCCGCCGCCCCACGCCCATAACGGACGACAGCACACTGATCGGCTTCCGTTCCTCGGACGGAGTGCAGAGTCCAGCCGTTCACTTGATGCCGCCGACAGCGTCAGGCAGCGGGCTGCGGGCCCAGATGGTTTACAGCAGCGACCTGTGGTTCCATATGGCGTGCGACCTCGAGCGCGTGCGCTCGGGCGGCGTCCGACAGCGGTCCCTGCAAGTCCAGGCGGCATACCATCCCGCCGCTCGCGGCCGCCTCCGCGCAACGCACGCGCCTCACAACCCGTCAAACAGCCGGACACGCGCGGCCGAGACTCGCGAAGCCGCACGCGCCAGCGCTGCGGAGACCAGCCGGATAGAGTTCCGGCCGCGCGCGCCGGCCGATCGGATCCGATCGGATCCGATAGGATCCGATCCGTCCCATACCGATCAGGCTACCTGCAGGGCGACGCGATCTCCTGCTCCTGTTGCGACGGAGGCTCTGCAGCAGCAGCTCTCTGTAGGACCGCCTCAGGTAGGACAAGCCGCTGTAAGGACCAGACGCTAGGAGGAGCATCTGCCGCCGAGGTCCAGCTACTGTGTATAATCAGTCTCAGAACACAAGCATTGTTTGGTGCGACCGACATGGAAAGGTCAGCTGACAGACGGCAGCAGTCGTGTTTCGGCGCCGGTCGGTCGGCAGTTCATAAGTATCGGGCACCGCTGGCGTCATCTAGGCAGGCACAGTGGGCACCGCCGTCAGCTAGGCAGACACGGCGGGCTCCGCCGGCGTCATCTAGGCAGGCACAGTGGGCACCGCCGTCAGCTAGGCAGACACGGCGGGCACCGCCGGCGTCATCTAGGCAGGCACAGTGGGCACCGCTGTCAGCTAGGCAGACACAGCGGACACCGCCGGCGTCATCTAGGCAGGCACAGTGGGCACCGCCGTCAGCTAGGCAGACACAGCGCTGATGAAGCTGACCACGGCTCCCGGTCGAGCAGTACATCCATCACCCGCAATTCCCGTGTCTGTATCGAATCAGGCACACCCCTGCACCCGACAGGACGCCAGCACATCCCACCGAAAACATCACGAGAACACCTATCGGGCCGACGGGCCAGACTTTGATTGCTTCTTTAAAGCAGTCCACCTGTCTGCAGTCCGTCGTTTGCATCCGTGGTATATTCGCTGGAGCCGTCTGCACCGTCACACTTATTTCGCCAGCTGTGCTTGTGGCCATCAGTCACCTGTCTCACGTCTGGTCGGTATCCAGTGCCGTCAGTCATCGGTGTTGTCCTGATCCTAATACAATCGTATGCTTGATGTATGCTGATCTCTCCCAGCGGCGTCTGTAGGAATCCATGTTATGCATCATCTCTATCCGGCACCATCACTAGTCAGCCTTTGTCAAGATCATAGCCAATCGTTTGTCTCCGTAGTCACATGTGGAGTCCGCGTCACGTCTCCCACGCGCGTTACCCTGCGTTCACCACTGAATGCGTCCGTGTCGCGCGCTTCGAGCAGCGCCCAAACCTTCCGCCACTCCCGAGCGCCATTCACGTTGTTCCCACCACCGCCATCTCACTGAATATCCTCGTCCTCCCACAAATTCGGCCGCCACGTGCGCGCGCTCCTCATTCGCCCGTAACAACAAACCATCGGCGGCGGCCGTCCGTCTTCCCGGGCCGGCCGGTCGCCGCTGTCTCTGGCAGCGGCGATGTCGCCGTGACGCCCCAGAGCCGGGGTCGGGCCGGTGGCGGCGCCGGCCGCGATCACGAATCCACGGCCGGCCCCAAATATGGCCCGGCCGCTCGGTAATGCTCTGACGGCGGGACGACGGCCGGTCCCGGGCAGCGTGTTGCCGTCTGGACTGTCGGACAGCCGCAGCCAGGGGCAGGGATGTGACAGGCATGCCTGCTCCCACGACACAGGTCACGCGGCAGCCAGGAGCAGGATGTGACAGGCACACCTGCTACCACGGCACAGATCGCGCCGCAGCCAGCGGCAGGGATGTAACAGGCATGCCTGCTCCCACCGCACAGGTCACGCGGCAGCCAGTAGCAGCGTTGTGACGGGTACACCTGCTACCGCGGCACAGATCGCGCCGCAGCCAGGGGCGGGGATGTGACAGGCACACCTGCTCCCGCGGCACAGGTCACGCCGCAGCCAGCGGCAGGGATGTGACAGGCACACCTGCTCCCACCGCACAAGTCACGCCGCAGCCAGCGGCAGGGATGTGACAGGCATGCCTGCTCCCACGGCACAGGTCACGCGGCCAGCTGCGGGGCGGGCGCAGCTAACCCATGGCATGGGTGATGCGGCCGGCTACATGACGGCACAGCCAGTCTGCGTGACCGGTGAGCCACCAGCTTTATGACAAGCACAGCCATGCCCGTGTGACAAATGGCAGGTGACGTCACCAGGTAGCCAGTTGCATAGCAGAACGGGTACGGCCATCCATGTGACAATGACATGACCAGCTGCGTGGTTGACGTGGTCATCTGTATGGCGAGGACGGCTTTGCTTCTGTGACGAGTCAGCGCGGTCATTTTGAGCGTAGGAATACTTATTGACGTGTGCAGCTGCCAGAGGTGAGTGGGTTTGTCATTGTGGGACGGATGATGGTCGCCGCTGGCACTGGTCCTACGACAGGCGATGGTCCTGTTGCTACTGGCCATGCAAAAGTATATGCGGGTTTTCTGACAGGAAGCGAGGACCCTGCAAAAGATGACGAAGATCTTGTCACAGGTGGCGAGGATCCTGCGCAGGTAATAAGTGTTCTGCGGCAGTGATCAATAATTAGGTGGCAATTTTCGACAACTTGTGACGGGTGCCGGGTCTCCTGTGACAGATGCGGTGCTTCCTGTGACGGGTGCCGATAATCTGGTGGCGGGTGGCGGGTCTCCTGTGACACGTGCCGGGTCTCCTGTGACAGGTGACGGGTTTCTTCCCAAGGGCGATGGGTCTCCTGTGACGGGTGATGGGTCTGCTGCGACGAGTGCCGGGTCTCCTGTGACAGGTGCCGGATCTCCTGCGACGAGGGCCAGGTCTCCCGTGACAGGTGCCGAGAGTCTTGTGATGGGTGACGAGTCTCCCGTGACAAGTACCGGGTCTCCTGTGACAGCTGACGGGTCTTCTACGACGAGAGCCAGGTCTCCTGTGACAGGTGCCAGAGGTTCTGCAGCAGGTGCCACGGTAGATGACCGGCGAGCCCGGGCGACATGACGGATCGCACCGCGATGGGAAAGGCCGCAATCATCGACAGGGCGGATGGCGCGATGTGAATCTGTCCGGCAGGCCATCAGCCTGTCAAGCGCCGGCCAAACTCGCAGGATGCGTCTGCAGGCTGTGCCTCCAGCAGCTTCAGCCAGCCACTGCCGCGCCGTGGCGAGCGGGGCAAAACGTTTGGTGGGGCTCAGCTTTGTGGGTTGGCAAGGAGTCCACAGCAGCAGGTATACGCTTTCCGACTCAGTTGGGGGATTCACTCCCCATCCACAGACTTTGAGAAGAAAGTGGGCTAAATCTGTGAAAAAACGATTGCTGGCGTATTTTACGATTCGGTTTTGTCATTTTTTCACTGCTTAGCGCCCCCCCCCCCCCCCGCTCTTTCTACGCACACACCAACTAATTTTGCGAAACTACGCCTCTGCACAAAGGCGTCGCTTTTCATCGATGCGTCTTCGGTTTCGGTGACTGGGTCACGTCATGCACGTAGCACACATAAGCAGCAACCAACGCACATTCATTCAGTCCGGCTAAAAGTAAAACTGCCCTTGTTGACCTTGTTGCTGAGTGACACTGCTCTTGTTGACCCGCATCTTGAAGGCTCTATCGTTGCTCGCAAAATCGCTGAGGTTTTGATAGGCTACAACCAGATAAAACCGTCACCAGATAAAACCGTCTCCCGTCCTTGCTTTTAGTCTTCGGCAGCCGCGCCCGCTTTAGCCGGCTCAAGTCACGGCCATGGCCGGGCGCGCTTTGCAGCGAACTGCGTGGGATTTCGCTGCGCTGTCCACAGGTGACGAAGACAGACAGGCAGGCAACTCCCAACTCCCTGGCAATTCAGCGTCAACTCCGTTGACGCAGGCTAGACAAATTATTTTAAAGGGTTATCGCTCTCCCCCCCTCCCTCCTCAACTTGGAGGACATCCCATCGTCTGGGTGAAGGTGGACAATTACCAGTTACCCGGGCGGTAGGAACTGCACTATTGCACGAGGGCTGAAGCACGAGTCGTGCCATGGGGTGGTCGCGCGGTGCTTGATGCACAATTCACGATACAAATAGGGAATATCTTCGGAATCGAATGGCTACCGTTATCGAATCGATGACATGTAAACAAAGCCAAGTTGATTTACGACCCATTCGTGATGAACTGCATTGAAAATATTCCTATCATGAGGCTCCGCCAGGCTATGTATAAGCTCACACGGTCGATGTATTCGTTTACGGAATAACGAAAGGAGATTTATGGGATCTATCAGCGAAGGCATGAATGTTGAGAGATTGATTGCATATTCGCCGGCTTATTACCATCGCTGAACGGTCTTCCGCACGAACGATGAAGCGTGTCATACACGCTGCTGATCGATCCCTTCCCACAGAGAGCACGAGGCTCACGGTGTGCTGACGTTACCACCTGGGCACCACCGACGACGCAGCCACTGGAGGCCAGCGCGCCCCTGGGTCTGTCTGAGATGAGCCGCACTAGCTGGAAGGCGCTGGCCCAGAGAAACGATCGCGGTCGCGTTTATCTCCGTGTTTATTCCGGGCTGGACCAGCTAACAAACAGTCTGGAGGACGCTGGCGGGCTCCGACCTCCCGAGTCGTCCCCTCCCCGGTGGTGCGCCCGCCAATGAGGGCGCTCGCTGGCCCGGCGGGCGTCCCGCCACTTGACCCGGCCGCCCGTCTGAATGGGCCGGCTTCGGGAATCAGACGGCAGCGCTCTCAGCTGGCGCCAGACGTTCGGGACTGAACGGCGCCAGCTCTAGTGCCGGAGGGGCACTGCGTGCTCGGTGCCCGAGTGGTCGGTGCCGGTGTCGCGCCCGGCACCCGCGCCCGATGCCACATGGAGCCGGTGTCGCTCGGAACCCGGCGCGGGTGTCGCGCCTGGCAACCGCGCCCGATGCCGCCCGGGGCCGGTGTCGCTCGGGGCCGTTGTCGCTCGGGCCGGTGTCGCCCGGGGCCGGTGTCGCTCGGGGCCGTTGTCGCTCGGGGCCGGTGTCGCCGGGGCCGGTGTCGCTCGGGGCCGTTCGCTCGGGGCCATGCCGCTCGGGGCCGGTGTCCGCTCGGGGCCGGTGTCGCTCGGGGCCGGTGCGCTCGGGGCCGGTGCGCTCGGGGCCGGTGTCGCTCGGGGCCGTTGTCCGCTCGGGGTCGGTGTCGCTCGGGGCCATTGCCGCTCGGGGCCGGTGCCGCTCGGGGCCGGTGTCGCTCAGGGCCAGTGCCGCTCGGGGCCGGTGCCGCTCGGGGCCGGTGTCGCTCGGGCCGGTGTCACTCGGGGCCGTTGCCGCTCGGGGCCGGTGTCGCTCGGTGCGTTATTAGCTCGGGCTCCATGCGGAGGGACTAATTGACCCAGCGCCACAGATTCAAATGAAAAAGCGTTCTAGGGCAGCGTGTAGAAACGCCGTCCAAAGTGACGGCAACACCTTAGCAGTTCTTTCGCAGCCTATGTTTAGTATTTAGGTATAAATTTGTGGTTACGAATGGTGAAACACACCAAAACTCATGGCATATGACCTTCTGCCACCGCTCGTGTCCTATCCTTCATTGGCTATCATCTTCCCACGCTACGGTAGTGAGGCTTTAGATAGTCATCGCCGTGTCCACATCAATTTACGACTAATCCGTGCATTCCACTGAACGTGATCGTAAAAGGCCAGGCAACACGAATTAGGATTGATTTTGATTAAAAAGATGCGGGTGCAAACGGCTTGCAGGGCCTGACAATCTCAGATGTTATGTAAGTGGTCGAAGCTACGTATGCCACGTCTGAGTTGTATACTAAATCGGAACGAAATATAATATATTATGGTAGAGTATTCTGGGAAATTTGTTTACTATGATGGATTGAACAGTAGTGCATATCATTTGTGACAAACGCAGACTGGTGCACTGTGGGGTGGATTTCAAGTAGGTGACTTGGTGGACAATAATTTAATCAGTTGATGGCTCTGGTGATACCCTTATAACATTATTCCCTGCAAAAAATGCTTCTGCACACATCTCCTCTATGCCATTAAAGCACCTTTGCGTACATCTCTTTCACATCGTATGCTCTTCCTGCCCTCCTCCTCCAAGACCCTGTGAACGGTACGCATCACCTCTGAGACGATATCAGGAAACACCTGAGCTAGCTTAAGCAGAGGACGTCTCTACCTGAGTTGCCCTCCTAGAGTACAAATGGCTCAAACCACGTGATTTGCCGAATGCAAAATATCAAACAGTTACGTGGAGGATAATCATCGCGGTAATGAGGAACCATGGAGAAATGGATTGAGTAACCGTGCTAGAGGATGTCTGAAGTACGGCCTGTCAGCTGGGCGCATAATGACCATTGCAGTCAACGCGCCCGAAAACACCAATAAGACGCGCCCGAAAACACCAATAAACAACAAGCAGGCTGTCAGTGTCCCGGGTCAAACGATCCGAGTCCATACATTGAAGGTGAGAAAGCCGTTTCCCAACCGCACGTCGCTTTTCCACGTCAGCATTGCGAAGTGAGCCTTCTGCTTAGTGTCGTTCTCTGACCGGTATCTTCATCGTTGCAGTTCGCCCCAAATGTCGGCACACCGGTCGTCGCTTCAGCCATTGAGGTGGATGCCCCGCGGGAGGAATCCATCGCTCCTCATTGATGTCATGATACGATGCTCGTTGCTGTTACACGCGGTGTTAACCATAGCCGCATTTTGACATCCGTTTGGAGTCAGAGGCTTTACGAAACCAGCGACCTCTGGCCATACCACTGCGATACATATCCGAACCTGAGCACGTGAGACTAGAGGCCGCTCCCCATCTCATGATGCTGCCAGCTCTCCTCAGGGATTGACAGGCTACCCGTGGATATACCGGGGAGATTCACAGCTCAACTGACCAGGGGCGACTCGGATCGTCCGGAGGCTCGGCTCATGCTCCCTCGGGAACGCTCTAGACCAGCCAGGGGCGCCCCTGACCCGTCGAGGCGCCCCAGACCCGCCGAGGGCGCCCCAGACCCGCCGAGGGCGCCCCGCGGACCCGGGCTGACCTACCGACGACCCGCTCGCTCACTTGATATGGATGAGACGGTCCGGATGGTCGGCGCGCTGTCATAATACATCACGGCAGCTATAAACACGCTGCCCGGCGGGCGCGGCACCTTGTTAACGGAAGGGTGTAATCTGCATGTTGGCCGGCACCCGGCCTGGCATCATGCACGCACCCGAGCTGGCGGGGTGGGGTCTCGCGCGTCCGGCGCTGCCGCGAGGCGCAGCTAGGGTGGGTGGGGAGGGAGGGGCACCGGTGGGAGGGATGCGCCGTGGGTACCGGACAGGAAGTGGGCGGGCCGGTGATGACGGCGCGCGTCGAGTGGAGGTGAGATAGCGAGGGCGCGATACGGCGTGGAGTGGCCGCGGCGACTGCGTGGGCAGCGGCGCCGCGCGGAAGTAGCGTCCGGGCCCGGGGGCAGAGTCCGCCTGACGTCAGAGGTCGCGCTCAGGAGGTGACGCGCTGTCGGCGGCCCATCCCACCCGGGCGGATCGCACGGTGGCTGACTCTGCAGCCTTGGGCGGCGTGACGGGCGCGATCCCGGTTGACAGCGGTCTGTCGGTCCGGCGCCGCCGTCTCAACAGTTACGGTGGTCCGTCCCGTGGGAACGGGCCGCCTGGGATGGGCGCTCCCCGGCCGCCGCCGCCGCCGACGCTGTTTGTCCTCGCGCCCGGGGCCGAGGGCGCACATGCTTCACGACTGTTTTCGGACGTCAGTCTCGCGGCGCCGCCAGTGAAGAGCGAGGCTTGTCGCGCCGCGATACCGGCGCACCACGCGGCGTTACTGTCCAGACCAGCGTCACGTGTCTGATGAACAGCCCGCCGGAGCGCCAGCGGCTCTGGAGCGAAACACGGACCGCTGGCGTCGCGTTTGGAGCTAATGCGCTCGCAGAGGCAGGTAATCGTAAATTGCCTCCCGTGAGCTTCTGCGATGCATAACTTGTGTGGCGTTCGGCTGGACGAGAGCCCGTCACGAGAGATTGGCCTCCAGCGCGGCCGGCGCGGCGCCACATCGGATCAGAGGTACGCCCGATGCCTATCCGTGCCTGTTTTAGTGCCGTAACGCCGGCGTCGCCCCGCCGGTCACAGTCTTGCGTCACATCAGATGGCAGCAGCGGCGCCGGCCCCGCGCGGCCGACGCTTGTCTGGTGGGTCTCTGGCCGGGGCGGACCAGGGCCTGGAGTCCCGCTATCGCGTGTGTCTACATGGAGCGGCTCTGGCCAGGCCTCGCCGTCTGCGGGGGGCCCCGCACGCCCACGCGTGCGTCGTCCAGGCGCGGGGGGGGCGGGGGGGGGGGGGCTGCGCGTGGACGACGAGCGATTATCGCGGTTTGTGGGTGCGTGGGTGCGTGTTTGAATGCTGCACGATACAACAGTCCTGGGTTTAGGAACAGTCGGAGACAGAACCGTACATTATATCTCGATGGTAACGGAGTTGACAGTTTCATAGTTGCTTTTTTGGATGCAATTGTGTTAGTTTGCATGGGGTTTAGCCAAAGATGGCCGATCCAATTCGTCTTTTGCCATCTTTTTCAATCGTCAAGCGGCGCTCTTGCAGGTAATGACGTTCATAGATGCGCAATCAATTCACAAATAAGAATAACGCAGGTGAAATGCTTACTTAAATCGCATGGCGGAAGCCACATCTGAACAAATCGCACGCGCGGAGAAACAAAGACCCGTCTCAGCCACCCCAGCGCTGCCGGTGTCCACCCCGATCCCCCGCCGTGAGCCGCGTATCGGGTGACCGTGTCAGGACCTCTGCAGGACCGCGGCCGGCCACATGATCCGTCGCGGGCCGCCGGTGGCCGCCGACCTGACCATTGTATTCAAATCGGACCCGCTGGGCCGCCGACCACGCAGAGACGCACGGCGGGCTAATGAAGCGCGGACCGCGGTCGAGGGCCGGCTCGGGCCGCGACGCGCGCCTCCCGCCTGTTGATACACGCCGTAAACAAAGCCTCGCTCTCACCCAAATCGGCGTCCTATTTGTGTACAAACCGGCTGTCCGCCGGCCGCCGCCGCCCGGGAGATGCGCTCGTCCGCGGGGGAACGGGCGGCTCGTGCTGCCTGCAGGGGACGGGCGGCTCTTGGCTGCCTGCGGGGAACGGGCGGGCTCTTGCTGCCTGCGGGGGACGGGCGGCTCTTGCTGCCTTGCGGGCAACGGGCGGCTCGTGCTGCCTGAGGAAGACGGGCGGCTCGAGCTGCCTGCGGGTCAACGGGCGTTGCTTCGAGCTGCCCTGCAGGGGACGGGCGGCTCTTGCTGCCTGCGGCAACGTGCGGCTCGAGCTGGCCTGCAGGGGACGGGCGGTCTCGTGCCTGCCTTTGGGGCGGGAGACGGCGGCTCGAGGCGGCCTGCGGGCAACGGGCGGCTCGGGCTGCCTGCGGGGAACGGGCGGCTCGAGCTGGCCATGCGGGGAACGGGAGCGGCTCGTGCTGCCTGCGGGGAACGGGCGGCTCGAGCTGCCTGCAGGGGACGGGCGGCTCGTGCAGCCTGCGGAACGTGCGGCCCCTGCAGGGGAAGGGCGGCTCGTGCGGCCTGAGGAAGACGGGCGGCTCGTGCTGCCTGCGGGCAACGGGCGGCTCGTGCTGCTTGAGGAAGACGGGCAGCTCGAGCTGTCTGCGGGGGACGGCGGCTCGAGCTGCCTGCGGCTGGGCTTAGGTCGGTTCGAGGATCACGTGCTGAGCCCCAGGTCTCCGCGGCCCGATATCTATCTAAGTCCCAGTTAAAGTGAATGCTCCACATCTGAATATATTAAAGCGAGTTTGAGATATGATAAAACAAGTTCACTTACAACTACTGACATAGCTTTTAAGTAAAAAAGACTGCTCTAGACAGCAAAACTCTCTGTATCGTCAACTTGCTCCTCTACGCGTCATGGTTTGAAAACGTCATCATACCTTGCACAACATTGGTTGAGAGCTAATTAACGGCCGTTGTACCTGGAAATTGTGCTCACAGACACCAGCTATGAACACCTGGACAATGAAATTTTTACTGGCCTAAATCCCCACATGGCTTATGCAATGGTAGGATTTGAATGACGTTTTATGACGTCATGAATGCCAGGGTGTTTGAAATACTGTCCCCGATATACTTTTCCCCATTTTCGCGGCGTGTAGCTAATAAATTAGAAGGTCGTAGGTCCTAAGATCGACGGGATTATGAGCAGCACCGAAAATTCTTCCATATCGCTATTTCAGTTCAAAACCACATATAAATGTGAAACGCCCTTTAAATATTAGGCGCTTACAAAAACTTTGCACAAAAGCTAGTTTCTATCTTGATTTGAGTGGCGGAGATAAGCATGCTCCATCCGACCCGGCCAGCTGAATGTTCATGAATGGTACTCGATTACCAAGGGCTGTCCTACCATACAGAAGCCTACCACACCTGAAGCCCACCTGAAGCTTGACCTACCATTTCCTTTAGCTTTCAACTCGGCTTCACGTGCATTGCAGCTTCCTATCATGAGCAGTGCTATTTACCACTTGTCAGGTAACCAGCTGAGGTTCAGGCGGAGCTTCGGGGACCAATATCATTCATCGCTTTGTTTCGTGCCTAATCATGATTGCTTGCATCTGACTCATCTTTTAGTGAAGTAATAATGCAAATTGTCGAGTGGGTAGTCGCTTGGTATTCAGAGTTTTGCTTTTTACTTGTAAGTTGTGACCTATGATTTTTCGAGTGTATGACGTATGGCTAAGTTAACCCAGACAAACCATTATGCAGACAAAGAAGGGCTTTGTTATCCAGGCATTGGCTTTTAAATACTGCAAATTTTCTCATTTGTATTTTCTTAATTAAATACCAGTGGAAACTGTTGTCGAAATCGGAAATAATGTCCCCCAATTAGCAGAATTGTCGCCGGCCTGAACTCGTTCAGAAAGTGAAGCTCATTTTCTTCAACTTTGGCTGTAAATCAGTAGCATATCAGCACGGCTGACAAATATTTCAATCTGCTCGAAATGATCTAAAATGTGCTTAGTGGATTGCGAATAGATCCACACACTGCGCAATGAGACGAATCGGAACTGAAGCGCTGTACTGGGATACGAATTGACAATGAATCAATTTCCGAAACACGAACCCATGATTTCAATCTGATCCCAATCGTTCAGCAAGACTCATGAATCAGAAAAGAATCGATTCTGAATCTGAATCATCAAAATCTGAATCAATCACAGATTGGACAGTATGATATGCCGACCAATGCCAGCCTGCATCCCAGCAATCCATCTCAGTCCGTGCCAGGTCGCGTTGCACAGCCTTTTCCTGGACCATCCCCAACCACCTGACAGTTTCATACATTGGCCATTCTATTTTAGTCCACCCCAAGTGTTGTACAGCGCTTTCTCCTGATCCGTATCAGCGTGTACTACAACATCCTACCCCGATCCGTCCCAACTTACATAACAACGGCCCCATCGCGGCGGCCCACCCCAGCTTGCGTTACAGCAGGCTGCGTCACGCCGCTCGGCCCGTTCCCGCCGCTGCCTCGACGCCCTGTCCGGCCGTCGGCGTGGCGGCTATTGCGGCGCAACCATCTGCGCCGATCGGTCCATATTAGCCGGTGCTGCCGCGGCCTGCCGATCGGCCCGCACCAGCCGGCGGCCCAGCTCGGCCGTCCTTCGGCTCGCCGCGGTCGCAGACCGGCAGTGCAGCGCTGTCCGCCGACAGCGTGGCAGGAGATAAAGACCCCATTCATTACCACCTCGGCTGGCTCCATCACAGACCGGGGGGGGGGGGGGGGGGCAACGGGCACTAATCCTCTTTGCTTCATGCTTGGCTGCTGTTCGACCGGGCAGAAATGTAACGGACCATTCATCGCTCTCAGATCTTCAATGAGATCACGTATGAATGGCCGATGCTATCAAGCCTGTTTCCTACGCTGTTTTGTCATCGCATGGTTGCGAGGAAATTATGTGCATCAATTTTCATGCATGCCTTCGTATGAACACAGTATGCATAGGAATGCAAATCTTCCGAAAGTGAGAGGTACTGAGCGGAAGTTGAAAACGACACGCGAACTTGCCTCCATCCCAATGTCACATTTTTTACGCATCTCACCTCGCAACTCAAACCGAAACTGCACAATGAATCCAACCAAAAATCACAGCCGACATGCACTGCCAATCCAGACAGTTCCCAACCAGTTTAACCACCCACCGTATCGGAGGCCGCGCCAGCGCCGGTACACGTCATCGTGACGACGGTCCAGGTACTCGGCGCCCGTCAGCAGGCAGAGCACGAGCACGGCGGCGGCGCGGCGAGCCATGAGCGCACTCACATCCTCCCGGCGCGCACTGCTCACTCCGGCGCGGCGGCCGCGGCGCGACTGAGGCCGGCCGCTGGGGCCGCCCGGCTCCGCCAGGTGCCGCGCCGCCGGCCGGCGTCGGTCCGGCCCGAGCCGCCGCCGCTCAGGTGAGCCGATACCGGCCGAGACGGCGCAGGGCCCGGTTAGCTCGGGCGGCCTGCGGGCCGGCGTGTAGGGCTTACAGCTGGGACAGGATGAGCTCTCACTTACTGGATCTCCGGTTGTGTTTCGCTGTCAGCGCATTTTAAATCGTCAGCTAATGTTCACATCATTGCTATTGTTCCGTAAGCCCTGTCGTCTCGGCATCGCTCATCTCTCGCTTGACATACCCTCATTTACCGCGTCCCTGTCCCAGTCTTTCGGGATTAACCATCCTCGTCTTCCCCCTCTCTAGAATTCTCCCATCTCTCTCTTTTCTTTCAGCTTCTCGAGAGATAAGGCTCTCTCATAGCTCTCTAGCGGAGAGAGACGCTCTCTGACTCTCTCTCTGAGCGAAAAATCTCTCGTCTCTTTCTTCTCTCTCTCTCTCTATCCTCTCTCTCTCGTCTCTCGCAACCCACTCTCTCTCTCTCACTCTACTCATCTCTCTCTCTTCCTCTCTCTACTCTCTCTCTCTATCTCTCCCGCTCCTCACTCTCTCTCTCTTCATCTCTCTTCTCTCCCTCTCTCCTCTCTCTCTCTCTCTCCTCTCTCTCGCTATCTCATCCTCTCTCTCTCTCCCTCTCTCCTCTCTCTCTCTCTCTCTCTCTCTCTCTATCTGCCCCCGGTCTCTCTCACCATGCTCAGAACCGTGACAGCCGCGCGGCCGCCGTCGTTCATGTGACCCTGCCACCTTTGTGGTGCTGTGGTGCTGCCTGATCTGCCCAAGCCTTCGTGACGAATGTGCCACGTCACGGCCGTCACGTGACGAACGTGCCACGTCACGGCCGTCACCTCAACAGATGGCCGCGAGACGCGACAGAAAGCGACAAACTGAGCAGCAGCCCGGCGCCGCTGATGGAAACCAGCACCGAGCTCAGCGCTGCCGCTTCCAACCGGCCAGCGCACGCCGACGGACCACGGCTTATCCGATGCAATAATAAATCCCGCGGAGCCTGCGGTGGACAGAAGGCCTGTCACCATTTTCGTCGCCGTGTTCGGCCATAAATTCGGCGGGCGCTGGCTAGCCGGGCAATGAATCGGTCGGCGGCAGCGCCAGCGCCGCGCGGCCCCGGTGACAGGGCGGCGACCCTCCAGCGGCCCGAGATCGCCGCCGCCGCCGCCGCCGGCACAGACCTGGCAGATCAGGGTCGGCTGCTGCTGCAACGCAGCGCGCAGACGCGCCTCGGCTGCAGCGCTCAGGTCGGTTTGCATCGACTGGAAACGGCCGCCGGTGGATCAACGCACATGAGCGAAAGTGGCTCTGATGGTCGGGGTCGGCGATGTGCTTGCAGGAGATTTTGGTGCCTGGTGCTCGTCTTCAGTGGACTGACGGCATGCCCGCTGAGAAGTGTGACGCCCGTTGTTCACCTTCATTCATTGCTTAGATATAAAACTCGAATAGCATGTGTTGGTATCGTCTCTGTGATTCCTTCCTGACAGCCAGTCCGTTCAGAAACAGGGGCCCAGCCGCAGCTAAAAGTGGCAGGCGGGATTGTCGGGGTTTTAATGCAGTTTCGTTTTCCATACAACGTCCGTTGAAGCTCGATGTTAAACATTGCAAATTTGTAAAGACATGATTTCCGTTCAACCTACCAAGCGCGGTGAGACTTGTGCATGAGTAATGGCACGTCAGAAATGCACTTTGAATGGCGCTGGCGCCATTGTGCCGTGTTACATCGCAGGCACCGAGCTATCGGGTGATGGATATCGCGCCCGTAAACGGCTATTTGGCGGGCAGGACTGGCACGATTCGTGGCTACAAGCGGCAGCAGCAGACATCGACTCATGCCCATCGCAGGAAGAGTGCAGCGAAGAGGCAATAATTTTGGGTACAAGACCATGACAGGGACCAGAGGGATCAAATGTGTATAGCATCAATGGCAGGTGCGAGGAAGACTGGTGGAGGGTCACCGAAGCCCCCCGCCAACCTGGGACAACGCATAGCGACTGTCGGCAGGTTCCGAACGTTGAATGCTCCTCACTGAATACAAACGTAGGAAGCCCATCGCTTCCTAAACGCATCCTGCGTGACACCCCTATCCACGGAGCCCCTGCGCACGACCCTGTTTTCGACGGATGAGCCGATAGAGACGTCGCTCTGCTCCATCGGACCCGTATTAATCACCGCGAGATCTGAAGGCGCGGTGAAATCGGCCGCCGCCACCCAGCGGAGCGTGCGACAAATTCGGCCAGCCCCGTCCCTCGCCCTGTCCCGACCGCCGTCAGCTCGCCGATGATGAAATCGTTGCCGCCACCACAATGCCCAATCAGGCGGCCACTTTGAAGTCGGCTCTGTTTGCAGTGGTGTGTCGACGACCCGTATCGCACAGGCGGCCGGCCTTCGTTCAGCGTCGAGGGCCGGAGGGCGGCGGACGCGGACGAGTCAATTAAGGCCGCTTCGATCAGGAGGCTCCCTGCAATTGCGTGATGTTTTCGGCCGCCGCGCTGTCCGCAAACGGCTGGTGCGCGTATGACATCTGAGGCACGATCAGGTCTCGTTGGCTTCCTCGATGCAGCGGATCCCGTTCAGGCCGGGGTTTATGACAAGGAAGGGATAAAGACGGGGCCCGCCCTCGTGAAGGAGACGCCACAGGACCCCCTATCCCTGGCGTCCCTCTTCCTGGACGGGAGACGCACCCCGTCCCTGGGCGGCCGCGCTGTGTGGCGTCACTGTGACGCGGCCAGTGACGCCGGCCCGCACCCAACCGGGCGGCGACCTTGCGCCAGCCGGACCCCCGCCCCCAAATATGGCAGTCCGCCGCCCGCTAAGGGGGCCGAGTGCACCGGCGGCATCCCCAAAACCGGTGGTGCGGCGCACGTGGCGCACCACGTCCGTATTTGGGTGCGCCGCATCGGGTACACGGCGGGCTGGTCTCCACCCCGGTGTGATCACCGCACAGGTGTACCGATGTGGAACGGAAGCGATGGGTAGGGCTCGTAGTACACGCGGGGACGCAGGTTCGTACCAATAGAGGGCTCACACTTAGTGGAGGAAGGAGCTGCAGCTCACGGACGCGTCATGTGAGCCACATATGTCAAGTTTCGGTGTTATGTTAGGCCTGCATGCAGCGTTGTTGTGACGCTAATACGCTTTCCCGCATGGAGATGCAGGCCCCTGAATGCTTGTCAGCGAGGACACAAGTCAGCTTATGACGCGGCAGGTGAAGATGCTGGTCGATGCTGAAGTGCAAAGGCTCAAACGTGAATTGGTGCCTTCAGGGCAGAACGTTATGCAGGGCATTTGTGCGAGCTTTATTTCCTTTTTTGTACACGACATTAGATGCCAAACGTATTGCACATATTCGTGTCATGCCTTGTCGCTCCATAATTTACATTTCATAGGACTTCGCATATAGCTACAATGCCAAACGGCAAAGTATATGCATCTTAGTGCAACGTGCGCACAAAAACTCATCCCAGCATAACTGCATTCACAATTCATGCGTTCACTTCTTCGCATTATCATCCTCATATGCATTGTTCTCCGCACGTACATTCCTTCGTATACATAACTTTTGCATGTACTGGCCGCCCTCTCTATCACACTTGTTCGCATGCGCATTCTGCATCACTTATGTGCATGATTACAGTTTCCTCGGTCATGCTTCTTCACAGGTATGCATCTCTGCAGTGCAACGTTGTTTTTTCAGTACAACTACCCTAATTTAATTATAAAGAATTGCATTCCTGTACGAGGAGTTGGGGGTTGGAAACCTTCGTTGCACACGCATATTTGTGGACAAAGATTTATGTGCAAAGTGGTGTCATAGAGAAACGTTTTGCCTACAAATGAATAAGGTGCGATGCTTTTTGTCCAGCCCCAGCGTTTTGTTCGCCGCTATCTTGTGTGTACTATGAAACACGGCATGGGCGCAAAAAAATGCAAAAAGTCTATCGTTACGCAGAACCTCCTGCGGTGTGAGTAAGCGGGGTGGGTGAGTGTAAAGTTTTTGTTCACTATGTCACACCAGGCTGATATCCTGAACTTCTGGAAGCGATTAGGTTTGCCAACGCTCTCACAGGGGACTATTTTCGTCCCCATGATGAAAAACTGGGCCACGGTATAAAGCGGGGCAACGAAGCGTGCTGTGGTATCCTTCGAACCTAGAAAGCTGTTACAGTCCTCTCTCATCACACGGGACACAGACGGGTGTAGCTCCGCCGTGGTGAGCTGCCTTTCAGTAAACAGAGGGTTCCCACTCCGCGCGATGACCTGCTCCGGAACGGTGAGGTGTCGGTCCCGGTGAGTGAGCAGCCCCCGGCCACCGGAACGGTGAGGTGTCGGTCCCGGTGAGTGAGCAGCCCCCGGCCACCGAACGGTGAGTGAGGGTCGGTCCCGGTGAGTGAGCAGCCCCGGCCACCGGAACGGTGAGGTGTCGGCCCGGTGAGGTGAACAGCCCCCCGGCCACCGGAACGGTGAGGTGTCGGTCCCGGTTGAGTGAGCAGCCCCCCGGCCACCGGAACGGTGAGGTGTCGGTCCCGGTGAGTGAACAGCCCCGGCCACCGGAACGGTGAGGTGTCGGTCCCGGTGAGTGAGCAGCCCCCGGCCACCGGAACGGTGAGGTGTCGGTCCCGGTGAGTGAGCAGCCCCCCGGCCACCGGAACGGTGAGGTGTCGGTCCCGGTGAGTGAGCAGCCCCCCGGCCACCGGAACGGTGAGGTGTCGGTCCCGGTGATGTGAACAGCCCCCCGGCCACGGAACGGTGAGGGTGTCGGTCCCGGTGAGTGAGCAGCCCACGGCCACCGGAACGGTGAGGTGGTCCCGGTGAGTGAGCAGCCCCCGGCCACCGGAACGGTGAGGTGTCGGTCCCGGTGAGTGAACAGCCCCCCGGCCACCGGAACGGTGAGGTGTCGGTTCCCGGTGAGTGAGCAGGCCCCCGGCCACCGGAACGGTTGAGGTGTCGTCAACAGCTGTGACTGATGGCCCGGCACGAAGGTTGGTGTCGGCCCTCGCCACACGGAAGGACGTGGTCACGGCACGAGGTGTCGGCCCCCGCCACACGGGACGTGGGTCGGCACGAGGTGTGTGTTAGGTCCGGATACACAGGAAACTTTGGTCGGCACGACGGTTTTTGTCGGGCCCCCGCCCAACACCTGGACGTGGTCGGCACGAGGCGGTTTTGTTTCAGTCCGGTACACGGAGGAAACGTTGGTCCGGTCATGAGGTGTCGGCCCCGCCATACCGGGACGCGGTCGGCCCACCCCGCACTGTCGTGCGTTGTGGGCCGCTGGCGCAGGCGAGCCGAATAAGCCCGCTATCGCTGATACAGCGGCCGTTGTCAATACAGCCGCATCAAAGGTCCGGCCGCACAGGTCAGCGACCGCGCCGGCGTGCTGTCACTGGAGCACACAGCCCTGCCGGCGGCCCAGCTGAGCTGGCCACACAGGTCAGCGACCGCGCCGGTGAGCTGTCACTGGAGCACGCAGCCCTGCCGACGGCCCAGCTGAGCCAGCCGGCTGGAGATGCGCTCCGTCGCGTCTCCGCGGCTGTTGTCCGGAAGTGTTCGATGTGGTGCTGGTAACGTCGAATGGAAGATGTGCATGTGAATCTGTTGTTTCCATAACGGAGCGAATCGTATAAAAGAGCCAGTACGCCGTAAGGCTTATATAAAATTGCTTAGCTTATGATCGCTTATTTCGTAAAAATTGGCAGTGAGTCCTAACACTACATAATGGCCCAAGCGTCCTAAGGCTCACACTATAATCACGAGCTTAATGAGGTCATTTCCGTCTTTTGCTCAGCTTTTGGGAACCCACTTCACTGAAAACGGATTAACAACAGACATCCGTCCCGGAAGCGGATCGTCTAAGAGTGCAGTGGGGACGGACTTATAATGAACATCACGCCCATGATGAAATACCGGCATTCCATTTCAACATCCCCGGCCACCATTGCCGACAGCCTTTACTCCACGGTTCGAAGTGGCCACCGGAGCGAGGCTCACATCACCATATCAATCGCCAAGGCTGGGCAGGCGAGCGTGCGCCTGCACCCTGCACAATTCAGCTGCGCCGGGCAGCCTTCGCCTTCTCCCGAGTCATGCGCCAAGCGGCGCGCGGGCGAGGGGCAGAGGCCGGGGGGCCTGGGCAGCTTCGCCTTCTCCCGAGTCATGCGCTGGGGCGCAGGCGAGGGGCAGCGGCCGGGGGCCCTGGGCAGCCTTCTCCTTCTCCTGAGTCATGCGCCAGCGGCGAGGGCGAGGGGCAGAGGCCGGGGGGCCTGGGCAGCCTTCGCCTTCTCCCGAGTCATGCGCAGCGGCGCGGGCGAGGGGCAGAGGGCCGGGGGGCCTGGGCAGCCCTTCTCCTTCTCCCGAGTCATGCGCCAGCGGCGGGGGCGAGGGGCAGAGGCCCAGGGGGAGGGGCGCCTGGGCAGCCTTCGCCTTCTCCCGAGTCATGCGCCAGCGGCGCGGCGAGGGGCAGAGCCGGAGGGGGGGGGGGGGGGGGGGCGGGCAGCCTTCGTCTTCTCCCGAGTCATGCGCCAGCGGCGCAGGCGAGGGGCAAGGCCCGGGACGCCCCGGGCAGCCTTCGCCTTCTCCCGAGTCATGCGTCTTGGGGCGCGGGCGAGGGGCAGAGTCTGGTGGGGGGGGGGGGGGTTGGCACCCGGATATCTTTTACCTTCTTCCGAGTCATACGCCAGGGCACGCACGGGCGATTGGGCAGAGCCGGGCGGGGGGGGGGGGGGGGCGCCTGGGACAGTCTATACCTTCTCCCGAGTCATGCGCCAGGGGCGCCGATGAGGATAGAGTCTGAGGGAGGAGAGGGGGGGGGGGGAGGCGCCCGAGGCAGCATTCGTCTTCTCCCGAGTCATGCGCCAGCGGCGGGGGCGAGGGGGGCAGAGGGACGGGGGGGGGTGGGACGGAGGGTCTTCCTGCATGCCGGCGGCCGTCCGAGCCGCTGTCACGTGCCCAAGGGCATCGCCGCCGCCGCTGCGGCTGCTCATCGGTGGAAATAGCGTCGATTAATTTTGTCGAGTGTCGTCCGCCGGCCGGCAGCGTCCAGCGCCCCCGGCGGTGGGGCGGGCGGAACCACCAGGTGATGCCACTCGTGGCGACCGGGGCCGGGCTGAGCCGCCCGGAAAATATCGGCTTTGATGCTGGGTACTACTGACGACTGAACAGGCTCCGAATGTGCACACACACACACACACACCACCACAACACACACACACACACACCACACACACCACCACTACACACCAACACACACACACCACACACCACACACAGCACACACACACACCACACGCACGCACACACACACCACACACACACACACACAACACAACACACACACACAACACAACACACACACACACACACACACCACACACACACACACACACACACACACACACCACACAACACACCACACACACACGAGGAGCAATATATATATATCACAAAGACACAATGGGAACACTATTTTCACAATACATCAGAAGTGCTGACCGCCCACCACCTAGCAGCTCAAGAGTTCTGCAAGAATTTGTCTGTCTGTTTAAGGCCGGAGAGAGTTCGTTAATGAATATGCTTGAGACCAACTAGGACATCTCGAAAAACACCTTGAAGAACGGTCTGGCTTAAAATTCACACAACAGAGCAGTGTGCAAAACGTAATACCCTTTCTTGACGTAGCTGTCGATGGACAAGGACAACGATTCAAAACGACTGTATACCGAAAAACGACTAACAACGGACGGTGCTTAAATGCTGACAGTGAGTGTCCTCGACACTACAAAATTAGCGTCATAAGGTCCTTTCTTCGACGCGAGCCTTTAAGCACTGCTCTGATTGGACAGGACTACATTCAGAATTGTCACGAATCAAACAGATCTTGGTGAACAACGGTTTTTTCAAATTCTGACATTGAAAACGAGACACAAACGACGTATGACAAGACACTTTGACAGCAAACCAAGGCAAGACATCCAACCGACCGTCAAACTGTACTCTCAAAACCAAATGACATCTGCTCACAAGTAGGACGAAAAAGCTTTACGGGAAATTATCTCTCAATACGTTAAAGGCAAAAACGACCACAAAATAGACATTGTCATTTACTATTGTAATAAGAAATATTGAACTTTCTTATGGGAAACAGCCCCGACAAAACCCGACAAACTGAAACGCACCAATGTAGTGTATCAATTCCAATGCAACACATCGAAGGCGGCAAACTTCATCCCATACACTACATTGGTGTGACCACAACGACACTCTCACGACGCCTGACAATGCACTTACGTGACGGGGCACCTCTGGACCACATGCGACAGGAAACGACATGACATTGACACGACAACAACGACAGACAGCACTGCATTTTACGGACGTGCAGTTACAGAGAAGACGCCTTCAAATTGGGAAAAGCAATTCATCATAACGAACTCTCTCCGGCCTTTCTTAAACAGACAGATAAATTCTTGCAGAACTCTTGAGCTATAGGTGGTGGGGGTGAGCACTATATTATATATATATATATATATATATATATTATATATATCTCTCTCTCTCTCTCTCTCTCTTCCTCTCTCTCTCCTCATCTCTATATCCTCTCTCTCTCCCTATTCTCTCTCTCTCTCTCCTCCTCTCTCTCTCTCTCTCTCTCTCTCTCTCTCTCTCTCTCTCTC
>NW_023596225.1:29342164-29382223 GCF_011947565.3 Pollicipes pollicipes | reverse complement strand
TAATGCTCTGACGGCGGGACGACGGCCGGTCCCGGGCAGCGTGTTGCCGTCTGGACTGTCGGACAGCCGCAGCCAGGGGCAGGGATGTGACAGGCATGCCTGCTCCCACGACACAGGTCACGCGGCAGCCAGGAGCAGGATGTGACAGGCACACCTGCTACCACGGCACAGATCGCGCCGCAGCCAGCGGCAGGGATGTAACAGGCATGCCTGCTCCCGCCGCACAGGTCACGCGGCAGCCAGTAGCAGCGTTGTGACGGGTACACCTGCTACCGCGGCACAGATCGCGCCGCAGCCAGGGGCGGGGATGTGACAGGCACACCTGCTCCCGCGGCACAGGTCACGCCGCAGCCAGCGGCAGGGATGTGACAGGCACACCTGCTCCCACCGCACAAGTCACGCCGCAGCCAGCGGCAGGGATGTGACAGGCATGCCTGCTCCCACGGCACAGGTCACGCGGCCAGCTGCGGGGCGGGCGCAGCTAACCCATGGCATGGGTGATGCGGCCGGCTACATGACGGCACAGCCAGTCTGCGTGACCGGTGAGCCACCAGCTTTATGACAAGCACAGCCATGCCCGTGTGACAAATGGCAGGTGACGTCACCAGGTAGCCAGTTGCATAGCAGAACGGGTACGGCCATCCATGTGACAGTGACATGACCGGCTGCGTGGTTGACGTGGCCATCTGTATGGCGAGGACGGCTTTGCTTCTGTGACGAGTCAGCGCGGTCATTTTGAGCGTAGGAGTACTTATTGACGTGTGCAGCTGCCAGAGGTGAGTGGGTTTGTCATTGTGGGACGGATGATGGTCGCCGTTGGCACTGGTCCTACGACAGGCGATGGTCCTGTTGCTACTGGCCATGCAAAAGTATATGCGGGTTTTCTGACAGGAAGCGAGGACCCTGCAAAAGATGACGAAGATCTTGTCACAGGTGGCGAGGATCCTGCGCAGGTAATAAGTGTTCTGCGGCAGTGATCAATAATTAGGTGGCAATTTTCGACAACTTGTGACGGGTTCGGGTCTCCTGTGACAGATGCGGTGCTTCCTGTGACGGGTGCCGATAATCTGGTGGCGGGTGGCGGGGTCTCCTGTGACACGTGCCGGGTCTCCTGTGACAGGTGACGGGTTTCTTCCCAAGGGCGATGGGTCTCCTGTGGACGGGTGATGGGTCTGCTGCGACGAGTGCCGGGTCTCCTGTGACAGGTGCCGGATCTTCCTGCGACGAGGGCCAGGTCTCCGTGACAGGTGCCGAGAGTCTTGTGATGGGTGACGAGTCTCCCGTGACAAGTACCGGGTCTCCCTGTGACAGCTGACGGGTCTTCTACGACGAGAGCCAGGTCTCCTGTGACAGGTGCCAGAGATTCTGCAGCAGGTGCCACGGGAGATGACCGGCGAGCCCGGGCGACATGACGGATTCGTCACCGCGATGGGAAAGGCCGTCAATCATCGACAGGGCGGATGGCGCGATGTGAATCTGTCCGGCAGGCCATCAGCCTGTCAAGCCGCCGGCCAAACTCGCAGGATGCGTCTGCAGGCTGTGCCTCCAGCAGCTTCAGCCAGCCACTGTCGCGCCGTGGCGAGCGGGGGCAAAACGTTTGGTGGGGCTCAGCTTTGTGGGTTGGCAAGGAGTCCACAGCAGCAGGTATACGCTTTCCGACTCAGTTGGGGGATTCACTCCCCATCCACAGACTTTGAGAAGAAAGTGGGCTAAATCTGTGAAAAAACGATTGCTGGCGTATTTACGATTCGGTTTTTGTCATTTTTTTCACTGCTTAGCGCCCCCCCCCCCCCCCGCTCTTTCTACGCACACACCAACTAATTTTGCGAAACTACGCCTCTGCACAAAGGCGTCGCTTTTCATCGATGCGTCTTCGGTTTCGGTGACTGGGTCACGTCATGCACGTAGCACACATAAGCAGCAACCAACGCACATTCATTCAGTCCGGCTAAAAGTAAAAGTGCCCTTGTTGACCTTGTTGCTGAGTGACACTGCTCTTGTTGACCCGCATCTTGAAGGCTCTATCGTTGCTCGCAAAATCGCTGAGGTTTTGATAGGCTACAACCAGATAAAACCGTCACCAGATAAAACCGTCTCCCGTCCTTGCTTTTAGTCTTCGGCAGCCGCGCCCGCTTTAGCCGGCTTTAGTCATGGCCATGGCCGGGCGTGGGATTTCGCTGCGCTGTCCACTGGTGACGAAGACAGACAGGCAGGCAACTCCCAACTCCCTGGCAATTTAGCGTCAACTCCGTGGACGCAGGCCAGACAAATTATTTTAAAGGGTTATCGCTCTCCCCCCTTCCCTCCTCAACTTGAAGGACTTCCCATCGTCTGGGTGAAGGTGGACAATTACCAGTTACCCGGGCGGTAGGAACTGCAATATTGCACGAGGGCTGAAGCACGAGTCGTGCCATGGGGTGGTCGCGCGGTGCTTGATGCACAATTCACGATACAAATAGGGAATATCTTCGGAATCGAATGGCTACCGTTATCGAATCGATGACATGTAAACAAAGCCAAGTTGATTTACGACCCATTCGTGATGAACTGCATTGAAAATATTCCTATCATGAGGCTCCGCCAGGCTATGTATAAGCTCACACGGTCGATGTATTCGTTTACGGAATAACGAAAGGAGATTTATGGGATCTATCAGCGAAGGCATGAATGTTGAGAGATTGATTGCATATTCGCCGGCTTATTACCATCGCTGAACGGTCTTCCGCACGAACGATGAAGCGTGTCATACACGCTGCTGATCGATCCCTTCCCACAGAGAGCACGAGGCTCACGGTGTGCTGACGTTACCACCTGGGCACCACCGACGACGCAGCCACTGGAGGCCGGCGCGCCCCTGGGTCTGTCTGAGATGAGCCGCACCAGCTGGAAGGCGCTGGCCCAGAGAAACGATCGCGGTCGCGTTTATCTCCGTGTTTATTCCGGGCTGGACCAGCTAACAAACAGTCTGGAGGACGCTGGCGGGCTCCGACCTCCCGAGTCGTCCCCTCCCCGGTGGTGCGCCCGCCAATGAGGGCGCTCGCTGGCCCGGCGGGCGTCCCGCCATTTGACCCGGCCGCCCGTCTGAATGGGCCGGCTTCGGGAATCAGACGGCAGCGCTCTCAGCTGGCGCCAGACGTTCGGGACTGAACGGCGCCGGCTCTAGTGCCGGAGGGGCACTGCGTGCCCGGTGCCCGAGTGGTCGGCGCCGGTGTCGCGCCCGGCACCCGCGCCCGGTGCCACGTGGAGCCGGTGTCGCTCGGAGCCCGGCGCGGGTGTCGCGCCTGGCAACCGCGCCCGATGCCGCCCGGGGCCGGTGTCGCTCGGGGCTGTTGTCGCTCGGGCCGGTGTCGCCCGGGGCCGGTGTCGCTCGGGGCCATTGTCGCTCGGGGCCGGTGTCGCTCGGGGCCGGTGTCGCTCGGGGCCGGTGTCGCTCGGGGCCATTGCCGCTCGGGGCCGGTGCCGCTCGGGGCCGGTGTCGCTCAGGGGCCAGTGCCGCTCGGGGCCGGTGCCGCTCGGGGCCGGTGTCGCTCGGGCCGGTGTCACTCGGGGCCGTTGCCGCTCGGGGCCGGTGTCGCTCGGTGCGTTATTAGCTCGGGCTCCATGCAGAGGGACTAATTGACCCAGCGCCACAGATCCAAATGAAAAAGCGTTCTAGGGCAGCGTGTAGAAACGCCGTCCAAAGTGAAGGCAACACCTTAGCAGTTCTTTCGCAGCCTATGTTTAGTATTTAGGTATAAATCTGTGGTTACGAATGGTGAAACACACCAAAACTCATGGCATATGACCTTCTGCCACCGCTCGTGTCCTATCCTTCATTGGCTATCATCTTCCCACGCTACGGTAGTGAGGCTTTAGATAGTCATCGCCGTGTCCACATCAATTTACGACTTATCCGCGCATTCCACTGAACGTGATCGTAAAAGGCCAGGCAACACGAATTAGGATTGATTTTGATTAAAAAGATGCGGGTGCAAACGGCTTGCAGGGCCTGACAATCTCAGATGTTATGTAAGTGGTCGAAGCTACGTATGCCACGTCTGAGTTGTATACTAAATCGGAACGAAATATAATATATTATGATAGAGTATTCTGGGAAATTTGTTTACTATGATGGATTGAACAGTAGTGCATATCATTTGTGACAAACGCAGACTGGTGCTACTGTGGGGTGGATTTCAAGTAGGTGACTTGGTGGACAATAATTTAATCAGTTGATGGCTCTGGTGATACCCTTATAACATTATTCCCTGCAAAAAATGCTTCTGCACACATCTCCTCTATGCCATTAAAGCACCTTTGCGTACATCTCTTTCACATCGTATGCTCTTCCTGCCCTCCTCCTCCAAGACCCTGTGAACGGTACGCATCACCTCTGAGACGATATCAGGAAACACCTGAGCTAGCTTAAGCAGAGGACGTCTCTACCTGAGTTGCCCTCCTAGAGTACAAATGGCTCAAACCAGGTGATTTGCCGAATGCAAAATATCAAACAGTTACGTGGAGGATAATCATCGCGGTAATGAGGAACCATGGAGAAATGGATTGAGTAACCGTGCTAGAGGATGTCTGAAGTACGGCCTGTCAGCTGGGCGCATAATGACCATTGCAGTCAACGCGCCCGAAAACACCAATAAGACGCGCCCGAAAACACCAATAAACAACAAGCAGGCTGTCAGTGTCCCGGGTCAAACGATCCGAGTCCATACATTGAAGGTGAGAAAGCCGTTTCCCAACCGCACGTCGCTTTTCCACGTCAGCATTGCGAAGTGAGCCTTCTGCTTAGTGTCGTTCTCTGACCGGTATCTTCATCGTTGCAGTTCGCCCCAAATGTCGGCACACCGGTCGTCGCTTCAGCCATTGAGGTGGATGCCCCGCGGGAGGAATCCATCGCTCCTCATTGATGTCATGATACGATGCTCGTTGCTGTTACACGCGGTGTTAACCATAGCCGCATTTTGACATCCGTTTGGAGTCAGAGGCTTTACGAAACCAACGACCTCTGGCCATACCACTGCGATACATATCCGAACCTGAGCACGTGAGACTAGAGGCCGCTCCCCATCTCATGATGCTGCCAGCTCTCCTCAGGGATTGACAGGTTACCCGTGGATATACCGGGGAGATTCACAGCTCAACTGACCAGGGGCGACTCGGATCGTCCGGAGGCTCGGCTCATGCTCCCTCGGGAACGCTCTAGACCAGCCAGGGGCGCCCCTGACCCGCCGAGGGCGCCCCGCGGACCCGGGCCGACCTACCGACGACCCGCTCGCTCACTTGATATGGATGAGACGGTCCGGATGGTCGGCGCGCTGTCATAATACATCACGGCAGCTATAAACACGCTGCCCGGCGGGCGCGGCACCTTGTTAACG
Organism: Pollicipes pollicipes; assembly: GCF_011947565.3. Lineage (NCBI taxonomy): Eukaryota > Metazoa > Arthropoda > Thecostraca > Pollicipedomorpha > Pollicipedidae > Pollicipes > Pollicipes pollicipes. The sequence continues at coordinate 29,376,851 of NW_023596225.1, read as the reverse complement.
GAAGGGTGTAATCTGCATGTTGGCCGGCACCCGGCCTGGCATCATGCACGCACCCGAGCTGGCGGGGTGGGGTCTCGCGCGTCCGGCGCTGCCGCGAGGCGCAGCTAGGGTGGGTGGGGAGGGAGGGGTCACCGGTGGGAGGGATGCGCCGTGGGTACCGGACAGGAAGTGGGCGGGCCGGTGATGACGGCGCGCGTCGAGTGGAGGTGAGATAGCGAGGGCGCGATACGGCGTGGAGTGGCCGCGGCGACTGCGTGGGCAGCGGCGCCGCGCGGAAGTAGCGTCCGGGCCCGGGGGCAGAGTCCGCCTGACGTCAGAGGTCGCGCTCAGGAGGTGACGCGCTGTCGGCGGCCCATCCCACCCGGGCGGATCGCACGGTGGCTGACTCTGCAGCCTTGGGCGGCGTGACGGGCGCGATCCCGGTTGACAGCGGTCTGTCGGTCCGGCGCCGCCGTCTCAACAGTTACGGTGGTCCGTCCCGTGGGAACGGGCCGCCTGGGACGGGCGCTCCCCGGCCGCCGCCGCCGCCGACGCTGTTTGTCCTCGCGCCCGGGGCCGAGGGCGCACATGCTTCACGACTGTTTTCGGACGTCAGTCTCGCGGCGCCGCCAGTGAAGAGCGAGGCTTGTCGCGCCGCGATACCGGCGCACCACGCGGCGTTACTGTCCAAACCAGCGTCACGTGTCTGATGAACAGCCCGCCGGAGCGCCAGCGGCTCTGGAGCGAAACACGGACCGCTGGCGTCGTGTTTGGAGCTAATGCGCTCGCAGAGGCAGGTAATCGTAAATTGCCTCCCGTGAGCTTCTGCGATGCATAACTTGTGTGGCGTTCGGCTGGACGAGAGCCCGTCACGAGAGATTGGCCTCCAGCGCGGCCGGCGCGGCGCCACATCGGATCAGAGGTACGCCCGATGCCTATCCGTGCCTGTTTTAGTGCCGTAACGCCGGCGTCGCCCCGCCGGTCACAGTCTTGCGTCACATCAGATGGCAGCAGCGGCGCCGGCCCCGCGCGGCCGACGCTTGTCTGGTGGGTCTCTGGCCGGGGCGGACCAGGGCCTGGAGTCCCGCTATCGCGTGTGTCTACATGGAGCGGCTCTGGCCAGGCCTCGCCGTCTGCGGGGGGCCCCGCACGCCCACGCGTGCGTCGTCCAGGCGCGGGGGGGGGGCGGGGGGGGGCTGCGCGTGGACGACGAGCGATTATCGCGGTTTGTGGGTGCGTGGGTGCGTGTTTGAATGCTGCACGATACAACAGTCCTGGGTTTAGGAACAGTCGGAGACAGAACCGTACATTATATCTCGATGGTAACGGAGTTGACAGTTTCATAGTTGCTTTTTTGGATGCAATTGTGTTAGTTTGCATGGGGTTTAGCCAAAGATGGCCGATCCAATTCGTCTTTTGCCATCTTTTTCAATCGTCAAGCGGCGCTCTTGCAGGTAATGACGTTCATAGATGCGCAATCAATTCACAAATAAGAATAACGCAGGTGAAATGCTTACTTAAATCCGCATGGCGGAAGCCACATCTGAACAAATCGCACGCGCGGAGAAACAAAGACCCGTCTCAGCCACCCCAGCGCTGCCGGTGTCCACCCCGATCCCCCGCCGTGAGCCGCGTATCGGGTGACCGTGTCAGGACCTCTGCAGGACCGCGGCCGGCCACATGATCCGTCGCGGGCCGCCGGTGGCCGCCGACCTGACCATTGTATTCAAATCGGACCCGCTGGGCCGCCGACCACGCAGAGACGCACGGCGGGCTAATGAAGCGCGGACCGCGGTCGAGGGCCGGCTCGGGCCGCGACGCGCGCCTCCCGCCTGTTGATACACGCCGTAAACAAAGCCTCGCTCTCACCCAAATCGGCGTCCTATTTGGTTACACGGCTGTCCGCCGGCCGCCGCCGCCCGGGAGATGCGCTCGTCCGCGGGGAACGGGCGGCTCGTGCTGCCTGCAGGGGACGGGCGGCTCTTGCTGCCTGCGGGGGAACGGGCGGCTCTTGCTGCCTGCGGGGGACGGGCGGCTCTTGCTGCCTGCGGGCAACGGGCGGCTCGTGCTGCCTGAGGAAGACGGGCGGCTCGAGCTGCCTGCGGGCAACGGGCGGCTCGAGCTGCCTGCAGGGGACGGGCGGCTCTTGCTGCCTGCGGGCAACGGGCGGCTCGAGCTGCCTGCAGGGGACGGGCGGCTCGTGCTGCCTGCGGGAGACGGGCGGCTCGAGCTGCCTGCGGGCAACGGGCGGCTCGTGCTGCCTGCGGGGAACGGGCGGCTCGAGCTGCCTGCGGGGAACGGGCGGCTCGTGCTGCCTGCGGGGAACGGGCGGCTCGAGCTGCCTGCAGGGGACGGGCGGCTCGTGCAGCCTGCGGGGAACGTGCGGCTCGAGCTGCCTGCAGGGGACGGGCGGCTCGTGCTGCCTGCGGGGGACGGGCGCCTCGAGCTGCCTGAGGAAGACGGGCGGCTCGTGCTGCCTGCGGGCAACGGGCGGCTCGTGCTGCTTGAGGAAGACGGGCAGCTCGAGCTGTCTGCGGGGAACGGACGGCTCGAGCTGCCTGCGGCTGGGCTTAGGTCGGTCGAGGATCACGTGCTGAGCCCCAGGTCTCCGCGGCCCGATATCTATCTAAGTCCCAGTTAAAGTGAATGCTCCACATCTGAATATATTAAAGCGAGTTTGAGATATGATAAAACAAGTTCACTTACAACTACTGACATAGCTTTTAAGTAAAAAAGACTGCTCTAGACAGCAAAACTCTCTGTATCGTCAACTTGCTCCTCTACGCGTCATGGTTTGAAAACGTCATCATACCTTGCACAACATTGGTTGAGAGCTAATTAACGGCCGTTGTACCTGGAAATTGTGCTCACAGACACCAGCTATGAACACCTGGACAATGAAATTTTTACTGGCCTAAATCCCCACATGGCTTATGCAATGGTAGGATTTGAATGACGTTTTATGACGTCATGAATGCCAGGGTGTTTGAAATACTGTCCCCGATATACTTTTCCCCATTTTCGCGGCGTGTAGCTAATAAATTAGAAGGTCGTAGGTCCTAAGATCGACGGGATTATGAGCAGCACCGAAAATTCTTCCATATCGCTATTTCAGTTCAAAACCACATATAAATGTGAAACGCCCTTTAAATATTAGGCGCTTACAAAAACTTTGCACAAAAGCTAGTTTCTATCTTGATTTGAGTGGCGGAGATAAGCATGCTCCATCCGACCCGGCCAGCTGAATGTTCATGAATGGTACTCGATTACCAAGGGCTGTCATACCATACAGAAGCCTACCACACCTGAAGCCCACCTGAAGCTTGACCTACCATTTCCTTTAGCTTTCAACTCGGCTTCACGTGCATTGCAGCTTCCTATCATGAGCAGTGCTATTTACCACTTGTCAGGTAACCAGCTGAGGTTCAGGCGGAGCTTCGGGGACCAATATCATTCATCGCTTTGTTTCGTGCCTAATCATGATTGCTTGCAACTGACTCATCTTTTAGTGAAGTAATAATGCAAATTGTCGAGTGGGTAGTCGCTTGGTATTCAGAGTTTTGCTTTTTACTTGTAAGTTGTGACCTATGATTTTTCGAGTGTATGACGTATGGCTAAGTTAACCCAGACAAACCATGATGCAGACAAAGAAGGGCTTTGTTATCCAGGCATTGGCTTTTAAATACTGCAAATTCTCTCATTTGTATTTTCTTAATTAAATACCAGTGGAAACTGTTGTCGAAATCGGAAATAATGTCCACCAATTAGCAGAATTGTCGCCGGCCTGAACTCGTTCAGAAAGTGAAGCTCATTTTCTTCAACTTTGGCTGTAAATCAGTAGCATATCAGCACGGCTGACAAATATTTCAATCTGCTCGAAATGATCTAAAATGTGCTTAGTGGATTGCGAATAGATCCACACACTGCGCAATGAGACGAATCGGAACTGAAGCGCTGTACTGGGATACGAATTGACAATGAATCAATTTCCGAAACACGAACCCATGATTTCAGTCTGATCCCAATCGTTCAGCAAGACTCATGAATCAGAAAAGAATCGATTCTGAATCTGAATCATCAAAATCTGAATCAATCACAGATTGGACAGTATGATATGCCGACCAATGCCAGCCTGCATCCCAGCAATCCATCTCAGTCCGTGCCAGGTCGCGTTGCACAGCCTTTTCCTGGACCATCCCCAACCACCTGACAGTTTCATACATTGGCCATTCTATTTTAGTCCACCCCAAGTGTTGTACAGCGCTTTCTCCTGATCCGTATCAGCGTGTACTACAACATCCTACCCCGATCCGTCCCAACTTACATAACAACGGCCCCATCGCGGCGGCCCACCCCAGCTTGCGTTACAGCAGGCTGCGTCACGCCGCTCGGCCCGTTCCCGCCGCTGCCTCGACGCCCTGTCCGGCCGTCGGCGTGGCGGCTATTGCGGCGCAACCATCTGCGCCGATCGGTCCATATTAGCCGGTGCTGCCGCGGCCTGCCGATCGGCCCGCACCAGCCGGCGGCCCAGCTCGGCCGTCCTTCGGCTCGCCGCGGTCGCAGACCGGCAGTGCAGCGCTGTCCGCCGACAGCGTGGCAGGAGATAAAGACCCCATTCATTACCACCTCGGCTGGCTCCATCACAGACCGGGGGGGGGGGGGGGGGGCAACGGGCACTAATCCTCTTTGCTTCATGCTTGGCTGCTGTTCGACCGGGCAGAAATGTAACGGACCATTCATCGCTCTCAGATCTTCAATGAGATCACGTATGAATGGCCGATGCTATCAAGCCTGTTTCCTACGCTGTTTTGTCATCGCATGGTTGCGAGGAAATTATGTGCATCAATTTTCATGCATGCCTTCGTATGAACACAGTATGCATAGGAATGCAAATCTTCCGAAAGTGAGAGGTACTGAGCGGAAGTTGAAAACGACACGCGAACTTGCCTCCATCCCAATGTCACATTTTTTACGCATCTCACCTCGCAACTCAAACCGAAACTGCACAATGAATCCAACCAAAAATCACAGCCGACATGCACTGCAAATCCAGACAGTTCCCAACCAGTTTAACCACCCACCGTATCGGAGGCCGCGCCAGCGCCGGTACACGTCATCGTGACGACGGTCCAGGTACTCGGCGCCCGTCAGCAGGCAGAGCACGAGCACGGCGGCGGCGCGGCGAGCCATGAGCGCACTCACATCCTCCCGGCGCGCACTGCTCACTCCGGCGCGGCGGCCGCGGCGCGACTGAGGCCGGCCGCTGGGGCCGCCCGGCTCCGCCAGGTGCCGCGCCGCCGGCCGGCGTCGGTCCGGCCCGAGCCGCCGCCGCTCAGGTGAGCCGATACCGGCCGAGACGGCGCAGGGCCCGGTTAGCTCGGGCGGCCTGCGGGCCGGCGTGTAGGGCTTACAGCTGGGACAGGATGAGCTCTCACTTACTGGATCTCCGGTTGTTTCGCTGTCAGCATTTTAATCGTCATCTAAATTTCACATCATTGCTATTTTCCGTAGCCTTTCGTCTCGCATCGTCTCATCTCTCGCTTGACCTACCCCTCATTTACCGCGTCCCTGTCCCAGTCTTTCTGGGATTAACCATTTCCTCGTCTTCCCCTCCTCTCTCTCTCTCTCTCTCTCTCTCTCTCTCTCTCTCTCTCTCTCTCTCTCTCTCTCTCTCTCCTCTCTCTCTTCTCTCTCTCTCTCTCTCTCTCTCTCTCTCTCCTCTCTCTCTCTCTCTCTCTATCTCTCTCTTCTCTCTCTCTCTCTCTCTTCTCTCTCTCTCTCCCTCTCTCTCTCTCTCTCCCTCTCTCTCTCTTCACTCTATCTCTCTCTCTCTTCCCCTCTCACTCTCTCTCTATCTCTCTTCTCTCCTCTCTCTCTCTCTCTCTCTTTTCTCTCCTCTCCTCCCTCTCTCTCTCTCTCGCTCCCCTCTCTCTCTCTCTCTCTCTCTCTCTCTCTCTCTCTCTCTCTCTTCTCTCTCTCTCTCTCTCTCTCTCTCTCTTATCTGCCCCGGTCTCTCACCATGCTCAGAACCGTGACAGCCGCGCGGCCGCCGTCGTTCATGTGACCCTGCCACCTTTGTGGTGCTGTGGTGCTGCCTGATCTGCCCAAGCCTTCGTGACGAATGTGCCACGTCACGGCCGTCACGTGACGAACGTGCCACGTCACGGCCGTCACCTCAACAGATGGCGCGAGACGCGAACAGAAAGCGACAAACTGAGCAGCAGCCCGGCGCCGCTGATGGAAACCAGCACCGAGCTCAGCGCTGCCGCTTCCAACCGGCCAGCGCACGCCGACGGACCACGGCTTATCCGATGCAATAATAAATCCCGCGGAGCCTGCGGTGGACAGAAGGCCTGTCACCATTTTCGTCGCCGTGTTCGGCCATAAATTCGGCGGGCGCTGGCTAGCCGGGCAATGAATCGGTCGGCGGCAGCGCCAGCGCCGCGCGGCCCCGGTGACAGGGCGGCGACCCTCCAGCGGCCCGAGATCGCCGCCGCCGCCGCCGCCGGCACAGACCTGGCAGATCAGGGTCGGCTGCTGCTGCAACGCAGCGCGCAGACGCGCCTCGGCTGCAGCGCTCAGGTCGGTTTGCATCGACTGGAAACGGCCGCCGGTTGGATCAACGCACATGAGCGAAAGTGGCTCTGATGGTCGGGGTCGGCGATGTGCTTGCAGGAGATTTTGGTGCCTGGTGCTCGTCTTCAGTGGACTGACGGCATGCCCGCTGAGAAGTGTGACGCCCGTTGTTCACCTTCATTCATTGCTTAGATATAAAACTCGAATAGCATGTGTTGGTATCGTCTCTGTGATTCCTTCCTGACAGCCAGTCCGTTCAGAAACAGGGGCCCAGCCGCAGCTAAAAGTGGCAGGCGGGATGTCGGGGTTTTAATGCAGTTTCGTTTTCCATACAACGTCCGTTGAAGCTCGATGTTAAACATTGCAAATTTGTAAAGACATGATTTCCGTTCAACCTACCAAGCGCGGTGAGACTTGTGCATGAGTAATGGCACTGTCAGAAATGCACTTTGAATGGCGCTGGCGCCATTGTGCCGTGTTACATCGCAGGCACCGAGCTATCGGGTGATGGCTATCGCGCCGTAAACGGCTATTTGGCGGGCAGACTGGCACGATTCGTGGCTACAAGCGGCAGCAGACATCGACTCATGCCATCGCAGGAAGAGTGCAGCGAAGAGGCAATAATTTTGGGTACAAGACCATTGACAGGGACCAGAGGATCAAATGTGTAGCATCAATGGCAGGTGCAGGAAGAATGGTGGAGGTCACGAAGCCCCCGCCAACCTGGGACAACGCATAGCGACTGTCGGCAGGTTCCGAACGTTGAATGCTCCTCACTGAAAAACGTAGAAGCCCATCGCTTCCTAAACGCATCCTGCGTGACACCCCTATCCACGAGCCCTGCGCACGCCCCTGGTTTCGACGGATGAGCCGATAGAGACGTCGCTCTGCTCCATCGGACCCGTATTAATCACCGCGAGATCTGAAGGCGCGGTGAAATCGGCCGCGCCACCCAGCGGAGCGTGCGACAAATTCGGCCAGCCCGTCCTCGCCCTGTCCCGACCGCCGTCAGCTCGCCGATGATGAATCGTGCCGCCGCCACAATGCCCAATCAGCGGCACTTTGAAGTCGGCTCTGTTTGCAGTGGTGTGTCGACGACCCGTATCGCACAGTGCGGCGGCGTCAGCGTCGCGGGCCGGAGGGCGGCGGAACGCGGACGAGTCAATTAAGCCGCTTCGATCAGGCTCCTGCATTGCGTGATGTTTTCGTCCGCGCTGTCCGCAACAGCTGGTGCGCGTATGACATCTGAGGCACGATCAGGTCTCGTTGGCTTCCTCGATGCAGCGATCCCGTTCAGGCCGGGGTTCTGACAAGGAAGGGATAAAGACGGGGCCGCCCTCGTGAAGGAGACGCACAGGACCCCTATCCCTGGCGTCCCTCTTCCTGGACGGGAGACGCACCCCGTCCCTGGGCGGCCGCGCTGTGTGGCGTCACTGTGACGCGGCCAGTGACGCCGGCCGCCACCCAACCGGGCGGCGACCTTGCGCCAGCCGGACCGCCCAAATATGGCAGTCGCCGCCCGCTAAGGGGGCTGAGTGCACCGGCGGCATCCCCAAACCGGTGGTGCGGCGCACGTGGCGCACCACGTCCGTATTTGGTGCGCCGCATCGGGTACACGGCGGGCCTGGTCTCCACCCCGGTGTGATCACCGCACAGGTGTACCGATGTGGAACGGAAGCGATGGGTAGGGCTCGTAGTACACGCGGGACGCAGGTTCGTACCAATAGAGGGCTCACACTTAGTGGAGGAAGGAGCTCAGCTCACGGACGTGTCATGTGAGCCACATATGTCAAGTTTCGGTGTTATGTTAGGCCTGCATGCAGCGTTGTGACGCTAATACGCTTTCCCGCATGGAGATGCAGGCCTCCTGAATGCTTGTCAGCGAGGACACAAGTCAGCTTATGACGCGGCAGGTGAAGATGCTGTCGATGCTGAAGTGCAAAGGCTCAAACGTTGAATTGGTTTCCTCAGAGCAGAACGGTATGCAGGGCACTTGTGCGAGCTTTATTTTCTTTTTTGTACACGACATTAGATGCCAAACGTATTGCACATATTCGTGTCATGCCTTGTCGCTCCATAATTTGCATTTCATAGGACTTCGCATATAGCTACAATGCCAAACGGCAAAGTATATGCACCTTAGTGCAACGTGCGCACAAAAACTCATCCCAGCATAACTGCATTCACAAGTCATGCGTTCACTACTTCGCATTATCATCCTCATTTGCATTGTTCTCCGCACGCACATTCCTTCGTATACATAACTTTTGCGTGCACTAACCGCCCTCTCTATCACACTTGTTCGTATGCGCATTTTGCATCACTTATGTGCATGATTGCAGTTTCCTCGGTCATGCTTCTTCACAGGTATGCATCTCTGCAGTGCAACGTTGTTTTTTCAGTACAACTACCCTAATTTAATTATGAAGAATTGCATTCCTGTACGAGGAGTTGGAGGTTGGAACCTTCGTGCACACGCATATTTGTGGACAAAGATTTATGTGCAAAGTGTGTCAATAGAGAAACGTTTTGCCTACAAATGAATAAGGTGCGATGCTTTTTGTCCAGTCCAGCGTTTTTGTTCGCCGCTATCTTGTGTGTACTACGAAACACGGCATGGGCGCAAAAAAATGCAAAAAGTCTATCGTTAGCAGAACCTCGTGCGGTGTGAGTAAGCGGTGGTGAGTGTAAGTTTTTGTTCACCATGTCACACCAGGCTGATATCCTGAACTTCTGGAGCGATTTAGGTTTGCCAACGCTCTCACAGGGACTATTTTCGTCCCCATGATGAAAACTGGGCCACGGTAAAGCGGCAACGAAGCGTGCTGTGGTCCTTCGAACCTAGAAAGCTGTACAGTCCTCTCTCTCATCACACGGGACACAGACGGTGTAGCTCCGCCGTGGTGAGCTGCCGTTCAGTAAACAGAGGGTTCCCACTCCGCGCGATGACCTGCTCCGGAACGGTGAGGTGTCGGTCCCGGTGAGTGAGCAGCCCCCCGGCCACCGGAACGGTGAGGTGTCGGTCCCGGTGAGTGAGCAGCCCCCCGGCCACCGGAACGGTGAGGTGTCGTCAACCGCTGTGACTGATGGCCCGGCACGAGGTGTCGGCCCCGCCACACGGAGACGTGGTCGGCACGAGGTGTCGGCCCCGCCACACGGGGACGTGGTCGGCACGAGGTGTTAGTCCGGCTACACGGAAACGTGGTCGGCACGAGGTGTCGGCCCCGCCACACCTGGACGTGGTCGGCACGAGGTGTCAGTCCGGCTACACGGAAACGTGTTCGGCATGAGGTGTCGGCCCCGCCATACCGGGACGCGGTCGGCCCACCCCGCACTGTCGTGCGTTGGGGCCGCTGGCGCAGGCGAGCCGATAAGCCCGCTATCGCTGATACAGCGGCCGTGTCAATACAGCCGCATCAAAGGTCCGGCCGCACAGGTCAGCGACCGCGCCGGCGTGCTGTCACTGGAGCACACAGCCCTGCCGGCGGCCCAGCTGAGCTGGCCACACAGGTCAGGGACCGCGCCGGCGAGCTGTCACTGGGGCACACAGCCCTGCCGACGGCCCAGCTGAGCCAGCCGCACAGGTCAGGGACCGCGCCGGCGTGCTGTCACTGGAGCACACAGCCCTGCCGGCAGCCCAGCTGAGCTGGCCACACAGGTCAGCGACCGCGCCGACGAGCTGTCACTGGGGCACACAGCCCTGCCGACGGCCCAGCTGAGCCAGCCGCACAGGTCAAGGACCGCGCCGGCGTGCTGTCACTGGAGCACACAGCCCTGCCGACGGCCCAGCTGAGCCAGCCGGCTGGAGATGCGCTCCGTCGCGTCTCCGCGGCTGTTGTCCGGAAGTGTTTGATGTGGTGCTGGTAACGTCGAATGGAAGGTGTGCATGTGAATCTATTGTTTCCATAACGGAGCGAATCGTATAAAAGAGCCAGTACGCCGTAAGGCTTATATAAAATTGCTTAGCTTATGATCGCTTATTTCGTAAAAATTGGCAGTGAGTCCTAACACTACATATTGGCCCAAACGTCCTAAAGCTCACACTACAATCACGAGCTTTATGACGTCATTTCCGTCTTTTCCTCAGCATTTGGGAACCCCTTCACTGAAAACGGATTAACAACAGACATCCGTCCCGGAAGCGGATCGTCTAAGAGTGCAGTGAGGACGGACTTATAATGAACATCACGCCCATGATGAAATACCGGCATTCCATTTCAACATCCCCGGCCACCATTGCCGACAGCCTTTACTCCACGGTTCGAAGTGGCCACCGGAGCGAGGCTCACATCACCATATCAATCGCCAAGGCTGGCCAGGCGAGCGTGCGCCTGCACCTACACATTCAGCTGCGCCCGGGCAGCCTTCGTCTTCTCCCGAGTCATGCGCCAGCGGCGCGGGCGAGGGGCAGAGGCCGGGGGGCCTGGGCAGCCTTCGCCTTCTCCCGAGTCATGCGCCTGGGGCGCAGGGCGAGGGGCAGAGGCCGGGGGGCCTGGGCAGCCTTCTCCTTCTCCTGAGTCATGCGCCAGCGGCGCGGGCGAGGGGCAGAGGCCGGGGGGCCTGGGCAGCCTTCGCCTTCTCCCGAGTCATGCGCCAGCGGCGCGGGCGAGGGGCAGAGGCCGGGGGGCCTGGGCTAGCCTTCTCCTTCTCCCGAGTCATGCGCCAGCGGCGGGGGCGAGGGCAGAGGCCGGGGGAGGGGCGCCTGGGCAGCCTTCGCCTTCTCCCGAGTCATGCGCCAGCGGCGCGGGCGAGGGGCAGAGCCGGAGGGGGGGGGGGCGGGCAGCCTTCGTCTTCTCCCGAGTCATGCGCCAGCGGCGCAGGCGAGGGGCAGAGGCCCGGGGACGCCCGGGCAGCCTTCGCCTTCTCCCGAGTCATGCGTCTGGGGCGCGGGCGAGGGGCAGAGTCTGGTGGGGGGGGGGGGTTGGCACCCGGATATCTTTTACCTTCTTCCGAGTCATACGCCAGGGGCACGCACGGGCGATGGGCAGAGCCCGGGCGGGGGGGGGGGGGGCGCCTGGACAGTCTATACCTTCTCCCGAGTCATGCGCCAGGGGCGCCGATGAGGGATAGAGGCTGAGGGAGGAGAGGGGGGGGGGGGAGGCGCCCGGGCAGCATTCGTCTTCTCCCGAGTCATGCGCCAGCGGCGGGGGCGAGGGGCAGAGGGCGGGGGGGGGGGGAGGAGGTCCTTCCTGCATGGCCGCGCCGTCCGAGCCGCTGTCACGTGCCCAAGGGCATCGCCGCCGGCGATTGCGGATTGCTCATCGGTGGAAGAAATAGCGTCGATTAATTTTGGTCGAGTGTCGTCCGCGGCCGGCAGGCGTCCAGCGCCCCCCGGCGCGGTGAGGGCGGGCGGAACCACCAGGTGTGATGCCAACTCGTGGCTTGACGGGGCCGGGCTGAGCCGCCCGGAAGGAGAAAAATATCGGCACTTTCTTTGATTGCTGGGTTACTACTGACGACCTGCTGAACAGGGCTCCCGCGAATGTGCACACACACACACACACACACACACACACACACACACACACACACACACACACACACACACACACACACACACACACACACACACACACCACACACACACACACACAACACAGCACACCACACACACACCACACACACACACACACACACACACACACCACACACACACACACCACACACACACACACACACACACACACACACACACACACACACACACACACACACACACACACACGAGGAGCAATATATATATATATCACAAAGACACAATGGGAACACTATTTTCACAATCACATCAGAAGTGCTGACCGCCCACCACCTAGCAGCTCAAGAGTTCTGCAAGAATTTGTCTGTCTGTTTAAGGCCGGAGAGAGTTCGTTAATGAATATGCTTGACCAACTAGGACATCTCGAAAACACCTTTGAAGAACGGTCTGGCTTAAAATTCACAACAGAGCAGTGTGCAAAACGTAATACCCTTTCTTGACGTAGCTGTCGATGGACAAGGACAACGATTCAAAACGACTGTATACCGAAAACAGACTAACAACGGACGGTGCTTAAATGCTGACAGTGAGTGTCCTCGACACTACAAAATTAGCGTCATAAGGTCCTTTCTTCGACGAGCCTTTAAGCACTGCTCTGATTGGACAGGACTACATTCAGAATTGTCACGAATCAAACAGATCTTGGTGAACAACGGTTTTTTCAAATTCTGACATTGAAAACGAGACACAACGACGTATGACAAGACACTTTGACAGCAAACCAAGGCAAGACATCCAACCGACCGTCAAACTGTACTCTCAAAACCAAATGACATCTGCTCACAAGTAGGACGAAAAAGCTTTACGGGAAATTATCTCTCAATACGTTAAAGGCAAAAACGACCACAAAATAGACATTGTCATTTACTATTGTAATAAGAAAATATTGAACTTTCTTATGGGAAACAGCCCAGACAAACCCGACAAACTGAAACGCACCAATGTAGTGTATCAATTCCAATGCAACATCGAAGGCTGCAAACTTCATCCCATACACTACATTGGTGTGACCCACAACGACACTCTCAACGACCGCCTGACCACTGCCACTTACGTGACGGGGCGCACCTCTGGCACCCACATGCGGGACAGGAACACGATCATGACATTGACACGGACACAAACTGACAGACAGCACTGGCATTTTACGGACGCTGCAGTGACTAGAAGGACCGCCCTTCAAATTTGGAGGAAAGCATATTCATTAACGAATTCTCTCCGGCCTTTAAACAGACAGATAAATTCGTGCAGAACTTCTTGAGCTACTAGGTGGTGGGTGGTGCGCACCCATATATATATATATATATATATAATATATTGTCTATATCTATATCTAGTCTATGTCTATAGCTATATCTATATCTATATCATATATCTATATTTATATATATATATATATATATATATGTATTATATGTATATATATATATATCTATCTATATATATATATATATAGATATATATATATATAGATAGATATATATATAGATATAGATATAGATATAGATATATATATATATATATATATATCTCTCTCTCTCTCCTCTCTCCTCTCTCTCTCTCTCTCTCTCTCTCTCTCTCTCTCTCTCTCTCTCGCTCCTCTCTCTCTCTCTCTATGTATATTTGCCCACTCATGTATTCATTCTTTCATTACTGTCAACCCCCGGCATGTGTAGTCTCTGTGCTGGGCCTCTCCGGGGGACCGAACACCTGGAAAATACGACGCGAGGGAGCACGATGAGCGGGTCCACAACGACGAACCCGGAACTGAAACCTAAATACCTTTACAGCGAAAGCCAGAGGCGGGCCTCGAGCTCCTCCCAAGCTGGGACCCGATCCTGGGAACATCCGGAGTTGAGGGTGGATCGGGAGCACGCGCAAACCGCGTCAAAACCCGCCACTCATCGGTCACGACCCAGCTTCAGACCAAGCCCGCGGCGGGGAGCGGCTCGCAGCGCTTGCGCGGCCGACGTCGGGCCGTGGCGCTGGTACCGTAGCGCTACGCTACGCTATACTCGGAAACCGGCGTCACGCTCACGCAGCCGGACCCGAAGCCAAGGCGGCCGCGGGCGGGGGCACGAGCGGCCATTCATCGTAATCAGCGGCGGCGGCTGCGGTCTCTGCGGCCGCAGCGCGCCGGGCGCCGAGACCGAGCCCCGCTGGGGGTGGTCCGTGTTGCGCCCGCCGCAGCCTCGACAGATGGCCCGTTTACGGCTTTGGCCGCTGCTGTCAGCGCTCTGTCATCTGGGCCGCGCTCTCAGCCGCGGGGATGCGCTCGGCAAGGATATTACGACCGTGCGGATGTGGGATGGCTCGGGAAGGGTATTACAAATCTGCGCATTGTGGGGTGGCTCGGGAAGGGTGTTACGACCGCGCGGACGTGGGATGCGCTAAGGAAGGGTACCACGACCGCGCGGATGTGGGATGGCTCGGGAAGGGTATAACGACAGTGCGGATGTGGGATGGCTCGGGAAGGGTACTACAACACTGCGGATATGGGATGGCTTGGGAAGGGTACTACGACAGTGCAGATATGGGATGGCTCGGGAAGCGTATTACGACCGTGCGGATGTACAATGGGCATTAGGGCATTACAAATTTGCGGATGTGGGATGAATCGGGATGGGTATCACGACCGTGCGGATGTGGGATGCGCTAAGGAAAGGTATAACGACCGTGTACAAATGACCAGTCTGGAAATTTTGACGATTTTTTCAACTGATTACGCCTAAGTTGGGGTCAAGAAAAGTTGACTGCAATCTGTGTCAGCTTTGAAAGCACAAGTTGGCCGAGAGATAAAAGTTAATGCATGTTTGTCCCAGCAGTGCTCAGTGTGTTTGTTGCATAACCGTGGCACAACCGTAACCGTGGCGTAACCGTAACCGTGGCACAACCGTAACCATGGCATTATTAACATGATCACCGACAGCGGTGGTCATCAGTGATTCCTTATTAAGGTTTAAAAAGATGTGGGTGTTTTTATTATATTACACTCTGTTCTAAGATTCACACAAAAGGCAGGTCACATTTATTTGAGATTGAAAATCACTTTCCCTCAAGAAAGCAAGTTTTAATATGCCAAAAACACTAAATAATTTTTTTTGAAATTTTTACATCGAGGACACAAATTCAAGAGGCTGGAACCGGGGAGAAACCAGGTCATGGGGTGCGCTAGGTCAACCTAGGTCAAAACCAGGTGCGCTAGGTCAACCTTTCCGGCTGAGCCAACCAACCAGTTTTAGACAGTGACCCCCTGGGCAGGACTGTAGGTTTGTTCAAGACAGGAGTCTCAGAGTTTTAGCCGCCATGAGGTGCTCAGAACGGAGCTCCACCGCCTTGGAGATATGCCTGGCTACATCAGCGTGACCTAGATGACGGTCTGAAATCCAAACCCCAAGAGCATCGGAACCAGCTGTGCCGTTTGACATGCACGCACGAAATGACGAAGTACGCTGCACAAATTCCTGGATGTCCGCGAAACCTGCAGCATTTGCGTATTGTTCAACTCGGTCACGTACATCGCGTTCGCGTGCTTAGAATCAGAGTTGCTGACAGCTGAGATTCCTGAGAAATTTAACCGTACGTGTTCCTTCGAAAGCAGCCCAACTTGCTGCGTGATGCCGTGCCATTCAACCAGACACAAGGCATATCACATGGAGTCAATGTCATTAGGCTGTCAATCAAAATCACGTGTCAATGCTATCATCGGACATAAACCAGGCTCAGTCTTGGTCTGCAGACAGGCCGCGAGAAGAGTGTGTAACTGGCGGCAGCACTGGGCGGTACCGCGAGCACCAGACTGCAGACCACAGACCACAGACCGCGAACCGAGACAGAGGCGAAGGCCTTCCGCTGCTCGGCCTGACCATGACAGGGCACCGCAAAAGCAGCATGTGATATCCTTTATCCTCTCAGCCCGGAGCGAGGCAGGGCAGCCACCTCGCCGGGTACACGGTACGGGTAGCACTCATCAGCGCGTCGGCGCCGGAGAGTTCTTGAAAGCGGACCGCCGCGCTTGTTCCCAGACCGGAGTTCCCCTTACCGGAGTTCCGAGAGGTGCAGGGAGGTGAGCTGACGTTTGGACAGCTGCGCTGGCGGTGGGGATCCGTGGGGACACTCGAGGATCCGTGCGGATGCAGGAAGCGGCTTCGGTGTAGGGTCGTGGGACTGATGTGCAGAGGCTCAGCGTGGGGTCAAGAGGCCATCCCCAAATCACGTGCGGAAACGATCAGTAATAGAGCTGCGCTCCACTTGCGGAAAGAGGACGTGTGTAGAGAGCCAAGGACACGGCGAGAGCGCGGAGGTAGCCCCGCATAGGATACTTGCCACGCCGAATATGACAATGCTAGTTGCAGTAGAAAAGTAAGAAAGGTTATAGAAGCGAAGATAAACATTACAGGCATGTAAGACACCATAAATACTGCCTGAAAACCCTGCCATTATTAATTTTCCAGTGGGAAAACATTATACATCTCAATGCGCCCATTCAGATATCATTTTCTAACGTGCATAATGCACAAGAGCTTCCTGCGCTCTCGTCACATGAGCTCTGCCAGCCATTTTTACAGACAGGCTTCTCGTGGCGGTGTTGTTCTAGTCCTCCGTGTCATAGCGGACGGAACACTCACGCGCATAACACTGCACCGCTGAGCGTTCCACACACCCTCATAAGTGTCTGTTGAAACCCCCGTCGCCGTCATGCGGAGTCGACTCTCCTCGCCTTGACCCCGAGCCCGCGCGCTTTCTTTCCGGAGGGACAGCGGGAGACACGTGTGCGTCATCATCGCTTTGCACCGGCTGGCTCCCCTCCCCGGGTGGTGCGGACGGGCCTGCACAGGTGGGCTCTGTGCATGCCAGCCCGCGTGTCCGCTTCCTACCCGCGGAGTGGGTGTGCCACGATGACGTCATTCAGAAGCGTCACCGAGCTTTGAGCCGCGCGGATGCCGTTCGGTATCACAAGGTCATGCCGGTTGTATGTACGTAAAGGAGAATCGCTCCTGTCACTGGGACTTGGAGGGGCATCTTTGCCAGATAACTGATCCATTAAAGCCCCAGCTCCACCCTCAATGTGCTGAAGGTCCTAAGATCACGCAACGCAGGGCTGTCAATACTACGCCCGGCCCTACCAGCGACACCGGCGTTCGTTCGCGTTGGTGCCGGACCACGATCGGGGGAGGCGCCCCAAGGCGTCCTGCAGATGCGGGGCCGGAGGAGGACAGCGCCCCCTCTCCTCCTCCCACAGGACAGTCAGGGAGGCTGCGGCGGCAATGAGAACTGGGCAGGCGCCGCCAGGGAGGCTGCGGCGACGACAAGGACTGGGCAGACGCCGTCAGGGAGACTGTGGCGGTGACAAGGACAGGCAGGTGCCGTCAGGGAGGCTGCGGCGGCGACGAGGACGGGGCAGGTGCCGTCAGGGAGGCTGCGGTGGCGACGAGAACGGGGCAGGCGCCGTCAGGGAGGCTGCGGCGGCGACGAGAACGGGCAGGCGCCGTCAGGGAGGCTGCGGCGGCGACGAGAACGGGACAGACGCGTGGCTCACTTGACAGCCGTTTGATCGCCTCGGCTGAAGCGAGCAACATAAGTGATTTACGAACCGACCGAGTGCATCGAATATCTCCAGCATCGAAATTGCGGGATGCATACCTTTTAGGAAGATCTAACGCCACCTACACAAACGAGAAGCCGTGCAAAAGTCGCGTAGGAGGGACGAAGGATGTAAGGCAGTCTGCTCAGTTGGCCTGCATAAACTGCGCTCCTCTATTCGGACTGGACCCTCGCTGTGCATGCTAGTGATGAGAGGGTAAACGGAAAGACCGTGCCCTGACCATGCATTACCTGGATTAGGGCTGGCATGTCTGGACTATTACGGTTCTTCAGCGGGGAAAGGTCTGGCGTACCACACACATGAGCTCAGCCACCTGCTCCCTGTTAAAGCCACATACTTTGGACTTCAACTGGTGTGCCTGATCCCACTTTCGGGGTGGTTTGTTGCGCTCCAGAATGGCTGAAGACCCATCTCTCATGATGCCGTCTCAGTGGCGCCGTCCAGTGCTCAATATCCAGTGATGTTTCAGAATAGCTGAACATGCGTCTCCCAAGATGTTGTCTCGGAAACTGTCCAACTGTCAATGTCCAGTGACG
Organism: Pollicipes pollicipes; assembly: GCF_011947565.3. Classification (NCBI taxonomy): domain Eukaryota; kingdom Metazoa; phylum Arthropoda; class Thecostraca; order Pollicipedomorpha; family Pollicipedidae; genus Pollicipes; species Pollicipes pollicipes. The sequence continues at coordinate 29,358,619 of NW_023596225.1, read as the reverse complement.
CTTCGTAATAGCTGAAGACTCATCTCTCAAAATGCCGTCTCAGTGACTCTGTCCAGTGGTCAATGTCCAGTGACGCTTCAGAATAGCTGAAAACTCGTCTCTCAAGATGCCGTCTCAGTGACTGCCCAGTGGTCAATGTCCAGTGACGCTCTCGGAAGCACTCCCATGTAGCAGCTGAGTCTCGGGACCTCTGTTCTTTCCCAGGCCGTAACCAGCTATGTGTGGTAAAGCATCAGCTGCTGGGTGTTCCGCGTTGAATGTCAATTTTTAAAACGCCATGATGTGTTTAACAAGCGTTTGCTGACATATTTCTTTATCTTGCAAATGTTCCAACATTTGGGCGTTTTCGTTGTCACCGACAGTGTTTATCTACCTTCCAAAACTTTTTCAAAGACAGCCCCTGAACACGAACTCACTTTTCAAAATACCAAAATGACCGACACCTGTTACTGTCTTGCAACTAGCATGTTTAGGCGCTGAGGGCTGGGACAAAGTCCTGCATCTCTAGTTTCCAGGCCACAATAATTGTGTGACGGGCGCCGACCTAATTATAGAGCAATTTCCACCAATGATTATCCAATAGCGCGAGCTTGAACATTTTTTGGTATCCTTACTTGAGCTTTTAAAATTGACATATCAAGTGAAGCGCCTCGTATATGACTGACTTGCGACCGTGCTAACAGGACGTGGTCGTCGCGGCCGGTGATTGGCTCTCGTGTGACTGAACCTTGACCGGTCCGGCCTGCTGTTGACTCTGAGCGCGCCTCCCTCACCGCCGCAGGGGACGGCCTGTTCTGTACCTGTTGCGTTAGCGTGGTTTTGACTAGTATTGTAACGGTACACATCTTACACCCCTAGATCGGTAACGGCTTTGCCCAAAGTGTACTCGGCCAGAGGGTCATCGTGCAACGCATTAAACTAAACCTTCACGTATAAGTGGTTGGGTATGGCTAACCATAGCATCTACGGCGCAAGAAGATGAAGGATTATTTTCCGCTGATGAACGCGTGCATTTCACAAAAGAGAGCCGTCAGATTGTGTCGCCCGCGATCCGTCCGGTTTGCCTTATGTTTGTTTGTCCAGTTTGCATGCAAGTATATATATATATATATATATATATATATATATATATATATATATATATATATCATAACTTCCGAGCCACTCCCTTCGAAGAATGTTGCTGCCACTACCAGCCTCTGTGACACTCAGGCTGCTTTTCAGCACCAGTGTCAGCTCCAGCTCCAGTACCACCTACAGTTTTAATTCCTGCTCCAGACCAGCGGCAGTTTGTGCTCAGCACAGCGCCATCTCCATCCCTATCTCATCCCCAACTCCAGCTCATCCCCAACTCTAGCTCGGTACCAACTCCAGCTCAGCACCAGCTCCAGCCCAGCACTAGGTCTAACTTTGGATCTAGCTCCAAGTTTAGCCCGGACTGGGCGTCAGGCCAGCTCAGCTCCAGCTGTCATTTGAGTCCAGCTCTCGCTCAGCTCACTTCCGGTTGACGGCGGCGGCGAGTGCCGTCCCGTGCTCGACGCCATGTGACGCCACGCCTATCAGCTGATTATAATTTTGCCCGCCTCTTCATCAGGTGACCACCCAGTGATGACGCCCTCTCGTTGGCACCGCAATTTGTGTGGTACAGGAAGAGGCAATTAATCACTCTGGTTTATGATCCCATTCGTTACAGCCGACATCAAGCTCCAGGTAACGAATGGTGCTACCAGTTTGGGGAGAACAACGTGCCAGTCAGAGGCGTAGGTTCCATTTCAGTTGAAGGGGGTTCCAGCCCCTCCCCAACCTATCCATGCCAACTTTGAGAAGAAGATGAGCCAAGTACGGAGATGAACCTATTCTTTTGGATCTTGAGGATAAGCTTAGCCACATTTTCTTGTTCAACCCCCACCTCTTCCTCAGTTCATTTTGCGATGAACCTTGTTTAATGGCGCATCCACACTTCGTTTACAACGAACGAAGGGCAATAAAAGAAGAGCGAAACGGCGAACGAGCGGAGAATAATGAGTTCCACAACACCGCGGTTCATGGACGAGCCGCCAAGCTCCGGCGCTGGTGGGGCATGGCCCCTGCCTCGCAGCGTGGCCGGGACCAGCAAACGGTACCGGGCGTGGGGGCCCTCGAGATCCAGGGCCTCTAAGGGCGGGCCCTGGCAAAATCGGTGGGTCAGCGATAGCCGTCCAATCAGGTAGCTTGGAAAGTCACGATGTAATGCTGCGCAATGTGAAGCCGGATGATTTCCCGCAGATGAATGGGGCCCCTCTGCATGTCATCGCCCACTTGTGAGCTTTTACTCCGGTCTGGTCACCTGTCGGCATGGCTCGTATTGTAATCACGGTGCGCTGGCGATTGGAAGTGATTCGGTGTGATGTGACAAAGTTCCTCACTACGAGGACGTTATGCCGTGTTGTCACTAGACATGCGACGGTGACACAGAACAGCGACAGGTCGCTGCCGGGTGCCTGCCCGGGCCCTGCGGACCTACTGGGCGTGTCGAGTGGTGCGGCCGGCTGGCTGACTTCAGCCGCGCAGTTGACGAGCACGCCGCTCCCGCACGGCCCTGCCAGCGCCAGGCGGGGCTGGCGCCGGCGATGCCCTGGGTCAAGCCCTGGGTCATGGGCTGAGTCATGGACTGGGTCATGCTCGGTCACCCTCAGATGACCCCATCTCGCGCGGCCGCGCAGGATGAGACTCTCGACGGGGCTGTCGGGCCCGGCCGTCCGCCGGCGGATGACGGCACATGAGGCCGCAGGTGGCGCCCGGAGGAGGCAGGCCGGCCGGCTGCTGCCGACGACACGGCGACACTGCACGCCCCACTGCTCTGACAGACTCCGGCGAGGAAGCTGCGACGCTATCGGAGCGATATTTTTGTGTGGATGCGAACCGGTTTCGACTAACGGTGCACCAGCAGATGTGATGTCTGAACTCGGCTCAGGGCGCGCGAGTGGTTTGGTTTCGCTTGGTGATTGGTTCTGATGCATGTTTATTGCGAGCGAGGCCACATGCCGTGTGTGCTTTGATTGAGTGACGGGAAAACTTCCAGTTTGAGCGGCATAACCTGGCTGTCACGTTTTCCAGCAAATGGTATCCTTGCCATCAACCGTCGCAGATTTGTGCATTGTTTCAAAATGAGAAGCTCGGCTACGTGAAAGTTGCATCATACAATGCTTGAGCATTTCCAGACACGCTGTTCATTCAGGCTTTACTTTTCTCCCGCATTGAAGTCCAACAGCAGAAACACATTGCTCTCCCATTCAAGTAACATGTGAAGCATCAAATATTTTAGGTGTCAAAGGGCAGTGCATCCGAGGAGAAGCCGGAGCCAGATCTAGACTACCAAGCGTCGCAGTACCGCGCCACTAACACATTTTGACGCAGGGGAGAAAGGACGATCGCTTTGGTGAAAATGAGAGTCGATTTGTGCGCCTGGTCACGCGCTCTGAAAAGCAAAGCACGGATGTACCGTTTTGGGGATGTCTTTTTATGACATGAAGTCAGATCTCGGCGGCTGCAGTGGATTCAAACTTGAAAGAACTCGACGGCGTACGTAAATGTACCATCCACAAATGAGTTAGTGACATCAACTCTATTCCAGTTCACAGGTGCACCAGTATTCGACCACCGAGGATCGGGCATCCCCACATCTTCCGATAGAACATGAGTGGCGCAGCTGGGGGGGGGGGAGGGGGGAGGAGCAGATTTTATCTTGCATGTATTAATCGTCACGAGTTACGTAATGCATGTGCACAGGTAGCCAGGACTCCAAATCGATGGAGTCGCAAACTGGCCTCGACGCTGACGTTCCCTTAAACACCAAGCCACCAACAACTCTAAATAAGCGTAGGAAACACTGCAAATGCGGTAATACGCATGTTCATGTCAAGATGAACGACAACACAAGTGGACACTAATGCTACTCTTCAAAACACACATTCGATATTATTCATGATCGTGTGTGCTTCATGTGCACGTGGCAGTCAACAGGCAAAAAACTATGCGGGAGTGAAGTTACTTAGTGGTTGTTACCCACATGAGCTTGTTTGCTTCCTTTTCTTTTGCAATGTTTTTGTGTTTTACTGCACTTTTGTCACAGTCATCATAACCGTTAACACGCACTCGGGGGAGGGGATATCATTTGACCCTCCTGATGTTTTTTTTCCAGAACAGCTCCCGAGTGGTGCAGCGTGTGGCGACGACAAACCTCGAGTACCTGTAAAGAAATAGGTAGCCGATATTTTGGTATAACAAATTAGCTATGCCTCCGATCGCTGATCTGTAGTTGGTCAGTCAGACCATTGTTGCTAGCGAAGGCATTCTTCAGAGATTTTTTCAAGCTGATGCGACAACAGAGTAATAAATAACATCATACGATTGAGATTGTGTCTTGGAGCACGAGGCAATTAAAGTAAGATTACAATTAATTTCATTAACCTTGGATCAGGTGTGAACCACACATCACGGTTGAAAACAAACCGATCTTACGGGAAACAAACGGGAAAACAAACGGGAAACTATAAATTATGAAGCATGTTTTGACGCGCATTTTGACTTCCTTGATCACGAGGACGTTTAGGGGTTTCTCACTTCAAATCCATGAAGGTCAGCAAAAGTCACTGGCCTTAAATGACCTTGATGAGCCCATTGCTTTGAAAATATGCCGCCTTGAATAGCTTTTGACGCCCATTCAAAATTCAAATACCAAAAATTATTGATGGTTTTTGGTAATTTTAGCTCCCTAAAGACCAGAAAGTGAGCTTTTGCTTGGTCGACTTATCTGGGCTAAAGCTGCCCACGTTGGGAGGTCTGAAAGCACTTTGAACACCGATATCGAGTTTGACTTATTTTACCTGATTTGGCCTGAGGCGCATGAACTAGAGGCCTCAAAATTTAGCGCAAAGGAACCCACTGCAGGTCTACGCACTATGATGACGTGAAGTCCAGCTCATTTAGTTCGTTTAGATGCCAGGAGCCAAAAAGGGAGCACGTCCGGGCGAGTGTTAATTGTTGGAAATTGATCAATTTCGTTGACGAAATTACCGGGCTTGGTCCCAGCCAAATCTAGAAGCCTGCAGACGATGCGAGTTGTGGAATTAGCACTCAAACGCCTCGTCAGCGGGCCTCTGTGTGCTTACATGTCATGAATAGCGAACTTTCTGGATGACTTGACTTCTTCTGGCCTTGTCATCGTGTTATTATACATGGATCAGACCCACCAGGATGCATTTTCAAAACGTCTCGTCCCATGTGCTACATAATCATTATTCAAAAAGATGCGGTATCTTTTCTCAACGATCGTGTCGGCCACGAAAGGCGAACAAAATAATGACATGTTCACCGCTATCTCAAACGTAGACGCTGTCTCGTACGCCAGACTCCTGAAATATTGTGTCTGGATGTGACGGGCATGCGACACTCAATACAAGATTTGCTCATTACAGATGAATTTCCAAGCAGCTGGTCGCTCTGTCACGTTTGAGAGTGTGACTCATTATGCGGTCGTCATTCCAGCAGCCCAGCTGATCAGCGCGATAGCCTTCATCATCATTTTCAATCAGCACGCTCCAAAAATAAGAACAAAGCACATATGCAACACTACACAAGATAGCATGCCGTTGGCCTGGAATTCCTGCAGGTGTCGGCAGTGGAGTGCCCTGTAGGAGGAGCGCAAAGCTACAATGAAGTTCGCTGGATCTTGCAGTAACCCATCGAAACCTGCACACTCCAGTACAACGGACCTCGAGATCCATATGAACATATGGTGCTTCTAAACCACTGCATTTCAGGCAGGTGACTGGACGGGTGACAGACACAAGTGACACCAACCTGTCGCGAAGTGTGCGTCAGAATAGCACGTCATGTCACTGCAAAGTGCCGATGGTTTGAGGCACGTGCCCCCACTGTGTGGGTTTACTGGCAGACGAAGATGAACCAGGACGTCAAGAAACCCGCGTCTGCGTGCAGCATTTGGGCATGCGTTGTATGCATCAGATGAGGGTTGGAATCCCTGAATGCGCTTATGCATAATGCAGATTCGCTCCTCACGGTTCATGCATCCGATCAAATGTGAGCAACGCTGCACCTACAGCCACCATCCCCACCGAGCGCCGACCAGCTGTGCCAGTGGAGCTCGCCTGTGAATGACGTTCATAATCTGAAGACGTTGCAGCTGTGAAAAAGACGGCATGCCAGTGTAACGCGCCCGGACCCCTCACTGCATACGCTTCTTTACGATCGGAAACCGGTGGGTACAGCCGACACGCCGTCTGGGGGCGTGAACCAGCGAGGATGCAGGTAAGATCAGGCCCCGACGACCACCATGACTCAGCGGCACAGCCTCCGCAACTCCGAACTTCGGCAGGTCGCTACATCCGTTTCCGCTCACGAAACGTGGGCTAGAATCCTGAGAACACAAAAGAACAGGACGAGCTTGTCCGAACAAGGCGGCGGTTCCGCGGCGCAGGCCCGCCTTGCCGCTTCAACAAAAATAGTTGGCATGAGGCATAAGGCTGCGCATGGAAAGCAGCAAGCCTTCGAGCCTTAACGTAATGTTGGAAGGCTCCTTGAGGAAACTGCTGAGCCCGAATGTTTAAACTTGTTTTGACAGAAACTCAACAGTAATCGTAGCTTTAATGACATATACACCCACGAGAATGTCTTATAAATGTGCCTAATTTATCGGATGAAACAAGGAATTACGAAAAAACACGGGTGTTTATGCATTATTTGTAGATTTATGATATATAGCTTATCACTAAGGGGTAGGAAACCTGTTGAAACATCAGCGAAGCTTTGGTTTGATTACCTTGCATTTTATTTAACATTACAATATACGTATCCCGGCCTAGGCATGCTTCATCATGGGTTAAAAGGCATGTTCCATGTTTGAACATACTGGGGCAAGTGTCATATAAGATGAAATAAGCTTACTGTGAATATTGGCTTGTAAAAAACTTCTCCAGAAAAAAAGATCTACGTCCATCAATACATCATCGTTGGATCACGGCATGGAGCGTCTTCATGACGTCAGATCCGCTGCCAGTCTGGCCGCGTCAGAATTGCCACTGCATCGGACGGCCGACTCACTTAAAACACTAAAACCTGCCGACAGGTGACGATGTTTGCCGGGGTGTGTTGCTGAACCTGAATGTGGTTATGTGCTTGTATTTGGCCCCTTTTTCATGGTGGTTTTACATATTTGTCTGCGATTTGATATGTTTTACTTGCATTTTTATGCTCGGTTACAGGGCAGCTCTTAAGTTTCCCGGTTTCTAACCATATTTGCACCATAACTCGCACCACCGCCCAAACTCCTGTATTATGTAGCACAAAGCGCGATTCGAGTTCGGCACTCGTGTTAAACGCGTTAAATTAGGCGGAGACCAATTAGCGTCTATTAACTGATTGCCCGAGACCAACTGGCGTTCGCAGTGTCCGTCGCGCACACGTCCGGTTTATCCGGTTTTAAGATACTTAGGAGACGTGACCAAAATGTTCTGACGTGGGAAGACATACTGAGTCGCATTAGCAAGAGTGTGGGTCAATGCGAGCGGGTCGTCACTCGCTCTCGAGCGCGAACCACGGACAAACGCGCTTGCGACAAACGCGACAAACACTGTAACGATTAGTGCCAGATCTCAGTGACCAGAGGAGATGAATACCAACCGCGTAGCGTAGGTGAACGTACCCGCTAAAAATCACAAATGAGTCTCGAAGCTGTCCGAATGTTACGTGCGTTAATAAATGGTTGGAAATTGTTCAACGTCGCATGTTCCGAACATATCTCGTGTATAAGGCACTGGGACCTTTAACATTATTCACATAGATAAGACGGCAGTCATAGCCTCATTCTTCGGAGCAAGACCCAGGAGAATGGAGATATAGATGCGTTAGTCGTCGTTATACCTAATTACAGAGATATAATGCCTAGATCGCATCTATATCTCCATTCTCCTGGATTTTCTCCAAGGAATGTGCCTATTACTACTGTCACTCTGTTTTGTTTTAGTTCTACACTCGCGAAAATGGGGAAGGCATTACGGGAAGAGTATTTCAAAGTCACCCTAGTATTCGTGACATCAAAATAACGTCATTAAAATCCTACCATTCCATGAGCCATGCGGCGATCAAGGCCAAGCAGGAATACAATTGTCGAGGTGGTCATATTTGGCGTTCTTAAGCGCGGTTTCCACATGTACCGGCGCCAAACGGCTCTCAGTTGTATGTTATGCAAGGTACGATGACGAAATCAAAGCCTGCCACGTTGAGGAGCATATTTGCTAAACAGATAATTATGCTGTCTAGAGCAGCCTTTTCCACAAAAAATATACCAATAGCGAGCTGGTTTTATTACATCTGATCCTGGCTTCAATATCTTCAAATGTGAAAATGTGAAACATTCCCTTTAACATTGTCTGGAATAGACATTGCAATATTATGGCCCTTTTCAACCAATGATATGCGTAAATTGTCGTGCAAATTTTGCATCAATGGACATCCACCTGCTAAATGATAATGATTGATAGATTGTCCAGTCCACTAATGAAACCTACGGATACCCGTTGCCGAATATGCCTGGATTCATTAGTCTAGGTCTTGACGTCATCCATGTGGTACTAACCATCAACCCACCCATTGTGTGTGTGCGCTGCCACCTCACTCATCACCCAACGAAGTGCCAACGAGGGATCAGTCGCAACGCGTGAGGCGTTTTGCTGGTGGTAGGCATATTGCATATATCAATCGCTGACAGTAGTGACGTAACCAACATTTCGCCAAGGAACGGGCCAAATTGGGTGAGAGGAGGCGCTGATAGTCACGAGGCTCGCTCTTTTCCGATCTTTGTCGCGTTCGGGATCTTTTAATACTCTGTCTACTATTTGGATGCCTCGGGGCCCGTTTCTATGTTTCAGAAGCCGTGCAGATGTAAAACCACTAGAGCCTCCTCCCACACCAAAGCCCAGGGGAAATTATTCCAATTTCTCCCATCCCTGACCATGCCGCTGGCAGAAAACAATAAAGTGCTCTATTTATTGCATACTTCGATTGTACGAAGTACCACGGAAGTGAGCAATACGACACTAGCGCCACCTGTCCCTATGCCTGATTGCCACCAGGAGCATTACCACTCAATGGCGTCACCGATAGAGCCGAGCTTTGAAAAACGCTGACAGAGCAGTGAGCGATAAGGGCTGTTTCCGAAACGATTGAAATCGCCTGCTAGAGCTGAACACCTAAGAAAACTTATACCTACGTCTAACACGGATGAGGGAGCAAATGAGTGGTGAAGGTGAGACCTGAACTAGCCCTCATTAGCGGTTAATGCATAAAGAGCAATATGACTTGCTTTTGTGCTTGAGTCCCCGAATGAATACGATATTTTAACCCTAAAGCTAAAGCAGGCAGCCGACGACCAAGGGCAATGACGCACGCCCCCACTGGTAACGGCATGCACTCTAGTGGACACTTATAAAACTAAATGTAAGTTCTGTTGCCGCTAGGCGCCCGCAGGACACCATTTCTCCGGCCTAGGCAGGCATTCTGGAGCTTCAGACCAGCACAGCGCATAAGCAATTTTTCCTTGACCCACAACCCTTATTAATCCCGTGGGGTATTCACTAGCATGGGTGTCAGCGTGGTCGCAAGGATGGTCATGTAGTGCGCGGAGCCTTGCGGAGGGAGGGGAGTCCTGATCGATGTTGCTACCTGGGTTGAAAATGAGCTTTCCGCCGAACCGATTACCGATATTCAAGCTTAAGAATACACGGAATACTTTCACAATATGAGATGACTGTTTCTTTCTCCCTTATTTCACCGCGAAGAGCAGAGAAATGCCTCAAGAGTCCTTTTGGAGGATGAGCACAGTCCAAAATATTCAACACCGTCAATATAATCGTCATTTAACATTATAACGTCACTTAACCAGTATCTCTTGGTGTATTGAAGGTCATCAATTCAACATGATAACTTTCAAATCATAATGCCGAAAAAGGAACTGCAGACCTTTCTCTCTTACATCAAGCACCAGAACTGCCTTTTCTTCTGTACGATTGTTTATCGCCAGTACGTATATTTACGATTCTCCAAGCCTAAATTAGTGTTGAAAAACTTTTTCTCAGCGCCTACAAGCTTGACTTTTGTGTTCCTGATGCTACTCAGTTGTCGATATGCTATCATGTCAAGTATCTGGTTAAACGCTCGTGTGTCGTGGACAATATTTTGGGATATACTGGCATACTTTTAGTATTCAGGAAACAATACCGTATGATTCTACTTCAAGTGTTAATCACACTACGTAAGAATGAACAAAAGATAGCTGTCTGAAAACGCCTTTTGATAAAACAGCGCCACTGAAACAGAGACGCGCGCGCAGCGTAAGCGTTGCGGAACAGGACGCGGGAAGACATCCGATGCTCACAGCTGCACCTCTCCGGGCTCCGCTGGGCTCTCAGCTGACGGGGGGGGGGGGGGGGGGGGGACACCGCGGCGTTCATGCTAGCGAAACCGTCACTACTCTGGACCCGAGTCGAGTGATGGCGCCTCTTGCTGCAGGTGTCTCTCCCCGCCGGAAGATGGAGCGCGCTGGGTCGTTCCGGATGAATTTAACGAAACGCCGTGACAAACGCACTTATGGCTAAGGAAAAGGGTCGGGTGCTGTTGAAAATATAACCATGGAAAAGTGATTGAATGACATGTAGATGCGGTGACCCAAGGCATACTGATCAGTAAAGCGCCAAACTGGAGACATTGAGAGACGTCTGAGAGATGGAGACGTTTGCACCAACCGTTACAAGACAGGAAGGCTGGCCGTGTCCCAATGACGAAAAATCTTCCACTTAAGGAAATTTACGCAAGATGGAAGAAAACAAGAAAGCATGTGATCTCTGGTGCGAGATGGCTGGCTACAAAGGAACTGGAAGAAAACCAGGAACGGCCAGGCCACGGATATCCATACTGAGTGATTCCGAAAGCCGCCAAGGCACACATGTTTGCGAGGATGTCTGCGAGAAGATAGCTGGGTAAAGAACCATGCGGAAAAAGATCGTGGCCAAAAGCTGCTGGCAGTAGCGTAGAACACGATAAAGCTCGCAATAGACAGTAGGACATGTGATAAATATTTTTTCAACAGAGATCGCATGACCATAGAAAGCGCGAGATGTACGGTATAGAGCCCTCGCGGCGTGCGACATTCTTGAATGGCTTCTTGACGACTGCTGGCCTGTGTGCCGCATAGGGTGGTAGATAGCTGTAACAGGAGCAGATGGATCAGCGGTCGTTTGGCCTTAAGCCCTCCGCAGTGCTGTTACAACAGTGAAGCGTCGTGAACACTGGAGAGGGCTGGTGGCCAAAGCGTCTGTCATACGCCACTTGTTTGTTGTTGTTTTGCAGCTTCCCACCACCGCGTGCGACATACGGTTCAACAACCACAAAAAGATAGCAGTCACACAGGATGAATCTATTCATTTCATTCCATTCACCTCCCTGCTCATTACCAAGGTAACGGAAAAAGGTAGCACGGAGTGAAGGATTCATGGCATTCGGATTGCATGCCGGAAGGTCGTTTGGGATAAGCATCGTACGGGATGAAGGTCGTAATAACAAAATACCCTGCGGGACACAGACAACGCGGTACAGAACGCGTATGGCCGACTTCCTTTCCCAGGTAAGCTCAACGAGACCCTGACCAGAGACAGCCGTCCGAGGAAAATAAGGCTGGAGCCAAGCATTTGACTTTGTGCTTGAGGCATTCCCTCTGGAGATGTGTGCCCACTGCCGGAACCTTGCGCAGAAATACTGGTGATAAGCGTTGAACGATGCTTACCAAGTCAGCCCGATTAGTAGTTCCTGAGCCAAGATTCGTAGCATATTGTGTACATTTTTCCCAAATAAGTGCTGAGGATGCCAATCAGATCTCGCCTACTGGGTGCAAAGGTTAATGAGGCAGTAGGGGTGGGGGTTGGGGGGGGGATCAAATATCTCCAGCCTTCACATTTTAGAATGCAACAAAACCCAGTGCCTTTATTGTCTTTTCTGAAGACTTGAGCAGCCTCTGTTCTTCTAAGTGCGGCTTGCCCCGGGCACGTTTTTTATCCTTCTGTTTTGTAAAGTTTTACAATGTATGGTGTGATATTATATTTCACCATATGACTACATCAATCGCCGACGATCTTTCGCCAACAATGGTTTATACAGCGATTTTGTTTACAGCGGTTTTATCTACAGCGGTTTCTTCAGCTTTTTTGCTGTCTACAGCGGTCAGCTGTCTACAACGGTTTTGTCTAGAGTGGTTTTGTCAACAGCGGTTTCTACAGCGGTTTTGTTGCTTACAGTGGTCAGTTGCCCATAGTGGCTTTGTCTACAGCGGTTTTGTCTACAGCGGTTTCCATAGCGGTTTTGTTGTCTACAGCGGTCAGTTGTCTACAGCAGTTTTGTCTACAGCCGTTTCTAGCCTGCAGCATGTACTACGGCCTCTGGTCGTGCAACCATTGGCAAGGGGGCTTATCACCGCCTGACTGGAATCGATTCCAACTTCACCTCGCGACCTTATTGGCGGACTCCGAATTCGAATCAAAAAGACAATTCGACATCAGTAGTTGACTCCAGGTTGATTCCACTTTCCAAAAATACTTTGAGTCGACTCTGGCCTAGCATCAAGACAAAGTTAGCGATAGGTTTCAGCAGACACGAATCAATCAATCAAAAAGTTCGGCAAAATCAGGGGTGAGATAAGCCTGGCTCAAGATCTCCCACAACTCTCCCGCTTATTGCGGTGCATTCCATAGAAGTTTTGTATCCGAATGACAGATAAATTCATCACATCGAAGAAAACTTGGAAATTTGTGACGAAGGTAAAGACCAGTTCTAGTTATGACACAGAGGTACGACCATTTCTGACAACGTTTTACGCGACAGACAGCTGCATCACAAAAACATAGCCCGAGGGCACCCTGCCGTGACGACTGACACCGCTCACGATAGTCGGCCGTGACGACTGACACCGCTCACGATAGTCGGCCGTGACGACTGACACCGCTCACGATAGTCGGCCGTGACGACTGACACCGCTCACGATAGTCGGCCGTGATGATTGGCAACGCTCACGATAGTCGTTTGGGACTACTAACGCCTCTCACAATAGTTTCCCGTGATGACTAACACCGCTCACGATAGTCAGTCGTGACGACCAACACTTCTCACGATAGTTTACCGTGACGACTGACACCGCTCACGATAGTCGGTCTTGACGACCAATACCTCTCACGATAGTTGGCTGTGACGACTGACACCGCTCATGACAGAAGACTGTGACGACTGATACCGCTCACGAATGGAAGAATGGATGAATAAAGGTACCATGCCAGAAGACGTTGTATTGTAGCTAAATTAGCACATTTCACATTTTTATGTCCATAGATTAGGAAAAATATAGCAAGAAGGTGTAGGCTGTAGAAGGATGAGGTGGAGAAAACTGATACCGTGGGAGGACAACCATTGGCCTATTTTGTCATCGAATAGTATGCTTGTCTCCAAAGTAAGTGTGTCACAGGGCTGCCCATTTACTTCCATCCGGACACACCCCAAGACAACCACGGCAGGGCGCCAACTCGGCCTAAACAGGGCTCAGTCAGTGCTGTCCCAATACCGCCCCGGTACGGCACCAATACTACCACGACGTGGCTGCAGTCGTGAAGATAACCACGGGGCTGTTCTGGACGGAAATGCTCCTCCCCTCCGACTTTCCTAAATTGGCCTTGCAGCTCCCACTTTGTTTGAATAAAGAGCGTTTTTCGAATCGTTTCCATCAAAAACGCGACGCCAGTTCAGATCGTCCCGCAGACCCGGATCTGCCTCCTTCTCCAACCTCCGAGATGTGGCTACGCCCGTGGCTACAATGCCCGACCGTCCCCACTGCGGACCTGGTACGGTCCTGACTCCACCTCCGCACGGCATCAGCACGGCACCAGCACGGCGCCAGCACGGCACCAACATGACACCAGCATGGCATCATCACGGCACCAGTACGACACCAGCACGGCCTGCCACGAGTGGATGTACAAGGCGGCTCGGATGCCGAACGGCGGAAACCTCATGACTTCAGGGTCCTGAGTGTGGCTTACGTATCCTTCATATGACGCAGGATGTTGGCGCGTTAGGCGCAAAGACGCCCACGTTCATTTTGTACCCACGGCTCCTTCATTTAGATAATCATATTTTTCCTGGGACTGTTCCGTTGTGTGAAATATTATGCAATGAGAAAATGGATACGAAATGCGCACAATCGTCGTGTTTTAGGGGAAAGCTCCCGCTGGAGTGCCGTGTTTGATTCCTGACCATTCGATTCATGGGACTGATCCGTCATGTGAAATATTTTGCTAGAAGGAAACATGTACGAAATACACGCAAGCGTATCTTGGGAGAAAACCTCCTCTTCGAATGACGTTTTTGGTTACGAACCTTGTTCAGAGCACCCTGTATGTAGGCATAAGTATTCATAGCTGCCATCACAGCATCATTCATTACCATACGCAAATCACGCGGCATGTCAGTCATTGCTGGCTCAACTGCTGTCTTGAGACGTGGTGTCGACTCTCCCCGACAGCCACAGCAGACGGTCAGTTGGCCGGATCCCGACGACTTCCGCTCCATTCATTGAACCTCATCACTAGAGCAGCGCCACCGCGCCTACCTGCCCGTCCGACAGGAATCGACGTCGGCCGCGACAGATGGTAGAGTGACATTTAAACTTCCCTCCGCGGCGAGGCGTGCCATTGGCCGAGGCGACGGCGCCCGGGCCAATCAGCGCGCGTGCCGCCACCTGCACGTCGAGCGCCGGCTGCGGCAGTCGGGCCGCCCGCCGCCGCTGTACAGTTGCGATAACACGGGAGTGGGCGGCGGGCGACGGATAGCGAGTTGCAGGAGGCACACGTGAAGGTCGCGACGATGAAGGCGGCTGTGGTGGACGCGAGTCGGACGGAGAAGCTGAGAGCAGACATGAAGGCGGCCGCCGCCCGGAGGAGCAGCTTCGACTCGGACGAGGTGCAGATGTACCTCAACAAGCTGACCGACCTGGTGCCCAACGCGCCCAAGCACCGCAAGCTCACCAAGCTGGAGGTGATCCAGTGCGTGATCGATTACATCTGCGACCTCGAGGACACGCTGCTCAGTCGGCAGCAGGTCAAGCCGGCGGCCGTTCTCGTCGAGACGCAAAACACAGCGTACCCTAGCCAGGTGAGGGCACCGCCGCTGCTGCGCGTCACCGGGTGCAGAGGGCTCCCATGAACGGTGCTCAGTCAGAATTGTGGGAAGGCCGCAGACTGGCCTCGGCTGGAGCTGGGCAAATGCACCGTCGGCCTCGTTTCGTCTGAAGTTTTTACCGCACGCGTCATGGTCGCCGCGGTCGCCACCGCCGTTCCCAGCACCGCGCCTGGCCGCCAGCCCTCGTCCCGCCGCAGGGCACAGCGCCTACTCTGCCCGAGCCGCCGCTGACGCCCAGCCTCTTGCAGGACTCGCCACCGGAGCCCAACTCGTGAGCGGCGCCGGCGCCGCGCTGACGTCACTGCTCTCCGGCCGGCCGAGTTCCCCGGCGGCGGCGGCGGCGGCGCTTCCGCCGGCGCGGCTGTCCGACCAACGTCGGCCCCGCGTCGGCGGCTTCCGGCCAGGCGACAGCTGCCGCCAGCCGCACCGGCTGTCGACCTGGGTGCGCCGGCCTCCCTCGCCCGGCGCAGATGGGGCTGCGCATGTCCCCCCCCCCCCCCACCGACACCATTGTTACGTGCATTATATGCGTTCACCTAAGCCTATGTTCGGTTATCTACGTCTGTGATATGAATACTATTTTGTATGTTGTGTGTGCGCAGGCTGGACCGGTATTAGCACGGGAGTACAAACTGGTGTCCGTGTGCGTGTGTGTACAGCGTTCCCTCCGTGCGCCGATATCGAGCAATACACGGCCCTGATCTGTATGTGCCAGGCATGTGAGCCGAGGACGAGGCAGCATACGCCCACGCAGCGGCGCTCTCACGGCCGCTGTCCCTCTAGTCGGGCGCTGGTACCTCTCCGCTGCGGCGGGCGCCGGCTTTCGTCCATCTCCGCCGCTGAGAGCTGGTCGTGGTGACGGCGCGGCTCTTGGCCGCTGGAGCTGATGAGGCCGCGGCCGTCGCCGCTGCCGCCGCACAGCGACACCTTTCTGGGAACGGCAGGGGAGGGGCGGGGCGCCCCGTCCTCCGTCCTCCGTCGGCGGCCGGCGGTGCGGGCGGCGCTACAAAGGCGTCCGGCCGCCGCGTGACACCTGGGCCCGGTCCCAGCTGCCGCCGTCCGGCCCCGCTCCGCCGGCTGTCCCCCTCGCCGGCCCATCTGGCGACGAGCCTGTCGAGCCGCCGGAGCGACGCGCCCGGGCTGTGGTGATCGGTCTGATGTTGGACGGTGGTCCACCGGGCTGTG
>NW_023596225.1:29314609-29337109 GCF_011947565.3 Pollicipes pollicipes | reverse complement strand
CAGCTGCGCTGGCGGTGGGGATCCGTGGGGACACTCGAGGATCCGTGCGGATGCAGGAAGCGGCTTCGGTGTAGGGTCGTGGGACTGATGTGCAGAGGCTCAGCGTGGGGTCAAGAGGCCATCCCCAAATCACGTGCGGAAACGATCAGTAATAGAGCTGCGCTCCACTTGCGGAAAGAGGACGTGTGTAGAGAGCCAAGGACACGGCGAGAGCGCGGAGGTAGCCCCGCATAGGATACTTGCCACGCCGAATATGACAATGCTAGTTGCAGTAGAAAAGTAAGAAAGGTTATAGAAGCGAAGATAAACATTACAGGCATGTAAGACACCATAAATACTGCCTGAAAACCCTGCCATTATTAATTTTCCAGTGGGAAAACATTATACATCTCAATGCGCCCATTCAGATATCATTTTCTAACGTGCATAATGCACAAGAGCTTCCTGCGCTCTCGTCACATGAGCTCTGCCAGCCATTTTTACAGACAGGCTTCTCGTGGCGGTGTTGTTCTAGTCCTCCGTGTCATAGCGGACGGAACACTCACGCGCATAACACTGCACCGCTGAGCGTTCCACACACCCTCATAAGTGTCTGTTGAAACCCCCGTCGCCGTCATGCGGAGTCGACTCTCCTCGCCTTGACCCCGAGCCCGCGCGCTTTCTTTCCGGAGGGACAGCGGGAGACACGTGTGCGTCATCATCGCTTTGCACCGGCTGGCTCCCCTCCCCGGGTGGTGCGGACGGGCCTGCACAGGTGGGCTCTGTGCATGCCAGCCCGCGTGTCCGCTTCCTACCCGCGGAGTGGGTGTGCCACGATGACGTCATTCAGAAGCGTCACCGAGCTTTGAGCCGCGCGGATGCCGTTCGGTATCACAAGGTCATGCCGGTTGTATGTACGTAAAGGAGAATCGCTCCTGTCACTGGGACTTGGAGGGGCATCTTTGCCAGATAACTGATCCATTAAAGCCCCAGCTCCACCCTCAATGTGCTGAAGGTCCTAAGATCACGCAACGCAGGGCTGTCAATACTACGCCCGGCCCTACCAGCGACACCGGCGTTCGTTCGCGTTGGTGCCGGACCACGATCGGGGGAGGCGCCCCAAGGCGTCCTGCAGATGCGGGGCCGGAGGAGGACAGCGCCCCCTCTCCTCCTCCCACAGGACAGTCAGGGAGGCTGCGGCGGCAATGAGAACTGGGCAGGCGCCGCCAGGGAGGCTGCGGCGACGACAAGGACTGGGCAGACGCCGTCAGGGAGACTGTGGCGGTGACAAGGACAGGCAGGTGCCGTCAGGGAGGCTGCGGCGGCGACGAGGACGGGGCAGGTGCCGTCAGGGAGGCTGCGGTGGCGACGAGAACGGGGCAGGCGCCGTCAGGGAGGCTGCGGCGGCGACGAGAACGGGCAGGCGCCGTCAGGGAGGCTGCGGCGGCGACGAGAACGGGACAGACGCGTGGCTCACTTGACAGCCGTTTGATCGCCTCGGCTGAAGCGAGCAATATAAGTGATTTACGAACCGACCGAGTGCATCGAATATCTCCAGCATCGAAATTGCGGGATGCATACCTTTTAGGAAGATCTAACGCCACCTACACAAACGAGAAGCCGTGCAAAAGTCGCGTAGGAGGGACGAAGGATGTAAGGCAGTCTGCTCAGTTGGCCTGCATAAACTGCGCTCCTCTATTCGGACTGGACCCTCGCTGTGCATGCTAGTGATGAGAGGGTAAACGGAAAGACCGTGCACTGACCATGCATTACCTGGATTAGGGCTGGCATGTCTGGACTATTACGGTTCTTCAGCGGGGAAAGGTCTGGCGTACCACACACATGAGCTCAGCCACCTGCTCCCTGTTAAAGCCACATACTTTGGACTTCAACTGGTGTGCCTGATCCCACTTTCGGGGTGGTTTGTTGCGCTCCAGAATGGCTGAAGACCCATCTCTCATGATGCCGTCTCAGTGGCGCCGTCCAGTGCTCAATATCCAGTGATGTTTCAGAATAGCTGAACATGCGTCTCCCAAGATGTTGTCTCGGAAACTGTCCAACTGTCAATGTCCAGTGACGCTTTGTAATAGCTGAAGACTCATCTCTCAAAATGCCGTCTCAGTGACTCTGTCCAGTGGTCAATGTCCAGTGACGCTTCAGAATAGCTGAAAACTCGTCTCTCAAGATGCCGTCTCAGTGACTGCCCAGTGGTCAATGTCCAGTGACGCTCTCGGAAGCACTCCCATGTAGCAGCTGAGTCTCGGGACCTCTGTTCTTTCCCAGGCCGTAACCAGCTATGTGTGGTAAAGCATCAGCTGCTGGGTGTTCCGCGTTGAATGTCAATTTTTAAAACGCCATGATGTGTTTAACAAGCGTTTGCTGACATATCTCTTTATCTTGCAAATGTTCCAACATTTGGGCGTTTTCGTTGTCACCGACAGTGTTTATCTACCTTCCAAAACTTTTTCAAAGACAGCCCCTGAACACGAACTCACTTTTCAAAATACCAAAATAACCGACACCTGTTACTGTCTTGCAACTAGCATGTTTAGGCGCTGAGGGCTGGGACAAAGTCCTGCATCTCTAGTTTCCAGGCCACAATAATTGTGTGACGGGCGCCGACCTAATTATAGAGCAATTTCCACCAATGATTATCCAATAGCGCGAGCTTGAACATTTTTTGGTATCCTTACTTGAGCTTTTAAAATTGACATATCAAGTGAAGCGCCCCGTATATGACTGACTTGCGACCGTGCTAACAGGACGTGGTCGTCGCGGCCGGTGATTGGCTCTCGTGTGACTGAACCTTGACCGGTCCGGCCTGCTGTTGACTCTGAGCGCGCCTCCCTCACCGCCGCAGGGGACGGCCTGTTCTGTACCTGTTG
Source organism: Pollicipes pollicipes (assembly GCF_011947565.3). Classification (NCBI taxonomy): domain Eukaryota; kingdom Metazoa; phylum Arthropoda; class Thecostraca; order Pollicipedomorpha; family Pollicipedidae; genus Pollicipes; species Pollicipes pollicipes. Next base: position 29,334,245 of record NW_023596225.1, on the reverse strand, counting down.
CGTTAGCGTGGTTTTGACTAGTATTATAACGGTACACATCTTACACCCCAAGATCGGTAACGGCTTTGCCCAAAGTGTACTCGGCCAGAGGGTCATCGTGCAACGCATTAAACTAAACCTTCACGTATAAGTGGTTGGGTATGGCTAACCATAGCATCTACGGCGCAAGAAGATGAAGGATTATTTTCCGCTGATGAACGCGTGCATTTCACAAAAGAGAGCCGTCAGATTGTGTCGCCCGCGATCCGTCCGGTTTACCTTATGTTTGTTTGTCCAGTTTGCATGCAAGTATATATATATATATATATATATATATATATATATATATATATATATATATATATCATAACTTCCGAGCCACTCCCTTCGAAGAATGTTGCTGCCACTACCAGCCTCTGTGACACTCAGGCTGCTTTTCAGCACCAGTGTCAGCTCCAGCTCCAGTACCACCTACAGTTTTAATTCCTGCTCCAGACCAGCGGCAGTTTGTGCTCAGCACAGCGCCATCTCCATCCCTATCTCATCCCCAACTCCAGCTCATCCCAACTCTAGCTCGGTAACCAACTCCAGCTCAGCACCAGCTCCAGCCCAGCACTAGGTCTAACTTTGGATCTAGCTCCAAGTTTAGCCCGGACTGGGCGTCAGGCCAGCTCAGCTCCAGCTGTCATCTGAGTCCAGCTCTCGCTCAGCTCACTTCCGGTTGACGGCGGCGGCGAGTGCCGTCCCGTGCTCGACGCCATGTGACGCCACGCCTATCAGCTGATTATAATTTTGCCCGCCTCTTCATCAGGTGACCACCCAGTGATGACGCCCTCTCGTTGGCACCGCAATTTGTGTGGCACAGGAAGAAGCAATTAATCACTCTGGTTTATGATCCCATTCGTTACAGACGACATCAAGCTCCAGGTAACGAATGGTGCTACCAGTTTGGGGAGAACAACGTGCCAGTCAGAGGCGTAGGTTCCATTTCAGTTGAAGGGGGTTCCAGCCCCTCCCCAACCTATCCATGCCAACTTTGAGAAGAAGATGAGCCAAGTACGGAGATGAACCTATTCTTTTGGATCTTGAGGATAAGCTTAGCCACATTTTCTTGTTCAACCCCCACCTCTTCCTTAGTTCATTTTGCAATGAACCTTGTTTAATGGCGCATCCACACTTCGTTTACAACGAACGAAGGGCAATAAAAGAAGAGCGAAACGGCGAACGAGCGGAGAATAATGAGCTCCACAACACCGCGGTTCATGGACGAGCCGCCAAGCTCCGGCGCTGGTGGGGCATGGCCCCTGCCTCGCAGCGTGGCCGGGACCAGCAAACGGTACCGGGCGTGGGGGCCCTCGAGATCCAGGGCCTCTAAGGGCGGGCCCTGGCAAAATCGGTGGGTCAGCGATAGCCGTCCAATCAAGTAGCTTGGAAAGTCACGATGTAATCCTGCGCAATGTGAAGCCGGATGATTTCCCGCAGATGAATGGGGCCCCTCTGCATGTCATCGCCCACTTGTGAGCTTTTACTCCGGTCTGGTCACCTGTCGGCATGGCTCGTATTGTAATCACGGTGCGCTGGCGATTGGAAGTGATTCGGTGTGATGTGACAAAGTTCCTCACTACGAGGACGTTATGCCGTGTTGTCACTAGACATGCGACGGTGACACAGAACAGCGACAGGTCGCTGCCGGGTGCCTGCCCGGGCCCTGCGGACCTACTGGGCGTGTCGAGTGGTGCGGCCGGCTGGCTGACTTCAGCCGCGCAGTTGACGAGCACGCCGCTCCCGCACGGCCCTGCCAGCGCCGGGCGGGGCTGGCGCCGGCGATGCCCTGGGTCAAGTCCTGGGTCATGGGCTGAGTCATGGACTGGGTCATGCTCGGTCACCCTCAGATGACCCCATCTCGCGCGGCCGCGCAGGATGAGACTCTCGACGGGGCTGTCGGGCCCGGCCGTCCGCCGGCGGATGACGGCACATGAGGCCGCAGGTGGCGCCCGGAGGAGGCAGGCCGGCCGGCTGCTGCCGACGACACGGCGACACTGCACGCCCCACTGCTCTGACAGACTCCGGCGAGGAAGCTGCGACGCTATCGGAGCGATATTTTTGTGTGGATGCGAACCGGTTTCGACTAACGGTGCACCAGCAGATGTGATGTCTGAACTCGGCTCAGGGCGCGCGAGTGGTTTGGTTTCGCTTGGTGATTGGTTCTGATGCATGTTTATTGCGAGCGAGGCCACATGCCGTGTGTGCTTTGATTGAGTGACGGGAAAACTTCCAGTTTGAGCGGCATAACCTGGCTGTCATGTTTTCCAGCAAATGGTATCCTTGCCATCAACCGTCGCAGATTTGTGCATTGTTTCAAAATGAGAAGCACAGCTACGTGAAAGTTGCATCATACAATGCTTGAGCATTTCCAGACACGCTGTTCATTCAGGCTTTACTTTTCTCCCGCATTGAAGTCCAACAGCAGAAACACATTGCTCTCCCATTCAAGTAACATGTGAAGCATCAAATATTTTAGGTGTCAAAGGGCAGTGCATCCGAGGAGAAGCCGGAGCCAGATCTAGACTACCAAGCGTCACAGTAACGCGCCACTAACACATTTTGACGCAGGGGAGAAAGGACGATCGCTTTGGTGAAAATGAGAGTCGATTTGTGCGCCTGGTCACGCGCTCTGAAAAGCAAAGCACGGATGTACCGTTTTGGGGATGTCTTTTTATGACATGAAGTCAGATCTCGGCGGCTGCAGTGGATTCAAACTTGAAAGAACTCGACGGCGTACGTAAATGTACCATCCACAAATGAGTTAGTGACATCAACTCTGTTCCAGTTCACAGGTGCACCAGTATTCGACCACCGAGGATCGGGCATCCCCACATCTTCCGATAGAACATGAGTGGCGCAGCTGGGGGGGGGGAGGGGGGAGGAGCAGATTTTATCTTGCATGTATTAATCGTCACGAGTTACGTAATGCATGTGCACAGGTAGCCAGGACTCCAAATCGATGGAGTCGCAAACTGGCCTCGACGCTGACGTTCCCTTAAACACCAAGCCACCAACAACTCCAAATAAGCGTAGGAAACACCGCAAATGCGGTAATACGCATGTTCATGTCAAGATGAACGACAACACAAGTGGACACTAATGCTACTCTTCAAAACACACATTCGATATTATTCATGATCGTGTGTGCTTCATGTGCACGTGGCAGTCAACCGGCAAAAAACTATGCAGGAGTGAAGTTACTTTATGGTTGTTACCCACATGAGCTTGTTTGCTTCCTTTTCTTTTGCAATGTTTTTGTGTTTTACTACACTTTTGTCACAGTCATCATAACCGTTAACACGCATTCGGGGGGAGGGGATATCATTTGACCCTCCTGATGTTTTTTTCCAGAACAGCTCCTGAGTGGTGCAGCGTGTGGCGACGACAAACTTCGAGTACCTGTAAAGAAATAGGTAGCCGATATTTTGGTATAACAAATTAGCTATGCCTCCGATCGCTGATCTGTAGTTGGTCAGTCAGACCATTGTTGCTAGCGAAGGCATTCTTCAGAGATTTTTTCAAGCTGATGCGACAACAGAGTAATAAATAACATCATACGATTGAGATTGTGTCTTGGAGCACGAGGCAATTAAAGTAAGATTACAATTAATTTCATTAACCTTGGATCAGGTGTGAACCACACATCACGGTCGAAAACAAACCGATCTTACGGGAAACTACAAATTATGAAGCATGTTTTGACGCGCATTTTGACTTCCTTGATCACAAGGACGTTTAGGGGTTTCTCACTTCAAATCCATGAAGGTCAGCAAAAGTCACTGGCCTTAAATGACCTTGATGAGCCCATTGCTTTGAAAATATGCCGCCTTGAATAGCTTTTGACGCCCATTCAAAATTCAAATACCAAAAATTATTGATGGTTTTTGGTAATTTTAGCTCCCTAAAGACCAGAAAGTGAGCTTTTGCTTGGTCGACTTATCTGGGCTAAAGCTGCCCACGTTGGGAGGTCTGAAAGCACTTTGAACACCGATATCGAGTTTGACTTATTTTGCCTGATTTGGCCTGAGGCGCATGAACTAGAGGCCTCAAAATTTAGCGCAAAGGAACCCACTGCAGGTCTACGCACTATGATGACGTGAAGTCCAGCTCATTTAGTTCGTTTAGATGCCAGGAGCCAAAAAGGGAGCACGTCCGGGCGAGTGTTAATTGTTGGAAATTGATCAATTTCGTTGACGAAATTACCAGGCTTGGTCCCAGCCAAATCTAGAAGCCTGCAGACGATGCGAGTTGTGGAATTAGCACTCAAACGCCTCGTCAGCGGGCCTCTGTGTGCTTACATGTCATGAATAGCGAACTTTCTGGATGACTTGACTTCTTCTGGCCTTGTCATCGTGTTATTATACATGGATCAGACCCACCAGGATGCATTTTCAAAACGTCTCGTCCCATGTGCTACATAATCATTATTCAAAAAGATGCGGTATCTTTTCTCAACGATCGTGTCGGCCACGAAAGGCAAACAAAATAATGACATGTTCACCGCTATCTCAAACGTAGACGCTGTCTCGTACGCCAGACTCCTGAAATATTGTGTCTGGATGTGACGGGCATGCGACACTCAATACAAGATTTGCTCATTACAGATGAATTTCAAAGCAGCTGGTCGCTCTGTCACGTTTGAGAGTGTGACTCATTGTGCGGTCGTCATTCCAGCAGCCCAGCTGATCAGCGCGATAGCCTTCATCATCATTTTCAATCAGCACGCTCCAAAAATAAGAACAAAGCACATATGCAACACTACACAAGATAGCATGCCGTTGGCCTGGAATTCCTGCAGGTGTCGGCAGTGGAGTGCCCTGTAGGAGGAGCGCAAAGCTACAATGAAGTTCGCTGGATCTTGCAGTAACCCATCGAAACCTGCACACTCCAGTACAACGGACCTCGAGATCCATATGAACATATGGTGCTTCTAAACCACTGCATTTCAGACAGGTGACTGGACGGGTGACAGACACAAGTGACACCAACCTGGCGCGAAGTGTGCGTCAGAATAGCACGTCATGTCACTGCAAAGTGCCGATGGTTTGGGGCACGTGCCCCCACTGTGTGGGTTTACTGGCAGACGAAGATGAACCAGGACGTCAAGAAACCCGCGTCTGCGTGCAGCATTTGGGCATGCGTTGTATGCATCAGATGAGGGTTGGAATCCCTGAATGCGCTTATGCATAATGCAAATTCGCTCCTCACGGTTCATGCATCCGATCAAATGTGAGCAACGCTGCACCTACAGCCACCATCCCCACCGAGCGCCGACCAGCTGTGCCAGTGGAGCTTGTCTGTGAATGACGTTCATAATCTGAAGACGTTGCAGCTGTGAAAAAGACGGCATGCCAGTGTAACGCGCCCGTACCCCTCACTGCATACGCTTCTTTACGATCGGAAACCAGTGGGTACAGCCGACACGCCGTCTGGGGGCGTGAACCAGCGAGGATGCAGGTAAGATCAGGCCCCGACGACCACCATGACTCAGCGGCACAGCCTCCGCAACTCCGAACTTCGGCAGGTCGCTATACCCGTTTCCGCTCACGAAACGTGGGCTAGAATCCTGAGAACACAAAAGAACAGGACGAGCTTGTCCGAACAAGGCGGTGGTTCCGCGGCGCAGGCCCGCCATGCCGCTTCAACAAAAATAGTTGGCATGAGGCATAAGGCTGCGCATGGAAAGCAGCAAGCCTTCGAGCCTTAACGTAATGTTGGAAGGCTCCTTGAGGAAACTGCTGAGCCCGAATGTTTAAACTTGTTTTGACAGAAACTCAACAGTAATCGTAGCTTTAATGGCATATACACCCACAAGAATGTCTTATAAATGTGCCTAATTTATCGGATGAAACAAGGAATTACGAAAAAAACACGGGTGTTTATGCATTATTTGTAGATTTATGATATATAGCTTATCACTAAGGGGTAGGAAACCTGTTGAAACATCAGCGAAGCTTTGGTTTGATTACCTTGCATTTTATTTAACATTACAATATACGTATCCCGGCCTAGGCATGCTTCATCATGGGTTAAAAGGCATGTTCCATGTTTGAACATACTGGGGCAAGTGTCATATAAGATGAAATAAGCTTACTGTGAATATTGGCTTGTAAAAAACTTCTCCAGAAAAAAGATCTACGTCCATCAATACATCATCGTTGGATCACGGCATGGAGCGTCTTCATGACGTCAGATCCGCTGCCAGTCTGGCCGCGTCAGAATTGCCACTGCATCGGACGGCCGACTCACTTAAAACACTAAAACCTGCCGACAGGTGACGATGTTTGCCGGGGTGTGTTGCTGAACCTGAATGTGGTTATGTGCTTGTATTTGGCCCCTTTTTCATGGTGGTTTTACATATCTGTCTGCGATTTGATATGTTTTACTTGCATTTTTATGCTCGGTTACAGGGCAGCTCTTAAGTTTCCCGGTTTCCAACCATATTTGCACCATAACTCGCACCACCGCCCAAACTCCTGTATTATGTAGCACAAAGCGCGATTCGAGTTCGGCACTCGTGTTAAACGCGTTAAATTAGGCGGAGACCAATTAGCGTCTATTAACTGATTGCCCGAGACCAACTGGCGTTCGCAGTGTCCGTCGCGCACACGTCCGGTTTATCCGGTTTTAAGATACTTAGGAGGCGTGACCAAAATGTTCTGACGTGGGAAGACATATTGAGTCGCATTAGCAAGAGTGTGGGTCAATGCGAGCGGGTCGTCACTCGCTCTCGAGCGCGAACCACGGACAAACGCGCTTGCGACAAACGCGACAAACACTGTAACGATTAGTGCCAGATCTCAGTGACCAGAGGAGATGAATACCAACCGCGTAGCGTAGGTGAACGTACCCGCTAAAAATCACAAATGAGTCTCGAAGCTGTCCGAATGTTGCGTGCGTTAATAAATGGTTGGAAATTGTTCAACGTCGCATGTTCCGAACATATCTCGTGTATAAGGCACTGGGACCTATAACATTATTCACATAGATAAGACGGCAGTCATAGCCTCATTCTTCGGAGAAAGACCCAGGAGAATGGAGACATAGATGCGTTAGTCGTCGTTATACCTAATTACAGAGATATAATGCCTAGATCGCATCTATATCTCCATTCTCCTGGATTTTCTCCAAGGAATGTGCCTATTACTACTGTCCCTCTGTTTTGTTTTAGTTCTACACTCGCGAAAATGGGGAAGGCATTACGGGAAGAATATTTCAAAGTCACCCTAGTATTCGTGACATCAAAATAACGTCATTAAAATCCTACCATTCCATGAGCCATGCGGCGATCAAGGCCAAGCAGGAATACAATTGTCGAGGTGGTCATATTTGGCGTTCTTAAGCGCGATTTCCACATGTACCGGCGCCAAACGGCTCTCAGTTAATGTTATGCAAGGTACGATGACAAAATCAAAACCTGCCCGTTGAGGAGCATATTTGCTAAACAGATAATTATGCTGTCTAGAGCAGCCTTTTCCACAAAAAATATACCAATAGCGAGCTGGTTTTATTACATCTGATCCTGGCTTCAATATCTTCAAATGTGAAACATTCCCTTTAACATTGTCTGGAATAGACATTGCAATATCATGGCCTTTTTCAACCAATGATATGCGTAAATTGTCGTGCAAATTTTGCATCAATGGACATCCACCTGCTAAATGATAATGATTGATAGATTGTCCAGTCCACTAATGAAACCTACGGATACCCGTTGCCGAATATGCCTGGATTCATTAGTCTAGGTCTTGACGTCATCCATGTGGTACTAACCATCAACCCACCCATTGTGTGTGTGTGCTGCCACCTCACTCATCACCCAACGAAGCGCTAACGAGGGATCAGTCGCAACGCGTGAGGCGTTTTGCTGGTGGTAGCCATATTGCATATATCAATCGCTGACAGAAGTGACGTAACCAACATTTCGCCAAGGAACGGGCCAAATTGGGTGAGAGGAGGCGCTGATAGTCACGAGGCTCGCTCTTTTCCGATCTTTGTCGCGTTCGGGATCTTTTAATACTCTGTCTACTATTTGAATGCCTCGGGGCCCGTTTCTTTGTTTCAGAAGCCGTGCGGATGTAAAACCACTAGAGCCTCCTCCCACACCAAAGCCCAGGGGAAATTATTCCAATTTCTCCCATCCCTGACCATGCCGCTGGCAGAAAACAATAAAGTGCTCTATTTATTGCATACTTCGATTGTACGAAGTACCACGGAAGTGAGCAATACGACACTAGCGCCACCTGTCCCTATGCCTGATTGCCACCAGGAGCATTACCGCCCAATGGCGTCACCGATAGAGCTGAGCTTTGAAAAACGCTCACAGAGCAGTGAGCGATAAGGGCTGTTTCCGAAACGATTGAAATCGCCTGCTAGAGCTGAACACCTAATAAAACTTATGCCTACGTCTAACACGGATGAGGGAGCAAATGAGTGGTGAAGGTGTGACCTGAACTAGCACTCATTAGCGGTCAATGCATAAAGAGCAATATGACTTGCTTTTGTGCTTGAGTCCCCGAATGAATACGACACTTAACTCCTAAAGCTAAAGCAGGCAGCCGACGACCAAGGGCAATGACGCACTTCCCCACTGGTAACGGCATGCACTCTAGTGGACACTTATAAAACTAAATGTAAGTTCTGTTGCCGCTAGGTGCCCGTAGGACGCCACTTCTCCGGCCTAGGCCGGCATTCCGGAGCTTCAGACCAGCACAGCGGATAAGCAATTTTTCCTTGACCCACAACCCTTATTAATCCCGTGGGGTATTCACTAGCATGGGTGTCAGCGTGGTCGCAAGGATGGTCATGTAGGGCGCGGAGCCTTGCGGAGGGAGGGGAGTCCTGATCGATGTTGCTACCTGGGTTGAAAATGAGCTTTCCGCCGAACCGATTACCGATATTCAAGCTTAAGAATACACGGAATACTTTCACAATATGAGATGACTATATCTTCCTCCCTTATTTCACCGCGAAGAGCAGAGAAATGCCTCAAGAGTCCTTTTGGAGGATGAGCACAGTCCAAAATATTCAACACCGTCAATATAATCGTCATTTAACATTATAACGTCACTTAACCAGTGTCTCTTGGTGTATTGAAGGTCATCAATTCAACATGATAACTTTCAAATCCTAATGCCGAAAAAGGAACTGCAGACCTTTCTCTCTAACATCAAGCACCAGAACTGCCTTTTCTTCTGTACGATTGTTTTTCGCTTTACGTATATTTACGATTCTTCACGCCTAAATTAGTGTTGAAAAACTTTTGCTCAGCGCCTACAAGCTTGACTTTTGTGTTCCTGATGCTACTCAGTTGTCGATATGCTATCATGTCAAGTATCTGGTTAAACGCAATTACCCTTAAACCCTTGTGTGTCGTGGACAATATTTTGGGATATACTGGCATACTTTTAGTATTCAGGAAACAATACCGTATGATTCTACTTCAAGTGGTAATCACACTACGTAAGAATGAACAAAAGATAGCTGTCTGAAAACGCCTTTTGATATAACAGCGCCACTGAAACAGAGACGCGCGCGCAGCGTAAGCGTTGCGGAACAGGACGCGGGAAGACATCCGACGCTCACAGCTGCACCTCTCCGGGCTCCGCTGGGCTCTCAGCTGACGGGGGGGACACCGCGGCGTTCATGCTATCGAAACCGTCACTACTCTGGACCCGAGTCGAGTGATGGCGCCTCTTGCTGCAGGTGTCTCTCCCCGCCGGAAGATGGAGCGCGCTGGGTCGTTCCGGATGAATTTAACGAAACGCCGTGACAAACGCACTTATGGCTAAGGAAAAGGGTCGGGTGCTGTTGAAAATATAACCATGGAAAAGTGATTGAATGACATGTAGATGCGGTGACCCAAGGCATACTGATCAGTAAAGCGCCAAACTGGAGACATTGAGAGACGTCTGAGAGATGGAGACGTTTGCACCAACCGTTACAAGACAGGAAGGCTGGCCGTGTCCCAATGACGAAAAATCTTCCACTTAAGGAAATTTACGCAAGATGGAAGAAAACAAGAAAGCATGTGATCTCTGGTGCGAGATGGCTGGCTACAAAGGAACTGGAAGAAAACCAGGAACGGCCAGGCCACGGATATCCATACTGAGTGATTCCGAAAGCCGCCAAGGCACACATGTTTGCGAGGATGTCTGCGAGGAGATAGCTGGGTAAAGAACCATGCGGAAAAAGATCGTGGCCAAAAGCTGCTGGCAGTAGCGTAGAACACGATAAAGCTCGCAATAGACAGTAGGACATGTGATAAATATTTTTTTTCAACAGAGATCGCATGACAAAAGAAAGCGCGAGATGTACGGTATAGAGCCCTCGCGGCGTGCGACATTCTTGAACGGCTTCTTGACGACTGCTGGCCTGTGTGCCGCATAGGGTGGTAGATGGCTGTAACAGGAGCAGATGGATCAGCGGTCGTTTGGCCTTAAGCCCTCCGCAGTGCTGTTACAACAGTGAAGCGTCGTGAACACTGGAAAGGGCTGGTGGCCAAAGCGTCTGTCATACGCCACTTGTTTGTTGTTGTTTTGCAGCTTCCCACCACCGCGTGCGACATACGGTTCAACAACCACAAAAAGATAGCAGTCACACAGGATGAATCTATTCATTTCATTCCATTCACCTCCCTGCTCATTACCAAGGTAACGGAAAAAGGTAGCACGGAGTAAAGGATTCATGGCATTCGGATTGCATGCCGGAAGGTCGTTTGGGATAAGCATCGTACGGGATGAAGGTCGTAATAACAAAATACCATGCGGGACAAAGACAACGCGGTACAGAACGCGTATGGCCGACTTCCTTTCCCAGGTAAGCTCAACGAGACCCTGACCAGAGACCGCCGTCCGAGGAAAATAAAGCTGGAGCCAAGCATTCGACTTTGTGCTTGAGGCATTCCCTCTGGAGATGTGTGCCCACCGCCGGAACCTTGCGCAGAAATACTGGTGATAAGCGTTGAACGATGCTTACCAAGTCAGCCCGATTAGTAGTTCCTGAGCCAAGATTCGTAGCATATTGTGTACATTTTTCCCAAATAAGTGCTGAGGATGCCAATCAGATCTCGCCTACTGGGTGCAAAGGTTAATGAGGCAGTAGGAGTGGGGGTTGGGGGGGGGGGGATCAAATATCTCCAGCCTTCACATTTTAGAATGCAACAAAACCCAGTGTCTTTATTGTCTTTTCTGAAGACTTGAGCTGCCTCTGTTCTTCTAAGTGCGGTTTGCCCCGGGCACGTTTTTTATCCTTCTGTTTTGTAAAGTTTTACAATGTATGGTGTGATATTATATTTCACCATATGACTACATCAATCGCCGACGATCTTTCGCCAACAATGGTTTATACAGCGATTTTGTTTACAGCGGTTTTATCTACAGCGGTTTCTTCAGCTTTTTTGCTGTCTACAGCGGTCAGCTGTCTACAACGGTTTTGTCTAGAGTGGTTTTGTCAACAGCGGTTTCTACAGCGGTTTTGTTGCTTACATTGGTCAGTTGCCCATAGTGGCTTTGTCTACAGCGGTTTTGTCTACAGCGGTTTCCATAGCGGTTTTGTTGTCTACAGCGGTCAGTTGTCTACAGCAGTTTTGTCTACAGCCGTTTCTAGCCTGCAGCATGTACTACGGCCTCTGGTCGTACAACCATTGGCAAGGGGGGCTTATCACCGCCTGACTGGAATCGATTCCAACTTCACCTCGCGACCTTATTGGCGGACTCCGAATTCGAATCAAAAAGACAATTCGACATCAGTAGTTGACTCCAGGTTGATTCCACTTCCCAAAAATACTTTGAGTCAACTCTGGCCTTGCATCAAGACAAAGTTAGCGATAGGTTTCAGCAGACACGAATCAATCAATCAAAAAGTTCGGCAAAATCAGGGGTGAGATAAGCCTGGCTCAAGATCTCCCACAACTCTCCCGCTTATTGCGGTGCATTCCATAGAAGTTTTGTATCCGAATGACAGATAAATTCATCACATCGAAGAAAACTTGGAAATTTGTGACGAAGGTAAAGACCAGTTCTAGTTATGACACAGAGGTAGGACCATTTCTGGCAACGTCTTACACGACAGACAGCTGCATCACAAAAACATAGCCCGAGGGCACCCTGCCGTGACGACCGACACCGCTCACGATAGTCTGCCGTGACGACCGACACCGCTCACGATAGTCGGCCGTGACGACTGACACTGCTCACGATAGTCGGCCGTGACGACTGACACCGCTCACGATAGTCGGCCGTGACGACTGACACGCTCACGATAGTCGGCCGTGACGACTGACACCGCTCACGAGTCGGCCGTGACGACTGACACCGCTCACGATAGTCGGCCGTGACGACTGACACCTCTCACGATAGTCGGCCGTGACGACTGACACCGCTCACGATAGTCGGCCGTGACGACTGACACCGCTCACGATAGTCGGCCGTGACGACTGACACTGCTCACGATAATCGGCCGTGACGATTGACACCGCTCACGATAGTCGGCCGTGACGACCGACACCGCTCACGATAGTCGGCCGTGACGACTGACACCGCTCACGATAGTCGGCCGTGACGACTGACACCGCTCACGATAGTCGGGCCGTGACGACCGACACCGCTCACGATAGTCGGCCGTGACGACTGACACTGCTCACGATAATCGGCCGTGACGACTGACACCGCTCACGATAGTCGGCCGTGACGACTGACACCGCTCACGATAGTCGCCGTGACGACTGACACGCTCACGATAGTCGGCCGTGACGACTGACACTGCTCACGATAATCGGCCGTGATGATTGACACCTCTCGATAGTCGTTTGGGACTACTAACGGACTAATAAACTATAACTAAATAGTTTCCCGTGATGACTAACACCGCTCACGATAGTCGGTCGTGACGACCAACACTTCTCACGATAGTTTACCGTGACGACTGACACCGCTCACGATAGTCGGTCTTGACGACCAACACCTCTCACGATAGTTGGCTGTGACGACTGACACCGCTCATGACAGAAGACTGTGACGACTGACACCGCTCATGACAGAAGACTGTGACGAATGATACCGCTCACGAATGGAAGAATGGATGAATAAAGGTACCATGGCAGAAGACGTTGTACTGCAGCTAAATTAGCACATTTCACATTTCTATGTCCATAGATTAGGAAAAATATAGCAAGAAAGTGTAGGCTGTAGAAGGATGGGGTGGAGAAAACTGATACCGTGGGAGGACAACCATTGGCCTATTTTGTCATCGAATAGTATGCTTGTCTCCAAAGTAAGTGTGTCACAGGGCTGCCCATTTGCTTCCATCCGGACACACCCCAAGACAACCACGGCAGGGCGCCAACTCGGCCTAAACAGGGCTCAGTCAGTGCTGTCCCAATACCGCCCCGGTACGGCACCAATACTACCACGACGTGGCTGCAGTCGTGAAGATAACCACGGGGCTGTTCTGGACGGAAATGCTCCTCCCCTCCGACTTTCCTAAATTGGCCTTGCAGCTCCCACTTTGTTTGAATAAAGAGCGTTTTTCGAATCGTTTCCATCAAAAACGCGACGCCAGTTCAGATCGTCCCGCAGACCCGGATCTGCCTCCTTCTCCAACCTCCGAGATGTGGCTACGCCCGTGGCTACAATGCCCGACCGTCCCCACTGCGAACCTGGTACGGTCCTGACTCCACCTCCGCACGGCGCCAGCACGGCACCAGCACGGCGCCAGCACGGCACCAACACGACACCAGCACGGCATCATCACGGCACCAGTACGACACCAGCACGGCCTGCCACGAGTGGATGTACAAGGCGGCTCGGATGCCGAGCAGCGGAAACCTCATGACTTCAGGGTCCTGAGTGTGGCTTACGTATCCTTCATATGACGCAGGATGTTGGCGCGTTAGGCGCAAAGACGCCCACGTTCATTTTGTACCCACGGCTCCTTCATTTAGATAATCATATTTTTCCTGGGACTGTTCCGTTGTGTGAAATATTATGCAATGAGAAAATGGATACGAAATGCACACAATCGTCGTGTTTTAGGGGAAAGCTCCCGCTGGAGTGCCGTGTTTGATTCCTGACCATTCGATTCATGGGACTGTTCCGTCGTGTGAAATATTTTGCTAGAAGGAAACATGTACGAAATACACGCAATCGTATCTTGGGAGAAAACCTCCTCTTCGAATGACGTTTTTGGTTACGAACCTTGTTCAGAGCACCCTGTATGTAGGCATAAGTATTCATAGCTGCCATCACAGCATCATTCATTACCATACGCAAATCACGCGGCATGTCAGTCATTGCTGGCTCAACTGCTGTCTTGAGACGTGGTGTCGACTCTCCCCGACAGCCACAGCAGACGGTCAGTTGGCCGGATCCCGACGACTTCCGCTCCATTCATTGAACCTCATCACTAGCGCAGCGCCACCGCGCCTACCTGCCCGCCCGACAGGAATCGACGTCGGCCGCGACAGATGGTAGAGTGACATTTAAACTTCCCTCCGCGGCGAGGCGTGCCATTGGCCGAGGCGGCGGCGCCCGGGCCAATCAGCGCGCGTGCCGCCACCTGCACGTCGAGCGCCGGCTGCGGCAGCCGGGCCGCCCGCCGCCGCTGTACAGTTGCGATAACACGGGAGTGGGCGGCGGGCGACGGATAGCGAGTTGCAGGAGGCACACGTGAAGGTCGCGACGATGAAGGCGGCTGTGGTGGACGCGAGTCGGACGGAGAAGCTGAGAGCAGACATGAAGGCGGCCGCCGCCCGGAGGAGCAGCTTCGACTCGGACGAGGTGCAGATGTACCTCAACAAGCTGACCGACCTGGTGCCCAACGCGCCCAAGCACCGCAAGCTCACCAAGCTGGAGGTGATCCAGTGCGTGATCGATTACATCTGCGACCTCGAGGACACGCTGCTCAGTCGGCAGCAGGTCAAGCCGGCGGCCGTTCTCGTCGAGACGCAAAACACAGCGTACCCTAGCCAGGTGAGGGCACCGCCGCTGCCGCGCGTCACCGGGTGCAGAGGGCTCCCATGAACGGTGCTCAGTCAGAATTGTGGGAAGGCCGCAGACTGGCCTCGGCTGGAGCTGGGCAAATGCACCGTCGGCCTCGTTTCGTCTGAAGTTTTTACCGCACGCGTCATGGTCGCCGCGGTCGCCACCGCCGTTCCCAGCACCGCGCCTGGCCGCCAGCCCTCGTCCCGCCGCAGGGCACAGCGCCTACTCTGCCCGAGCCGCCGCTGACGCCCAGCCTCTTGCAGGACTCGCCACCGGAGCCCAACTCGTGAGCGGCGCCGGCGCCGCGCTGACGTCACTGCTCTCCGGCCGGCCGGAGTTCCCCGGGCGGCGGCGGCGGCGGCGCTTCCGCCGGCGCGGCTGTCCGACCAACGTCGGCCCCGCGTCGGCGGCTTCCGGCCAGGCGACAGCTGCCGCCAGCCGCACCGGCTGTCGACCTGGGGTGCGCCGGCCTCCCCTCGCCCGGCGCAGATGGGGCTGCGCATGTCCCCCCCCCCCCCCACCCGACACCATTTGTTACGTGCATTATATGCGTTCACCTAAGCCTATGTTCGGTTATCTACGTCTGTGATATGAATACTATTTTGTATGTTGTGTGTGCGCAGGCTGGACCGGTATTAGCACGGGAGTACAAACTGGTGTCCGTGTGCGTGTGTGTACAGCGTTCCCTCCGTGCGCCGATATCGAGCAATACACGGCCCTGATCTGTATGTGCCAGGCATGTGAGCCGAGGACGAGGCAGCATACGCCCACGCAGCGGCGCTCTCACGGCCGCTGTCCCTCTAGTCGGGCGCTGGTACCTCTCCGCTGCGGCGGGCGCCGGCTTTCGTCCATCTCCGCCGCTGAGAGCTGGTCGTGGTGACGGCGCGGCTCTTGGCCGCTGGAGCTGATGAGGCCGCGGCCGTCGCCGCTGCCGCCGCACAGCGACACCTTTCTGGGAACGGCAGGGGAGGGGCGGGGCGCCCCGTCCTCCGTCCTCCGTCGGCGGCCGGCGGTGCGGGCGGCGCTACAAAGGCGTCCGGCCGCCGCGTGACACCTGGGCCCGGTCCCAGCTGCCGCCGTCCGGCCCCGCTCCGCCGGCTGTCCCCCTCGCCGGCCCATCTGGCGACGAGCCTGTCGAGCCGCCGGAGCGACGCGCCCGGGCTGTGGTGATCGGTCTGATGTTGGACGGTGGTCCACCGGGCTGTGGTCGGACGGTGAACCACCAGACCGTGGTGCTCGGTCCGATGGCGGACGGCCACCAGGCTGTGGTGCTCGGTCCGATGCCGGACGGCCACCAGGCTGTGCTGCTCGGTCTGATGCCGGACGGTGGTCCACCGGGCTGTGGTCGGACGGTTGGCCAACAGGCTGTGGTGCTCGGTCCGATGCTGGACGGCCACCAGGCCGTGGTGCTCGGTCCGATGCTGGACGGCCGCCAGGCTGTGCTGCTCGGTCTGATGCCGGACGGTGGTCCACCAGGCTGTGGTCTTCGGTCCGATGTCGGACGGTGGTCCCCCGGACGGTCCGGGCGGTACGCTGTATGGTCTGAACAGCCGCACCTTTTTGTATGATGCTGTTCGCTCGGACCATGCATCAAGCTAGCATTAAAGTCCGCCCTCTTGTAAAATAAAATGAAACGATACCACCACACCACCCAGAGACGGAACAGCTTCCATCCGCTCGTCGCCCGCTACCCAACGCAAGACGTCGGGCAGCGAAAGACGAGGCGCGGCGCCAGGGCTCGATACAGCGCGACTTAGCCACTTGCCTCGCTCCACGGTAATCTGATGGAAACGAGTCCCAATGAGGCTCCGGCGCCCGCTCTAAGCACCGTGAGAACACGACGTGCGGCGGCCGCGGGCGGGCGCCGCGCGTTGCGTCAGTTACGCCTCCAAGTCCTGCGGCATGAAGCAAACGTCCGTGCGTGGCGGTGGCGCGATGACATCACAGAAGAAACCGGCGCAGCTGCCTCTGACCGCGGCCGGAGCGTGGCCGCATGCCGCGCGCCGTGACAGGGCACGAGTCAGCACCGCGCCGCGCCGCGCCGCGTGCCCGGCCGGGGATTGGGACGGTGCCAGACAGCGGCTCAGACTAATCCCGCGGACGGCCGGCCCGAGGACGGGGCGGACCGGCCGGGCGGGCCGGGACGCGCCGCGTCTGTGACCGGCGCCGGGGAGGGGGTCCGCGTGAAAGCGGCCTCCCGCGCGGGGCGTGGGAAACGGCAGCGAGCTGCGTTAGCTATGCGCAAGATAGGCGTCATTAGCCGTAATTGCCGCTGCTGGAGGCAGCAGGAAGCGCACCCGGCTTCAAATTGGCCACGTGTGAATGATACACGGCGCGGCAATTTTGTGAATCACGGCTGGGCCAATTTGTATGAATGGCAAGCGGTAGGGGCGGGGCGGGCCAGGTCGGCGGTACACGCTGTTGGTGAGCCGGCGGGGCCCGGTCCCGCGGCAGCCCATTCAGAAGAGCACAGAGCTGCGTAGAGCGGCTCGCGGCAGTCCTGAATGGCCTGCGGCGAGAACTGGGTTTCGCCCGCGCCTCCGAACGAGTCCGGGACGTGATAGCACCTCACCACTGATCAAGCACATCGTTCGCAATACCCGATTGTCCT
Organism: Pollicipes pollicipes; assembly: GCF_011947565.3. NCBI lineage: Eukaryota > Metazoa > Arthropoda > Thecostraca > Pollicipedomorpha > Pollicipedidae > Pollicipes > Pollicipes pollicipes. Next base: position 29,316,629 of record NW_023596225.1, on the reverse strand, counting down.
AAGGTGTTCAACTCATCCAGGAGCGTTTGTGGCATACTGCATCCAGTGTCATACAGCTGGCCGTTCTAAGGTGGGGAAAGCTTCCGCTTAGCATCTCCGGGTTGCTGGCACATGGACAAGAAGGGCCTTCTACCCACACATTTGTGTTTGCTTAAATCACCAAACTCATTTTGCATGTCAGACCGTCAATAAATGCCGCTGATGCGCCTCAGTCCCCGGTGCTCCCATTCATGTCCAGCCATGAGTGGAGAACGAACCGTGGCATAGGTGGCAGAGGCCATGCTAACTCTCATCAAAACTGACCCCATTTGAGCATTTCAGTTAAAAAAAGCCTGTCCCAGAGACTTCGACATAACGACTTTCACAGCATTTCCCACCTTTGTGCCGTCGCATCCGCGTACCTCATCAATCCTACACTGTTTTTGCAGCCGGATTTAGACGGCGTGATGGCCCCTGATGATGCGGTTTAGCCGCGGCCAGGCCCGGACTCGGCGTCCACCGGACAACAAGTATGAACGATCGACCGTAATCAGACCATGATTTATTGAGGTCCACTTCCTGCGTCACCAGCTTGGTGACGCAATTTAACAGCCGATTTGCCGTGCTCGCCATCATCGGCGAATCGTGAGCTTGTGATAATCACGGCGCCAGTTTTATGGTTGACGCCCGCTCACCAGGTGAGGTGGGTATGTTTTGTATAAAAGTCAAGGGCGGCCCTGGTATAAGACTTTTGCGGATGAAGGATCCAGCTCTCATTCGAAACAGGACTTTCACCCCTAAAACGATGTGCACGAAGTGAGGGAAAACAAACTCGAACCTTCGGAGGATGCGAGTGAAAATGTAATTTCAGGCACACGCTGCCAGGCAGCAACACTGTGGGGAAAGCCGCACTTGAAATGGCACATGCAGCTCCCTTGCAAGTTGCAGGTATGGAGATGGGGCGGTTTCCACATGTCGAACTCACATCCAGCACCAAACAAACCCGCCTAGTATTCCTGCAAGCCGAACAATGCCGAAGCCGACGCCTGCTGCCAGGTGTTGCCAGCTGGCATGTACGTGCTTCTCGGGCCGAACAGCGCTAGGCCGGGATACGGACCGGAGCGCCTAGCAAGCCCGTGTCGCAGCCCACCATCCCGCCGACGCGGCGCCGGACGCTGCGCTAACGGAGCGGCCAATAACAAACAGCGCGCACCGCGCGGCCGCGTGTGGTCTGTTTGTCGCGCTCAGGCGGCGCACGTCCTGTTTGGTTCCCAAACACGCCACCGGCCTGGTCCAGTTCAGCTGCGCTCGGGAGCAAACAATGCGCGGACAAGTGCGCTGCCGCGGGCTGGCGCACCATGCGTCACCGCATCCGCCGTGCATTGGCCGAATGCGACGCGTCGTTTTGGATCAGATCCAGTGACTCGTCAGGTACTACCATTGCCTTGGGGTCTGCCGTTATGGATAACGGTTTGCTGTAGCTTTGCATTGCTTTGGAGCGGCGAAGGGCTGGTCGTCTCCAACATTTACATTATTTCGCCGATCAACAGCCCACGTCTGAAAACTGGTGAAATGTCACAATATCAAAACGCGGATACTTGTGTGTGTGATTATAGCCGTTGTCTGGGTATTTTAAGGGGTTGATTCATTTCCACAGCGTATCTATGGCCGTCCTTTGGCTGCGATTCTGTCCGCTGCGTAGAAGGCTCTCGTCTTGCGCTGACGCCTCGCAGCGCTGCTGCGCCGTAACGCCGCCGTCATCAGCCTGCCGCGGCTCGCGGCCCAGCCGGGGTCTCCAGTCTGCGGACGGACCGACCGAGCCGCCGACGGGCGCCCCCAGCCCAGCGGCGGACCAGCCGGGGTCTCCGGTGTGCGGACGGACCGACCGAGCCGCCGACGGGCGCCCCCAGCCCAGCGGCGGACCAGCCGGGGTCTCCGGCGTGTGGACGGACCGACCGAGCCGCCGACGGGCATCCCCCGCTCCGCGGCTCTCACTGCAGCTCGCGTCCCATCGCGCGTCCGGCAAGTCCCGCCCCTTTCC
>NW_023596225.1:29068366-29313609 GCF_011947565.3 Pollicipes pollicipes | reverse complement strand
CGGCCGGATTCTAAGCGGGTCGATGGGCCGACAGATGACTCGGTCAGCTTGGCAGGGCCAGGGCCGTGGCAGGGTCATCGTCAGTCGTGCGGAGTCATGGGACGGGTAGCCACGTGTTGGCATGCGGTTGGATCTTCGTGTCGATCTTTGGGGGGCGCGGCCTCGGCCCTCCATGTTTGCCTATTGTCCGTTGCATGGTGCGGACCATTCCATGCCCGGTGAGTGGAAAGATAACTCTCGCCTTTAACCCAACAGCTTTGTTCCCACACGTGGACTTTTGTGAACGTCTATAAAAATGTTTTTGTTGCCTTCTATCCATCTGACCCGGACTCCCCCCCCCCCCCCCTCTAATTCCTCTGACTCTTTGTCTCTTCAGGTGAAGCAAACACACGTATAGAACGCATAGACGATCACTAGGTCCCACAGCTAATCATGGATAACCTTGTATGTATCAGTGCTAAAAACGGCGCGCCTAAATACATTTCTGCTTTCTATCTATGTGACTGCAAAATGGCTGCGCTGTGGCGCAATCCCTTCACGTTTTAGCTGGCATACCTTGACCGACAGGCGGACCTAGTCACACGCCTGCATGTGGCATGATCGTGCGGTAATCGAGTCGCCCATCGACCGCGCGCTGAGCAACAGGTGGGAACGAGACGAACGACTGGACATTGAAACGTGCCTCATTTCTTCACGTGTTGTTCGTCCCCGGACCTGTAATCGCTCTCAGCGGGCTTACTGCGAGCTGTTTGGCCAACACCGGGCGCGCCCACCGGTCCGGGGCTAATCCCGAACACGTGCTGAGCTGGCGCTGCCCGGTCACGCTTCGGCACCTGCACGTGCCACTGCCGGGACGAATTCCGGGAACGCGGGCCACCGCGCGATGACTGTATCTCAAGGAAGGCGAAGATCCCGCGATAAATGCCGGTTCAGCCCCCGATTTACCAGTCAGTCGACTCCTTGTTAGATATTCGTGCGGTAAATAAATCACAAATGCTGTCCAAACGTAGCTATGGGTGAAAAATGTCCCTCCCTGTGACTTGCTGTAAGCCCCAATAACTAATCAGCCCATGCAAGGAGTTGGCTACTTCGGTCAGTGCGACCATGACGCTACATGTTTCTCACTCGTGCAGAGGCTTCTCAAGGCAGGCGGGTAGCACAAACAACCCTCTCTCCCCGCTCGCCGCCTCTCTCCCCGCTCTCTCCCTGCTCCCCAGCGAGACAAAGGCACCATCCCGGAACCCTAGCCCGGTATCTGATCCGACGGGATCGCAACAAGGTCACGCATTGACCCACGTGACCTCACCGCGGCATAACGCGAGGCAAACATTGATCGGTCTTTGTCGGGCTGACTCACGCAGCAGGCATTCAATCCGGGCATGCACGCAATGCGAGGCACGCACGCCGCGCAAACGGCGATTCTGCGGCCGCAGTTTTTGTCGGTCTGATGAAAGTGGGTAACAGCGGTAGTCGACAGAAGGCGACGGCGCTGCAAGCCCCTTCAGCCAGAGCGGGGGCCTCCGGCAGCATTCTGAAATTCGGCCCAAGGTGACGTCGCGTGGCCTGGACGCCTCAGAGTGCGGGACTGCGTCAAGGCTGCGCAAGTGAAACGCATGATGCCGTTTATATATGTATATATACATACATACATATATATATATATATATATATATATATATATATGTAAAATAGATATATGTATATATGCATAAATGTTTATATTATGCTCCACTGCTCTTTTTCGCATGACTATATAACTATGAACTCCGGTCTCAACTAAACGTTCAATCGAGGAGAACTTAGTCAAATGGGTTGCGCAGTTGGTTGTGGCTGGTTATCGAAAATGTCAAAAAGAATAGAGCACGGCACCTGTCAGTAACGTAAAAGTGACCATTCTGGCATTAGCTAACCATGATGAAACTCGCTGTCTTTTGATCTTTCAGTGGGTTTCCAACAATTACATTATTTATTTCTTGAAGTTCTTGGTTACTCTACTCTGTTGTGGACAATTTTGGTCTCTAGAGATTTCCATGACGAAACCTGGCCTGCCACGCTCCTGCAAGCACTTATATGGACTCTCGCGATGTTTTTAATGACTGACCTCTGCAGCGATGTTTTGGACCCATTTATTGTTTCCACTTGTCCCTATACGCTTAGTCATCCTGAGTAAGCGCATCGCAGCGTTCAGAACCCCCTTGAATTGTAGCGTGATAGCCCAGGAGCAGGGCCAGACCGTGGCGCCACTCCCCCCGTGATGGCAGTACCGCGGCCGGCGGCGCTCATCCCGGAACACGGTCCGCAGTCGTGAGGCGGCGGGCAATCCTGGCATCACGAGCCCGCGCGAAAGCCCGCCAGGCCGTGAGATCGGGTGGCCCTCACGTGCACCCTCGTGACAGCTGGCATCGATCATCAGCTGACCTTTGCCTGGCCGCCCGCGGCCAATCCGGAGCTCCGGGTCACGGCGGCCGCACCTGACCCCGGCAGACATGCAACAGCGGAGCGGCGGCGCGGCCGGGCCCGGGTGAGCCAGGTGGCGTTCCTGCCCCGGTCACGGCGACGGGACGTCACCGAACTCCGCCTGCCGGCAAAAGGTCAAGGTGAGGACAAGGTCACGCGCTGCGTCGGCTGGAGGCTCAGTGGGTAAAAACGAGACACTCACGTTGCCTCGGCAGCTTGCATCATGACTCAGCGGTGCCTCGGGGATTGCCGTCGCGGGATAAAAGCCAGGTGCTCTGAACAGACCTCTGATCCTCCGATCTGAGAGCTCTGATCCGGTATTACAGTGTCTTGTCGGCGCACGCTGAGACACGTAAGCGCTTTAGCTGCTCTTCGCACCCCTGCCCTATGCAGTAAAGTGGCCTCCCCGCCCGTTGAGGTTTGCCATTCGCACTTGCCGTCTCCCACTTGTTCCGACGTGAGCCCATTCACAGCACGTGGCCGGACGGTGACGAGCGCACGAGGGCCGCCGATGAGCACGTCGAGACGTGCAGCACGTTTTATGAGGGTTAGAGAGTGACCGAAGGATGACTTCTCAGCGCTCGTCAGGCCCTAGGAGCCAACCTCTCGTCGCTGACGGCGTCCGGCACCAGAGGTCATCACCGGCCGACGACCACGCGGGAGGGTGGGAGGTGGTAAACATGACGCTTTTTTGTTTGGATGTTATGAGGGTGTGACGGCTCTGGTGATTAACATACCTGTCACCTGCGGGCCTCGGTTCTGATCCTGGCATGCATGACTTGTTTAATCGAATAAGCATGGGAACGCAATGACATGGTGATCATCACGGCATACCAGGCATAGCAGAACGTTTCATAGCATAACATAGCTCTGTGATTGTGATCACTGCATCTGTTAGAGACCGTCCTTCGTCGGCATTACTCGCTTTACTGATTAAAAAAATGCAACAATGCAGCGCCAATACACACACACACACACACACACACACACACACACACACACACACACACACACACACACACACACACACACACACACATATATATATATATATATATATATATATATATATATATATATATATATATATATATATAGATAGATAGATATATAGATATATAGATATATATATAGATATATATAGATCTATATATATATATATATATATATATATATACATATATTCTCTCACTCTCTTTCTCTCTCTTTCTCTCTCTCTCTCTCTCCCTACCTCTCTCTCTCTCTCTCTCTCTCTCTCTCTCTCTCTCTCTCTCTCTCTCTCTCTCTCTCTCTCTCTCTCTCTCTCTCTCTCTACGACTGATGCAATGCGCCTGGTCCCATCAGTAATATTGTATGTAGCATATGGCGCTATGATCCATCGAAAGCACGCAGCAGTGGCCGATGCTCATCGTAACGCAGAAAGCGCCGCTGATCTTACTCCGGCGTTTGGCAGGTCTCGGGGCGTTCGTCGGGCGCACACAAGCGTGACCCTGTGACCTGGGCGGACGGGTGCTCCGCCGGGCCCAGGGATGCGAGAGCGCCTGCCGTGGCACCAGTGACCTGGTCACGCCCCGCCACGGGTACGCGATGGCACAGAGATTCAACATGTGCGAGGCTCACGGGGTCGATGGCGGGGTCGATATTTTCGCTTTCTGTTTCGGAAGAAGGCACCTAGTGTCTCTTCTAGAGTGCCTATGTTTCAGGCGTTTGCATCAATCTATTTATCAGTGCACGTGCGATGGAAAATGCATGCGAACATGCGCGGTTATACTACACATTAGCATACTGTACGCCAAGTTGTGCTCTGGTGTATTTTTACGCCTGCTGACTGGGCATATAAGGTTAAGCCTAATCTTGGAGGCTGGCTTTCATCACTTTACACAGCCTACGCGCGCACGGACTCTTTGGACGTTTGCGATAATGCCTGATGCGACTTAGAGCACTGCAGGGCTGGGAAGAGCGCATGGTTCCATTTACAATCCGACTGCAAAATGTCAGTCTGTTCCAGCACTCAGCAGACGCGGTGGTGTCTGCAGAGCACCGCGCGGACCTATTCCCTGCTTGTGCCCGCAGCTGTTCCAGTATCTATAGGCGCACTCTCTTATCTGCTGCGTCCATCGCAGTTCGCAGGGTCCATAGTCCACCATTGCGGGCAAGGAAGGAAGATAATACAGGGCCGGCGAAATTTGGGTGCCTTCGATACCTTCAATTTAAGCAGCCATTGGAAATGATGTTATAATGGAAACGAGTTTGGGGTCACCCAAAGCCACTTTGGCGGGACGCCGATTGTTTGCTGACGTCATTCGTCTGCATAGATATCCATGCGTTTTGTGTATATTAGGGCGATTAAAAAAAAAAACAGTTTTGCTTGGGAGATAATCGGCAAAGGGTTATTCCTCTTTCTTGGTTTAATTTAAGAACAATAATAGAGATGTACAGCCATTGTCTATGAAATCCACAAAGTACACAGTGTTTCAAGAAATCATTTTCTACTCCTTTTGATTGCGCTTTCTCCATTTTTAAGTAACACAAGAGAGGAAAATAATACTACGTCTCCTTTGTAACTGACCTTGCTGTTGAAGCTGTTCCACGACAGGACTTGTTGTGTATGGTGTTTGCGTCCATGCGTGCGTGCGTGTGTGCGTATGTCCGTGGGTCTCAATAAGGATGCTACGCCACCATCCTAAGGCACTTTTGCAGCTGGAGGCCCTCCAGGCATACCATACAATGACTTTATAATTTGTCAGGTATTCATGGTAACAGAGCTATGTAACGCCGGAGAGAAAACCTCAGACGTGCATGGTAAGTGCGTATCAAGCATACAAGGGACAGCAAGCTGGTGACGGTGAGTTAATGATGAGTACACAATTTTATAGTGTTGTTCTCACATTTCGTTGTCAGCAAACGCCTCAGAGCCGCTCCTGTGATATCTTCTGGCAAATTCACTTGTCTACCGCTTGCAACAGGCAGCAGCTGCAGCGTTTCTGTTCCTACCAGCAAAGAAAAGAGGTGCACCCGGCCGGTGGAGTAACTGAGGCTCCTCGGCCACCCGTTAAATTGAGCTGGGGCTCAACTTCCCCTCAGCAAGGAGAGCTTTTAAACTGCTTTTTTCAGAGGTGTGCCGGCAATGATGATGGACGCCCGACAACGATATCTGGGAAGGTTGCGACGCACATTGCGACGTACATATTCGCAGATACACTGACTCGCAGACGCGCAATTCACACTTTCGCGACTTTGGTTGCCAAGTTATAATTATGACTGTTTGCGTATCTGCGAAGAGCAAAGTTGTTGAGAAGGACACATAGCTGACTGTTGAAGTCGAGCCCCGGTTAGATCTGACAGTTGACCGAGGTGCCGCAGATCCATCTCCTACTGGTGTGTCTCTTTCTCTTGGTAATGGGAATGAAATCAATGCAGCTGCAGCTTGCCGCGAACGATGGACAAGTGAGTTTGCCGGAGGCACCTCAGGCGTTGACCTTAAAATGATTGCTATCAGGAACCTGCGGGACAAAAAATAGAGAGCTAGACACTTATCATTACCTCAGCGCTGGAGATCTTCCGCCCTTTTCTAAATGCCTGACATGCACCCGCCATGAACATTTGAGGTTTTATCCCTGGTCTTATATTCTGAGAATTATATGACCCTGGGTACCAAGCAAACTATGTCGGCATGCTGTGACGTGGCCTGAAGGGAGCCCGGCCCTCAAAAGTGCAGCAGAACAGCCGTGTAACACCCTTTAACAAGCAGACAGATGCAGACATAGTGAAAAGTACACAGATGCTCGCGCACACGTACATGCGCGTGTGCTCTCACGCAAACGTACAGGTACACGTAGGCGCATGCACGCACACACGTATAAACACATCAATAGTGACCTGTGCTGCCGTCCCACCGCAAAGTCAGTCAGCTACATTGGACTATTAATGCTAATTTCCTGCTGTGGATTGCGGCTGCAAAGAATGGCAAGGGTATGATATATACAAATATACGCATGTGATATATATGAGCGCTTATTTAAAATGTGTACAGAACTAGAATGATGGAGTGGTGTGCATATTTAGAAATACGACCGCACACGCACACCTGCGCACCCTTACATTAACGCACCCATGCATACACACGCACGCAAGCATGCACACATGTACACACGCCGTGCACACACACACTTGACCACAAACACCATACACAACAATAAGTGCTATCATCGGACCGTTCCAAACGCAACGTTAGTCAAAAGGAAGAGATAACGTTAGCTTCCTGTCACGTGGTGCTCTCACAAAGAGAACTTCAATTCTGAAAAGCGTGAAATGGTTTATCGAAGTGTTTTGTGCGTAACGGATTTTATCAACACCGATCTGAGACTGTTACGATTGTTGATCAAATGAACTGTGGAACGGGAATAGCCTTTTGCTGCCCGCCAAGCCAAAGCGTTGTAAAACATACGCAAATAGTGCTCGTTGCCGTCTGTGGAAGCACTGGTAGAAAATCGCCTCCAGGTGCTTATCCTGTCGCGGAATTTAAACCTTGTGCACCCTCCTAAACACACGAGTCATGACGGAGTAGAGGGTGTGACGGAGGGAGCGGCAGCGCCAGCAGGCTTTGCGCGTTGAACGATGCTTGCTTGTTAAAGAAGCCGGATGCATTGCGGGCAATCCGGTGCGTCAAAATAACTCACTGCTCACCTGCGTCGTTGCGTCAGCACTGAACGCGCCGCTGAATTGCTGATGATCTCACGCGAATGTTTTCGAGGGACTAGTCACGGTGTGTCATCTAGAGCTGGTTTAGGTGAGATTTTTGTTTTGAAGAACTTGATGTTCCGATGGGATACACGGACGGGTGCTGTCTCCTGTTTAAAGACGGGCATTGCTATCCTCGCCGGGCGGTCAGGCCTGCAGCACCACTGAGGTTTTCTGGCCGCCCTGGAATCGGTTAGCAGATGGTGCTGGAAGTGGCAGTAGCTGAGCGTTGACCACTTTTGCCTATCTTGTGAAAAGGCGAAGACACTATCTGCTGTGAGTCAAAGAATGAATTTTCTGTCGATGTTACGTTGGTCGTATTTCGTGTTCAGGCGCCAGGTAATGTACGCATTCCGTGTCCAGGCGCGAAGAAATGTACGTATTTCGTGTTCAAGTACCATGTAATGTACGCATTTTGCGTCCACACACCAGGTAACGTACGTATTCCGTGTCCAGGCGCGAGGTAATGTACGTATTTCGTGTCCAGATGTTAGTTTATGTATGTATTTCGTCTCCAATCGCCAGGCTATGCACGCATTTCGTGTCCAGGCGCGAGGTAATGTACGTATTTCGTGTCCAAGCGCCAGGTAATGTACTTTTGTCGTACAACTTACATCCTAAGAGTTGCATTGGTTTGCCCTGCTATCACACTACGTAGCGGAATGATTCCAGGGAATTTATTTGGGCAAGTTCGTTCAGGGCTAAACCAGGTCAAGTGTGTCGAACAAACAGATATATGTAGGAGCAACGGTTGTTTTTCAAGATGTTTGGCATGTGCCGTGTACACCTTTTGGGAAATTGATGCAGATTGACACGGTATCCAGCGTCCTTAGGTTATTTTCCTTTCTTGAGTTGCACTTTATGAGCAAGAGACACTTTCAGCCTCTAGTTCATTCGGCATTACGATGCATTATGTTGAAAATACACAACCTTCAACATACCTAGAGGCATTTCTTGCACGACGTATCAGTCATTCGTAGGACCAACACCTTATGAGAAAACTCGACGTTCTTAGGCCGTGCTCATGGTCACGAGTGAGGAATCATCCACGACAGAGCGAGTAGGTTTGTTATCTAAGACGCGTTCGTGAGGTTTCTGTTTCGAATGACCTGGCACGCATGGTCGTGTGCGCTGTCTCGTAAAACCGAGCTTTATCGTAATGTGCCGGGTTACCAAGTCAAGTTGCCAGGTTTGATTACATTAAGAGAGGCATGCTGGCGCAAACACACGATATTTTGCATGTTTGCTGGCGATACAACTGAAAGCATGCGCGGGATTGTACCCCATTCAGTTGACTTCCGTCTGGCGTTACCGGCTCCGAAAAAGCGTGCAAAACGCCGTGCTTTGTCAATTTTTTTTGGTACGCAGGAACGGTAGGAACATTAACAGCCTAAACCAAAATATTCAGCACTAGCTTCAACTAGCGGGCGCTGCTCCACATGTTGTCAGGTGACGCCTACTCCCATGCACCCAGGTTGGTCCCCTTCAGCTTGTCCAGACTGAGGAACTGCTAGTGGGCAGTCTGTTTCACTGTCTCGGACAGCACATTCCAGACGCAGTAGTCCAGGGGACCCACATAAGGGAGCTTGTTGGCAGTTTATCCTTCTTGATGAGGTAGCAGAGTGCAGCGAGAAGCTCTTGAGTGACTCGGCTGTTGTGACAGGGGGCGCCGTCCTGCCCGAAAATGAAGCCAACTGGGTGGGGCTCCTCGCAGGTCGACAGCTCTTTTAAGAGGCGAATGTACACAGCCCTGTCAACTTTTGCATGTTCAAAGTGCAACACAAGATTTCAGTGCTGTCCATTTTAGGCGACCCCAGCGCTAACATGACTTTATGTGGACATCTTGGTTGTTTGTGGCATGGTCGGATCGCCAGAACCCCATTCTTCTTGCCGCTCCCGTAAACGTGGCTGTTCTGAGCGTCCAGCCACACTTCAAGCGTGAAATGCCTCTCATCCCTTGGTGAAACTCACGTCCTTGGCTTTATGGATGCCAGTCTTCTGATATATGGCTCTGGCCCGGGACTTCCGTTCGTGAAACACGGTGCCAGACATCGGTGGCATCATAATCCGCTTAAACGCCTTCATTCTCTTGGAATTCAGGAGCCGCTGAACGTGTGATGTCGATGTTTCCAGGGACCTGGCCATCTTGCCCCGGCTTAGGTGAGGCTCGGACTGGCCTTTTTGGGAGCAGGCCAGCTCCTCCACCTCGCCCATTTGTGTCCTGGGGCGTCCATTCCTTAGCTTGCTGCCACAGAGACCAGTCTCATCAAGCTTCAGGATCAACTATCTGATGGACTGCTTGGCCTATTTGAGTTTGGAAGCCGGCATTTTTGCTCGAGACAGGCCTTAAGTAAATGTTTCACATTTGAAGATATTCAAGCGGGCAATAGATATGATGAAGCAAACACGCCTATAAGTATTGATATGCTTTTAAATGGAAAATACTGCTCTAGGCACCACATTTTCTCCGGTGAGTATACTCTTCGATACGTTATGCCTTGCGCTGCCTAGCAGACACCAACTGTAGATGAATGGATTGCGAACGAGGAACAGGTAAAGCTAAATTGCTGTCCGTTTTTTCCGTCTGTTGCTGTTTCCTTGCCAAACCTTCTTTGAACGCCGTGCATTAACACGCACTCGGGTGGGGGTCAAATCCCCCCCCGAAGGTTTTTCCGGAATGGATTCCGAACGGCGGGGCGTAGCAGTGCCAAACTTTGCATAGCTGTGGAAAATTGAATGACAGATCGCTTCGTATCAAGAATTTAGATGTACCTTGTAAGGTTGCTGACTTGCGACAGATCAAAGTCAGGCCACGTCTAGGGAGTCTTCTAATCTGATGCAACAACGGGTTGTTAGACGAAGACATACATCTCTGAGATATTTTCGTAGGTAGCTCAACAAATTGAATGAATCAATAACATTGACCTAGGGTCAGGTACGAAGCCCAGACAAAGGTCAAAACCAATCTGCTTTATTGCTCTAGGGCCTGCTGTATGGGATACTTTTTGGTGCTCATTTCAAATTTATTGAGAACAGGAACCGCATTATGCATTCCATTGATTTCTTAAAGGTCAGAAAAGACCACTGACCTAAAATGACCCAGTTCAAGATTCTGATTTTAGGAACATGCTGCCTAGTCTAATCTTTGATGCTTATTCGAATGCAAAACTCAGAGCAATCTCGTATGATTTTAGGCACCATTACAGTCAAAAGGTCAAATAAGGTCACTGACCTCAAATTACCAAGCAAAGTTTTGCTTAGAACGAATGTCTAGGTTCTGGGGCACTTTGGAGACCAGCCCGGCGTTTGACCTTGTTTGAAATTATTTGACCCGGAGGTCATGATCTAGAAACCTTGAACTTTGACCAAAATGAGTTCACGTACAGGCCAACATAACCCGTCAGTCTGGTGTCACCAGCTCGCTTAGTTCCTGAGATCTCAGGAGGTCAAACTGACCCCCACCCGAGCGGGCGAAGGGTATCCAACCGGTCACCTTGGCGCGTGTTAACGTGCCAAAAGGAAGGAAATATCGCACCTCATCTTTAGTACTTCCAACGCCAGATCTTCAAGCTGCCTCGTAAAATAGCAAATGGAAATATTATTTATGTATCTCAGATATGTGGCCAGGACAAATCACGGTGACCATGCCACTGAGCCAAGGGGTTTACACCCTATATTCAGCCCTTTCGAAGGAATTATGTCCGAACTCGCGGGACTTCTGGGAGAATTTTTAATTTTGCCCGGTGTCTGGGAGGGAAATACGGATGCCTGCCTACTAAGCCTTCTCTAATTCAGGCGCCTACATATCCAGAACAGGGTGCTTCTGATCCGCGAAGTGGTCTCCAAATGTAGCCAGGAGACTCATTATACAAAATAGGCCGCCCTGATCCGGAACCGTAAACAATAATTAGCAAACGGTCTTCTGAGCCCATTTATCATTTTCTAGCTCAGTTTTGGAGGCCTCTTTTATCTGAATCTTAGTGATCTACTCATAGCTGCAGTGCTTATAGATTTGGAAACTGGGGGCTCTCCACAAATTATATCTATCTCCGTTCTCTGCGTAACAGTAGTAAGCTCAGTTCTTGAAATTGTAGACAGTCTAAAAGCGTATTAAATAGTAGTTTGACCCTTATGGCTTTTTTTACCCGTGAAACGTTAAATTCATCATTATTCAGAGACTCCTATGTCGTGCAGTTTAACGAGTTTAGCAGCTTTCTTAGTTGAGCAGCTACCTAACGTCGTTTTTCCCGTGGCCCTAGCTCGCTTAGCTTTCGAGATCGTAGGGCGTCTCCAAGGCAGCCCTCGTGGGGCGAAAGTGAAAAAAACTCGCATGGAACGAGGATTTAACCTTAGCCACCAAATCCTGCGGTTAATCAGGAATTTCACCGTCGAAGAGTGCGGTTCCGGTTTACGCAATAGGCAGTGTTCTGTGTGTGCTCTGGCCAAAAAAAAAACATGCAAGATAACAAGTTTGGACGAAATGTGTGGGTAAGCCCTCGCTCCTCCGGCAAAAGTGGGAATTACTTGCGCACTGTTGGAGCTGGAATGTTATGAAGTATGCCACAAAAACAGCTCGTGTCCTATTTTTCATCTATTCCGTTACTTTAGTGTTTGATACAAGTCGGTATAAGCGGCGAATCTGCTGCGCTCATTTTCACTATTTCGTCATTTGGCAAACTGAATTAATCATTAGAGCTTAGTTGCGACAATGACCTGTCTCCCGATCTTTTGGGAAGATACAGCGTAGATCTTCTAAGAAAGGAGATGACGTGCAGTCTTCCACCATGAGCTCATGATTTAAACGGATCAGCGCTTGGGCATGCGTGCTGGGCTTTCTCAATCACATTCAAGTAGCAGTTCAAGATGAATTTGCAAGGAAAATGCCACTTTCGCCCACACTTCAAAAGCGGTGAACCTACTTCAGTGTTCGTGGGAATGCAGAATCATAGCATGAATTTTGGACCTAATAAAAACCAGGAACCAAAGCCAGTCTGTTCTTTACGCGGACACAACTTAGATCAACATGCCAACCATAGACCGAGCGAAAGTAACGTGGCGAGTTACACTACAATGCACTAACCCCTGCCCTCCCCCAGCGGTCCCACCCCACGCCCTCCCCCGACTGGCCCGCATCCGACCGGACGGCTGAGCGGGCTCGGCGTGGGAGCCGAGGGAGGGGGACTCGCACCGGAACTGGGCGTGGTCCGCCAGCCGCCGACTGCACCCCGCCCGACCCTGCCCTGCAGCGTGCAGCGGACCCCGTCGCCGCCGGGGGCAGACCGGGGTCCGTCCGCCGAGCCCGAGACCACCGGCGGGCGGCTGGTGGGCCGCCCACCGGCCCTCTCGCCGGTCATCGAGCGTGTCGGCTAAGAGTTGAGGAATGCGGGATGTGGCTCGACCTTGCCGGGTCGGAGCTCAGCTGTTCGAGCTCAAGGCGATGCCATCATCGATCAAGGTGTTTTGTGGGCTCTGCCAGCGTGAAGTTTGTGGGGTGTAACAGGCGGGAAGCGCTGGAGATGGAAGCTCGGAAACTTCGGAAACGATGCGGCGTGAGGCTGGGCTTTGATGAACGGCAGCTACATCGCGTCGAATCTGAAAACCTCGCAACGCTTTTCATGTAGGACACTCCCTAAAACAGCTCAACAACGAAATATTTCGTATTGCCTTCCTTTACACGGAACGACGTTTGGATAATTAGAAGCCCGGTCATCACAGGCACAAGTATTGACCATGGCCCCTTGATTACTAATGTGCCAGCAGTCAGCATGTCAGAGGTCAGATATCCAGCGTCAACTGCATCAGACACCCTCACGTCACTTTTATGGCAAGTAAGTAAGACACCCTCTTTGTGTATTGGGCATGTATCGTGAGAACCGACATAATTTTTGTTGTTGATTCATCCCCGCAATAATGTTTTCACGATGTACAACAGGTACCGCACGTCTACAATATGCGCTCGCCGGACCCCCCCCCCCCCAAAAAAAAAGAGCCTGTTGGCCTAGGCTGTCTGCCTTTTTCTCTGCTGTTTGCTTGGACCCGTTTCAATCATCGGCCTTTTGAAGTTCATACATTTTGACACGCCGTGCACATTTGCCAGAGTAATTTTGGCATTCAGCGTTTTTCATTGCACCGCCAACATGAATCTCAACACGACCCGTCCAACAAATTGAGCCCCACAAACTCGAATATCAGCTGTGATAAGGCTGGACCGCGGCTTCTGGCCAATGGCGTGCAACCTCACTTCCATCCGCCTGAAACCAGGATGCCCTGCGCTCGAACCGCAATGAGTCAAAGTCAAACGCAACCGGCTATAGCCGAATGCAGACCGGTGCGGCTTCGCCCCGAAGAACAGCTCACGAGAACCATCGGTTTGACGGCTGTGGCAGGCAGATCCCGTGGTGGCGTGCCGCCGGCCGCGCCGACTGATGACGTCACGAGCCGCGTGACTGGACGGTGGCTGGGACGGCAGGTGCCGGTGTCGGGTCACGCCCCAGCTCCAGACATGCCAGCCGCGCCGGCTGAGACGGCGGCGCCGGCGCCGGCACGCCACGCCGATGCCGCTTCGGTGTGTCCGACAGCACGCACTACCAGGCACCTATGGTCACTCGTTCAGTGACATTTTGCTCAGCTTATATCGTTTTGACAATAAGCCTTTGATGTGAGGTATTGCGGCGCCTATGGTCATAAACAATACAAGCGCCACGCGCGTACGATTGGTAAAACAATGCAAAATAATGTTACGTCCGGTGGCAAAGTGCGAAGCGTCCCTGGCGTATTTCAGAGCGACAATGAACTATCTGCTCGCATCAGTATTGCACTCTACATATGCATTCACGGCAGAGCTAGTAGTAGCTCGATGTATGAGACGCAGAATGTGCAGGCGACCTTTTCAAAATTGCTGAACTCGAATCGCGAGTTGAGGATCCGTTTTGCCCCATCGCATTCTGAAATTGAAGCTCGTTGTCGAGGCGGAAAGCAAGCTGCGTGGTTATGGACCACATTGGCTTTCGACTCACACAATGTCATGCCTTCCGCGTGTAAACACATTTGTAACTCCAAGACTGACGTGTCCACGCACTGCCGCACCCTCAGTACCCACGGTACACGGCGCTGGAGCGGTGACGGAACGTTCACACGTATTTATGAGCGTAACAGGAAACACTTGTCGGCGCACTTAAAGCCAATCCCACTAGCTCGTCACAATTGTCGGGCCATGGTCTTTATCCAGCGCTGTTTTCACGCGGCAGCGTGCTTCTGGGCCTACGAATGGGCGTAGTGGCAGTCGCAACAGACGTCTGTCCGGCCCTGTATATAACCCGATGCCTTGTGCTCTTGAAAACTCACCACTTCAGGTCCGTGATCGCTGGTTCGTGCATCCCGGAGTTGTTTTGTCCTTTCACTTAATAGCCTTCATTACGAGGCGAAGACTCACTGCAGGGGCTGCGCAGGCTCGTGATCTCACGTGGCGCGTGAAGAGCTTCGCAGCTGACTCGGCGCCCCTCTGTGATTGAGATGAGATAATTCATGCTGGAATAGATCAGAGATTGGTTACCGGGATTAGTTTGCTGTCTTTACTCTAACCCGGTAATCTGAAGTCAAACAATCTTCCGATAATGTTCAGGGAAGTGCAACGAACATGGACTTCATGCACACCATCATTGCCTCAAGGAAAGCTGATTTAAGGCGGGTTTTCACATGGTCTAAGGCAGCCTCATTTTTCAAATTCGTCAGCTTCGTAATAACGTTGAAGTGCCGACAACCGATTCTTCTCTCTGCGGTATCAGATCATGACATCAACCAGGATGCTCTGGGCTCGCTTATAACGCATGAGATCCATGCTATCACCACGTAAATCCGAGACAGGTAATTGTCCATAACGCTGGATGGGTCTGCCGACACACTCCGTTAAGTCACTCCTGACACGTTGCATGCAGCCTGCATATGCCAATCTAAACTGGTGAGCATGTCTGATCAAAATAGAATCATCCGTTCGGAAGCATTCAGCGAACCCGCTTATAGCCCCCCTCCCTAAGCTGCAGAGGGTGTGACCATCCGCTTTTAACTACCCGTGGAATGTGCTGCTGTGTATAAAGTTGGCGTAATTGGCGTCTAAGAGGTACGGTCAGTTGATGCAGCGCGGGTGCCGCAGGAGCCGGGGTTGGAGGAAGCGATGGAGGAGAGAGAGACAGAGAGAGAGAGAGAGAGAGAGAGAGAGAGAGAGGAGAGAGAGAGAGAGAGAGAGAGAGGAGAGAGAGAGAGAGAGAGAGAGGAGAGAGAGAGAGGAGAGGAGGAGAGAGGAGAGAGAGAGGGAGAGAGAGAGAGAGAGAGAGAGAGAGAGAGAGAGAGAGGAGAGAGAGAGAGAGAGAGAGGAGAGAGAGAGAGAGAGAGAGAGAGAGAGAGAGAGAGAGAGAGAGAGAGAGAGAGAAGAGAGGAGAGAGAGGAGGAGAGAGAGAAGAGAGAGAGAGAGAGAGAGAGAGAGAGGAGAGAGAGAGAATGAGGGAGGAAAGAGAGAGAGAGAGAGTGAGCGGAGAACACAGGACATGAAGAAAACAGAGAGAAGAACGGCGGTAAGAGAACGGATATACACGCATATGGAATAGGCTTGCACGGGATGCCTCCAGTTGACGATGCCTGCAAGCTTTTTGTATGCTCCCTCATCACTACCAAAGGCCATCTGCAACAGTCTTTTATTATTTATCTGACACTCCTTCTGGTGTGTCATAAGCTCATAACTCATAAATCACCTGGTACTTTAGGAGTTAAATTCAATGTTCCCACAACAATTTGCGTGGTTTAAGGTGCGTCTTCCGCTGGGTAGGTACCTCTGCTTTGTATAATGTTTGATAAGACTAACCTTAGTTACGGCGCTAGGCGGTTGTTATTTGAACATATCTCATTAGTCCCATGCTGCGTGCGTGCACAAAGTTGTGCTGTAGTTCTGTGTTGTATTAGTCAAGCTGACCATTTTTTATCAGCAGCAACCCCGGCAATGTACGTCCGGCATGCCAACAACGGATATATTGATGTTGGCTTTGGCTCATACAAAATCAAAAACCATTCTCCCAGACGTCGCGGAGAATCTACACGGTACCGCCCAACAGTGAACGTACCCTTGGACTGTTATTCCTGGAAACGGGCGCTGCAGGTGGCCGGTTGTATGTGGGTTTTTCAGGTAATGTTTACGTGCCTGATAATTTTTCCTCGGCGCTCATTCAGTGCTGTTCAAACTTGTGACCACTGACCATTGTCAAGGCAACCCTGGACTGGGCCCGACCTCCTGGCTAAATATGGGGTCGACATGTGCTCGTCCTTCTGCAGCTACTTGGTCACGGACGCTCCATTCACCACAAGGAGCCCGACTGTCCTGTAATGTCAGGCCACCTGGGGCGAGCGGCGCCCTCTTTGTGGACAGGCACACCTTATTAGTCCCTTCCGCCGGCGTCCCCCAAGGTACCTGGAATTTCTCACACGTCTAACACCTGTGGCCCCAATCTTCTGTCAACACACAAGGAAAATATGGAGGCACCCTTGGAATCCGACAGATTTACCAGATGTGACGGCCGCGCGGCGCCCGAGCCCGTCCGGTCAGCAGTTACTGCCCCGCTTCGCAGGTGTATCAGCCGCGAACGGTCCCCGAAGCCGGCTTTGTTTTAGAAGGTGCCGCCCGGGCCTCACCGTCCATTGATTGGCGGCCGACGGCCCGGGCCGCCGACTGCTGCGCCCTGTTTGGTTAGCGTCGGCGAGAATCAATGCCGCGTGTAAATCTTGTTGGCATGGCTCTAGCGGCGAGCAAAGTCAACTCAGCAGCCTCCGTGAGGCCTGCTACATGCCATCAACAGACGACATGTGGCGGGGACAGAGTCACGATTTGTTTAAGGAGCGAAGGGGGTGGGGGGTGGGGGGGAGGGGTGGAGCTCTGCCAGAACGAAGATCGAATGTCGTTTTTTATCTTTCTGTCGGGAGCCACCTATAGTAAAAGGTGACCTAAGGGGGGGTTCTCCCACTTGGTTGTGTCCCTGCATGTAGGTACAGGTAGTTGTTGCATGTATCTTCAGGCGTTGCAAGTAGAACGTTGCAAGCACAGATTTTGCACTCAAAACAAATTCACATTCAATTCATGTGTACTCTATTTTTAAGACAGTGGTAACAACCTTATACCCCGAAGAAACACAGGAGAATGGAGAGAAAGATGCGTTGATATTTCGGCAACATGTTGTTATTGAAACGCATATCAGTAGTAAATTTACTACTGATATACGTTCCGATAAAAGCATGTTACCAAAATACCAACACATCTATCTCTCCATCCTTCTGGTTTCTCTACGAGGAATAAGGCTATTACTGTCTTACTATGCTTACTATTACTTACTTATCTTACTTACTATTACTGTCTTATCTATATGCGCGGTGTTCCTCGCAAATGCACTTAATAACCTACGTATTCTGTTTTTTATCTGTTGTCTTATCTATATGCGCGATGTTCCTCGCAAATGCACTTAATAACCTACGTATTCTGGTTTTTGGTCAACAAACCTGCCTAGCGACCTTGTACTTTTTTGTTGACGGCGATTTATGAGCACCGACATAATACATAATGTTTCATACATAGAAGCACCGCATTATGCTCCGAAGAGTGAAGTTGCTGCAGTACCTGAGCTCATTAAACCATTAATTAACCGGATATCAACAGAGCACCTTAAGCAACTACGGGTGAGACGAAGGTTCCATGTAAACGGCATATAACGAAACATGTTTTGAGCATGATGCGGTTATTAAAACATTTACATACATACCGCCCGCCCTCCCCCCCCCCCCCCCCCACCCATTGCATACGCGGTAATTAAAGCATGACACGAGACATATTTTGCTTAGTGCCGTAGTAGTGTCGACAAAACACCAACACCAGTGCGGCAGCAAAAGGACGCAACATATCTCTATTGTAAGACAGGAGATGGACATCGCGAGCAAGAGCTTAATCTGCAGATTTGCGACCTAGCTCAGCGGGCGCCATAACTGGGAAACCACTCGTCAACTTATGTACTGTTTCAAGTCCATAATCGAAAATAAACAGTAAACATCAAACAAACCGCTCCGCCTACGGTATACATCGTGGCAACTCTCGCGACGAGCTATATCTCACATATGTGGCTCGCTGCGCTCGTTACACATCCCACTCGCCACCAAGTAGGCGGCCTCTTCAGAGAACATTCCACAACCATTTGTTTTGTACCTGTGTAAGATGTTTCACAACTGTTGCCAATTCATTACAAATCTGGGTACAGAGAATGATTACGAACAATACCAGCCGGCATATGGCCGCAAGTATGCGACCAGACCGCCCCTTTGCGGTGTGGATTTGTCGTTACAACACCATGCTCTAATGGTCCCCCATAATGAAATCATATCGGCTAATCATCGCGCAGGAATGTGTCGGCTGCGCGGCGGCTGGTACGCCGGGTAATTCATCTCAGCAGGCTCGGACCGCCCCGGGGCAGCCGGCGTCTGTTCCTCGCGCGGTTATTGAGGCTACCCGGCCCCTGTAATCCTGCCATACGCTCTGGTGATCAAACCTCGCGGCCGGCCGGTGTGGCCATTACTCGGCGGGTATTCGACGGCACTCGTGCTGACATCCGATCGCTGCTCGCGAGGAAACCGCAGGCAGGCGACAGCTGACCGCCAGTCTCCCGGCCAGATTTCGGCGGCCGCCCGGCGCCTCGCGAAACCCGCACAGCGACGGCTAATTAAACGAGTGGGATTCGATCGAATTGATAAATTATTTGTTGTACCATATGATGGAGCCCAGCAGATGGGCCCCCGGTCACTCAGTCATATGGGGACCAGGGTAACCGCAGCAGCAGCCGGCAGCTGCCTCGCGAGCCGCGCTCCTCGCTGCCGGGCTGGTCAGCTGACGGTCCGGCTACAGATGTCTCGAGGCCCTCCAGATGCCGGTGACCGCCGCCCGGCACGCCATCTGCCGAGGGCTCGCCAACCGGGGACATATGGTGCAACCGGCGGACGGAGCGCCATTCTCTTTTCATCGGCGCGCGGCTCTGGCGCGCGTCCGCCGGCCGTCGCTGCCTGCAGTCGCAGATGCCAGGCGCCACTTCGCTTTGTGTCGCGGCGTAAACAGCGCGAGGCCGACGCGCGCCGGCCCGCGCTCTTGACCAAGCGTGGGACACGGCCGAGCCTGCGCCCGCCGCGCTCTGTCCGAGAGCGCGAGCGGAGCCGCTCGGGGCGCGTCGTCGTGGCGCCCTTGGAAATATGTCTGGGTTTGCATCGTCATGGAGCCGACGAGCCGGCAGACGACTCACACGATGACGACGTTCGCGCCGCGGATCTGTTTGTTCGGCCGGCGTGCAGCCCCCGACTATCAGCCCGCTCGCCCCATCCTGGCAGATGCGCCGGCCGGTGGCCGCATGGAAACCCCTCGCGGTTATTGTTAGTCCTGTTTCCGGCAGATGCATCGGGCGAGGAGCTAAGTTGGCAATCGACTGGGCACGCCAGTGCGGTCTGTGGATATTGTCCCGAGATAAGAGCTGCCAGTGTCGGCCCTGAGCACGGCCCTCGTTCTCAGAGTCGGAGCATGCAGAGGAAGCGAGCAGCACTTAATTAAGAGGATCTTGGCTCTGCAAATCAAAAGAAAAACTAGTGGATCCGAAAAGAACGTCACAAATGATGATTCTTGGCACGTTAGGGTTCTTGAGGGCTACTCAGGTTCTCCCACATCACGCTCCATCTCTTGAATTCATTGCTTGTCAGCGCTATATTAAAGCAATTGAAAAGGACTTGCTGATTGAGACATTACCGCGTTGGCGTGTAACTATGAGAAGCATAACACGAAGACCATTACAGCTCGTTTTGGTCGGTCTTTCAAAATGCTCACTATTTGATGCATTGGCCGGGAAATTGTGCGTTTTCCGGGCGCCGGAGAACAGTTGGATGTTTGGCAGCGAATTGGCAGAAGATTTGCCAAACAGGACCTACCGGAAACTTAACCATGCTGACTACTTTTTGTTAACTGCTCCACATCTAAGTGTGACTAAATTGTTGCCTTAATGAATTTCTCTGGTATTTACATACAAGTGAGATAAGACTGGTAGGCCTGTAGTTGCTGACACATTTTTGGTCCCCTTCTTAAATATGAGTACTCCACTGGCATTGCGCCAGTTCTCGGACACTTCTGAGATACTCAACGGCCTATTAGACATTAACATGGGAGGATAAGCTAAAGTACTGACGTATTCATTCAGCACTCCACCACATCACATACCTCTTCACCACCATCAGATGGCGCACTGTCTTCGTCAGTCATGGGGCTTCCTAGAGCTGTTCTCTCGCAATTTCCCAAAGGGGATGCATCTTTTCTGTCCTTTTAAAATATTTTTGAACACCTCACACATCTGAAGTGGAGTGAGTCCAATTAGAGCATCTTTCCACTGGAAGTTAGCAGAGAAAGTCTGCAAGTTCTTCAAGTCTACCCCTGACAAAAGTTGGAATAAGAATGTGATCAGTTTTGCCTAAATAGCCTAATCACAGCGCAAACTTTGCTTTATTATGATCACAATTTTCCAATGTCTCATCTACTGTCACAGAATCTACCAGCCATTCTTCATCTTTGTCATAACGAGATTTAAAAATGTATCTCCCGTAGTGGGGTCGCGCACCCCCTGTTCAAGAAAATTGTGTTCAAAACAAGAAAAAGCATGCGTATGACTTTTCAAAATCATCCAAAATCTACGCTTCAGCCAGGGATGTTGAGATCTCCCGGCACCACACTTTTTCCACTCACGCCTCGGCCGATTTCTTCACATTGATCTGCGTCCATATCCTGGCAAGTGTTCGAAGGCCTATGAAAAGCTCCAACACATGGTATAGTCAAATCAATCCAAAGGGATTCTACACTTTCGCTCTTCTTTATGCTGTCTGCAGTTTCACATTTTATATTCCGCCTTGCATATACTAGTTTTCCTCCTCCATTTTTTGCTTTTCTATGAAAGTAGCCTATTGTAACCAGATTCTTCAAATTCCTGCAAACTGCTCCCAAAGTGATGCTCACTGACCCCAGATTCAGTGGTAGCTTCCAGGTCTATTTTTTCCAACATGTGATCACGGGGCTTGCCGAACTTGTTTCTGACACTACTTGCATTTGCGTAGAAGCACCAAATTTTCCTACATTTCTTTTTGGCCCCCAGTTCAGCAGTTTTGAATCATCATGATCTAGGTATTCTACGTTCATCCTCCCGTCCCTAGAAGCTAGCTTTCCCTGAAGAGCACGCTCCTACACCCTACTCAGGACGTGCACACCTTTCTCAGAGAATTGGAGTCCATCCCTTTCATACAAGTCTCTAGAACTGAAAAACCTGTCCCGCTCATTTATAAACGTGAGGCCAAGCTTATGACAAAGCTTTTCTGCTCTAGCGTTGGCTGCTAGTGCCCTGGAACTCCACGCAGGAGGTGCTCCGATCTAAGGCAGGATGCCTGTTACTATCTACCTACCGTCGCTATACTGTGAAGTGGCCAAAAGGGTCCTATAATCTTGCATCAATCCTCAATCTTCTTCCGCCCTATGCAATTTACTCTAACCTGCATAATAACTGCACTGGCCTAGTCTTCATTGGTGACCTGCGCTTCCACTGGAATCAGGTCATTGATCTTGTCTCCAATCTTTATTAAACATCTCCTTCCTTTCGCGTCCTCACACAAGACCCTATTCAGATGTCTCACTCTAGTGTCCCTTGCGATCACATCCCCTGCTTCACCACCACTGTTAGCGGTCCTGTCTCACTCCTGGAACCAGTCTGCGGTACCCCAAAACTTTGTCTTATAGGCACAGCTGCATTTTCTATACTTACACCTGAAGGCCTCAATCTTCTCCATGCTTTCTGCCACACCTCAATGTTGCGAGTGGATGGCCCCTACCTTCTGTCATTCGATCTACATCTGGCCTACCCTCCTCGCGCCTGCCTTGCCTAAGCTTACCTAACCTAACCTTAATACGTTGTAGCTCCTCACAGACGGCTAAGACATCACTTTTCAGCTCACCACACTCAGCTGATACCTTGGCCTACTCCTCAGTCGTACTGAAATGTAGAAAATCCCGCGTATTCTGCTAGCCAGAGGCCACTCTTATCAACCAAAAGTTTTAACAACTTCCCTCAAAACTCAAGGTACACCTACCTATATCCTAATGCAACCTAGCTTTAACCAAATTGAAATGTGGTGCAGATGTGAAGCGGCAAGCCGGAAGCGTTTTATCAATTTGTCCAAGAAAAAGCAACAAAACGTCTCAAAAACCACTCCAAAAAGGAAGCACAGGACGCAAATTATCCTAAAGTACACACGCTCGGACTATAATGAAAGAAATATTATACGTAATGAATGTACACAGTATTGATGTCCTTATATTGGTCTAGACATCAACGTCACGGCAGACGTGATCGTTTTCAGTCAGTTATCACGGCGCGGTGGGTTAATTAACTGGTACGCGTAGTTTCTTGAAGCAAATTTCATATCGCGCAAACGGCTCGCTTAATATGCAAGTATGTAGCGAGGACAGAAGCCCGATGGCAAAGACCGCAGATGCTATGATCTATGTGCAACAGTGTCAATAATTCAACACACTTGGTATGTTCATGAGGACTAAAACACTAATACATGAGGACCCACACACAATACAATCGCCAGCACGCAAGACTGCACTTCAAACTCCTCGTTAGGTTATATCGCAGACATAGATGAAGACACCGGTGCGTTTCGCCAACCCGTCATAGCGTCTGCATCTGATCTGGATTTCGGCAATATATGAAGGCCTTAACGCCTGTTTCATCTGAGTAACGCAACCGGGCAAGGACCGATGCATACCAGTTATGGTTTCGGTACAGTTTTGTTAGATACCACATCGATATTTCTCCCAGACACCTGCCCATACCAAGCTTCCCTTCATTTCCTTTTAGCTCTACTTTACTCATTTCGCTTACGTACTTGCTTTTACATGATAGTTCGCCGAGCAGACAACATCCATGCTTTCGGCCGTGCTTTACGGTCCGCTCCCAGCTCTCGCCTCCGCAGCCGGCGGCAGACTGAGCTAGCTCGAGACGCCGCTACCTGCTTCAGCAGTCACGAGCAGCGCTTCCACGATGAAGGGTGGGGACCTGTACCAACGACCTTGCTTCAGGCATTCATCGCAGCGCTTACTGGCTTAGCCATTGCGAGGAAAAGCTCTGCGGCTGGAGGCGTCGTGGTGGGATGGGATTAGCAGTAAACATTACCAGCATCTGAAGCGGACTGCTTTCCTGGAGGTATGATTCTCTCCTGCATACATATGGCGTCTATGATAGACAGTTTGCGATGCGTCCGTTGTCCCAGACCTGTCATAACTACAGCACTGATGCATGCGTGACTGGGGTCGCCCCGCACTGATGTACGCGTGGCTGGGGTCGCCCCGCACTGATGTACGCGTGGCTGTGGTCGTCCCACACTGATGTACGCGTGACTGGGGTCGCCGTGACAATTATGACTTTACAAAAGGAGCAAAATTAAGGCCAAGTAATGATCATGCCAGCTAGATTTCTCGCATCGTTAAGTAGATTAGGTTAGGTTTTCCATGTTCATATGACTACCGAAAATAGTCAGGCTCTGCCTAAATTGGACATCTTAATACTGCACTTTTAAAGCTGCTGCTGGGTTTCATATCCTACGTTGTGCACGTTAATGACTGGAGCGGGCCGCCGACTTGTCAGAGGGCCTCGACAGTATAACATTCCATTCACACGCGCGCGTGATTACCATTGATAGGCTGTCACCCGACCAACGCCGTGGCCGCTGCCCGCGGAGGCGCGCTGCGGCGTCTGGTGAGGCCGGCCGGCCCGTCACCGGCGCTCCGCATTGTCACGCCAGCTGGGGGCGGGGGGAGGGGGAGGGGTGCTCGATGGGCACAGGTGCGACGCCGCGGGCCTTGTGGAGGGTAACAGGTGCTGCGCCCCAGGCGGCCGGCAAATCCCACCGGTGAACGCATCGAAGACAAAAGGGAAAAAGCTAGGCCAAGGCACCATGTGGCGGAGGGGAAGCGAAAGAGGGAGAGAGGGCCGCAGGCCGGGGGACGACGAGCGACGAGAGAGGGATCACACTACAAGAGTTCTAAATGACAATAGAAAGCCAAAGGAGACTAAGAGAGAGTCGCGACCTCTCTATCCTCTCTCTCTCGCTTATTCTCTAGCCTCGCTATCTCTTTCGCTCTCCACCCCTCCTCTCTTCTCTCTCTCTTCTCTCTCTCTCTCTCTCTCTCCTCTCTCTCTGCTCTTCTCTTCTCTCTCGCTCTCTCTCTCTCTCTCTCTCTCTCCTTTCCTGCTCTCCTAGACTGGGATGGGTAGAGGGAGGGACATTTTCGGGCGCGTTTGAGCGTCGTGCTCCCACTTCCCGCTTTCTCCCCTCTCATCAATGTCTCCCTTTTTGTCTGAGTTGTCTTTATTCGCTTATTGTTTATTGCTTATTTAGGACATAAGAATTCTACAGGCAAAAGCCCAATTACGGAAGGAATCGAGTTTAAAGGACAACAAATATACGATACACACATAAACAAAAAACTTAACCAAACACGCACACACGCACACACACACACACACACACACACACACACACACACACACACACACACACACACACACACACACACACACACACACACACACACACACACACACACACACATTATACACAGTCGCACATCAAGTCATCAAGAGGATGTTCCACGCGTGCCGGCGAACCTAAACAAATCAGATCGGAATTATTTCGTTGCACGAAAAAAGTCAGTTGAGGGAGAATGCTGCAAAAATTGATTGCAGACAGTAGGTAGTCGCGCGACAAATCCATGTTAAAAGTCCCTCAGTTATTCGTTTCTCTTCACAGCATATGCTGCTCTTCGTATCCTTGCACATCTACCTGTACCAATATCTTCCTTATGTTCTCTCTTTTCCTTCTGATGCCCCTTTGATTACCCCATGCATCTATTGCTTTCCCCGCCCTCTTCTATGTTTTCAGTATATTGCGCAGTTAGCCTGATAAGTATCATTTCGAGTCGCAAAGCAATACTTCCAGTTAATGCAGAAACCAGTAAGTTATGTTCCATCCACAGTAGATTGACATGTACGATGAAGCGTTAGCTTCGAGCGGAGCCAGCAGATTACATGCTCAAACTCTGAGATGCAAGGCGGAATTTGCAACTGGCGGTAGCTAACCGCAAGCCAGCAATCCATCTCCATTTCCAAAAGGATTCATTCAGCCTGCCCACGCATCTCTACCAGCCCTGCAGCTCCGTCTGCTTTGGGTTGTCGAATTGGCGCAAAACGTTCAGGTTTTCTTGCTTTTTGTGCTAATTTATTTTCTCTTCTGCTCGCATTCGTGCCTTTTTCACCTCTTCCCTCCTTTCCAGCGGAGTCATTGCTTCTTTCCTCATTTTAGTCGTCTGTGTGCGTGACAGACTAACAAGAAGGGCTTTTAATATTAACCAAGCGACGAAAAAAAACAATGGCCTGTCTAATGGACCAACAGGTGGTCGGGGAGCCCACAAGTTGCGTGCCAACCTTGACCACGCGTGGTTGAATTTAACAGGAACGAAAACACACGACGCCAGGCAATCAGTATCCACTTAAGAGCTGCCTCGTGCAGCCAGCTCGAGCGTGACTAGCAGCGCAGAGGCCCTCCCTTCGGTCATCACGTCGACCCGGCGGGCAGCGCCGGCCACACACCAAGCCCAATCTGGGCATTAGTTCGACACCCGACAAAAACGACCCGCTGTCGCCGTTTACGGGCGCGTTTAAGCGTCGTGCTGCCATATGGGGCGACCGGCTGCCAGATGGGGGCCGCCGCGGCCGGCCGTCTCCCGCCTCTGTAAAATCACGCCGCCGAAAAAGCGCCAGCCGCTCGCGAATCTGCGGCCACCGACGACAGATGGCGTTGCATATGCCATTCGGCGGCGTCCGGCCGGCCGGCGGTGCCATTGTGCGCGGCCGCCCGCCGCCGCCTGACGCGGCAGTTGGCATGATGACGTCCCCTCCCTTCCCACCCGCCTGCGTGCCGAGCCGGCGCTCGAGTCCGGCCCTTGACTGACGCCGCCGGCAGCCAGCGGGATGGGGCTGCTTCTGCGGCCCGCTCCTCCCCTGCGGGGGTCCTGGGCGCTGGTGACGTCTTGCGATCTTCAGTGACGCTTCGCCCCGGTGCTTGCCAAGCGACGGCGAGGCTCACGATACAGCGTGCCTGGAGTGTGGTTGGACGGGAATTTTTGCCTCCAGTGTTGTTCATCTGGATGATTTACATGTCCTCTTGCATTCGCGTCCCGGAAAATGGTCCACCACTTTCGTCGCATTTGCATTTTCCTCCATGCGGAGGGAGATTGCCTGCGTCAAGTATCTGAACCAATCATGTAGCATAACTAAAAGTGCATGCAGTCACCGCAGTGCCAATGTTGTTCATTTTTGCTATATTACAACTTTTCTGGCCGTAGTTGATAATTTAAAACTTTGGAAAAAGTTATAAAGAGAACAAGAAATGTAAGAGATCGGCGCAATATTGCAGTTGCCATGGTTTTTCACCTTTCACCCTTTCCGCCAGGGTGAGAGGCAGGAGACGCCATATGGTCTCGCCAGCTGAGTGCGTCGAGAAAAAACCATTGACACACACACACGCATTACCATACCTCCAATATTAACGTAATAAGAGTAGCGTGAAAGAGGTACTTATGAGCAGACACTCAATAAAACGATCCTGAAATCCAGGGTCAGCTACTGTGATTGCAGTAGCCGACTGATTGCTGACAGCTACAACACACCGCTGGCCGGTTAACAGGAATGAAACTGTCAAAACAAGTAGGTATGCTGTTGGGCCGACGCCCATATTTGGAATGTCGAGAGAGCCCAGTAAGGGAACTAAAGGGGAGCCCAGGAACCTTTTATCCTTGCTTTCAATACTTTTAGCGTTGCGGTTGAGTTATTATAGGGTAGCCTGGCTCACCATTAGGGAAGGGGGGGGGGGGGAGCACGGCCCCGTCAGAGAAATACGAAGCCCTACCCATGTCGTTGAGACGGGTGTTGTGGAGGCACAGGATGAAGTGCGGAATGAGGTTGGCCGGACGGGAAAATGCGATAAATGCGCTTTTCCAAAATGAACTCGATCAAAGATATCTTTAAGATTCTTCCAGAATGTCAGATTTGGGTGCCTTAAACATCATGTAGCGGGTTCTTGTCGGACAATGGCCGTTATTTTTCAAATCTCAACATTCACACGGATGATCAACCACTTAATTGGTGCCAAGCACCAAGCGTCATATCCGTTAGTTTTCGGATATCCCGGGTATCACAAGCTATCCTTTGGCCGAGTTTCCTCTTAGATCCAAACACGCTCAAAGGCAGTTGCACTCGTCGCAAAACAGCATAACCGACGAAACTTGGAGGTGGCACTGGAGCATAGCCCGCCCCCTTCCGCCCCCCCCCCCCCCCGCCAGTCAAATTGCCAGGGTGAGATAATGCCTTTATCCTTATAATGGAAAGCATGCTATTTTCATGATTGTAACTTCGTTACTAAGGAGTATTTCACCAGTACTGAACAGAATAACAGAGCATATGTGGAGCCAAAGCCCCTTTAAGCTCGTTTGTTTAGCATTACAGATGCCTCCTGCTGAGAAGTAAAGATCAGCTCACGCTTGAGGTGAACAATGCCAAGTGGGATCCAGCACCATTGAGCAAATGCTTAGTCAAGTCACCCAAGCACGAGCGGGGCGAGAGGCCCTTTGTAGGAGGGCCCTGACCGGGCGCCCAACATACACCCCGCCGGCGGGTCCCTGCGTGCACTAAGGCACGACGGCCCCCCCCCCCCCTCCTCCCCAGGCGCATGCAGTCCTGCCCCATCGTCATCCATTCTCCTTCATTCTATAGCCCTGGTATGATCATTTCTGGCCGAAAGGGTTCTGATCCAAATAACCAGATAGCCAAGCCAAGTAAATCGATTTTTCCATTTTCCTCGGTTTCCTTATGAAGAGTTTTAACTGACCTTTGACTCTTCCTCTTACAACATCCTTACTCGGTAGTGACGAATTCTCAACGTTCATAAATTTGACGCCAGGACATTCCGGTCTCATGCAGATCAGAATACACACCAGGCCCCTGCGTCCATACGACAAACTCTAGCTTCTACAACTGCCGCCAGGTGGCAGAGGCATATCGGTGCCCAAGAGTGCCACACGGAGACGGCCATACGCATGCATGTGCTGGCTGGCGTGTGCTTGTTGGTCTTCCATGGCAATGGTGCATGATATGCCAGTGCTTTTATGCTGGTTATACGTGTAATTCATCTGCGCTTAAGGCGTTCCGAAAGGTGGTGCATCTTCATTAAACCATTCTGATCAGAATATTTTTCAATACCGTTCCGATCTCCGATTTGAGGCAACTTCAAAATTTTCCTTTCCCAATACAATCAGGTCATTTTATAATCATACACGTCAAAAATGTTTAAATGTAGAATATCTCGGCCACTTAATCTTTGCAAACGTACATCGTGATTGTTTATTTTTTACTTTATGTTATGTTCTATGTCCATGTTTACAGAAGTTTTGTTATGTTGTTTCTTGGTATGCAATTCAATTTCCACACTATGAACGATTAAACAAGAATTTTCCCTTCTTCCCATTGCTGAAGATTCAGACTCTCTTTTGCCCACCCGTTCTTTTTTGGAATACCTTACTCTATATGCACATAATTCTTTAAGTAGGGTTATCTATCACTTTGGTAACGGTAACGTCAACGGCATTCAGTCGCGAGGCTCTAAATCGCTGTATACTGACAGCTGCAAAACGGTCAGTGCTATTTTTTCTCCATAAATTGCTTTAAAGGCGCAGTAGGAAACTTTTCTAGATCAACATACACCATGACTCTTGAGCTGAGGGCGCCCCTGCGCCAAGATGACGAAGCCGTTTGAAGTTGTTGCTAGATGGCCAAAGCCAAACCAAAAAATAGCCAAACACGCACGTTGCCTTCTGCCAACTGTGCAGCACAACGACCCTTCCCAAATGGAGCATGCTTTCGCCAAAATGCTAGTTGCGTTCTATGTTTGCATATGCTGACGCAAGGATATTTCTTCAGGAAAATTACGTAATCAACGAATGAACTGCACATGTTAGTGTTCTTGCATTGACAAGCTCAACAATTTTTGGCAGAGGAAAGTTCATATGTATTGTAAACATCACAAAGATCGACGAATAATATTTCGATATAGCTGTTAGCCGTTCAAATGGCCAATCAGATTACTCGGTTCAATTTTCAGCGTCATCCGTCAAGAGTCCTTCTTAACCTGCTGGTCCTGCTTTCTTCTCTTTTGAAACACTTCGAAGTAGTTGAACAAAGCAATCTGAGTTGAGGCATTCACCGCTTTGGCCCTACTGATTCCCCGTCCATTTCTCTCTGCGGATTTATTACGGATATATTTGCCTAGTAAGCTACATACCATTGATGAAATACAGTGAACATAACCTTTTTAATATAAGTTATGTAAATTACATCACCAAAGAATATCAGAACTTATAACCAGCGAGAAAATACGCATCGGTACCGTTATCTATGAGCACATCTGGTGATCAGCGCTTCTCTAGCTAGGTCTTCGGTACCAACCATTTGAAGCACCGCCCATTGCGGAAAATATTTCCGTGGTCGTACCAGCTCTGCCAGAGGCAGGGGCAGATCCAGAGGGGGAGGGGGTAAGGGGCCTCTCCTCTCTCTGGGAGGCGGCCCCCTACCCCCTACCCCCATTTGGTTCCGAAGGGGATCATAGGCTCCGAAGGGGCCCGTAGGTTGTAAAGTGGTCCGTAATCGGTCGAACAGGTGCAGTTTTTTCAAACAAAACGCAACAAAATTGGACGTCTTTGGGCTTCCAGGGGACCAAGAACAGTTGCTGAGAAAAAGGGAAAGACCCGTGAGCAGACGAAAGTTAATTCTTAGCTGATTGAAAGGGTGGCGATGGATAAATTTTAAGGGTTTTTGCGCTGTCCAGATATTCCGCGCTGTTCCTGAGAACCCTTTATGTCCACTTGCTGGGTAAATCCGATCGCTAAGCAGCAGTCTACGGCTTCACGCTGCCCTTGATCTCTTTCCATTTTCTCGGACAACCCTGTGCTTTTGTCGGGGTTCTTCCGCTGGCATGCAGGGGCACTCTTGTCAATCAGGGGCCTTCCGCGGATATTTTCCATTTGCCAGAAAGACCCTATATGCTAGAGCAGGACCCCATGTGTAAAACTACCGGGACATTCTAGTTTGCCCATGGGCCCTTCACGTTGGTTTTGGTTAACCTACCGACACTCTCGCGATATGCTCATGGGCCCTCTACATTCGTCTAGGACTCTTCCGACTCCCTGACACTTGTGGAGGCCTTTACGGTTTTGTCAGGGGCCCATCTGTTAGCCTGCTCGGGCACACTCGATCGTTCGGGAGCCCTCCACATTTGGTCTTGGGCACTTCCTATTTCAAAGGAGAACCCTACGCTCTTGTCGGGAGCCTCATCTGTTACCGTCCCTCGGGCACGCTCGATACCTGGGTGCATGTTAGTTAACCTCGCCTCGGGCACACAACATGCCTAGGCACTCCCAATCGATCAAGGGCCTTCCTTGCGTTCTTCACACTCGCTCGAAAGGCTCTATAGGCTGTTGCTGGGTCTGCATATGCCGAGGTACGCTCGACTGCTCAGAAGCCTTTCATGTGGGTATCGGGTTCTTTCCACTTGCTCTGAGAGCCCTGTGGTGTTGCTGGGGTCTATATAAGGTA
Organism: Pollicipes pollicipes; assembly: GCF_011947565.3. NCBI lineage: Eukaryota > Metazoa > Arthropoda > Thecostraca > Pollicipedomorpha > Pollicipedidae > Pollicipes > Pollicipes pollicipes. The sequence continues at coordinate 29,282,614 of NW_023596225.1, read as the reverse complement.
ACGCACCCAGGCACTCGATGCTCAGAGAACCCCTACATTGATCTAAGGTTCTTTCCCTTTGAGCTCATTTGTGGAGGGACCTTCGCTCTTGTCGGGGCCCTTTCTGTAAACCTGACAAAGCACAATTGATCGCACAGCGGGATTAATTCCTGTACACTGGTCTTGGGTTATTCCCTTTGCTCAGAGGGTCCTGTGCTTTGGCAGGGCCTTATATGTTAGCCTGCCGGGGAACTTCCGATCGTTCAAGGGCCCACCATATTGCCTTGAGGTTCTTCTCGCTTGCTATGAGGACCCCGCGCTATTGACGGGAGCCACTTTGTTGGCCTACGGCACCCAAGGTCGCCCAGGTGACGTCCCTATAGTTCCTGAGTTTTCCCATATTGTAGGTGGGCCTACGTTGTTGACGGGGACCTAAATAATAACAATGACTGGGGCTTTTCTTATCACCGACTGCCAAGGTCATTTCGAGGCGGATGCCTTTAGTATCACACATAAGTATCACATGAAATGTGGTGGCGGTGCGTTCGGGTCCCCAACCCAAACCGACAGGTCCAGAGTAGAGCACCCTAACCATTATACCACCACCGCCCCGGACCCAAGTCTTCATCGACCGGGGCCCTCTTGATCACCCCGGGGCCCTTCACATTGGCTGTGGGCTATTGCGATAAAGTTAGGAGGATCTTATTGTGTTGCCGATAGCCCCATGTTTGCCTGCGAGAGCCATGGCGCTTCGCCTGCTCGTCTGCACGGGTCTGACTTAATTTCTTAATGCACACAAGTCTGAGATCACAGGAAGGCAATTCCCGCCAGTGCCGTAGCCTTCGGGTAGCAGTCGGGTTTGTGCCGATTAATTTTCACGCGTAGTTGTCGAACATAATTTTACACAACGCCCACATCGTGCATGTCATTTGCATTGCCGAGTGAATTTGTGTCACGTGATATGCTTGTGCATGTGGATTTTGAATGCTGGGATATTTTGCACTCATTCATACCAGTCAAGCGAAAACTCTGCTTTGCTCATCAGCCATCAGCTGATCACACCGACTGGCCGGTTAGCCCTAAATAAGCTATGAGTCAAGATTACGATTGATTTTGGTGATTTGGCATGTCTTGATTTATTTAGTAGTCAGCTTTAGTGTAATTGTCATGTTGTCTCCGAAATACCTAGCCTTAAAATGACAGGATTCACCATGATCTAGAGCAAATGAGACAGACTATGCATCTGCATACAAGACATGCCTAGTTTCCAGGGCTGCACACAGTAAGATTGGTTCCCAAACAAAAATAGCCGAAAAAACTTAAAATTTAATGGCCGGAATACGAGGATTTTTGTGGGAGGGGACCACAAATCCTAGGGGGCCCTACAATGTTGCGTGCCACCCTGACGAAATTCTGTATACGCCCCTGACCAGGGGAAACGATCAGGGAAGAGGGTGAGGGGCAGGGCAGAGAGCAGGTGTCCCTAATTCCAGGCAATGCGTACTATTGACTTAATGGCACTAGATGGAAAAACGAGGTTAAGGTGCGTTTTCTGCTCCATTTCCACAGAGGCTCTGCTTCCAGTATTCTCTGTACCCGCAGGAGCGCATGCAGGATTTCACAATAGAGGGAGGAGCAGTAATTTTCTCTTATGCTAACGCATTAACTCAATAATTTTCACTGAAAATCAAATTGAGCACGTCGCAGGCGCGAGAAGTCTGTTACATCTCGTAAAACGACGTCCAAACGTCCACCTAGAATTCTTAACTCGGATTAAGTCACATTGGTACATATTAAAGCATGCCATAACCTTGGGTGGGGGAAGAAGCTCGTGTCCTCCCCCCCCCCCTTTGGCTATAGTGTGCGCACGCCCTTGGTTCGCGCTCAGATGTATGCGTACCCAGTGGCTTAGCCAGAATTTCTCCCAGGATGGGCCAAAGCGGGTCGCAGGGGTCCGTTGTAGCGGGACCAGTCGAAGGCGGGCAAAAATGAGTCAAAGTTTTATGTGGTTTTGTTCCTGCTTTGTCGTTCAGGAAGTCCTGTATGAGAATGTTGGGGACCTTGCTTAGTGGACCAGATCTTAGATCAATTCTTGGAGGCCCGTTTCTGTTGTAGAAGTCTTACGGGCGTCTTTAACTAGCAAGAAGTATCGGAGTCTTCGGACCAAGGGGCTCCCACCTACACCAGGTGGTCATGGCCACCAACGCCCAAAACCCTCATCTAGGCATCTTTCTGGAAATGCCCACTATTCCTATTAAAACTGCTCATCTTTCCACACGTTTGAAACGGGTACAGTTGTGGTGTGATTGTGCGGGGTGTGCGCCCTCGCCCTCGCTGTCTTCCGAGCTCTCCATCTGACTGGGTGCCGGGGGGCGTCATGTGACCGCGGGTCACCCGATTCGCCGGGGGTCAAGGGTCGGCCGCTGAGGCGGCGGCAGGGACCCGACTGACGGACAGCTGGGTGCGGCAACGCAGGAGGCGCCGGAGTCGGCAGGTGACGAGCCGGCATGCGGCGCGATGGCGCCGGGCAACGGCACGCGAAGCTCACTGGCGTTGGAAGCGGCGGATTTCACGGCCCGGTTCGACGGCGCTCACTGGAATGTGGCGTGGAAGTGGGCGCACGGACGTAGTCCCGAACGTCTGCGGAACACCGTGAGTGAGTACGCTGTGCCGGCTGAAGCACGAGAGGCCTACGAGCACGAGTTGGCTGAGTGGGTGGCGAACGGATGGCTCCGTCCCTATGACGAGCAAGAGGACGGAGCTGCTCTGGGCCTGATTCCCTTGATGGCAGTTCAACAGCCGTACAAGGGGAAGGTCATGTCGGTGTTGGACTACCGCGAACTCAACTGAGCTGTGACCGCGCACACCGTGGACGCCGACGTGTGCGCCGAGCAGTTGCGCCGCTGGCGCCAGCATGGTGCCCGGTCGGCCGTGGTCGACCTGCGAAAAGCGTTCTTGCAGCTGCGTCTGGAGCGCCGGCTGTGGCCGTTTCAGATGGTGCAGGTCAAGGGCCGCACCTACAGCCTCACGCGGTTCGGACTCGGCCTCAATGTGGCGCCATTAATTATGAAGGCCGTTGTTCAGGTGGTGCTGCGTGAGAACGAGACGATCAGCCGCGGAGTGCTCGCCTATGTGGATGACCTGCTCGTCGACGAAGACGTGGTCAGCGCCAACAAGGTGGTGGAGTACTTTGCGAGGTACAGGCTGGCCAGCAAGCTGCCGGAGCGCGTCGCGGACGGAGCGCGAATGCTCGGCCTTCGAGTCGAGGCTCGGGATGATGAGCTGCGGTGGTGTCGAGACAATGAAGTGCCTCCACCGCCGACCGAGCTCACCGGGCGTGCAGTGTTTGCGTGGTGCGGGAAGTTGGTGGCGCACCTCCCCGTGGCGGGATGGTTGCGGCCAGCAGCTGCCTGGCTAAAGAGGCGAGTGAACGGCCTGACGATCCGGTGGGACGACCCAGTGTCGGGTGATGCGTTGCGCGCGCATATCCAGGAAGTCGCAACGCGGGTGAGGGCAGCTGACCCTGCTCTTGGACCGTGGCGAATGGTCGGCCGGGAGTTCGTGGTGTGGACTGACGCGAGCGCCATCGCGAACGGGGTAGTCCTGGATGATACGGAGGGCGGCGTTCTTGAGGATGCCGCGTGGCTCCGGCCAGAGTCCAAGGCGGCTGACCACATCAGCACGGCCGAGTTGGACGCAGCGATGAGTGGTGTGAACATGGCCCTGGCATGGGGCGTTAAGCGCTTCAGCTTACACACGGACTCGGCCACAGTGTTCAAATGGTTGACTGACGCCTTGAGCGGGCGCTCTCGTCTCAGAGCAAAGGCGCAGGGGGAGACGCTGATCAGACACAGGATTGGCCTCATGCGACAGTTGGTCGACGAGTTCCAGCTCTCGATGACCGTCCAGCTGGTGCGGTCACAAGACAATCCTGCCCACGCGCTCACCAGAGTTCCCCAGACCTGGCTGCGAGCAGAGCCTCGAAATGCGACTTCAGCTGCTGCAGCCGCGGAGCCAAAATGCTTCACGGCACCCCCGCGAGATGCGACTTCGGTCTCCGCGACTATCGATCCGGAAGAAGTCGCGGCGCCCCCGGCGGACCAAGAAGTCGCTCACGAGCCCACGGCAAGCGACGTTCGTGCCTGGATTAAAACCATACACGAACGGACGAGGCAACAGGAGATCCGTCGGTCCCTGTGGTACGCCAGACGGGACCTCGACGGACACGTCGCGCGGGCCGACGTGCGAGCCGTCGTCAGCCAGGTGCGATGTGTGCCGTTCGACTGACCCGGCGCCGACTCGCTGGCGGTCCGGCTCACTCGCGTCCTGACAACATGGACCCGACTCGCGATCGACGTGACCCATTGCCAAGGCCGCCTCTACCTCACGATCGTAGACTGCGGGCCGTCCCGGTACAGCTATTTGGAGCGCACTGTGACGGTCTGACGCGACAGAAGTGACGGATCATCTGCATCGAGTGTTCCTAGAACGCGGCGCGCAGGCTGAGCTTCTGCTGAACAATGCCACTGAATTCCGGAGCTGGCGAATGGCTGCATTCGCCCCGAAGTGGGGGGTTCGGCTGCGGTTTCGCGCGGCGCACGGGGCCGGCGACAACGGAATCGTGGAACGCCACCACCGAACTATAAAAGTGATGGTCGCCCGCCAACGGTGCTCCGTCAGTGAAGCGGTGCACCGGTACAACGCGACTACGCGGGACGGTGCTAACTCGCTGAGCGCGCCGATGGCGCAGTTATTCCGCGCAGCCGGTGCCAACCTGCCGACCGCCCAGCGTGCTGCCGAGCCCGCACCGTCGCTGATGCGGGAGCCCGGCTCATTGTCATTTTGCGTCGGCGATGCGGTGTGGATGCGGCTCCGGGGGCCCGCCACGCGGTGTACCGATGTGTCCCGCCAGGGTGTAGTTACGCTGGTCGTGTCGGACCGGGTGGTTGAGGTTGACGGCACGCCCTGGTACGTGCGGTGCCTGCGGCGCTGGAACCCGCAGAAAGGCTCGGACTGGAGCCGAATGCCCGGCGCGGGTGAGGAGTTTGGGGACGACACAGGCACGCTGCCGATGACGAACATTGTGTCGAATCATGAGTCCACGGGGGGCGGTTCGGATCCGCCTGCCGTGCCATCAAGCCCGTTGGTCGCGGACCCTGCTGAGCGCCCATCGCTATCGTGGAGCGATCGCGATGAAGTGTCAACGCCAGTACGAATTCTGTCATTACGCTGTGATGATCATGAATTGGATGAGTGCGGTGTGCGCAAAGATGACTTGTCGTTTCCAGCAACGGTGCGGCGATACCACCGTCTCGGCCGGATCCTCCACAGGGAGAGGGAGAGTCGCAGGAACCACGGAGGAGCGGTCGCGCTCGCCGGCAACCAGTCGAGTTGTACGGCTTCAGTGTCCCCACCGATCTCATTGACGATTACGAGTGTGTGTAGGTTGGGAGAGTGTCATGATTGCTTACTATCAGGTGGAGGTGTGGTGTGATGGTGTGGGGGGTGCTCCCTTGCCCTTGCTGTCTTCCGAGCTCTGTATCTGACTGGGTGCCGGGGGGCGTCACGTGACCGCGGGTCTCCCGATTCGCCGGGGGTCAAGGGTCGGCCGCTGAGGGGGCGGCAGGGACCCGACGCTCGCAGGTACCAGTTGGTGTTCGGACGAGTCCAGGCGAATACACGCCACACCCTCTTACAACAGTCTCAAAATGTTCTACTCCATATTAATCATACATTTATTTCACCTCTGATAGGTCATTTCGTTTATTAGAGCGTGGGCATTCACTCACATTAAGAAGATATCTTGCGCACAAATTGCCCACCATTTTCTGTAGCTAATCAACGCTTGAATCAATAGACATGCCCACCTCTTTCCAGATGTTGTACTCAATCTGCGGATATGTCATTTGGTACGGGTGTCCGCGGGATTGCCGACCTCATATTGAATTAAGTCGTCTAATTTCCATCTCTAATGAAGGCTTCCAATTTCCACCCGTCCATCCCAGTTCACTGAGCCCCGAGCGCCGACCTGACGCTAGCCCACAACATGCGGCCCGTCGGGGACGAGCTGTCCCTCATTGATGGCCTAGGCAGATCGCGCACGTGTTGGTCCGTGAGCATGAGTCACATCGGTCTCGTTGTAAAGCCGAACGTATTACGACGCAGCACTCTGTAAGCCGTACAGTGATCCCGCACGGCGATGATACCGACGTCGTCACGGACGGAGGAACGGGTCTGTGGTTTCCATTCCCAGTCTCTTCAGGTGCATACATTGCGTGTTGCATTAGAGTTCGGTTTCGGGAAAGCGCGGCACTGACCGCATACTGTTCTATTACTGGCAAGCATGTGGGTCGGGCAGTGTTGCGAACCCTTGTGGCTTTGTGCAGGTACGCACATTCGTCTACACCAGGCGGTTTTTTTTACGTCTTGATCTGCGCTGTCCAGCCAGATGTGTCGCCAAACCTTAAATTGGCCCAAAACCGGTGGATCCCGGTTTGTCCCGTGATTACGATGGCAGGCTTGGAAGAAAGATTGTGCCCCTGGTCGCCGAAAACTGCATGACGATGCGAATGACTGTTGCGGAGAAGAAATTCAAAGCTGTGTAAGTCTGGGCTTGCCGACTGGCCTAAACAAGCTATAAAAACGCCGAGTAGTTCAAGTGAAGACTGGCTCGTTTTGTATGTTTCCCTCTATTTGCACAAAGAATAGGACAACTTATATCATTTTTGGTAACGGTTTTGCCTGAATATTTTGAAAGAGTGGCTATTCGGGATCAGCACTCGCGCTAATGAGCGTTGCTGCGTGAGTCCTGAGTCCGCCATATTATCATGAAAGGCCGAGCCAACGACCGAACTTTCCCGCAAAATCTTAGCATACCTTAGTGTTCGGCACGGTTCGTCCCGCCCGCTGACGTCATTAGAGCGCGGCCGCCGTCACCGGCCGGAGTCCGCCGCCGTCACCTGCCGGAGTCCGCCGCCGTCACCGGCCGGAGCCCGCAGGCCATCACCGGCCAGAGTCCGCCGCCGTCACCGGCCGGAGTCCGCCGCCGTCACCAGCCGGAGTCCGCCGCCGTCACCGGCCGGAGTTCGCAGGCCATCACCGGCCAGAGTCCGCCGCCGTCACCAGCCGGAGTCCGCCGCCGTCACCAGCCGGAGTCCGCCGCCGTCATCGGCCGAAGTCCGCAGGCCATCACTAGCCGGAGCCCGCAGGCTATCACCGGCCGGAGTCCGCCGCCATCACCGGCCAGAGTCCGCAGGCCGTCACCGGCCGGAGTCCGCAGGCCGTCCGAGACCGAGGTAAACAGCGAGCGCCTAAAGCGACTCGAACCCACCCCGCCACGGATGCGGCAATCTGAAGGCAGGCGCCCTAAGCAACTGAGCTATCGGAACGGACGAATGACAACTGAAACATTACACAGTAAAGACGAGTGAGAATGCGTGTAGAGCGTTGATCTTATGTAATGATAAGATATATGATATGGTTATAAACGAGATGCATATAATAATTGAGTCTTTCTAAGAATTTGGGGGCTTTAAGTTGTTCACCAAACGGTGTTTTCGCACCACATAAGCGGTAGTGTGCCCATCCGGTACAACAGACCCTAGGGCACGTTGGTGCAGAGTGGCGATCGCGTGGCTGGTCATCAGTGTTCAGGTCACGGTCATCAGTGTTCAGGCGCCCTCCGTCACACAAGAGCACACGTATGACCGACGCCCCTCTGTCATACGAGAGTGCTCGTATGACCCACAGGTCCATCGCACTGGGTGCCGGCGCCCCTCCGCCACGCAAGAGTACACGTATGACCGCGCAGTTCCATCACGCTGGGTGTCGTTGCCCCAACCAGTGCCATTTATTTGTGCGTGCGCCGAACACATGACAAGTTGCGTGTTGAAAGCGCGGCTAGTTACGGAGGTCGGCCTGTGATCGCGTCCAGGGATCACAGACCTCTGTGCGGGGAGCTCGCTCAAGGGATGTCCAGCGGATGACTCATTGATGAGGGCCGCTTTAGTAGGGGGTGGATAATGAGAGCTGGGTGGCCTAACCTATGCAGCAGTTGCGAAGCGGTACAACATACGGGGTTCAATGAGGTGATACGAGTGGTGCGTGGGGTGTGCTGGGGTGCACGTGACGTGGTGGGCTCTGGCAGGGTCGAGCCCCAAACATATATACGATTGAAACCGATCATCATGTATGTGAAGACATTTCCAGGCAGTCGCGTGTATTTCGCACAGATAGGTACGAACGAAAGCACCGTAAACTCCTCTAATGTTTTAGGGTCTGTCATTCGATGCCCATGCTTCCTTTTACCGGTTTGGTGCATGCAGGGGTCTGGTAGCACGAATGCATTGTGACCTCACTGGCACACAACTGTGCGAATTTTGCCGCTCTGGTGCGTACTCCATCGTGCCAACCATGAAGCTCATTTTCTGATAATGTCGGCACTTTCCAATAGCTCAAGGTCTGGTCTACTGGGATCAGTTCATTCCTAACTACGCCAAGTTTTCTCTTATTACGTCATGCACGACTGATGTAAGGGTTGGGTGTTGACCCGCTGGATTGCGTCAGGTAGTCGTGGGATGTTCACGGTGCAGTTAAGCTGCACTTATAGGAAGGTAGTTAAGCCGCGCGTCAGGGAAACCAGAAGTACGGGGTTCGCTTGCAGTCCCCGCCCTTGCTGCCAGGGTGAGAGGCGGGCGACGCTATATAGCCCAGGCAGCTGCGCCGTAAGTCCTGATGACTCGCCCACTGCCCGCGCCGTTTTGCCGCCTTGTACGATCGCCTGATGATCATGACATCTGAGTATCCGTACTCCGGTACTCTGAGTATCCGTACCGTACTCCGGAAGACGCGTCACTCTCCGCCGGGCGCCGGGGGACAGCTGGCGGGTGGGGGGAGGGGGGGGGGGGGGTACAGGTGTTTTGTGTCTCCGCTCACCACGCCATTGTTTTCCCATCGAGCTGCTAACGACGCGGCGGCGCGGCGCCAGAAATACGCGCCGCCGGCCCTGTTTATACACCAGCCGGCTGTGGGCTGAGCTGCAACTGGAGATGTCCGGCCCCGGACGGCCGAGGCTGTCCTGGCGTCCCGGCGGCGGCGCGTGCGGGTAGGATTGCGGCGTCCCCTGCCGTCGGGGACGTCTATCAGGGCCGGACTGCATGATTGTGGTATAGTAACGCCATAGGGTCGCGGCGTCCCCTGCCGTCGGGGAAGTCTGCCATTGGGGCTTTACGACGCACTCAGCTGCTGAGGCTATATGGCGTCGCCTGCCTCTCACCCTGGCAGGGAGGGCGGGAACCGCGGGGAATCGAACCCCGTACCTCTGGTTTCCCAGACGCGAGTGGTTAACGTAGACGCGTTAACCACTACACCTCGGCACCCCTAGGCCGTCGGGGAAGTCGCTCAGGGCGAGACTGCGTGGCTGTGGTATAGCAACGTCATAGGATCCCGGCGTCACCTGCCGTCGGGGAAGTCGCTCAGGGCGAGACTGCGTGACTGTCGTATAGTAACGCCATAGGATCCCGGTGTCACCTGCCGTCGGAGACGTCGCTCAGGGCGAGACCGCGTGGCTGTGGTATAGCAACGTCATAGGATCCCGGCGTTCCCTGCCGTCGGAGACTTCGCTCAGGGCGAGATTGCATGGTTGTGTGGTGACGTCCTGATGGCGACTGCCGAGGCGGTGACGTCATGCGGCCGTAACAGACGCCGCAGCCGGTTGCCGAAACAGAGGTGCACGGATGAAGTACACCAGGGCACGTGCTCCTCACTTAATTTATGTCATGTATCAATATGCATGTGGCGGAATGTTTACACCTAAAAATCCAGGTAGGCACACAAAATAGTAAGATCAAGAACACACTGCATTGTTTGACGATACGCAAGAAATTGTGCGCACCTGTGGCGAACCAGATTCGATTTCCAGTGCACATGTTTCATTGTGTCCCCTGCCCATGGTGGGATCCCGCCGCCCTTCGCGGTCGGACCCATTTCATCAGATGGTGGAATGATTTCTTAAGCGCTCAGGCCGGGTGGGATGTGGCGGTTTTTAAGCTGTGACTCAAAGCTTTCCGCTGAGAAACTTCTCTTACCGCAGGGAGGAAATGCTTTACCAGTAGCTTGTCACGAAGTTCCAGGTTGGGTGATCACTGCATGCTAAAAAAGGATTGCCAATAGTTTCTTACGAAAAAGAGATGTCCGGCTGGAAGGAAGTGGCATAGATATATGGTATTTGTGCTTCATTAGCCGGTTTACTGCCATTTTAGAATGGCAATAACTTGTCTGTTTGTATCGCTGCAGCTACGATGGAAACACGCCTAGATGAACTGTACGTGCATGTTCGTCGTCAGCACACAAGAAATGCTGCAAGAAACCATTCCATTTTCCGCGTGTCATGAAAAACCTCCAGGTTGTGCGGGTTAGCAGCCTGGGCATCCACTTACGTCACAAGGATGTTAGAACACAGAACTGCGCCAACCGCACACTATGGTTTGATTCAGACACGATCGAAGGCTGACTGGCACAAAGGCTGCGTTGTAAATTGTACGATGACAACGTGTAGCGATTTTGTGTAACAACGTACGACGATAACGTGTAGCGATTTTGCGTAACAGCGTTTAACGATTTCGTGCGTTTTGATAGCGGTCATGCAGTCTGAGAGCTTCCCGTGCTAGATTAAGCATGCGAAAACTCAAAAGTTACAGAAGCTACGATCACCTTCAGCCATATTTTCAAAGACGGTAGCAGTAGCCTTCTTCCTCGGAGAAAAACCAGGAACGCTTATCGAAATTCAGCTGTTTCCTCACATGTCTTAGGTGTATGAATAATGTTCCTCGCAAATGCATTGAACAGCTTACGTAATTTTCAGCCATATTTCCTCATATCTTCACCAAAGTACACCGATTTATTAAAATATATAGATACAAGGGGCGATGCATCCATGATATGTTGCCAGATGGCAAAATGCAGCATGGCAAAATGTTACAATCGTGATAATTTCAATGACAGTTCGTATGACGCCACCAAATCACCATGCTAAATGCCCCGCCCATGACTGCAACAGACAATTGGACATAATCAGATTTCATGGTGCTAGCGGGCTATATCAACAGGCTGACCAGAGGCAATTGTAACTGGTGTCATAGCAAAAGTAACGCAGCCGGGACGCAGAGGAAGCTGCCAGCTACCAACACCCTCAGATAGTAATACCGATCACTTGCTTTAGTTAAGCGCTACACCGATATTATCACCAACTTTCTGAAGGTCGCGAGAAGACCGCGCGCGGCGCGAGTGCGGCTGAGTAGTCTGCGTCCGCTTATCCCGATACATGCGCGCATCGATGACAACACTGTCTCGTTCTCGTAAGTCGTCTTGAATCACTGAACGCTTCAGAAATTCAGTCGTTTCCTTACACCCTGTTCAACTCACCTCTACCCCATACCGGTCATGCACTTTCCACACGTCAGGTGCGTGTGGCGGCGGCCTCCTCACCACCGCCGCGCCCGCACGTCACCAGCCCGTGACGTCACCAGCCAGTGGCATGTCCAGCCACCACGCCGCCCGAAGTGCCGCGCCGCCACCGCGGGCAGCGGAGCGGCCCGCGCCGACCGCCGCCGTCGCTTCACCGCAGGCAGTTGTAGTTGGTGTCGTACGGCCCGCCGGCGTAGCAGGCGAACTCGGCAGGCGGGTACGGCTCCTCCTGGACTCGTGTCACGCCTGATGACGTCACCGTCTGGTCGGACCACGCCTTCTGCGCCGTGTACGGCCAGCTCTGCGGCAGACGGGGCACACGACCACGTCACAGATCATGGTCAAGGCATCTTCTGCGCCGTGTACGGCCAGCTCTGCGGCAGACGGAGCACACAACCATGTCATCAGTTACGGTCAAGGCATCTAATTCAGGTGACCATCATCGGGAAATTCATAACACATAATCTCATTCGGGCAAACTCTTCCCCATCCCGTCTGGAATGGTCCGTCCTCCTCATTCCGTGTTCACCGTTTGGCCACACCGCCTACGGCGCTGACACCATAAAAGGTGCCCATGCATAGTGCTGGCAGGCTGCTCTGACCTCCAGGCTCGTTCAAGCGCACCGATAGGAGCCCATCACACGGAGTATTACACACCACATCGCATCAAACCGACAACGCGCAGGTCACGGACAGTCAGCCTGACTAACAGCGCCTGTCGTACCCGGCTTCGGCACGACGACACAGGGCGGCGCACGTCGCTCGCCTCCAGCGCCCGGCCAAGACAAACCGCATGCCATCGTCCAGCGATGCATCTGCACGCCTTGTGACGGCGGCGAACGGCGCCGCTCCGCGCCACGTCACGCGCGCGTCGCGCGCGACGGGCGGCGCAGCGCCGCGCCTCTGTGACAGACGCGGCGCCGCTGTGACGGACGCGGCGCCGGGGCCCGAGCCCCCGGGGCGGTGCGGTGAGCGGGCCGCCGTCGGCACCGTCAGGTCGCGGCAGGCGGCCGTCGGTCGGGCGCCTCGAGGGCGGAGAAACCGCACTGTCATCGTCCGTCTGCCGCCCGCGGCGACCTCGGATCAAACGCTCGGAGCAGGAATGTCAACGGCGCAGGGTCTGGGGTTTCATTTGAACCGCGGTGTGGTACGCAAGGTATGCTGCCTCACCGTGAAGGACGTCGACAGGTGTCAAACCACTCGGACTGTTTTTTTAAGGTCTCCATCCCGTGGGGAGCTGGCGTGGGATGGGCTCGGTTGTGCGGTTGCGGTTGTTTATCACGCGATTCTTCCTTCCAGGTATCGAAAATGGGCTGTTCAGCTGCATCGTAAACATTTAGTGTGCATAAAACTCAGAAAGGAGATTAGCGTTAGGCGTCTCACCGCTTCTCATCCACTGACTTCGCGCATCCCTGGCGGATGTGGAGGGCTTCAAAACATTACAAACTCGCGTAAACGTGTCGTCCGCCCCCCCCCCCCCCCCTCGGCGGAGCGCTGCCCCGCCCCAGCCGCCATGACAAGTCAGCGCGCTGCCAGAGGGTGCCGCCACCCGGCGGCGCGTGCTTCCTCCCGCACCTTCCGCGCCGGCAGCTTTGAAGGGCGAAGCGGGCCCGCGCCGCCGAGCTCCGCCGCTTCTGATTGTAACCAGATAGCGCTGAGTGCCGCCGGACTTTTTAAATCCTTTCGGCGCGCTAGGCGCGGTCCGCGCGGCGTCGCGCCGTTTTACAGTCGGCGCGCGTAAACAGCGCGCCATATGGGGAGCGTCAGCGCGGGGACGCGCGCTTTATGACCAATCAGAGTGTTTGTTTCTCCGGCAGTCCGCCAATCGGAAGCGTGATTCGATACGCCCCGGGAAAATAAACATTTTAGCGTGATTGACAGAGGGTGCGATTTAGTATCGGCCGATGCCCCTGCGTCGACGTCGACGCTCGTCTGGCGCGGGTCGACGCTGCTCCTGCGGCGTCTCCGCCCCGCCCGCAGTGTTCCCATCGCGCCCATCACGGAGGGAGACAGGCTGTTTGCCCACACCTATACGTTTCACCCCGCGGGCTGACCTAGTGACTGCGCCGGCGTACCTCTTCCGAACACAAACACTGCGGCCCTGCGTAAATATGCGACCCGCGAGCATGCCTGTACCGAGCGCGCGTCCGAAAATAGATCATGGAGCCAATCGACGGATGGTCATCGGCCGGTAACTGACCGCGGGGAGGGGTAATGTTCGGACCCGACGCCGGCGAAACGGTCCACCCACGGCCGGCGTTAAGATAACATCCCGACTTCGGTGGACTGACTCACTGTCGGGATAAAGTATGTGTCTCTGTCAAGTGATAAGTGTCAAGACTGTGGGACTGCTAGGCATGCAGCTGAATGTTGAAAAACTGATGCAAGCTTATTGGTGTTATGAGTTCATCCCAGTTCTTCGGTTGTTCGGCCACATATTTGAGTGCTAGTCCTAGCCTTTTTGGCAGCTGCCCGAGTGAGACCACCACTATATCGACTGACTGACAGAAGGCTCCTCTTCTCGCCAGTCTATCCAACGACGTTTGCAAGCACGGAATTACAAGCTCATTTAACTGTACGCCAATCGTCAGCAATGAACACCATGCTTAGAAAAAGGGAAAACACATGGGCAGTGCTACCATGCTGTTGGCTGCTTCAATGGGTTTGCGCTAGTACAAAGTGAGTGAAATCCAGTTTCCCATACAATGCTGCCTCCGATTATTTTAGCTAAGCTGCGGGTGATTTTGCTGGAACCGTACAATGCCACAACATGGCTCTCTTGTTTCAGGCATACCGATGCGAGCCAGCTACCACCTGACCTTACCTGGCCGACCGGCTCACACAATGCGCACGTTTCGAATCATGTGTACACCCGCGAGAACAACCAGATCGCGAGACTAGCCTCTATTTCCAGGATGGCGGTCGCGGCTGTTCGCCGACCCTGACTTCGCTGGTCTAACCCCAGATCACCATGAGAGCCGGGTGGGGGTAGACGGTGTCGGCCAGGCTGTCCGGGCCCAGCCCTGCTCACCATGAGGGCCGGATGGGGGTAGACGGTGTCGGCCAGGCTGTCCGGGCCTAGCCCTGCTCACCATGAGCGCCGGGTGCGGGTAGACGGTGTTGGCCAGGCTGTCCGGGCCCAGCCCTGCTCACCATGAGGGCCGGATGGGGGTAGACGGTGTCGGCCAGGCTGTCCGGGTCGGCGTCCAGCAGCGCCGCCAGATGCTTGATGTAGGAGGAGGCCAGTCGCAGTGTGTCCAGCTTGCTCAGCTTCGTATCGGAGGGCACCCACGGCAGCGTTGTCTGCCGGAGCGCGGCCTCGTTAGGCGAATGGTTGCCGAAAACCATACATTCAAAAAGGCCCAGGCCGCGCTATAGCCTGCGTTCGTACAGTCGTGAGAGTGGTAGAGATACTATTGAGAGAGAAAGTTCGCGCCAGTTGTACTGTTAGCAACCAAAGGACGATGAACAGGGAGCATTAGCAGCAGTTCCCGTCGTAATGGGGCAAACCAAGCGCAGCAAAACGATCATCACGAAAACGCCAGTGTTCACGGAGTTCCCGACAGAGCCCGCAGGACACCTGCTGCCGCTGGACCGTCCCCAGCAGCGAGTCTTGACTCGCCTTGAGTCGTGTGAACGCCTTGCTGAGGATCCTCATGCGGGTGCGCTCGCGAGCGTTGGCGGCGTTCCTCTGGAGCGGCTTCTCGGGCGCTCCTGAGGAGCTGACGGACGAGCTGGAGTCGCCGCTGCACTTGCGGCGCCGTGGCATCCTCGTCTGCCGGGTCAGGACCGGGTCAGGAGGCCGGGGCGGCGGGTCACACCGGGTGCAACACGTCGTGACTGCGAAGCACCGGCAAGTCGGGAAAGGGTCACTCGGTCAAGCCCCCCCCCCCCCCTTCCTCCTCGACGGCTGCTGTCCAGCAGATGGCAACATCTGGGGGTCACGGCCCTGTCGCGGTTTCGGTGACCTGACCCGGGGGTGTGGCCCTGCTCTCAGTCTCGGCAGCAGTCCACGGGCCGCCGGGTCCCAGAGGTGGACAGACGCCCGCTGCATGTAGGGCAGGTATGTGCGCGTTTGCGCGTGCGTCACCAATCAGCACAGGGCCACAACCCTCGTGGCGCGCCAGCAAATACATTTGTTATGTTATGTCATGTCACTCCGGTTATGCTGGCACACAGGAAAGTATCACAGATGTGAATGTAGTGTTAATCTCATGGGTGTTTCAAAATCACTTGGTTGAGCAATTAACGTGTAACATGCGTGCTCGCGTCTATTTTTCAAAACATACGTGATGGGAGGCATGTTCGTCGCGCTGCTACACGCTATGGCGCGTGCAGAGGTATACACACAGTCCTGGATGTTGAAGACATATTTTTTAATGATGCCCGTTAGCAGCCCAGAGCGCATGGAGACGTCGATGCGAAGATCGATGAGTTCCTTCCTATAGGAAAATCATAAGCGCGGTTGGAAAAAATGCGACCAGTTGAGTGACATACCATGAGTATCCAAGACGAAAGGCAGGACAGCGATCTACGACGAGAATTCCGAACGTGTCGAAACAGCCCTAAAACACATTAAGGAGAAGCCTATGGTGTCCAGTGGACATTATAGGATGTCCACTGGATGATGTCCAATGTATAATGTCCACTGGACACCTTGACTTATTTTGGCTTTGTTGGCTTCTTGACTTATCTTGGTGCCACGCTTAAGTCAGCGGAGAGGAATGGAAGACGATGATGTGCAGATTAAAATGTACTTATGAAACGGATGGACAATCGCGAAATTTATTGAAACAGACGATGAGGAAATAGCAGGTTCACAATGCCGCATGAAGAAATACAAAGTGGTGGTCCTACGGTAGTATTTCTTGAGAATGCCAACTGAAATTCAAAGGGCAGAGATTTCCGAGGCATACATGACGCAAGTCGGTAACATACGCCTGGAGCTGGGCTTGCCACATCGCTTCATACGAGTATATGAAGCAATGAGACATCTTTACCTCATGTATGGAGATCTTGTCTGGGGAAGTGAACATGTTTCGGAACAAAATGCAAGTTCTGCGTCATCCGACTAAAGGAAATCGGTGAGCCACAGTCACTTCATGCGGCCACCGTTTTCGGACTCTGTGCGGTGCCTTGGAACGTCGGCCATTCTCGTAATGTATCACAACGTTTGCTTGATATCTTCGTCGAGCCAGCACTTCCAGGCACATCGAATGTTAGCAGTTTGGGGTATAAGAACGCATGACGTTCCCAGATGTGGTGCTGTTTCTCCTGTCCGGTAGCGTAGACGAGCCTATCGGGGTGTGGACAAGAGAGTAGCCGCATGAAATCGTACCCAAGCCTAGCGTCGCTGAACGTGTGATGGCGTGTTATCAGAGCTGGGCGCACCACTGGATCGTTGCCAATTAAAAAAACAAAAAAAAGAGCGGAATCATTTTGGGGGTGAGGGCAAATGCTAATGCAAGCTGCTAAGAAACAGCACCGGCCAGCGATCAGGTCTGACGAAGGCATCAGCACAAGCAGCCCATGGCGCTCGCAGAAGAGAAATGCTTGCGAACAGGAGCCTCAAGAGATGTTTATAGACAAATCCGTCTCGGCTTGGTTTAAGAGCCCATGAATCACACGCAGCCCGACCCGGTCACAATATGTCAATTTGTGTATCAATATATGGCATTAAATGCAATATAATAACGAGCGAAAGTGGTATGCTTGTGTGGATGGTGCCACAGCAAAGACGAAACAGGGAGTAGATAATCGGGAACCCACTGAACTGTATTTTCGAGTGTTTTGAAGTGCAGATCTTCATCATGCTATGTATTTACGGAATTTCTCCGCGTAACGCTCATGAAAGATTCAAAAACGCATCTTTCGAAATGGTTCGGGTGTGGTTCTCAGCAGTGCATTTAAGCTGACGTGTCGAACTGTTCTCAAGCTACGAGATTTCTTGTAATTTTGGCTTAAGTATTGCAAGAATGCGAATATATTTGACAGATATTGCTCACAGTGAAAGCTGGGCTATCCGCATGGGTAGTCTTAGTTGATCAGTCCTCAATCCGCCACACTGAACAAGAATTCTACGCCTGTCACGCGGAAGGCAGCACTGTTCGTTAACATGTCCATTACTGGTGTTGAACAGCAAAGATCGCAAAAAGCGTTGCAGACGGTATATTCACCAATACAACGTGGTTGACCTCACGTTTTGATCCACTCTGGTAATTGAGAAATTACATGAATCCAGTGAAAAGGCCCCAAAATTGACCAACTCAACAATAATGACGGTCTTTGTGTTCGAATGTACGTGAAACAGCGATGACGGTGTTTGTGTTCGAATGTGCATGAAGCAGCGATGACGGCGTTGGTGATGGAGTGCGCGTGTAACAGCGATAACGGTGTTGGTGATCGAGTGTGCGTGACTAGCTCCATCCACGGACGCACACGTTTATGATAGCGATCGTCCGTTCTGCCTGCGGCTAGCGGTGTTGGTTGCGCGCTCCTACATCGCCGGGCCGATTAATGAGTATATGCAGAATGCATATATAGCGATTTGGGCGTATAGCACATATGCTTATATACATACAAATAAAAACTTACAAACAAGACAAATATGAAAAAAGTTCCTGCATATTGTATAAATACTGTTTATAGTACTGTCCCTTGCATAAATGATTTATACCCATACGAGCATATGGAGCACTGATGCATCTCTCACTCATGTATGGAAGATCCTGTCTACGAAAGTGAACATACTTCAGGATAAAGTTCATGTTCTACGCAGTCAGACTGAAGGAGACGTGTAAGTTACAGCCACCATTTTCGGATGCTGCGCAGTGCCTTGGAACGTCGTGACCCAGGACTTCCATGCAGGTAAGTAGGTCAAAGGTTAGCAGTTCGGGGTATAACAATCCGTGACGTTCCCAGAACTAGCGTTGTTTCTTCTGTCCGGTAGCGTAAACAAGCATATCGGAGTGTGGACAAGAGATAAGCCACATGAAATCATACCCAAGCCTAGCGTCGCTGAACATGTGATGGCGTGTTATCAGAGCTGGGCGCACCGCTGGACCGTTGCCAATTAAAAAACAGGACGGAATCATTTTGGTGGTGAAGGCAAACGTTAGTGGAAGCTACTAAGAAACAGCACCGGCCAGCGATCAGGCCTGACGAAGGTATCGGCACGAACAGCCTGTGGCGCTTGCAGGAGAGAAATATCTCCGAACAGCGGCTTCAAGAGATGTTTGTAGACAAATCAGTCTCGTCTCGGTTTGAGAGCCCTTAAACTACACGCAGCCCGAGCTGATAACAATTTGGTAATTTTGTATCAGTGCGTGACATTATATGTACAATGATAATAGGCGTAAATGTAAGCTGTTCAATGTATCTGCGAGGAACATTATTCACATAGACAAAACAGAAGTAATAGCCTTATTGCTCAGAGAAAAATCAGGAGAATGCAGATAAATATGGGTTGATGTTTCGGCAACATGCCTTTATCGAAACAATAGCAGAAGTCCCTTAAAGCCAACATGATTTTACCGAAACAACTTCTGCTATTGTTTTGATGAAAGCATGCGGCCAAAATATCAAGCCATAATATCAACCCACCTTTACCTCCACTCTCCTGATTTTTCTCCGATGAATAAGACTATTACTACTGTCTTACAAGCTGAAGTGGTATGATTGTGTGGATGGCGCCACAACGAAGACAAAACAATGAGCAGATGATCGGCGACCCACTGAAATGTATTTTAGATTGTTTTGGAGTGTAGATTTCATGATATTGTGCATGTAGAGAACTTTTCTATGTAACATTTACAAGCAATGCAAAAACCCGTTATTCGAAATAGTTTGTGTATGGAGTCTCACCAGTACTTCTAAGCTGACATGGCCAACTATTCTCAAGTTGCATATTTTTTTATATTTCTGGCCAAGTATTGCAGGACTGCAAATATATTTGACAGATATTGTTCATATTGAAAGCCAGGCTATCCGCTTGCGTAGCCTTTGTGGTCAATCCTCAATCCGCCACATCGAATTATAATTATAGACCCGTCTTGCAAAAGGCAACATCGTTGGTTAACATGTCCTTTACTGGCGTCGAACAGCAAAGACCGCAGAAACCGTTGCAGGCAGCATATTCACCCACGCAACGCAACAACGATGACGGTGTTTGTGCTTGAATGTGCGCGAAACGGTGATGACGGTGTTGGTGATCGAGTTTGCGTGTCTAGGTCCATCCACGGACGCACACGTTTATGATGGCGATCGTCCGTTCTGCCTCTGGCTAACGGTGTTGGTTGCGCGCGTCTACGTCGCCGGGCCGATTAATAAATATATGCAGACTGCATATTATAGCGATTTGGGCGTATAGCACATGTGCTTATATCTATACAAATGGATACCTGTAGATGATAGAGTCTATGCCTACCTACGCGTATGCATATATATGCATGTATATGTATATATACAAATTTATACAAATATATACATACATATATAGATAGAGAGAGAGAGAGAGAGAGAGAGAGAGAGAGAGAGAGAGAGAGAGAGAGAGAGAGAGAGAGAGAGAGAGAGAGAGAGAGAGAGAGAGAGAGAGAGAGAGAGAGAGAGAGAGAGAGAGAGAGAGAGAGAGAGAGAGAGAGAGAGAGAGAGAGAGAGAGAGAGAGAGAGAGAGAGAGAGAGAGAGAGAGAGAGAGAGGTATAATACCCGTGCCGTGCCACGTTTGTTCCAGGCAGAAGACTCACGTTATCCATGCTAACCAAATGCTCCTACGACATCTATAGTTTCCATATTGTGCGATTTGTATGGTGAAATACAAATGATGAAACAGCTTGCATGCAAATTCGTGGTACATTACAGAATACACCTTCGCAAGCTATGCCAGCGGAGCTGGGAAATAACTCAAAACATAGTACGAACGACATGTAATGTATATATATATATATATATATATATATATATATATATATATATATATGAATGTAGATTATAAAGTGCTATATTATAAAAGTAACACTTGAGGTCTACCTTGACGTATCGAATTTGGTACAGTGAGGGTTGTTTCCCATTGCTTAATTCTCAGCGTCGATGCTGATACACGGGGACGTAGTCACGGCCGACTGGTCACCTTTTCCAACTTTTTGCACTTACAAAAATAGTTTTGGCACAGCGCTTACCTTTGTGTACTGTCCACAACACTTGCAGGATTCGTGGACGTGCCACAAGACGATTCTTCCCACAGTCTTTGACGTTGACTTTTGCCCATCGGCACCGACGAAACCGACGATCGCCCCGGCTTCTGATTGGCTGCTGGCCGATTAGTGGGCGGGGCGCCGACTGAAGCCACCCCGTCAGCGTCGACGCAAAACCGAAGGCCTGGATGGCGCGGCAACTGCTACGTCGTACTGTAGATTTCCGTTGATGCTTTGTCCCCGTTTCGGTCCCTCGTCTAGATGCCTTTCATCAAGCGGAATCACGATAATATTCGTTCATACCGCCTTTACATGTCGGGCCGCACTACCGGTGACTCTCCGCAAAGTGTTTGCAAGTCCAATCCAACCCATAACACAATCAGCCTAAATGATACATCAGCAGATCTTGTATTTTTTTAGCTCTCCTGCAACATTTAAACTCATTGATTGTTAGATTTTGCCCAAGACATTCAAACAACATCCAAAGCATTGACCAGACACACGTTGCCAAGGTCGCTTATTACTGTTTAAGATGCATAACCTCTGATATCGTCAATTTGACTTCAAGCGCTGACTTTCACATCTGTTATCGCCTCGAACATCTTATGCAGTGTAAGGTGTCCTTCTGGTTCAATTGGTGACTAAAACAGCTTACGGTTAACTATGACCGCATAAGCAAACTTAACAAACTTGCGCATGTGTTGTTATTTTTGTGTTGATTCGTTACCGTGAATTTTTCCTTTCCAGACATGCTTTTCATCCTACCATCCTTTGAAAGCTCTATACGAGGAGAATTGATCTAACAACATTCCCAGGACAAAATACGGAACCTAATGTTGGTTTGTGAGTCGTGCCAACGTCATTTCAGCAATAACTCGCATGCGTTCGCCTTCAGTTGTTTTGCGTAAAGCCATTGCATTCATGCAAATCTGTCCGTCCAGGAGCTAACTATTTACTGCTCACGGTGGACGTAAGCTTTAAACTTCTCGTGCAGTTGATTCCACGTTACTTTTCGACCAGCAAGTAATCTACAGGGCTGATTGGATAGCGTTAAGAATGGCTTATCAATTTGCATAGAACAGTCGTAAATAATGTCAGACGTTTGTTGATTTACAGCTTTCGACGCTGAGAATGAGCCATCGTAAACAGTGTTTTCCACTGTCCTTTGCATTTTCATAAGGGCCTTATGTATTTGGCAATGCCACCGGGAATGTTTTTGAGCCCGCTTTAAAAAAGCTTCGGGACCGAGACGCATAACGAAAGTTTGTCATGAAGACGATTCCTCCAAGGCAGACCACCCAATTTTTATTGGAAATAAGCTCACCCTGTGTTAATTGCATGTTATTTGCATGCACTCACATGTTGTCCGCTGTCCTCAAACACGCAGCCGTTGAGGTCCCATCACCTGAGAGCCAGGCATCCGACACCGAGGTTACAGGGCCTCTGCGCCTTGTCTTCCATGACGTCACCGTCACCGGGTCGTGACCCCTGACCCGGCGGCCGGTCGACAAATAGGGGGCGAACCGGGGAGGGGAGCAGTCCCGGAGACCGGCTATTTTCGCCCGCAGGACGTCCGTCACAGCCGGTCCTGGGTTCGCGGGCACGTGACGTTAGATGGCTGTTGTCTGTCGAGCATCTCACCGACACACGACATCTGGTGGTGCGTTTTGATGTTCTTTTTTATTCAGACCGCCTCTCTGCTGTCACGGCGAAGCCACACGGACAGGCGATCACTTTTGGCAATCCAATTCAGTGTTATGAGACGGGTACTTAGGAGGCACATGAGCGCGGGAGAAGCACATCATTCGTCATGGCTTCTGTGCAGACATTTCATGTCTCAGGCAGAGATGGCTAGTCCACGAGAAGGGCAGCAAAGATAATGCGGGTTAGCAAGCGATCAGTCGCCGATAATGCATGGGCGGACGGAGCGAAATCAAGTAGGCCGAACGACTTAATTGCAGGCTGTTGCCCGCCATAGATGTGTATAGAAACAGCTAAATGACATGTGAGCAAGTTTTGCGTACTTTAAAATATTTCGTCAAGCTCAAATATTAAGTCAATCTCAAAATATCTCGTAAGTTCAACTATTTAGTCAATCTCAAAATGTCTGATAAGTTTTGTGAATTATATTCATGAGGGAGCAATTTTGGTTCATTTTTATGTTTCGCTAGTTTGAAAACAAACTGCCTTAAACTCGAAACGCTTCTCATGTATTTGGAGTACAAAGAATTCTACACCGAGCTGCACTCGTGCCATAACTCAGTGTTGAGGCGCCGATCGTCCATTAAGCCCTATCTCTTTTCTCGACATCTGCACTTAAAAGCGATTCACCACTCCACAGCTGATCCAGAGCTGATAACACATCATGCAGATCACGTGAAGTGCGCTGATTTGATGTTCAGCCTAGCGAATTCCGTCGGCGGTACGTGCGTTCGGCACCGGCCGGCTGACTGAAGAAGTTTGCGTCGGCGTCAGCGATTGGTCGCAGCCGGCTCGGGCTGTGTTTGACAGCCAGCCAGCGCCGAGAGCATCGTTACTATTTATGCCGCAGCGCCGCCGTTTGATAGTCGGCTGTTTACTCGATAAATACCGGGAACATTACTCGGCTGACCCCCTTCCCCGCGGCGGAGAGGGGACGTGACTAAGATTACGACAGGGACACGCGGGGGACGGGGTAATGCACAGATGAAAGGGTACTAAAGAGGACGCGAAGACACATGGAGGGGCTCGAGTGGAAATGAGAGTGGAGGTGGGAGGGACGAACAGCAGTAAAGATAAGTGGAGAAGGAAAGAAAACGTGGAAACGGAATGTAGAGAGTGATTGAAATCTGTATTGTTGAAAGACAGAAAAAAAGAGACGGATACAGCACACAATGGCAAAGGAGAATGAGAACAAGGTAAACACAAGAGTGAGATAAAAATGAGAGCAAGGAAAAGTACGCGAAGTAAAGAGACATGCCCGGTAGAGGACCTTGGCCTCTCTCTCCCCACCGTCGAGGCGAGCAGGTGGACTGTGGGAGGGGGCGCGCCCACTGACCTACACAGCCGTCTTTTTAGGTGGCCGCCGGCTCCGGTTACAGCCCGCTATTTGGCGGGAATTCACGGTCAGAAGGGGGTCGCGTGCCGCGCGCTGGTGACGACAGACCCGGCGCAGGCCCGCGCCGCACCTCACCGCGGTGTCGTCGGCAAAAACAGTTGAAATATCGGTGGCCAGGGGGACGTGACAACCACGCATTCCGCGACTGTGACAAAACAGAGATGGTCAGACGGGACGGACGGCGGTGCTTGATCCGTGTCGTACCCACACACACCGGCTCTGTACAGAGATAGCCAGACGGGACCGACGGCGGTGCCGCTCGCTCCGTGTCATACCCACACCGGGTCTGTAGTGTGAGGGCGACCCACGATCCGTCCAAAGCCGAGATGTTCTGAGTTTTAGCGCTGTTGTCATGTGACGCTGATCAGTATGTCGGCTGACTGATGCTTGTAGCTGTCAGCCGACGAAAGCTTGTACATAATGGCACAATACATCAATGACGTTGGAAGTACAGCAGTGCTTAAATTCCATCATCAAATGGATGGCCCTGCTCTTCCCACGTGACATGTCATCTTCTATAGTTTGCTATCGTTTGCTGTCTGCAGCTATGCCTTAACTCAGAAACCGTCAAAGCAATGCCAACATGTCCCGTGTACGTCAAATATTACGTGATCCATCATCGTAAGTTAAATTAATTTGGCCGGTTGAGAGATCGAAACGGGGATGCCATGCCAGCCATCTGCTTACCAGCATGATGATTTGGGTTAAGACACATAAAACACTGGACAAATAAGTGAACGTGAAGACCATGAAGACTGAGTCTTTCGAGCACTCAGGTAGCGCTTCGAAGTGCGCTCGCTGGTCACACCTCCGGGGGACCTCGCGGGAATGCACGCACCAGCTGCGGGGTTCGCTAATTAACGATCCCGTGCGAGGCGGTCGGCGCATGACCACCGGACTATTAATGACGTCGGTCAGCCAGGGGTCGCTGCCGGCTCAAGACGTTACCCCACACTGGCCGCGACTTACAAAAACACGGCTGGGAAGCGTCTCGAGGACTGGTGCGTATGTGGGCTGGCGGCCTGGGATTTTGATGCTCTCCTGTGATTTTGTTGTGGCTGCACTTGATGTGGTACTTGGCCCCGATATTTCTGAGACGGATTGGTACAGGCTTGCTTTCTCTCCTTGTTTTGCACGCTCAGACGTCCGAATGTCCCGATGTTCCGATTAACGGTATACCGACCTTGACGAAGAACGCTGGCGCGGAGCCGGTGACGCTGCATGCCAGCTCTGTCCTCGGAGAAGTGTAAGCTTCAGCTGCTGCTACCCAGCTGCTGCTGAGTAGCGGCAGCTGCCGGCGGGTCACGCCCCCGAGGAGAAGGCCGGTTCAGGTCGATCTATCGGTCAGCGAAGCAAGCGAGCTGGATCGACATACGCTCAGGAAACTGCCTGGCAGCTATCGGGATTTTTTCGCAAACAGCAGCGATGAGTGATTTCACGCATCTGACCCAGTTCACCATCAACACAGGACATTGTTTTCCAGTGGCATTCGAGGCGCGGCGGACTGCGTGACACTTGATGCCCGGGGTCAGGTGACAGACAGCTGAGGTGGAGGCTCGCGGAATCATCCATTCGTTCAGTTCGCCCTGGTCCACGCCACTCGTGATGGTCAAAAAGTCGCACGGGGTCTATCGTTTTGCAGTACAGTTGAGAGAGTTCACTCGCAACACACAGGATGCGGCCAGGTATATTCCGACGGTTAAAGAGTGATTCAGTAGTAAAGTAGGCTTACGTTGGATTTCCACACTGGATTTGAATCATGCTTGCTTGTGAGTCTTGGAAGCTCCAAGTCATCGAAAAAGCGCGTTTTCTGCGGGGGATAAACGATGATTATTCCTGCTCACACATGATGTCGGAGGGGTCATGCTACGCGGTACGCTGCTAACGGAGTGACAACTTACCTGGATGGCATCGGCGCGGGTGGACGGACTGTGTCGCAATATTCATCTCTGCTGCGAGCTATTTCGCAAACGTTTCGGCGGACAGGATTGCCGGTGAAAACCGTGTGGGATGTACCCGCTGGCGCCGGATCAGACCCCTGGCAGCAGCCGTTGGACTAGATCCTGACCCTGTCAAGGTGAAGGCAGTCAGAACCTGGCCTCGACTAGAGACAACGAGACAGGGCCGCCAATTTACTGACATGTGTAACTGTGATAGTGACTTGACACTGAATCTGCAGCTTCTAGCAGCATCCTCGTGTGAAATTTCTGGTAAGGCCTGTTTATCGTTGAGACCAGGCGTTTAAAAGACGTAACCCTCGCCCTGATTAGCCGTTTTGCGTGACGCAGAATGAAAAGGGAAAGGATGATGCGACTCCGTTGCAACTTCAAAGTTGTGAATGATAGAGCCTAGCGGAGAGCACTGGTGGGTTTCCCTTAACGATATCTAGGGATTCGTAGCATGTTTTATGTTGTTAGGCTAAATAAGGAACCCATCATGCCAGGTCTTCATAACATGATAGGTCATTATGTCGTTATACTCATATGTACGGGACCATGTCTTTTAGCAACAGCAAACATAAACAGACCTGTTCTTTGTTCAATATGAGCACAATGGCATACAGTTTTATGTGTTGTGAGCGTATACGTATGATGTATGTATTCGTTAATGCAACAGCGTCGGCCCGCCGTGCACGATCCGTGCAATCGTCGGCTGCCGCTCGCCGCCTTCATCGGCCGCGGATCACTTTGCAGTGTTCTTAAAAAATCCCGCCTCTCCCAAAACAGAAAGCCAAACACACGTTTCTGGTGTCAAAACACGCACTATGAAAGCCTCGCAGGCTAAAGAAATTTTGGTGCCATTGCACGACATGCCAGAGAGGTATCCTCAGAAAACCTTACGGGATGCATTAACCCCTTATCAGGACGAGGGTGAGCAGCCTCTGTACATGGTCACGATCTCTTAGCATGGTCACGATCTCTGTACATGGTCGCGATCTTCGAAATTGGTCAAGATTGCACATGGTCACAACTTCTGTACATGGTCACGATTTCTGTGCATGGCCACAACATCTGTACATGGTCACTAGCTCTGTACATGGCCACGATCTCTGTCCATGGTCACGATTTCGCACCTTCCAGACATAAAAAATGTTTCGAAGTTAGTATAGAAAAATGGGACACCAGTTTGGGATACGTACTTTGCCAACACGACGCTCATGGAGGCGACAGGTCTGTTTGGTTTGCTTTGAAGACGTTTTCGGGCAGCAAAAATAATACATAACAAGGAGGTTCTCGCGTACATGCCCAGTCTTCGAAAGTCTTGTGCTTGTCTGCTCGGTAAGCCGTCAGAGTGGATTACTGATTATTGCGGTCTTCAGTGACTCTGAAATGCAAGGGGTCTCGGGGAGCGATATGCCAGGTGGATCCAGGATGGGAACAATTCCAGGTCACGGCACATTACTGACGAGGTGCTAATAACTGCTCAGCCGATGGAATCATCCAGCCGTCCAGATCGTGTCTGTGCAGCTCAAGCTCCGAAGGATTTCGTCGCCGATGACGTCACTTTGCACAGTGCGGAGGAGCTGAGTGTGGAGGAGTTATAGGCCGTCCAGCAGACGGACAAGCCGCAGAGAGAGTTGTAGCGGGAGCTCCGGTTGAATGGGACGCATGGAGACCTGCAGGCAGTGACTAGCAAGGCCTGGAACCGAAGATTTACCGCCAGCACGGCCTCCTCGGAAGAAAAGGGGAGCAATATGTGCTGATACCGCAGGTTTCACGGCGGGTGGTTGCTCGGGCTATCCACCTCAAGCACGACACGCCCGGTTATTTTAGTGCAGGCAATACCCGTGGTCTGGTCCCACCAGCGGATACCTGTGGGCAGAAATGCACCGAGATAAAAGAACTATTGATGGTTACAGCTGCTTGGCTTATGTCCGCTCCAATGAGCATCAGCGTCGTTTGAAAGCGTCGCTGGAGATGACCACCCAGCCAAAAGTTCCAGGGCAGCATGTTAAGGTGGGTCTGACCAAATCGTTTTGCCTGACGCCGGCGGAAGGAGAGGGGGGGGGGAGGGGGTCACTACGTCATCGTGGCCCTTGACTTGCTGACCAGGAGCATAGAGGTCGCAGCAATTCCTGATAAGATAGCTGAAACCGTGGCTTAAGCACTGGCTGGCTTGTTGTCTACATGCATGAAATTCATGAGCCGCTCCTCGCCAATCCTGACCTGACAGCATGAGCGTGATCGATGGAGATTGACAACAAACGGGTAAGCCCTTCATCCCCAGTCACATGGAGCAGTTAAACCCTTCAATGAAACAATCGGCCCTTTGCTGCGTGGGAATACGCAGGAATTTGATGAAGACGGAACAAATATTTAGGTTATGCTCGTTTCAACACAAGAGTGCCCCCCTCCCTCCAAAAAATAACAGGAGAGTCACCGTTCTATCTGCAGTATAGTTGTCACCCACGCATTCCAGAGGTAGCTCGGCTGGGTGGTGGAGTGCCCAGCCACGCCGCTACAGATGAATTTTGGGAAAGAGATGTTGGCCAAAACCTCAGCAGATCTCACCACACGCGTCAGTTTCGGCAGCAGGAGGCAAATCAGCACACTTCCTAAGTGGACGAGCGATAGGCATTTGCAATGAGGAGTTCGATTTAGACTTTGAATAATCCGAGGATAAAAACCAGTCGGTAAAAGACAACCAACAAGAGGTGGCACAGTAGATGTCACAAGCGGCCTCCTTGCAAAGTGTCAAAGAACGTCAACGTTCAGACAGGTACGGCGATTTAATACTGTGAAGCAAGAAGTTGGAGATGGAGGGGAGAGGAAGGAAGCTTAATTGGGAGGGGATAGTGTGGCACATGTGATGAGACGCGCCCACCGTCTCGCTGGGCGGCCTTCTGCGCGGTCGCCCGACCTTGACCGCGTGACCTTGAACGTCCGACCTTGACCGCGCGACCTTGATCGCGCGACCTGGCGGGACGGCATGTACGAGCGGACGGAACGCCAACCAACCGGTAACAATGAGCGCAGATAATCACCGAAGCATGTTGAGCTATTCGTGATCGGGACAGCGAATGCTTTAGCTAAAAATAGCTAAAAGTTGAAAATGTCAGCAGCCAAAGCTTGCAAGCTAGCAGCTGAAAATCATCAATAAAAGGTTGGACATAGTCCTTGGGTTTGCGCTCTGAGGGGTGTGCTCTGAGCAATGTATCCACACCACATTGCTGTGGATATTTGACATGATCTAGTGCCGACGGTGAGTAAACTGCTTCTCGTCTCAACTTGGCCTTCGAGGCCTGCACCTGCTCCTATCGTCAACGCCCGCGAGTGCAGAGTCTTCCAGTTAGTGGTGTGGGCACGCCCATGGGTGACGCCGTCTGCTGGTGCCAACCGCTCCACTATAACCAGAACCACAACGATCTCTCACCCACACCTGTGCCGCGCCGACCAGCTGCTGGTGGTAATAATAAAGACACCTCGGGGCTCCACGCACCCGGTGCGCTGCAGCCGGACTCCGGCCGAGGCAACAGCGGATCATAAGACCCGCTGTGTTGGTAGAAAATGTGAATGGCATGTGAATGACATGTGAACATGGCTTGGCATGTGAATTCTGCCACGAGTCTCTGAGCCGGGCAGTCCTATGTCCTATGCCGTACCGCATGCTTATTGTTAAAGCACGAGCTACCACGTTGCAAATATTTTGATAAATACTTAAGTGGCGCAGGCTAAGCTGTATACCTGGTGTTTCAGTGCATATCGCACATTCCACCCAGATGACATTCTTTGCCGTGTCTGTGTTAACGGCTATGAATACTGACCACTCACTGATTCGAATGCAGAGCAGGTCATAGAATGGGGTAGATGGTTCTTCCGCTGTGACATCAATAATCGTCTAGCTCGTATACTTCGGTAAAGGTCAGTTGCAATCGTTTATTACGTGTGCATTTGCCTCTACTGCCGTTTGCTAATCGACAAAGAATGTGGCAAACTTAACTCTCGTTCTCCAAAGGGCGGTCTCTGAGGCCCACTTAGAAGGTTTTTGGAGGGCAGTACAGACATTTGGGATAGCTAAGTGTGTATGACGTTGACGTATGTTAAATTTGACAAATTTGGAGAAAAAAAGTTGTGAAAATTTGACGCTTCTAGCCTCAACAGCTTATGATCGTTGACGAGATCATGTCTTGTGACGTTTTAAACAGAGATCATAAATAACTCTTATTTCTTCCATAAAACGTATTTCAGATAGGTTTTCTAGCACGCTTTTCTTAACCAAATTTTTCTGAAGTGATTTACTGCCCTTTTATTACATTTGCGAGATCTGGTTATCAAAGGTCCAGCTAGACTAGATTTTTGACCCCTGTGACGAGATTCGACCTTTGGTGTCATAAGATGTAAACCTTAATGTCACATCTCTGCCAAACACAGGCTTTTTTAACGCAGTTTTGCCTCACTCACGTGGCTTGTTAAGTTCTTGATATAGCTGGACGGGTCTTCACGATATCCTTTGATAGCCACGACAGCCTTCGCGCTTTTGACCTGACCACGTCACAAGTCATACGGCTCTCTGTCCACACGTGTTTTTATGGCATAGATTTGCAGGGGCTCTTGTTTGACGGGTTCCCCATTGTCTTAGCGTGCTTAGCTTTTGAGATAACAGCAGGGATCTGGTGTTAATTGCACCCCTAAGACCTGATTTGACCTGCCCAATGCGACATTCATCGTTGTACAGTACACCAATTTGATTCAGCCTGAGGAAAGCTTTCCAGTCCCGTCTTGCAGACCAGTTTGCATAGTTGTCCAGATCTTAGCGTGGTCTCGGGGGCCCACCCGGTCGCAGGGCGAAGGTAGAAGCCTGTAAGGTGAGGTTTAAGCAAACGGACAGCATTAATCTTGTATTTTGTGTATTGACAAAGACACGGCAAGCATCTCAATACAATCATCATGGTTCCAACAACGCGGAGAACGCCACATGCAAGCTTGATCCGCTAAAGCAAATCACTGTACATATGTACAATTACACAACAGCCAGAGGTAGCCACACGGGGCAGGCACTCACATGGGCATTGGATCAAAACGGGATGCTAAAGTACGGCACCGGGCCAATGCGCTTAGCCTAAACAAACACACACACGCGGTGCACATACACGTGTACATCATCTTACATATACGTACACGTCACTTGCGTATATTGTACATTTACCTGCTGAGAAAAAGTTTCCTAGATGAAAGCAAAATACTTGCGATGCTGCAACACATTTACCAGCTTTACCTTCATCAGTGCGCTGCAGGTTCGACACATTATATCGAGTTACATCATAATTGAGCTTTGTGAATCTAGCGCGTTAGCGTTGACAAATGTCATGAGCGCACATTCCAGAATCGCAATATTCGTTCGGGAGTTATAGCAGGCGTGTCGTACGGCGAATGGCAAAGCGTTGCACCGGTAAACCTGAAGTTTGTAAGTAAGTTTAATAACATGTTTCGTTACCTACCGGAAATCGCGGAGCCAAATGACAAATCGCGCTTCGCACAAAGAAAGTCTTTCAAAAAACACATTGCGCAACAGACATTCACCAAGCTTACGTACGTCATGTTCGCACGCATGCAGATATGCGTGTGCGTGTGCGCGTGCGCATGAACGTGTGTGGTGTACGCGTAGAGGTGTGGATGCGCGCATGTACTGAGCGCCCATTCATGACCTGCCGACCCAGCCGCCGGCATCGGTCGGAAGGCTGACCTGGCCTGACCCTAGCCCGGCCCCGTCGGCTGTACACGCTCTGACAGGGCGCCCCGTCACGACCCAGCCGCGGGGTTGGCCTCACCGACGACCCGGCTTGCGACGCTCGCAGCGACACCGAGCCCTCACCGGGCCGGACGGAGGAGGGACAACGAGGACAGCGGACGGAGGGCCTGGAGAGGGTAGACAGAGGGCTATCCGGGAGTACGGTCAGCGGGCCGGACGGAGGAGGGACAACAAGGACAGCGGACGGAGGGCCTGGAGAGGGTAGACAGAGGGCTATCCGGGAGTACGGTCAGCGGGCCGGACGGAGGAGGGACAACAAGGACAGCGGACGGAGGGCCTGGAGAGGGTAGACAGAGGGCTATCCGGGAGTACGGTCAGCGGGCCGGACGGAGGAGGGCTGGCGATGACAAGCAGATGGAGGGCCTGGAGAGGGTAGACAGAGGGCTATCCGGGAGTACGGCCAGCGGGCCGGACGGAGGAGGGCTGACGAGGAGGACAACCAGACGGAGGGCCTGGAGAGGGTAGACAGAGGGCTATTCGGGAGCACGGTCAACGTGCCGGACGGAGGAGGGCTGGCGATGAGGACAAGCGGACGGAGGGCTTGGAGGAGGTAGACAAAGGGCTATTCAGAAGCACAGTCAGTGGGCCGGACGGAGGAGGGACGACGACGACGAAGGCAGACGGACGGAGGGCCTGGAGAGGGTAGACAAAGGGCTATTCGGGATTACCGTCAGTGGGCCGGACGGAGGAGGGACGACAACGGCGAGGACAAGCGGACGGAGGGCCTGAAGAGGGTGGACAAAGGGCTATCCGGGAGTACAGTCAGTGGGCCGGACGGAGGAGGGACAAGGAGGACAGAGCGGGTACTAGCAGAGTGATGAGAAGAAGGTCGTGCGGGTCCCCTGAAAGCTCCACTAGACAAGTGAGAGGTGCGCGTGCAACACTCAGGGTGTCAGAGTTGTGGATGGTCCGATCACTTACCTGCAACTTACTCATGCGAATCAGACCAGAAGGCACCTGACTTCGATTCATAAGTTACAGATGGCAGAACAGCGCTCGAATGGGGGTCGGTTTGGCCTCATGAAGGTTTTTCAGGAATGATTTTCGAGCGGTGCGGTGTAGCCGCGCCACATTTTGCATAGCTGTACACAATTGAGCGGCAGATCGTTTGCTATCAACAATTTAGATGTACCTTGTAAGGTCGCTGACCTATGGCAGGTCAAAATCAGCTCATGGATTCAACGAAGCCAATTTCAAGGGAATCGTTCAATATGATGCAGCAGCGGAGTGTTAGACGAAGCCATACAACCCTGAGATATGCATGGGTTCGTCAACACTTTCTTGCGCAAAAGAAGATAATAAAACGAACAAAGAACATTGACCTAGGTTCAGGTATGAAATGCAGACCAACGTCAAAACCAGCCCGTTTTATTGCTCTAGGGTTAGATGAATGAGGTAGTTTTGGTGCTCATTCGAATTGATTGATAACAGGAACTGCATTGTACATCTTCCATGGACATCTTAAAGCTCAGAATAGGTCACTGACCTAAATGACACAGGTCAACATTTTGTTGTCATGAACATTCTGCCTAGCGTAAACATTGCCGCCTATTCAAATGCAAAACACAAAGCAGTCTTGCATGATTTTGGCCACTATGACCTTCGAAATGTTAAGTAAAGTCAATAGCTTTAAACGAGAATGTGACATTTTGCTTCCAACGGTTATCTCGGTTTTGGGGCACTTTGGACAGCAGCCTGGAGCTTGACCTTGCATGACCTTTTTGACCCGAGTCATGATCTAGTTGATCCAAGTGAGTTCACGTACAGGCCAATACACTCTGCGAATTTGGTGTCTCTAGCTTTTTTAGTTTCTGAGATCGCAGAGAGGTCAAATTGCCCCCACCCGAGCGAAGGATATCCAACCGGCCACCCGGGTGCGTGTTAAGTCACTTCATGAAAACAGAAAATGCATGCGATAGAAGCGAGCAAGGAGTGACATAGAAGACAAGTTCACTAGTTCATACTAGCCGAACATGAGCGATACCACTTACGGATCAATCATGTTTGGCCTACAATTATGGAGTTCATAGGGCCTAGCTGTCTATAGGTGGACGTCCTTTCATGTCTGTACGAAAAGCTTGGGCTGATCAACATAAGTTTCATCAGGGGGGGGGGGGGGGGGTGTTCGAATGATCATGTTTTACTGCACAAATTGCCCTACACTACTCATGCATCAAAAGTATAGGCTGTGACTCGCTATTTGCTTATGTTACGGCCATGCAACCTCGCAGGGATTGCGCTTCATCACTCGAGAGTTCAAGAGCTAGTTGGAATCTGGGCATATCTGAAATATACGAGCGAACGAAATTTTAAGCGTGCCTAAAACGTAGCAGCGTGACATATGAATAGTGTTACACAATTGATCATAACAACGGCTTTGGCATCGCGAAGCGAACTGAATGGGAAAATACCTTATTCGGCATTCTTCCGTACGCTGAAAAACGATACAACGAGCGCAATCCCTTGAAGAAGTTGTACAGTTTAGGTTAATGAAGTGCAGCAAGACATCCACAGCCCCAAACAAAGAGGAATGAGCGTAGGTCCCGGCTGGACGCACAGTTGGACGCAACATGATGACCTTCACGATGCGAGGTCTTCGCAGGCCAGTGGGAGGTCAGAAACCCGCAGGCAGGGGTGCTGGGACGTCCCTGTCAGATGCGTGTACGACCTCAGGTGACCGCCCTGAGGTCAGGTCAGGTCATGGCCTCTCCAGACCGTCCCCGGGGTCGCGGACCGGCGTCACGAACGGCGCTCACGCACGCGCGCACACACTCCTCAGCGCACACGCACATACCTCGGCGTGTATATCCATAAGCGTAGCACACGCGCATTCACACACGCCAGCACCAAACGCACGGGTCACAGGAACGCATTCGTGCATAGATCGACGTGCGTACATGTGTACACTTATGCACTCGCCAAAGGTGAAAGGCGTACAGGTGGCGACATTTGCATTGTTCTAGAACTGTTGGCGCTAAAAGATTAACATTTTCGGAACAATTTTCGCCTTGATCTTGACAAGAGTGGTGATTAATTATTTTTGCAAGCCCAGTCCCTTCAAAGGTATCCAAACCAAAGCAGCGCAAGCACCCGCAATGACGCAAATACACGTGACAGACTGTGGCCCCCAAATCTCAAACATTGCACTAAGCAGATATTTTGTAATGCATGATACACTCTGGCCAGGTAACCCAGACATATTTTAGGACCATATCAGGTTTTTTGCCCAAGGATTTTGTTTACTGAGTAAGCGCGAGCGCTGTCGTCCCACAGGGAATGTTGCAATGCAAGTGAGAATTCACTTTTGAATTATGGTGATAGTTATCATAACTATTGCAAGTACGCCGTCAGCTGCCCTTATTTCTGATTTGAACAAAGTGGTGGTCAGGCGCGGCACAGCCTCGGTTACATGCCGAAGGAAAACGCCTTCTGCCCTGTATTTGGGGAGCAAGGCTGCCCCCACCGAGGGTTCTTTTCTTCCGATAATCATTCCGAATGGGCCATAATTGGTTAATGGGCCTCGGCGTGAGTAAGCTGGCTGCTATTTTGGTTACGGTCGAAGTTGTCGCCCCGTAGACGCGATCTTTTTTCACATTATCGATTTCATTCAGGACGATCGTCAAGATAACGATTTCGACCGGGGAAACCTACACGAATGGAAGGTAAGCTGTTCAACCGTTGAATTTCTTTCTTTCCCCAAAAATGAAATCTACATGTTGCTGAAATGATAACTTAGATGAAAATAGCAGAATGGAGTAAAACAGAACTCCTATATGACTGTCCAGCACTACATTCTTCTCAAACCTTACAGAAGTTTGAGTGTAAGACCGCTGGTTTGAATCGTTTGCACCCCCAATTGATTTGTCAGATAACATTGTCACTTATAGCCTCTAAAGACATGAGGAGCACAAATTACACATAGCAACTAATCTTATCAGGTATAAACATACAAAATCCGCGATGGAAAACGTTTCCCGGGGTTATTTGTGCAGACGCGAAAGACTTGAATCACGGGTTACATGTACACAACTTCTTGTGCATCTAGCTGTTTCAGTGGGTATCGTGAGGGGCTATCTCCTCCTAGTCAGGTAAGGATAGACTACCCACTTAGCTGCCGCTCTTCACCCGAAATAGGAGGCAACGTGCAGACTAGACAAGCGCGAAGTGCACGGCCGGCCGGCCAACGCTTAGCAGCGCTGACTGGTGGAGACTGATATGACTAGAAATCCCATCTAAGGCCGCTGCGCGTGGATGGCGCTGCGGCGTTCGAACACAGATTACGACGATCACAAGACAAGAATCTACACTCTTGACAGCCTCATATCGGCCGTCCGCTTGCTGAAAACAGCATTCCGCACGTAAGCACCACACTCAAGACGTTTATCAACGACCCACAGCAGGACACACGGGCATCCAACAAACGGCGCGGTATGAACAGTGGCGTAGCCAGGGTCTCGCCCCCGAGAGGCCAAATCGGGTCACAGCGGCGTAGCCAGGGTCTCGCCCCCGAGAGCCCAAATCGGGTCACAGCGGACGCTTTCAGCGAAGGGGACTACCTGTTCATCGCGATATGGGGCCCAGCCTTTTTAATTCGAAGGACCTTTTGGTAAGTAAGGGCCAGTTTTGCTGGTCCTCCTGACCTTTGAATCAGCCAACGAGTCCTGGACCCGTTGGCCCCAAAGATCCCAACCACCTAAAGAGAGTAAGGGGGATAGTGGTGGCATGGCCCCATAGCCTGGAGGGCGCCGAGGGCGGGAGGAGGGCGCCGAGCGTGTCCCAAGGAACTGCGGGCAATAGGTCATGAATTCCGCTCCCGACAACGTTAAGTGGCCGCCATAACAATTGTTTACCATGTCTTGAGGAGTGTTAAATGTCAAGGAATCTGAAAGGCCTCCGGTGGTCCTCAGCAATTGATGATGACTTTCAATGACAGGTTATTACATTTTCAACGTTAACTAGAATTTAAGAATTCAGAAATTTCACCGCAACAGAAATTCAGAAAAAGGTGTCAAAAAAGTATCAGCTTGTACAGCTGAAAATTCCTGGCGTCGAAGGCATAGCTGAAAAACTAAAGCCTGGTCTGAAAGATAGAATGTGATACACAATAAGGGCAGAATACCTTAACATTCGGTACAAAACATCAAGAATTTCTGTCATGAGGCTCGCTGAAAACTTCTCCACGCCAATTATATATCTTGGATGTATAGCTTTAAAAGCCAAACGTCCAAAAGAAAAACGTGCCAACATCATGCGTGATCTTTACATCCTATTAAATGAAAAAGGAAGCTCTACGCGGTAGCTGGATTTCCAAATAAAACGTCCGGTCTTAGCGACAAGTACGCCCAGATTTACGGCCGCCATTGTCCAGCCCCGTCCTGACATTTGGATCGCTTCAGCTGAGCAGTACGGCTCTGCGCTGTTGGGCTGCGACCTCCCGCTGCAGCGTCTGGGCAGGACACGACTCCCGAGGCTCGCGCCGCCTGCTGGAAGCCGGTCATGCCAACACCAGCTACGTCCATCATCACCGAACGCGCCCATGAGAGAGAGGTGTAGTGCTGGAGTCGCCTTAGACAGGCCGCCAGCGATAGGCGCGTACGATTGGTGAGTTAACGCATCACCGACTCCGCTCCTGATACTGGACGTCAGCAGCCGCGGCCGGCATCAGCGGCCTCCCAGCAGCCGCGGTCGGCACCATCAACCTCAGCTTCCACGGGCAGCCCATTCTCACCTCCCTCCTGGGCTCACGTGGGCAGCCGAGGCTGACACTGGTGCGGTGTGAGGCTGGCACTGGTGCTGGTGCGCTGTAAGGCTGGCGTTGGTGCGGTGTGAGGCTGGCGCTGGTGCGGTGTGAGGCTGGCACTGGTGCGCTGAGGCTGGCACTGGTGCATTGTAAAGCTGGCGCTGGTGCGCTGAGGCCAGCGCTGGTGCGCTGTAAGGCTGGCACTGGTGTGCTGAGGCTGGCGCTGGCACGCTGCAAGGCTGGCGCTGGCGCGCCCCCGTGCTCACATCAGCGGCAGGTAAGCGGCGGGCCGGCCGTCGGCAGGCGCCGACCAGCACTCCCAGACAGTCGGCGGCGGCTGTAGCGCCACCTGGCGATAGGCCGGCTCCTCAGAAAGGGCTGGCAGGCCGTCCCAGAATGGGGCTGGCGCCGGGCCGGTCCACACCGGTACCCAGGGCAGCACTGCAACCACACGGCCACGCAGCAGCAGATTAGACCGGTGAGCAGCGTTCCACCACAGCGTCGCATATCGGTATTAGATCTCCGTGATTACGAATGGAAAACAAATGTCCGTGGCCTGCTGTGTGATTAGATCATTGAACATAAATAAAACAGTAATGCTAGCCTTATTCCTGGGGGAGAAAACAGGAAAATAAAAATATAGATGCTTCGATACTTCGGCAACATGCCTTCATCAACACGAATAACAGAAGTGGATTCAAAGCTGCCTGCCGATCATCCTCCATAATTTTTCAGTTTCTTAACAGCAAGCCACATTTCTTGCAGGGTGCCAACTTTCAGGGGATTATAGAAGGAGCAGTTGCCAGCCGTTACTGTGATACAGTGCACATGTAGCTAAGGATTAAAATATGCAAAAAAATAAGAGTACACGCAAGCGAACCCAAGCAAACAGGCATCACGCATCATGCTTCATTCAAAACATACAAGCGAGTCGAAGTAGACAGGCATCACACATCACACATTAATTATGCATGCAAGCGATTTCAATTAAACAGGCATCGTGCATCACGCGTCAGGAATCATTTACGCATGCAAGCGGTTTGAGCTGGAACAAATCACACATCAAGGCACATACAACTGTGCTCATACAGCTGAAGTCGTTTGCATGTTTAATTGGTGCGTAATGTGTGGTGCTTATTTACTTCAACTCGCTTGTATGTTTTGAATGAATCGTGATGCATGGCATCTGTTAGTTGAATTCGTTTGCATGCGCACGTATTTTTCGATATTCTAATTCTTAGCTAGACATGCACTGTATCGTAGTAATAGCTGGCAATTGCTTCCTGTTAAATCCCTTAAATGTTGGTGTCCTGTAAAAACTGTGGCTCGCTGCTTTAAAAAAAACTGAAAAATCAATTTGGATCATCGGCAGGCAATTTTTAAATCACTTCTGCTATTCGTTTTGATGAAGCCATGTTGCCGAAGTACCTTTATCTCCATTATCCTGATTTTTATTCGAGGAATTAGGCCATTACTGTTGTCTTACCTATGCGCATAATGCTCATAGATAGTTGTGAAGTGCGTGTGCACTTCATAACTTACGGAATCATGGAAAATGCCAATGTTCTTACCGAATAAACTTTGAACTGCAGTTTTGCATTCGCGTGGCAGGCACAATATGCAACCGCACTCATGCACGGCATAATGTACCGTGCTGAAACAGGCGCGTGATCATTACAGCTTGAAGATTCGTTACAGATAGAGCCATAAGGACGAAACGATGAAATAAACCAAACGGTTAACTCACGCGTCATAGATTGTGCGTATTGCTCCCACTGCTGCTGCTGAGGTCGCTGGTGCTGCTGGGTCGGCGTCGGCACCGGCAGCATCGCCTGCTGCTGTTGCTGTTGCTGCTGCTGCTGCTGCTGCTGTTGCTGCTGCTGCTGCTGACAGAGTGTCAGGTCCAGACCTGGATAGCTGGCTGACCCCATGTAGCCTGGGACCATGACCGGGGCTGCCGGCACCTCAGACGGACAGCAGAACGCCACCGGGCTCGTGCGCCTCCGCTTGGTGGCGCCCTCTTCGTCAAACTGCAGCCGCCGCTTGGCGGCGCTGCGATCGCCGCGTGCCGCGTCTGTCGTCGTGCGGCGTTTCTTGGCGCGGGGCGGGGCGGGCGAGACTGCCCTTTTGCGCGGCAGAGGGGAGTCCTCCAGCGGGCGACGGTCGACCGACGTGGACCCACCGTCCGCCGGAAGAGGCGTCACCGCCCCGACCAGCACCGAGCCGTCCTCCGAGGACAAGGCAGCGGACAGGTCACCGGACACGGCGCCGGGCACGGCGTCTGACGCGGTGCCGGGCGCGGCAGCGGACACGGCGGCGGACACGGCGGCACACAGCGGCTCCTGTTCCGCCCTGGACGTCGGGCTCGGCTCCGGGGCCAGCCCACTCTGCCAGCGCCGGTCCGACGGCAGAGGGTCGGCTGCCGGACCTGCCTCCGCCGAACCTGTCGCCGCCGCGCCGTCCGCCGCCGGCCCCCCGGCTGACGAGCTGCGCTCGGGCCGCGAGTCGGCGCTCGCCTCGTCGTCGGCGTCGGCGGCTGCGGCGTAGCGCTCCGTGTCGCTGAGGTAGCGTAGCAGCATCTTCTTCTTGTACTTGGGCGAGCCGGAGCTGGGCGTCGCGTCGCCGGCGACGGTGGCGGTCAGCTCGAGGGCCGCGTCGGCGGCGGGGCACTCCTGGCTGTCTGCTGCCCCGGTGTCGGTCCCGCCTAGGTCATCTGGGGAACGGCCCGAAGCCTTTAAGCGTTGCCTTACGCGAACGTATTGTCAGTGTGCCAATTTTGTCAATTGTCAAGAGTTGTCAGGTCGAGGTACCCTGACGGTGGTGGCACGCCTTGGTGTCACTGTCACTCAGCTAATGTCACTCGATTTACACCATTATCAGATGATCAGCAATGTGATGCAGCTTTCACCTCAATTAGACAAGGAAAAGGAAGGTGATTTGATCAGACAGATGTAGTAAGCAAACAGATGTGATGCCGCAAACTACACTAGCACTCGTCTTCCAGTGGTGCTGTACCGTTTTGTCGAAATTCGTAGTTTTTTGCGCCGCTTTCTTAACATCTGATTTGATACAGATTTTTTGCTAATCAACATTTCCGGAATGCATACGACACCGAGCATGGAGGTGTGGGTGGCAATGATGCCGGAAGATTGTCTGCTGTTGCTATTCAAAAAGGGCATAGCTTGGTGCAGGTCTTCACGAAAGTAACGATAGGCATGGGGTTGAATAACCAACCCGAATGTTTATCCTAGATCGTTCACAACAGAACACTAGCATTCCACAGGAAGATGGATTTACGTGTTTGTCAGCATAGTATCATAAAATGTATCGCATCAGATCATGTCATATCAGCATAGCATCAAAACAAAATCTAAAAAAAGATCTACACGCCCGTAGATCGGCCTCCCGCCGGCCTCAGAGCGTGGTGGGCATAATCCGCGATGAGCTATGGCTGTCAGCCGCCAGCAGAAACTAAGCTATGTTAAACCACGA
Source organism: Pollicipes pollicipes (assembly GCF_011947565.3). NCBI lineage: Eukaryota > Metazoa > Arthropoda > Thecostraca > Pollicipedomorpha > Pollicipedidae > Pollicipes > Pollicipes pollicipes. Next base: position 29,241,905 of record NW_023596225.1, on the reverse strand, counting down.
CATTCGGGTTGTTTCTGACGCAAACAGCCTAAATCCTACCGCTTTGCGTTGCACTCGTATGCAGAGCAAAGTTAAACGGTTCATGGACGCGGCAACATGTACCTGATGTGGCACATGTTGCCGTGTTTTACCTCCTGACGCCCTGGCTCCAAGCGTGAGCCCACAAGCATAAACCTGACATGCCGGACAACACGGAAGGCCCCAATAATGTACCTGATGTGGCACACGTTGCCGTGTTTTACCTCCTGACGCCCTGGCTCCAAGCATGGGGCCACAAGCATAAACCTGACATGCTGGGCAACACGGAAGGCCCCAAGAATCCGAGACAGTTAAACGCCACCAGTGGAGCGGGCGGATCTGGGCGGGCGCGTGGATAATGCCGCCGTCTTATTGATATCCGTTAATGAGCGTGCCCATGTCCGGTTCCCGACCGTGGCACAGCTGAGGGCTACACATCTGAGGCGGCTTATCAAGAGCAGCGATGGTCTTTCTACAACAGTGCCATGCAATTTCTTGTTGCGTATCGTATGTACTTATTTTGTGTTAGGATTCTGGGAGATCAAAGACAGGTGCATATCTTGGAGAGTTGGTAATAATCCTATGTATGATCTATCATAATGAGTACTTATATGAGGCACGATTAGTAGTAGTGATACTGAATATAATAATGAGCAATAGTATGAATCATAAGTAGTAACAATATGCCTCAGATGATGGGACATGACGTTGACTGAAATTGTTTTACCTAACTACAGGAAATGCCACTTCGAGTGGGTCAGACGGGTGACGCCGAAGCGATCTTTATGACCGAACTCTGCAACTTCTGCTTGCACCTCGATGTAGTTTCTGCATCATGTAATGTCATCTTTTGACGAACTCAACATGGCTGACCGAGATTAACCTCCGTCTGAATTTACCATTCTAACAGCACGAACGGATAGGGAAGGACGATTTTACCTCTGCTACTTTTTCCAGGCTTATCATGGCAGGGCTTTCGGGATCGGTGACTAGATTTGTGCTGCCAGGTTCATACAAGGTCCATATAAGGTCCACAAGTCGAGGCCACAGTTTCATTGTCTCCGAATATCTGACTTTTTCGGATTAGTTTGCCAATATCTACGATGTCATCCAACGGGGCAGCATAAAATTCGCACCGAAAAACGAAGCTCGTCCAGACTCGTTCCTCGTTGAAATTGCAGCGTATTGGCCATTGTTTTGTCGTGTTTTGAACAAATATGGATCATGCAGGGTTCCGGAAATGACAGTGCTGTCTGGATTCCTTGCCGGGTAAGATATATTGTATCCAATCCACCCGCTACCTAGGGGCTGTTTGCGGCATACTCACCGGCTAGCCGGGACTTGCCGGGTGGCTTATTCCAAATTTATGCAGTTGCTGGCAGTTTTGAGTCACTCAGCTGACGCACAACAGCTTTCTGCACCTTTCAGTGTAGTTTCGGCTGCATTTGTGTGCGCGTTTTGGGATGAGCACGACAAATACGTTGTTTTGCACATCGTTGGAAGCTATAACCATCGGTGCTGTGGTTTCACCAATGAAGTGTATGGAACGAAGTTTGCAGCGTACGATAGTGCACCTGAATTGATACACTACGCTGGTGCATTTTTAGTTTGTCGGGTTTATCCCGGCTGTTCGTCGTAAGAATTAGAGACTTTCCTATTGCGATGATCAATGGCAACGTCCGCTTTGTGGTCGTCTCGCATTTTACATGTCAAGAGATGATTTGACCCGTAGAGCTTTTTCGTCCTTTTTGTGGGCAGATGTCATTTGATTTTGATAATACAGTTAGACGGTTGGTCGTTTGTCTTGTCTTGGCTTGCTGCCAAAGCGTCTTGTCATATGTCGTTGTATTTTGTTTCCAATATCAGAAATTGGAAAACTGTTGTTCACCAACATCTGTCTGATTCGTACCAATTCCAAATGTAGTCCTGTTCAATTGCAGCAGTGATTATAGGCACGTCTAAGGAATGACCTTATGAAACTAATTTTGTAGCGTCGATGACACTCATTGTCAGCATTTAACTATCGTCCGTTATTAGTTTGCTTTCGGTACACAGCCGTTCTAAATTGCTGTCGTTGTCCATCAACAATCACGTCAAGAAAGGGTACTATGTTTTGCATGCTTAGTTCTTTTGTGAATTTAGACCAGACAGTCCTTCAAAGGTGTTTATGAGACGTTCTAGTTGATCGGTGTCCCTAACCTCCACAAATAAATCGTCCATATAGCGACAGTAAAATCTCGGCTTTATGTCGTCAGTGTGAAGTGTGTCGGCTTCTACATGCCCCGTAAAGAAATTAGCGAATACAGGTTCTAGAGGTGAGCACATCGCAGCATCATCAATTTGGCAATGCTTTCGTCCATCGGGCCCGCGGAGAGGAACTTCCAGTGGACAGGCTTTTGGTTATTGTTCAAGATGGCACTTTGAAATTTTGAAGGGAGGAGTGTTCGGTTGATTGTGCACACGGTCAATGATGATGAATGCAGTTCTTACAGTCTTTCAATGGGCACGTTTGTGAATCAATTTTCAACATCTAGAGAGGCCAATAGACCCTTGGTTGATGAGATCGCATAATATCAATAAACTCATTCGCTGACGATATGCTGTAGGACGTGGGAAGATACGGGGATAGAAGACTTTTAAGACGTTTTGTAATTCTATAAATTGCTGAAGAAATCTGTGAAATTATTGGACGAAGGGGTTGCCATTTTTGAGCTTTTAAAGGCATTATATATATATATATATATATATATATATATATATATATTGTTCGGCCAATGTGTGGTGTGTGTGTGTGTGTGTGTGTGTGTGTGTGTGTGTGTGTGTGTGTGTGTGTGTGTGTGTGTGTGTGTGTGAGTGTGTGTGTGTGTGTGTGTGTGTGTGTGTGTGTGTGTGTGTGTGTGTGTGTGTGTGTGTGTGTGGTGTGTGTGTGTGTGTGTGTGTGTGTGTGTGTGTGTGTGTGTGTGTGTGTGTGTGTATGTGCATCACTTAGGGCAAGTTAGGTTAGGTTATTTCCAAATCTTTACGGTTACATATGAAGATGAAGGTTCTAGTCACCTGCACATATCGGAATCTTAGCCCTTTCATCATTAGCTATAGCAGGAGGGAGCTCAAAATAAAAAGATACAGATTTTCCTAATCTCTCCTACCCTTTAGTAACCAGGTGTACTCACCTGTTACCCACCGATTTTATTTTGCCAGCACATAACTTTTAAACCATGGTAGCGTTTTGGGAAGTTGTGCCTCCAATCTTACTTGTTTGCGCATATAATTGGAAAAGTATCGGGAATGGACATAATTGCGGCTATGAAACCACAAGCAGTACCATTGTGTAGAATTATTGACGCTTCTATCACAATGTATTCAACATCTTATTCACAAACATGCCCACATGGCACCCGTACTTTCAAACACCGCGCGCCCATCCCAGCCCGCCGCACATTCGATATGAGTGGCCATGGTGCTGGGTATCAGGACTATGAGTGACGACCAACCCTTGAAGTCCCTGATTGTCGTCCCTGGCACTCGTGGCGGACGGACTCGGCGGTGGCCGACACTCACTCGGTTGTGGTGCCGCAGGCCATCCTGGATTGTGGATAGAATATCGATGAGTCATCGAATGAGAACTTTGCGTTGTAGGCGTAGGCTTTGCTGAAATTTGCGGATCACATTAGAGACAGTCTTTCTTCCGAAGCTATTACATTTCCACATGAATGATGCTGATGTGAAACAATGAGACCTTTTTAGATTGCAGACATCGCAAAATATTTTTAAAAACAATAAAGTGATGAGAGCCATGACACTCTTTTTGGCATCCTAACAAATGCCAAGTTCTCAGTCTTGAGAGCAGAAATTCTCATTTTCGGTATCAAATGGAGGATCGCAGCCTATATCTAACTGACCACGAAAACAATCTTGGAGCGCTGATATGGAATGAGATTGAAATTACACAGCACTGCGAATAGAGTACAAGAAAGCCATTTAAGTTACTTGGAACGAGGCCTAGAGCTGTGCAAAGTAAGATTAAAGAAGATATAAATCGCATGTTTTGTTCAATTGTAAGACCTCACGTGGAATACTGTTCCCAAGCCTCGGATCTCCATCCCACTCGAGTTCAAACCATATAGAGAAGGTCCAAAGACCAGCCAATACACTAGAATGGTGAAAGAGCCGATAAATTGTGAGCATCATTACCAGAGCGAGATCCCTGAATGACTGAGGAGTAGCATGGCTCCCGTGTGCAGTATTATTCGCCGCTTGAATATGACCTACAACACTACGTTTTTCAACAGAATCAGGAAACTAACCAATAGGATACGTCCATGGGGCTTAATTACAGTCTAGGTCAAGGAGGGGTGAAGTAATGGCCCAGAGGCTTAAGCCTTCGGCTCACGCGTGGGGGAACGCGCTCGATCGTCAGTTGCGTCATGGTCCCTGAGCGCCAGCATCACCTCTGAAGCCACCTGCGTTTCTTTAAGGAGTGCGCGGAGTCGTGCGCCACCTTCTTGTTTTAAAATGTCCAAGACCAGTATATCTGTTCAGAAAAATAAAAGACGAACCTCTGTGTGGATATTTGCGGAACCAATTCCTCCTTTCCATACTGTTCCTAGACGGCGTTCGCCCTCGAACGGAGACCCCACCCCTTTCTAGGAGGATCCCTTGCGTCCCGCATCTCTCTCTAGCCTGGCCTCACGACATGCCACATACTCACTCAAACGTGAGCGCTAGCGCCGCCGTTTACCGAAGCACATGAGAGGAGGATCAAAGTGTGTACTGAGCGTTTCAGGTTCTGGCGTACACGCAGCGAAGCCTCAAACGTCATCACATGAAAATAGGCAATTTGGCCTATTTTTGCCTCTGGCCCACCCACGGGTATTTGCGGGGGATGTCACGGGTGTAAGACATGTAAAAAAGAAATCGCCATGCGTAACGTATTCATCTCTTCGTGCCAGGCAATCTACAGATTGATCTAGATCGACCCCGATCTTCTGGGTTCACGTGCCCTGGCTGCAAATACGAACTTCTTTACTCGCGGCTCCGTCCTCCTCGCTCTTTTGCTCATCGACTGCCCGCCATTCTGGCAGATGCTCGGGATGTGCGTTATTAGCCATGGAATATTCCGCAATCAAATGGACAGGCGCTCGACGATAACGACATGTGCTTTCATCCAGAACGCTTCTGCAAAAAGCGAATAATTTCACCTCGCCTCCCCTCCACGTGAGGTAACGTCGCCGAGCATGTGGACCGCAGTCGTAACGGGCTCCGATCGCGCGGTAGTGAACACACATCTCGGGATCGTGTCTCTGCAGACGTCAACAAACATTTCCTGCCTTGCATCATAGCCCTGGAGCGTTTGATGTTCTCTGCATGTGAGATGGGTTCGCCTCGCGCGAAGTCCTCCTGTTTCACTGTGAGGCCCGGTACCGGATAGGCCTACCAGAGCTGCAGCAGGAGGAAATCAAGTGGCACGGCCGGCCAAGCTTGCGGCGGTACTGAATCACAAGCGGTGCGTGCTTGTAGCAGGATGCCACATTACTCGCGCAGGAATCGTCAGTGTGCGATGTGACACGGAAAGTGTAGTTCAAGCTTTGGTTGCGTTCATTGAAATCGTCAAGCTCCAACATTTGCCTTTAAGATTGCTTGCTCCGGCGCGCTTTTCAAAAACGACTTCTTGAGGTGCATTTGATCCGCGGACAGAATAACGACGCGGCCACACCACGCAGCGCGTTTTTTCCTAATGTGGTATCACGGGTGTCATCAGCATTTGAGGTAGCAGTGAGCAGCGGAAGATGTGGCTGGATCACACTGCTGCTCCGGCTGGGCAGAGCCGATGACGTGGGCGACCAAGCCATGAAAATCAATGGAGTCGCCACCGCCGCCAGCCAAAACCTCATGAGGTTCGAGTAGGAAGGTGGAGCAGACGGGTACTCCCCCTCCGTACTCCCCTCTCCCCTCCGATCTGTCAAATGGGACCGGCGGCCATGCCCCCCGCCCCCCCCCCCCCTGTTCCGGAACATAACCAGACAGAACACTCAGCTATCCTTTATTTCGGAACACTTGATGGCGCCATGGTCATAGATGTGCTTGTGCGTTGATGCATGCTTACGAGGGTGGCTGAGACGAGGGATTTGGGCACGGGCAGGGGGTACCCGTCTCCCAGCTTTGGGAAGAAGCTACTAATTCATCCCATGGTCTTTCGGAGTGGGAAACGAGGTGTACAAAACGCGTCTCCCTGCCCTTTGCTCCGTAGATAATTTAGCAGTGCTGTGGCTGGGCTCAGCGAAGGCTTTGTTGCCAACGCCGCTGTTGTATGTACTAACGTACCAACAGTCTGCGTGACCTTTTTTGAGAAAACAACCTGTGCGTTGGAACACGCACAATTTCAGAACGCAAAGTCATTGCATAATTTTCGTCAATGACTGCTGTCGCCGCGATCGCCGAGAAAGCCATTGGCAATGCCAGCTCTCCATTTCTTACTGCGCTCACCTCAATTCTGCTCTAGGCGCGTCTACCTCAGAATCAGCTGACCTCACGGTGGGTACCATATCTTTCCTTGTGTTTACCACTCACCAGCATCTTGTGGTGCCAGAAATGTCCCAGCTTCCGCAATTGAGGCAACGCTTAGTACCGGGTAGCAGTATCGCGCTAACGAAACCTGCACCCCTGCACCCCTTGCATCTATGCATCCCTGCCCGCCCGACACGACGCCAGCTTACTCGTGAGTCCTCCTGCGCTCACGTGAGTCCGGTGGCCGCCGAGCCCGGCCGTCACGTGCCCCGCTGCGGCGGACAGCCGGGTGTCACGTGGCCCGTCCCCACCGGCGGCGGCCCCCGCCAAGCGAGCCGGCCGGCCGTCTGGGTCTCCCGCGGCCCGCCGCCGCTGGGCGCGCCCGGACGCGCGCCGACCACGCCGCGCCGGCCGCCACGCCGGCGGCGACGGACCGCGCGCGCCGCGGCCGACACGGCGGCTTTGCTCGGCTCCGACCGACGACCGACTCGACAGGGAGAGGGGGGGGGGGGGGGGGGCGGTCGGGGAGTGGTTGGTGGTCGCGCCAGCCGAGGCCCAGTCGTGAGGTGTCGAATGATTTGGTATTGCCATGTGCCCGTGGTGATCGCAGATACGATGTGGACCTAGCAGTGAATAACGGCTTTGCACAGCTGAATGACGAGCCAAGAATAGTGCATAATTTGTCCAACGCAACACCACAGTAGCAAGGAATCTCGCGGGGTCGTTGGGTCGCACAACTAGGTAATGGGTTCCTGTCCAAGATGTAAATTCCTAAGTTCGTTGCCATCGATACCTCAACAGTTCTTTGCGGAAGAGTTACGAGACCGTGCAAGAGGACGTGTTTCTCCAATGTCTACACACACTCGTTTTGTTTATACGCTCTGGAGACCACGTGCAGGCACTAAGGCAGCTGTGGCCGGCTCCTGCGTCAGAGACGTCCTCTCGGACTGCATAGAACAGGCCAACTTGTCAGTTGCCGAGTCGGAAAATATCTGAGGCATCCAGACACGGTCTGGCAGTGCCACTGAGCGTGAGACCGGTCTAGCTATGCGTTTTCTAGCGAGGATTGATGACGGTGAGGTCGGAAACGATCTGACCTTGCCGATGACATTCATCGGGTCAGATGACGTGACACAAGGTGTGGCGCAACTCCAAGGTCATCTGAATTGCCGACATTGTTGGGACTAGCTGTCTGTTCTGACTTTGCGTTTGCGCCGCCTCAGAAAGCTTCACACCCTTTCCTTTCTTTTGTCTTTAGCATGCTACGCCAGCTTATAACATGCCCACGTTTTGGCAAGATTTAGTTTGCTAATTTCCCAAATTGATTGCCGCCAACTCCCTCATCACACTGCAGCCCTCCAGTTTGTCTGCGCGTCAGACAGAGGTGAATGAGACAGACTGATTGACTTTCACGCACCATTGTCAAGTGGCACGGCTGGGCGACATGTCACGCCGGATCGAACGCTCGGGTTCGACTCCATCCGTGGGAAGTTTTCACTGTGCCTGGCTTCTGCCAGAGATGGTGACGCTTACCTCACCGGTCTGTGGCGCCAACTCAGCGAGCATCACGTCCCATACCTTTGCCGGCTTGGTCGTTCCAGACCGAGTCCTCGGAGGACAGCGAGAGGAGCTCGGCGTTGCCCTTGACGCAGGAGTTGTAGAGGCGGACCCGCTCCTGCCAGGGCAGCAGCTCGCCGCTCACCACCTGCTTGAGGCGACGCCGCGCGTTGGCGAACCACGTGGACACCTGGCCGCAGGAGGGCACGGACCGGCTGCAGCGACGGAGACGGCATGACCGGCACACGCGAGAGGTCGTGATGGAACACGTGCACACGTGACAACAGACCCATGTGCAGGGACGCGGTGGAGTGCGGGAAGACATGACTGGCACGCGTGCCGAAAGTGGGCTAGCGGCCGTCACACGGGTCGGGGTATTTCAACACGTGGGCTAGCGGCCGTCACGCGGGGCGGGGTGTTATGACACGTGGACTAGCGGCCGTTACACGGGCGGGGTGTGACGGCACGTGGACTAGAGGCCGTCACACGGGTCGGGGTATTACAACACGTGGGCTAGCGGCCGTCACGCGGGGCGGGGTGTCATGGCGCGTGGACTAGCGGCCGTTACACGGGTGGGGTGTGACGGCACGTGGACTAGAGGCCGTCACACGGGTCGGGGTATTACAACACGTGGGCTAGCGGCCGTCACGCGGGGCGGGGTGTTATGACACGTGGACTAGCGGCCGTTACACGGGGCGGGGTGTGACGGCACGTGGGCTCCCGGCCGTCACACGGGTCGGGGTATTTCAACACGTGGGCTAGCGGCCGTCACACGGGTCGGGGTATTACAACACGTGGGCTAGCGGCCGTCACACGGGTCGGGGTATTTCAACACGTGGGCTAGCGGCCGTCACGCGGGGCGGGGTGTTATGACACGTGGACTAGCGGCCGTTACACGGGCGGGGTGACGGCACGTGGACTAGAGGCCGTCATACGGGTCGGGGTATTACAACACGTGGGCTAGCGGCCGTTACACGGGCGGGGTGTCATGGCACGTGGACTAGCGGCCGTTACACGGGGCGGGGTGTGACGGCACGTGGACTAGAGGCCGTCATACGGGTCGGGGTATTACAACACGTGGGCTCCCGGCCGTCACGCGGGGCGGGGTGTTATGGCACGTGGACTAGCGGCCGTTACACGGGCGGGGTGTGACGGCACGTGGGCTCCCGGCCGTCACACGGGACGGGGTGCTACGGTACGTGGATACATGACCCGTCACGTGGACCTTCACGCCAGTCTCCCGACGAGAGCGCTATTTATATGGACAGACATGGCGTCGTAGGCGCGTCGCGACCCTTCCGACTACGTCAGGTCATGGTGAAGTCTGCAATCCATGTGTTTTATCGGGGTAAGTGCAGTCACAAATTGATGGCATTTTCATGCTACGCCACAACATGGTTACCAGTGGGCAATGGTTTCACTCGTTGTTGTAGAAATACAACGCCGTAGGCGAGGTTCGAGCCAACTAGGCTGTGCTCCGAACCGACTGCGCCTGTCACATGACGGGAGCCAAGACCAGTGCCGTGACCCGGAGCCAAACCCATCACCGACGTGGACAGCATCTGACCGATCGGGGGCGTAGAAAAAGAAAAAAAGAGTGAGAAGACCCCAATACCAACGTGATGGATTCCTGACCGAACGGGAGTGCACCAGTAGGTTGTCGTAGGGCCCGACCAGAGCATAGAGCCTTCCGAGCAAACGGAAGGAACCCAGGGTCCTGAAGGAGGCCTGTTCCCTGAGCACGGCTCCTGAGCGATCGGGAGTGCTGGGCAGGTGTACATACACGTGGGACCCAACAACAGTCCGTATCAAGTCCGATGAAATGGGCAGCTGAGCGATCAAGATTGCCTGAGACCTTCAAAGAAAGGGTCCCTGACAGGAGTGTAGAATTCAGTAAATAAGATCTTCGTAAATCAGGTCAGATCAGATCAGATCAGATCTTCGCAAATCAGAGTAAACTGAAAGAGCCCTAAACCAAAGTGACGAGACCCCGAGCAACCGAAAGGACTCGGGTGGGTTGACGTACTGGCCCGAGACAATGGCGAACAGAGCCATTGAAATAAGTCGCGGAGGGCCCCTGATCACGGACGGCCGCCGAAGAAGGCTCTGGCAAGTTAGCAACGCCCTAACAGCAGCGTGGCGCACTGAGCAAATGCACAGAAATCCGGGGCGACGTGGAAGCGATGGAGGCGGCCGGGGCAACGTGGAGCCTGATCGGAATACCTGGCAGTACCCCGGTCTGCCCAACTAGTGACGGAGTACCCTGGCAAGTAGACATTCAGGGCTCTCGGCAACAGGGGAAGGCCCTTGGCAGCTTGGTGAGCCCAAAAATCACCCCGTCCGTTGCCATCTTAGCTGTCGAAGAATTATTTGTGCTTGCTCAAAGACGCTTTATTTTCGTGTGAGGGCCTTCGTGGTTGCCTAGAGGCTTAAAGACGTCCAATTTTTGCGTTTCATGTTAAGAACTTGCGTCTCTTCGGCCGGTTATTAGCTCCTTCGGAGCCCAAGAGGAGTTGCGGGGGGGGGGGGGGCGTGGCTACCTGAATGGCCGTGGTCATGCTCCGCCCCCCCCCCCCACCCCCCTCCTTGATCCAATACTGGTGGTGACTGCGTTCATTTGGCGTCCCAGGTGTGACGTAAACTTGCTGCCATTTTGTGCGCTTTATGCAATATCAGCCATGGATATACCCCGTTATTCATATAGTGGAGAACTGTCCCTGTCTGTGTATCCAAACCTGGCATAAATATCCGTAAACAATGCAACTCGTGGTCGTTCTGCGGTCAGCCAATTAATCTCCGCAATGTTTGCCAGCGGGCAGAAAAACACCTGGGGGCCCGCTGCAGGCGCACGCGTGCCCCCGGAACTGGCGGCGCTAGCAGCGGCAGCTGTGCTCATCCGTCACCGGCCTGGCCGTCGGCACCGGCGCGTGCGGCCCACGCGGCCCGGCGCGCCCGTCGACACCGTCGCGTCGGTCGCGTGCGTCGACGGCTCCCGCGCCGCGCACGTGGGGCACCGACGGTCGCCGCGGGAGAGCACCTCCCGCCGTCGGCGGCGCACGCGGCTGGCCGGCGACAGGACGCGCGAGCTCGGGCCGACGCCAGGCCGGCCGGCCGGAGATGAGGTGTCGGTGACGGTCGCTGAGTGTGCTGCAGCAGGTGTAGCCCCGCGTGGATTATTGCCACAGGAAAAGTGCAGATGCACTGTTGGAGGACGCTGACATGCTCAAGCGTTGTCTTGCTGAACCGGTGGACTACCATAGCAGCGTGCGCGCTCTTCGGTTGTTAAGCGAAACGTGTCGTTCGCAGTTCATTCAGGTATTTGCCAAGTACTTAATTGTTGATCGTAGCAGATGTGTTTTTGAAACGCGCGTGTCATAATCCCGTCCATAGCACTTGTCCTGTAATGATGCTCATCAACACAGCGCGGGCAGTAAGTTGCACGCCACCTCCGCTGGACTGCATCTGAGATCGAACGGAGACGGAGATCTTTGGAATGAATGAATGAGTGCTGTGGAATTGAGATGTTAAATGAATGCATAAAGACATGTGCCCTATCTCCGACACGACTGCCAACTTTTCCACTTTCAATTGGCGGTAGACGCTCCCCCACCAACATCTCATGAACCGACAAGCCGATCGAACTGATTGAAACTGAATAAAGATACCTGTGAGTCGCGCGACCCAGCACAAGCCAGTTCGCTGATATGCATGTCACTGGTGATATCACGGGTCAGATGAAAGGTCATGGCTTTCAGGAGTAGTTCTAAAAGGACATATCCGTTTACAGTCACAATAATAGGGCTTGGCGCGCGCCCGGGTTTTCAAAAGTTTTTTTCAAATTGAAGGTTTCTGCAAAATAATTTTCAAACGGCGTGGCGCTGCCGCGCCAGACTTTGCACATCTGAAGGCTTTGGAAACGCGGATCTTTTGGCATAAAGATGATATGTACCTTACAGGGTCACCGACGTATGGTAAGCCAAAGTTAGGTCATGGCTGTCAGCAAGGACAATTTCTGGGAAATCGATCAGTTTGATGCTACAAGGAAATATAGCATCAAATTTACACCGCTTTGCCCTTGTTTGACCTTTTTTGACCCAAATGTATAACAAGGGTACAAATATACATGTCCTGTGAGCCTCGAACTTTGATAAAAGCGAGTTCACATACAGGCCAAGCAGCCCTGTGAATTTAGTGTCTTCAGTCCGTTAGTATATGATACATCAGGGGCCTATTTGCCCCCCCCCCCCCGACCACCCACACCTGAACGAATGATATTTAACCAGCTTCCTGTTAACTGCAGTCATAAGGATGACACGCGGCGCCTACTGCACCAGTGACGTACACCTTTGCGGGTTACCTCACCACAGTACCGCTCCTGGTCAGGCCATATCGAAATATTTGGACGGCTTTGTCCTGAAACATCATTTGCGGCCCAATTATTGTTGGGCCACGGTGGCGCCCACCATTGTTAACGCGTATACCCGCGCTTTGGTTTATCTTTCACTGATACGCAGTACAATGGATGAATGAAAATGGCCCGTCTTTTTATACACTACCCGTCAGTAGACAAGTTTATTGGTCTGCATGTCTGAAGTGGTACCAGGCCGAGAAGTCATATACCGCTTTGTAATCAATGCAAACACGTGACATGCTTCACCATGCCATTGATGTGAAGAGATGATGGATTGCCTTCATTATGCCATGTTAACAGTAAGTACCCACTAAACGGTGCGGTGAATTCACGTCACCCAAGACTACCTAGAGTTTTAGTTGACTTACCAGCGACACGATATTGTTCCACATCGCGACTTATTGGTAAACTGCTGCCCCAAATTATCTCGCTTAAATATGACGCACATTCAGCGTTGAAATGTGTGACGTCACTTTGACACGACCCAGACAACCTGGAGCTCAAATTGGCTGCTTTGATCGCGTGACACAAAATGCTGATGATAAGCAATATTGAAGCCCGATGCAGCATCAGAACTATAAGAGAGGTTTGAGAACTGATTATGTTCCAAGCCGTCACTTTTCGAAGTCTCTGAGACATGATCTGAGACGGCCTGCCCTTGTAAATAAAGTGTCACAGCCTTATAACGCTTACTATGTGTCCCTGCATCGTGGTACATTGGCGTACGATCACTCGCCGTAACTTAACTAGTGCTAACGAAGTCCTCATGCATTGAACTAGCCCGGGAACCAAAAATGATATGCTATTAACCAATTTTAGTTGGTCATTTCCACCTGGTGTGCAAGGAACCACCTTTAACTTTTTCGGACAAATACTACAACTTTCAGATTATTGGTTCTGTTTACTCCGGAGATGCAGGAAAACAACCTCAAGGAGCCTTGGTCGGTTCCAGTCAGTGATAAGCGAAGAAAACGTCACAGTATACAGTCCACACACATACTGCTCTGGAGTCTGGAACGGTTACGTGCCAGGTACCAGAATATGTCACCTACCACAGCAGCCACAAGAAGCCCTCGCGTAACATTGAGAGGTGGCACAAACTCTCATCTGATCTAGCTTTGTATCGGATGTCTTTTCCAGCTCTCATTTACCTCGGGCTAATGTCAGACATCTGCCCAGGCCCTCAGCTGTGTCAGGCCCATACAAGCGCGCAGCCAAATCCCTGGCAAGCGAGAGGCACAGAGTTGACAAAGGGCCCCCTGATAGTAAAAGACTCCCCTAAAAAAGAATAGTCGAATGTGGCCCATTGGCTATTGAGGGTTGTTTTTTTTATCTTATTTACACATATGCATACATACATACATACATATATATATATATATATATATATATATATATATATATATATATATAGAGAGAGAGAGAGAGAGAGAGAGAGAGAGAGAGAGAGAGAGAGAGAGAGAGAGAGAGAGAGAGAGAGAGAGAGAGAGAGAGAGAGAGAGAGAGAGAGAGAGAGAGAGAGAGAGAGAGAGGAGAGAGAGAGAGAGAGAGAGAGAGAGAGAGAGAGGAGAGAGAGAGAGAGAGAGAGAGAGACGAGATAGAGATGGGAGGAGAGAGTAGAGGGCTAACGCTGAGGGGGAGCGAGAGACGAGAGGAGAGAGGGGGGAGAGATGCGGCTCGAGAGAGATGGAGAGAGGAGAGAGTACATCGGTCTCTATAAAAGTCTGTTCTGAGGGACAGCTCTTTCTCACACCACATATATATATATTATTAATAGATATTGATATATGATATATAGATATATATATTATATATATAGTATCATATAATGTCTGTGTCACGATACACTCTTACGTCCTATAACTGAAAAAGAAGTCAGTTACTACCGCGAGATCGATGCTCCCTGAAGTTTATCGTACAATAGACGGAAAAATCATGCGTTAAACAACTACATGAAATAAATCGCCGGCATCCTTCATTTTGCGATGGTCCAGTGGACTCGTGTTAAGCCGACAGAACTCATAAACTTTGTCGGAATTTTCGTATGGGTTGTACAGGGATATCTTGCACCCCGCGAACATAGCTTGAAGATTCAAATGGGTCAACAATTTGTGTCAACTTGGACAAGCCATGTTTGTCTGGAAATGTTCAACATTCAGTCAGGATCGATTAGTGATACAAATAATACAACGTAGCTATGAGCATGTGCTCGCATATCTCAGTAAAAACTTCGACGCCAGGCGTTGCAGTCTCCATAAATCGCGCAACTTCGGACCCGTAGATAATACTAGGTCGTAGCTAACAGCTGGACGAAAATGAGAATGCGTTTGAGAGAGGTGCTTTTGAACGCTTTGGGATATAAAATCGTAGGTTTAGAGATATTCCAGGAGTACATGTCATCGGTCCGATATTTAGATTGAAGATAACAACGCAACAGCAGTGTGAAGAGGCGTTGGCTTTATTACTATTGCGAATTAATTTTGAAAAAATCAGACATATGATTTCACGATGGTCGTTCTTGCGTGCACAGCGTCCACCGTTCGGCGTTACTTGCCGTGGTCAACACCACTCGGATTTCATGGAAACTGCAACCCAGACCATCACGGTGCTTGCTCCCCGAGACTGCAAGCGTGTCGTTGCGGCTTTACGACGCACTCAACCGCTAGGGCTATATGGCGTCGCCTGGCTCTCACCATGGCAGGAAGGGCGAGTGCCGCGGGAAATCAAGCCCCATACCTGTTTCCCAAACGCGCAGTGGTTAACGCAGGCTCGTTAACCACTACACTACGGCACCCGGCGGGCGGGCTCAAACCTTTTGATAGTATTCATTTCGCTAGTGAATTCTGCAAAAGCGTGAACGTTTTCAGGCAAATATGAGATAGCCTTGTGCGTTTTTTATATCTCATTTTGTCTCACTCCACTTAACACTAATGATCCCCCTATTTTTTTCCAGGAAGGGCTCCCTTGAGTAGACCACTATGGTGCACATTACTTTTCCCGGTCGAGGATGGGAGGTACTATTCTGTAACACCGCGGTGTGTCTTGCGGCCATCATTCTGGCGACACAGTACGGGTTCCCCTGGCCGACCCGAAGACCCTTAGAGGGATATATCATATCCCATTAGTCTGCTTCCTGAAGCGGGAGGCCTCCTGACACTCGCAGTTGATCCTGGACGGACGCAGGAACCTTCATTAACGCAACAGCATCACTGATCGCCGCAGGTGATCAAATGATTGGCACATAGACTCCAGTTCGGGTTAACGGGCCCATGCTCAAATTTGGTTGGAAGGCCCACCCTTCGGTACTGGGGCCCTGACTGGCACAGGACCCTTCCACTTCCTCAATGCGAGCACTCATCATAAGTCCTCATCTTTGGTTTCATTATCAGAGGGCCCTGATCGACGCAAGAGGTCCTCTGTCATTTGGGCTCCCGTCCCCGTCCCTGTTGAGTAAATCTTCCTCCGACCGACTGGGGCCCCTCGCTGATACAGAATACCTTGTAAGGCACACTCGCACACTCGTGGGCCCTTAACCATACAGGGGCCCGACCAACGTAAATCGCAGGACGGCCATGTCCCTGCTTAAGAAACGGGCCCCCAGAGCTCAGACTAACACGGAGCCGGCTGTTCGTTGTGACCGAAATAGCGGAACGCTCTAGTTCAGCGGTCCCTACCGATGCGAGACGCCCTCTAACTGGCATTTGAAATCACGGCCCTTTGATCATGGGCAGGGTTCCTTAATGTGACCTACAGCCAGCCCTTCAGACCCTTCAGCGTTCCGATCGGGCCATTGATCTTCGGTCTCGAGAGTCCCTTCGGCCCCTTTTCGGGCCCCTTCAAACACCTCTCCGACTCGAGGCCATTTGCCGCCACAGGAGCCCTGTTACGTACTGTGACCTCTGACCGACAAAGGAACCCCTCATTGTGTCAGGGTCCTCGAACATCGCGGGCCCCGACCTCGTTTCTGCTTGGGAAATGGGTTTCAAGGGCTCAGACGGACATGAGGCCGACCGCTCGGATTTCGTTGTCTCTGGCCGACTTAGATGCCTGCATTGTCTCAGGGGCTCTTCAAACGGTGCAAGAGGACCTCTTACGGATATTTCAGGTCACAACCCCACAGGCCACGATTCTGTATGTGACCTACAGCCAGTCCTTCAGGCCGTTACGTCCTCAAACCGGGCCTTTGATCACCGTTTCCGTTATGCCCTCCACCCGGGCCCTTCTTCGGGGCCCGTCAAACACTTCCACTGGCCGGCTGGGGATCCTTGTAAGCACAGGACCATCTGTTACGCGCTGTGGGCACCTGACAGATGCAAGGCCCCCGACCAGCGTAAATCATTGGCCAATACGGAGCCGACTCGCAGCCGACTGTACGGCACTGGTGGTGCCTGACTTACATATAGGCCCATGTCCACTTAGGGGTTCCCGATCGGCGCAAATGGCCCTCTGACTGTTATCTGAGCGCCCGTCCGCGCATGCCGGGACCCCTAAGTAAAATTCTGGCTAGCCATTCGTGCCCTTAGACTCAATGTGCTTCGAGTGTCCATATTGTGAGACTGAGACGTTGTGCCCATATTGTGAGACTGTCATTGAACTTCGGACGCGGTGGGCCCTTGATCTCCATTGATTGTGCCATTGATCTCCAGGCCCTTCGGGCCTCCTCCAATATTGCCTCGGCCGACTCGGGCCCCTTGCAAACACAGGGGCCCGTTAGGCGCTGTCAGGCGCTGACAGAAGCTACGGCCCCGACCAATGTAAATCGTTGGCTACGGCTTCGTTCCTACCTGGGAAATGCGTCCTCAGGCACATGGCACCACGAAGCCGACTGTTCACTACCTGGTGGAGTCTGACCGACATATAGGCCTTTATCGATTCAGGGGACTCTGATCAGCGCACAGCGCCCTCTGGCTGACATTGGAGTGCCTGGCCTTGCAGACCGGGCCCGCAAATGCGACCTCCGGCTGGCCTTTCAGGCTCTTTGGGCCCTGAATTAGGGTCCTTAATCGTAGGTTCCGAGGGGCCCGAAGGGCCTCTCGGAGCCTAAGGGGAAGCACGTGCCCCTGTACCCCTGCCTGCGCTACTGGGCCCATATCGCACGTCTTTGTTATGAAAATAATGCTACGCTTTGAATAGTCCAAGCGCATTCATGCAAATAGTTGCTGATATATAATGCGTTGACAATACAAAATGTGCGTGCGTACATACAGACCAAGTAGCCCTGTGAATTTAGTGTCTTTAGTCCGTTAGTATATGATACATCAGGGGCCTACTTGCTTCCCCCCGCCCATGACCACCCACACCTGAACGAAGGACATTTAACCAGCTTTTTGTTAACAGGAGTCATAAGGATAACACGCGGCGCCTACTGCACCAGTGACGTACACCTTTGCGGGTTATCCTCACCACAGGTACCGTTCCTGGTCAGGCCATATAGAAATATTTGACGGCTTTGTCCTGAAACATCATTTGCGGCCCAATTATTGTTGGGCCACGGTGGCGCCCACCATTGTTAACGCGTATACCCGCGCTTTGGTTTATCTTTCACTGATACGCAGTACAATGGATGAATGAAAACGGCCCGTCTTTTTATACACTACCCGTCAGTAGACAAGTTTATTGGTCTGCATGTCTGAAGTGGTACCAGGCCGAGAAGTCATATACCGCTTTGTAATCAATGCAAACACGTGACATGCTTCACCATGCCATTGATGTGAAGAGATGATGGATTGCCTTGATTATGTCATGTAAACAGTAAGTACCCACTAAACGGTGCGGTGAATTCACGTCACCCAAGACTACCTGGAGTTTTAGTTGACTTATCAGCGACACGATATTGTTCCACATCGCGACCTAATGGTAAACAGCTGCCCCAAATTATCCCGCTTAAATATGACGCACATTCAGCGTTTAAGTGTGTGACGTCACTTTGACACGACCTAGACTGACCTGGAGCTCAAATTGGGCTGCTTTGAATCACATGACACAAAATGCTGATGATTAGCAACGTTGAAGCCCGAAGCAGCATCAGAACCATAAAAGAGGTTTGAGAACTGATTATGTTCCAAGCCGTCACTTTTCGAAGTCTTGAGACATGATCTGAGACGGCCTGACCTTGTAAATAAAGTGTCGCAGCCTCATAACGCTTACTATTTGTCCCTGTATCGTGATACATTGGCATACGATCACTTGCCATAACTGAACTAGTGTTAACGAAGTCCTATTGCATTGAACTGGCCCGGGAACTAAAAATGATATGCTATTAACCGATTTTAGTAAGTCATTTTCCCCTGATGTGCAAGGAACCGTCTTTAACTTTTCGGACAAGTACTACAACTTTCAGATTATTGGTTCTGTTTACTCCGGAGATGCAGGAAAGCAACCTCAAGGAGCATTGACCGGTTGCAGTCAGTGATAAGCGAAGAAAAAACGTCGCAGTGTACATTCCCCCACACACACTGGTCTGGAGTCTGGGGTTACGTGCCAGGTGCTAGGGTATGTCACCTGCCACAGTAGCCACAAGAAGCTCTCGCGCAACATTGAGAGGCAGCACAAACTCTGATCTGACCTAGCTTTGTATCGGATGTCTTTTCCAGTTCTCATTTACATTGGAGTAATGTCAGACGTCTGTCTAGGCTCTCAGCTGTGCAAGGCCCATACAAGCGCGCAGCCAGATCCCTGGCAAGCGAGAGGCACAGGGTTGACAAAGGGCCCCCTGATAGTAAAAGGCCTCTCCTAGAAAAGAATAGTCGGATATGGCCCATTGGCTAATGAGGGTATGCTTTTTGATCTTATATATATGCACTATATATATATATATATATATATATATATATATATATGGCATCCATTTTAGGTTCTATAACTGAAAAAGAAGCCAGATACTACCGCGAGATCGATACTACCTGAAGTTTATGGCAAATAGACGGAAAAATCATGCGTTAAACAACTACATGAAGTAAATCGCCGCCATCCTTCATTTTACAATGGTCCAGTGGAGTCATGGTAAGCCGATAGAACTCATAAACTTGGTCAAAGTTTTCGTATGGCTTGTGCAGGGATATATTGCACCCCGCGAACATAGACTGAAGATTCAAATGGGTCAACAATTTGTGTTAACTTGGACAAGCCATGTTTGTCTGGAAATGTCCAACATTCAGTCAGGATTGATTAGTGATACAAATAATACAACGTAGCTTTGAACATGTGCTCGCATATCTCAATAAAAACTTCGACGCCAAGCGCTGCAGTTTCCATAAATCGCGCAACGTCGGACCCGTAGTTAATATTAGGTTGTGGCCAACAGTTGGATGGAAATGAGGACGCGTTTGAGAGAAGTGCTTTTGAACGCTTTGGGACGTAACATTGTACATTGAGAGATATTCTGGACGTACATGTCACCTGTGCGATATTTAGATTGAAGACAACAACGCAACAGCAACGTGAAGAGGTGTTGTCCTTATAACTATTGCGAATTAATTTTAAAAGAATTGAGACGCATGATTTCCCAATGGTTGTTGTTGCGCGCGAGGGGCCCGCCGCTTGGCGATACTTGCCATGGCCAACAACGCTCGGATTTCATGGAAACTGCAACCCAGGCCATCACTGTGCTTGCTCCCCGAGACTGCAAGCGTGTCATTGGGGCTTTACGACGCACTCAGCCGCTAAGGCTATATGGCGTCGCCTGTCTCTCACCATGGCAGGAAGAGGGAGCGCCGCGGGGAATCGAGCCCCGTATCTGTTTCCCAGACGCACAGTGGTTAACGCAGGCGCGTTAACCACTACACTACGGCACCCGGCGGGCGGGCTCAAACCTTTTGATAGTATTACTTTCACTAGTGGATTCTGAAAAAGGGTGAACTTTTTTCAGGCAAATATGAGATAGCCTTGTGCGTTTTTATATCTCATTTTGCTTCACTCCATTGAACACTAATGAGCCCTCCTATTTCTTTCCAGGAAGGGTTCCCTTGAGTAGAGCACTATTGCGCACATTACTTTTCCCGGTCGAGGATGGGAGGTACTATTCTGTAACACCGCGGTGTGTCTTGCGGCCATCATTCTGGCGACACAGTACGGGTTCCCCTGGCCGACCCGAAGACCCTTAGAGGGATATATCATATCCCATTAGTCTGCTTCCTGAAGCGGGAGGCCTCCTGACACTCGCAGTTGATCCTGGACGGACGCAGGAACCTTCATTAACGCAACAGCATCACTGATCGCCGCAGGTGATCAAATGATTGGCACATAGACTCCAGTTCGGGTTAACGGGCCCATGCTCAAATTTGGTTGGAAGGCCCACCCTTCGGTGCTGGGGCCCTGACTGGTACAGGACCCTTCCACTTCCTCAATGCGAGCACTCATCATAAGTCCTCATCTTTGGTTTCATTATCAGAGGGCCCTGATCGACGCAAGAGGTCCTCTGTCATTTGGGCTCCCGTCCCCGTCCCTGTTGAGTAAATCTTCCTCCGACCGACTGGGGCCCCTCGCTGACACAGAATACCCTGTTAGGCACGGTGGGCCCCTTAACGATACAGGAGCCCGACCAACGTAAATCGCGGGCCCGGCCTTGTCCCTGCTTGAGAAATGGGCCCCCAGAGCTCAGACTAACACGGAGCCGGCTGTTCGTTGTGACCGAAATGGGGGAACGCTCTAGTTCAGCGGTCCCTATCGATGCAAGATGACCTCTAACTGGCATTTGAACTCACGGCCCTTTGATCATGGGCAGGGGTCCTTAATGTGACCTGCAGCCAGCCCTTCAGATCCTTCAGCCTTCCAATCAGGCACTTGATCTTTGGTCTCAAGATTCCCTTCGGCCCCTTTTCGGGCCCCTTCAAACACCGCTCCAACTCGAGCCCACTTGCCGCCACAGGAGCCCTGTTACGTACTGTGACCCCTGATCGACAAAGGAGCCTCTCATTGTGTCAGGGTCCTCGAACATCGCGGGCCCCGACCTCGCTCCTGCTTGGAAAATGGGTTTCAAGGGCTCAGACGGACCTGAGGCCGGCAGCTCGGATTTCGTTGTCTCTGGCCGACTTAGATGCTTGCGTTGTCTCAGGGGCTCTTCAAACGGTGCAAGAGGACCTCTTACTGATATTTCAGGTCACAGCCCCACAGGCCGCGATTCTGTATGTGACCTACAGCCAGTTCTTCAGGCCGTTATGTCCTCCAGCTGGGCCTTTGATCATCGTTTCCGTCATTTCCTCTACCCGGGCCTCTCTTCGGGCTTCATCGAACACTTCCGCTGGCCGGCTGGGTATCCTTGTAAGCGCAGGACCATCTGTTACGCGCTGTGGGCCTCTGACAGATGCAAAGCCCCCGACCAGCGTAAATAATTGGCCGATACGGAGCCGACTCGGAGCCGACTGTACGGCCCTGGTGGTGCCTGACTTACATATGGGCCCGTATCCACTTAGGGGTTCCCGATCGGCGCAAATGATCCTCTGTTACCTGAGGGCCCGTCCGCGCAGGCCGGGACCCCTAAATAAAATTCTGGCCAGCCCTTCATGCCCTTAGGCTCTCCAACTGTGCCATCGAGCTTCGGACGCGGTGGGCCCTGGATCTCCATTGATTGTGTCATTGATCTCCAGGCTCTTCGGGCCTCCTCCAATATTGCCGCGGCCGACTCAGGCCCCTTGCAAACACAGGGGCCCGTTAGGCTGCTGTCAGGCGCTGACAGAAGCTGCGGCCCCGACCAATGTAAATCGTTGACTCCGGCTTCGTTCCTACCTGGGAAATGGGTCCTCAGGCCCATGCCACCACGAAACCGACTGTTCACTACCGGTGGGGTCTGACTGACATATAGACCTTTATAGATTCACGGGGCCCTGATCAGCGCACAGCGCCCTCTGGGGACATTGGAGTGCCAGGCCTTGCAGACCGGGCCCGCAAATGCGACCTCCGGCTGGCCTTTCAGGCTCTTTGGGCCCTGAATTAGGGTCCTTAATCGTAGGTTCCGAGGGGCCCGAAGGGTCTCTCGGAGCCTAAGGTAGGCACGTGCCCTTGTACCCCTTGCCTGCGCTACTGGGCCCATATCACATGTCTTTGTTGTTATGAGAATAATGCTACGCTTTGAATAGTCCAAGCGTGATTGTGTAAATAGTTGTTGATATATAATGCGTTGACAATATAACATGTGCGTGCGTGCTCGCGTGCGTGTGTGTGTGTGGGGGGGGTGGGTGGGGGTGGGGGGGGGGGGGCGTGTGTGGGGGGGTGGTGAGTGGGTGGGCGTGGGTGTGGGTGTGGGTGTGGGTGTGGATGTGGGTGTTGGTGTGGGTGTGGATCCATAGGGGGTATGTAACCATGCCCCTCCTCTTTGTTGTTGATTGGTGCTTTCCGGCGCGTCGACTGCAGTGGTCATTTGGCGCCCGTAACGATTTTTGTTGCACCTTACTAATGAACCGTGTAAAGAGTCTTGAGGTTGATATGTTTAAGGAATAAAAAGACTTGTTTAGATTCAAGAAGGCGCGAGTTGTCTCCTAAAATGTCACAGAGCGTCAAGGGCGAGTCACGCTGCCCAAAGAATCGTCGACGTTCTTCCCTGAGGCGCGGACATGATGTAAGCACATGATGAACGGTGAGAACAGCACCACATCGATGACAGACAGGTCTTTCGGCTCCTTGCAACAAAAAATCGTGAGTTGCGTACTTGTGTCCGATACGTAATCTGCAGAGGATCACCTCCTCTCGCCTCATTTTGCGGAAACACGAAAACCCCTGACCCAGCTTGGGTTTTATTGCTCTGAGCTTATTTTCATTTGTCCCATCCCAACAACGCTGCCATTCGTTCTGCAGAAAGGTTTTTATTGCAGGGAAAAAAATATCTGGCAGGGATAGAGAGGGAGCGTACACATGGAGCCAGCGCTGCTCGCCTTGCAGCCGCGTCAGCCACCTCGTTGCCGGCGATTCCAATGTGACTGGGGATCCAACACAAGATAACTTTCTTTCGGGCCTGATCCAGTTGGAGTCAAACGTCCTAAAATGTCCTGTACAAGGAGACATGATGGATAAAAAGGCCTAAGACTAAGAACACTGCTAAGAGAGTGTGTCAAAATCAGATGTAAAGGTTCGTCACTGACTTCAATGAAACACAACGCCTTGGTGATCGCTTACCAACTCCAATGTGAACACCGACGCATGTGGAGGCAAAGAAAACGACCGGATGACGCTGCCGCTCACAAACGCACAACCCACACCGCCAGCAGTTTTAGATCCGTCCGTGTAAGTAAGTGTGTAATCGTCATATAACGCCATATGCGCAAGTGCCCTCGACCTCAATACATCTGGCAAGACGACATTCTTTTTCATTTCGGTCAAAGACGTATCTATTGATGGCGAGATCAAACGCCAGGGAGCAGTGGACAGATGATCTATCCGCTTCAACCTTCGAATGGGAATTCCTGCTTTCCCGTAGCAAGGCTTGTATTCGGAGGCCAAAGGTTACAGCGTATGCCCGAGGTGCACTGTGACGAAAATGCACAGCAGGCCGTGAAAAAACCTCGTTATATGCCGGATGGGACGGGAACTGTCGCAACTTAAGCGCATAACGCATACCGAGCATTTTCCTTCTCGCTGACAAGGGCGGCTCGTGCGATTCTACCATGAGGCTCGTGGCAGGTGATGTGCGGAACGCTCCTGTGATTACGCGTAGAGCGGTATGATGGACACTGTCCAGGACGCGTTTGGTGGACTCACACGCGCTGTCATAAATGAAACACGCGTAGTCCAGCTTAGAACGTATGATTGAGCGATACAATAGCAAAAGCGTGCTTCTATCTGCCCCATATAATGTGCACGAAACACATTTTAGTATGTTCAAGGATTTAAAACAGCGTTCACGTAGCGTCTTAAGATGCGCCTTATATGTTAGTCGGCGGTCAAGGTATACCCCAAGGTTTCTAGCCACAGGCTCCGTTGAGATGCGTTAGCCACGCAGACGGACGGACATACTGCCGCATTGCCGACTTCGACAGAAATGCATGGCTACAGTCTTGCTGCTAGAAAACCTGAACCCTTTTATGGTGCCCCATTTCTCGATACGATCCACAGCCAACTCAAGATGGCGCTCCATCGATGAAGCTCTTGCTGCGCTAGTCCAGATGGTAAAGTCGTCAACAAAAAGGGCACGACCTACGGAACGTCCCAACTCCCGATATCGTTTATCATAACGGCGAACAGTGATACGCTCAGGACACCACCTTGCGGCACACCAGTAACTTGATGGTGCCCCTCAGGGAGCGCGCTCCCAACACGGACACGGAAATAACGGTCAACTAAAAATTTCTGAAGGAAAGTGCCCATATTGCCGCGTAAACCATACTTATATAGCTTGACAAGAATACCAGTGACGCCATGTGGTGTCATAGGCGCCCTCCTATATCAAAGAAGACAGCGCCAGTGTGTCGATTTGCTTTAAATCCCTCACGAATCGCAGTGTCAAGAACTACAAGATTATCCACTGTGCTGCGATTCCTTCTAAAACCACACTGCGCGTTTGTAAAAATGCCGTTATGCTCCAAAAGCCAGGTTAAACGGACATTAACCATATTTTCCATCAACTTACAGAGCGATGACGTAAGAGAAATGGGTCTACAATGAAAAGGATTTAGCCCACTTTTTCCCGGCTTTAAGAGAGGCACGACAGCAGCTTCTCTCCAAGAAGCTGGGAATTCACCTCTGGTCCAAAGCGAATTGGATACCGCTAATAAAACGCGAAGCACGCGACGCGGCAGATGCTTAAGCATGTCGTTGTGAACAGTGTCCGGGCCTTCTGACACGCTGCGAAGCCTGGCGATCGCCGATTCCAACTCCGCCAGCGTGAAAGGGTCATTAGATGAATACAATTCACTCGTTGAGAAGTCCACTGCAGATTGTTCACATCGCACTCTGTGCCGCACAAACTGTGGGTTTATGTTACCACCTACGCTGCGCTGGGACAGGGCCCGAGCAACCTCATTCACAACATCCAACGGGCGCATCACAGCTTGGCCGTTAACACACAACACCGGCAGGGCTATAGGTGAATCTGACCCGAAATACGCTTGATTCGGGCCCAAATCTGCGATGTCGGCGTAAACCGGTTCAGCGTGCTCACGTACGCGCGCCAGGAAGCACGCTTCGCCTCTCTTACAATGCGTCAAGCTAAAGCTCTCGCTTTCTTAAAGGCTATGAGGTTTTCTATACTGCTCCTGGCGTCAAAAGCCCGAAACGCACGTTTACGCGCCCGAATGGCGCTCTGACACTCCTCCGTCCGCCACGGAACAGGAGTACGTCGGGGAGCGCCAGACGTACGTGGGATACAGCTGTTGGCACACTAAAAGTCTGTGAGTAAAATCCTCAATAGAGGGTACCGTCCTCTCAGGCTCAGTTACAAACGATTCGTCGAGCCGAGTCTCGAATTCGCCCCAGTCCGCTTCCTTAAAATTCCAGCGTTGTGGTCTAACACTCAACGCTCCACCTCTCTCAAACCGGACCCACACTGGGAAGTGGTCATTTCCCATGGGGTCATCTCCGACACTCCACTCGAGGTGTTGGACGAGCTGGGGACTGGAGAGGTTTAAGTCTGGTGCTGACGTCTGACCGGACGGCATTGTAAAATGCGTACGAGTTCCTGTGCTTAAAATACGTAGTGAAGCACCGTGGATGAATTCTCACACAGCCTTCCACGAGCATTGGTGACGTTACACCCCATGCGGTGTGATGCGCATTAAAAGCACCTAGAAGAAGAAGTGGTGAAGGCAGTTCAGCCAGCAGACATCTCAGGTGCGCCAACGGAAAAGCGATGCCTGGTGGAAGGTAAAGTGAGCAAACAGTAATGTGACGATGGTTGAAATAAAGCCGCACGGCCACGGCCTGAAGTGTGGACCGCAAGCTTAACCTCCTCACTGGCACGCTATGGTGAACTGCCAGGAGGACGCCACCGTGAGCAATGCTCTCCGTCAACACGTCGTTGTGAAACATTGCATATCCTTTCAAAGAGCAGAAATGCTCAGACGTTAGCTTGGTCTCCTGCAGCGCCATGGCTGCTGGAGAGACACTGCTGATGACAGCCTGGAGATCGAGGGCGTTCGCCCTTACTCCTCTACAGTTCCACTGTAAAAACGCCTGCAAAAGTGCGCATTTAAAAAGCGGTACGATGTGAAAAGCTAAAACAAGTCCCGTGTTAAAGGGACTCGGCTGCGCCAGTTGTATGTCCAGACGCCTCAGACCGAGAGCTTCGGCTTAACTCCGGGAGGCCGTGCCTCACCCTAGGACGAATCTTTGGGCTACCTCCGTCAGATGGAGAGGGGGGGGGGGGGGCGGCTGGGGCACGCTTTACGCCGGCGTACCCAGCCCGGGGTGGAGGCGGGGGAGGGCCCATCAGTGGGCCTCTTCCGGGGTTCGAGGGACCAGCGGGGGCCTCCACCGGCTTGCGAGGCGATAGAGTGCTGTTTCGGGGGACGGGCTCTTTGTCTGGCCCGGACAGGCGGCTTGCCGCCTTAGCGCGCTCCAGTTCGGCCAAGCGCGCTCGCTTGGCCTCGCGGGCGCGCCTGTCAGCCTCCTGACGCTCCAGCGTCTCTGCCACATGCTCACAGGCACTGGCAAGAGGTGTCCATAGCGAAGGGACCGGTTGGGTCGCAGACGAAGGCACGGCCGACGGCGCGCGGGGACTCCGACCACGCCGAGCCGTCGTCCAACCGTCGCCTGCTGGTGATCTGGCGCGCACCGAGGAGGCCAGCGGTGCGGCGTCCATCGACTGGTCGATCGGCGGAGAGGGAGCTTGGGGTGCCGACTGGGAGTCGGGCGTTCGGACCGAGGGAACAACCGACAGGCCAAACGACCTCAGAAGTCTCACGAACTGAACGGCCGTCATGTGCTCGATGGGATTACTTTGTGGCAAAGAAGTTTTCACTTTTGACTTTGACCCTTCATACGATATTTTTGGGTGGCTGTCGTGGTAAAGCTCACGAGCTTCAAGAAAAGAGACGTTTTTAGAGCTTTTTATCGATATAATTTCCTTTTCTTTCGCGTAGGCCGGACATGTACGGTCGTACGTTGTGTGTGGGACTTGGTTCTTGCCGCAGTTGACGCGAGTAGGATTCAGCAGAGGTGCAAGCTTAGCTCGTGCGCTCGGAAGACGCACATTTACCACATGCTGGACGGTTACGACAGTGGAGCTTGGTGTGGCCGAATCGCTGGCACTGGTAGCACCGCATGGGGTTAGGGACATAAGAGCGAACCTTCACTCGAGCGTATCCCACACGAATCTCGGCCGTCAAGTCAGTAGAATTAAACGTCAGAATGAGGTTTTTGGTAGGCATCAGCTCTCCTCCCCGTCTGATGAGAATCCTGCGAGCGCTCGTCACACCAAACTCCGAGAGCTCCTCGACTATCTCGTTCTCGTCGACGTCTCGAAGATCAAAACAATTGACCGCGTCCCTGGACGACTTTTTGGTCTTACGTGGTATGGCTGATATTGACACAGTCTTTTCATGCTTTCCAGTCCCATCTCGAACACTGTACGTAAACTCCCTAGCTGCCATGGCCCTACTCGCCTCCAGACCACTAGCGAACTCTACCTCTATTTTTCCATCCCTGAGCTTGTCGCATCTGATGATTTTCCCTAACCTGTCGCAACCGTTCCGTCTCTGAAACCGTGAGAGGGAAGCCAGCTTTATCTCTTCACTACCGAAGATCAGGATCCGCGGACCGGGGGCCCCACATTCGTCTCTGCACCCTGCGGTTATCGAGGTCCGCCCCCGTTTCGGAGGACGGGTGTTTTTAATGTTAGAAGAAGCCATAAAAGGTGGCTTTCATCTCGGCACCGGGGCTTCCCACCCACCACGGAGCCCAACTGGGGGACGGCCCGACACTCCCTCGGGAGGTGGACACCGCCAGGGCTACCCCGGTGCTATACGGGGCAAACGACGCCTCCCACACGGCCAGGTGTAACCGGGGAGACCCCCCCCCCCCCCTCCCCGTCCTAACCGTGGTTCAGCGCCGCCACCCCTTGACCCCTTAAGCCGCTGTGCGCGGCCAGGCGCCCCAAGCGGAGACCCACATGGAGCACCCAACCGCAACGCGAGCGACAAGCCGCAAGACCCGTGTGGCGCCACACGGCCCCCCCCCCCCCACGCCCCCGGATATCCTGGCCAAAGTGGAGTGTTGGGGTGCGCCGTGACTGACCTGCACGACGCGCCCCTCAGCCACCAGGATCCCATCAACCCGGGGACGTGGGCGAGGGGGCACGGCGACCCCGATAAAACGAGGATGAGCAGTGGTGATAGGGCCGGATGCGGGAGTGCGGGCAATGTGGAGGGAGCGGGTGGGACAAGAAGCAGGAGCTCACGTATCGACAGGGTCGCTACGGCCTGAGAGAAACAGCTCGCGCTGTCCACCCGTTACTGGGGCTGGGACCCGAGGGGGCGCTAGTCCCCTACACCGGCCGAAGCCGGTGCCCCTGCAGGGATGCCCCCTCCCCCTCACTGGGGCCTGAAGGGACTCGTAGTCTCCTGAAGGGGCCATAATCGACCAAATAGGCGCAGTTTTTCAACACAAAAGGCAAGAGAATAGGACGTCTTTGGGCTTCCAGGCAATGAAGAACAGTCGCAAACGAAAGTGGAGTGTCCACGAGTGGTCAAAAATAATTATTCATTGATGGAGAGGGTTGCGATTGGGATATTTTTTATGAATCATTACGCTGTCAGAGGGCCTGCGCTGTTTTCGGGGCCCCATATGTCCACTTGCAGGGTCAATTCAATCTGTCAGGCGCCTTCCTCCCTGCTCTTCATCTTATTTGCATTTGCTTGGAGGGTCCTGCGCTGTTGCTGGGCGCTTCCCGCTAGCGTGTCGGGGCACTCTTGTCAGTCAGGAGCCTTCCACGGATTCTTCCTATTCGCCCGAAAGACTCTACACGCTACAGCCAGGGGCCCCATATGTAAGCCTGCCGGGGTATTTTTGGTTACTTAGGCGTCCTTCACGTTGGTTACTTGCTTAGGAACCTACGCTATTGTCGGGGTCCCTATCTGTTCACCCGTTCGGGCACACCGGATCGTTCGGAGGCCTTGCACATTGGGTTTTGTTATTTGAATGTAGAACCCCACCTACGCTCCTATCAGGGGCGATTTGTTAGCTCAAGCTCTACCTCAAATTCATGTCAGTGATACAGCACCAGCCATCACCTGGCCCAGGTTCATGTCAGGGATACAGCAGCAGCCCCCACCTGGCCCAGGTTCATGTTAGAGACACAGCAGCAGCTCCTACCTGGCCAAGGTTCATGTCAGAGATACAGCAGCAGCCCTCACCTGGCCCAGGTTTACGTCAGAGATACAGCAGTAGCCCTCACCTGGCTCAGGTTCTTGTCAGAGATAAGGCAGCAGCCCTCACCTGGCCCAGGTTTACGTCAGAGATACAGCAGTAGCCCTCACCTGGCTCAGGTTATTGTCAGAGATAAGGCAGCAGCCCTCACCTGGCCCAGGTTTACGTCAGAGATACAGCAGTAGCCCTCACCTGGCCCAGGTTCGTGTCAGAGAGACAGCAGCAGCCTTCACCTGTACCCAGATTCGTGTCAGAGATCCAGCAGCAGCCGTCACCTGGTTCAGGTTCATGTCAGAGATACGGCAGCAGCCCTCACCTGGTTCAGGTTCATGTCAGAGATACAGCAGCAGCCCTCACCTGGCCCAGGTTCATGCCGGAGGTCTCGCCCAGCTGTAGCTTCTCCTCCCTGCTGGGGTAGGGGTTGTGCCTGTGACGGACCAGCCACTGCTTCAGTGGGCGCACCATAGCCTGGATAGCAGTCCGCTTCTTCCGCACCTTGCCGCTGTTCTGCCTGTGGAGGTGGCGAGAGCAAGAGACCGTTGAGGATGCCCGAAAGATCGGCATAAAAGAGGCAAGTTGAGTCGTCGCGCAGCGGAGGAGAAGCCTTGTGCTAACCGTGCGCAATGGTGTAGCCAGGGTTTCACCCAGGCGGGGACATTGTTTTGGGATTGGTGGACGTTTTTAGGCTCGGGATCCCATTTTTGCATCTTAAGGGTCCGGTTTTGATGTTTTAGAACCCCTGCTGACGTCTTTCACAGGCCAAAAGTAATGATGCCTTCGGTCCCAGGTCCCCACATCCACCTTCTGAGGGGCATGGGTCCCGGAAGTCCCCCCTCCCTTAACCGCGCCAGTGATCCCCCTCCCTCCCTCCCTTGACTGCCAGAGACTCGTGTTTTGTGAGCCGGCTACAAATATTTGGCAGCATATGGGGTATAAGCATGCCAAGAGACACTTGCTAGGTCATTGGAAGTGGACTGGATTCGAATATCATTAGCGTTTAAACCTAAAAGCCGACAGCTGCTGTTTCTTGTCATCGAATATAGGTTCAGACTATGTACCACATGGGTGTCCATAGCCAAGCGACTGCTCCCCTCAGCCAATCACCAGCTGATCGTCATGGACGTGTTGCACAACGCTGACGCGCCACGCGTGGGAATGGACGTGCTCACCCGTGGTACTCAACCCGACAGCCTGTCACACTGGTCAGATGTCCACCCGTGGCACTCAACCCGACAGCCTGTCACACTGGTCAGATGTCCACCCGTGGCACTCAACCCGACAGCCTGTCACACTGGTCAGATGTCCACCCGTGGCACTCAACCCGACAGCCTGTCACACTGGTCAGATGTCCACCCGTGGCACTCAATCCGAGAGCCTGCCACACTGGTCAAATGTTCACCCGTGGCACTCAACCCGACAGCCTGTCACACTGGTCAGATGTCCACCCGTGGTACTCAACCCGAGAGCTTGCCACACTGGTTAGATGTCCACCCGTGGCACTCAACCCGACAGCCTGTCACACTGGTCAGATGTCCACCCGTGGCACTCAACCCGACAGCCTGTCACACTGGTCAGATGTCCACCCGTGGCACTCAACCCGACAGCCTGTCACACTGGTAAGATGTCCGATGCTTTACCATCTTAGCTGCTGAGACCGCAACTCTGGCCTCCATGGGCTCTTACTCTCTCGTTAGCCGTTTTCAACTCCGACCTCGATTTCTGCCGTCCATAGCCTTGACCTCTTCGGACCCAGACATTAGCTTCTCCCGACCCAGACCCCTGCCCCTACGATCCTGCCTCGAGTATAGTCTGTCCATGACCTCGACCATCACCAGCCTTGGCCCCGATCTAACCCGGCACTGGCTTTGACCTCTACCACCCCAGACGTCTTGTTCATCCACTTCTGACCACCATCCCAGCCTATCTTGACCTTGACCGGTCCCGACCTGACCTTTGGCTCGTACGTTCATGACCGCTACCGCCCCTGAGCCTGAACTCGGCCTTTTTCGCTCGCTACCCTGACCTCTCCCGACCCCGACCACAACCTCTTGTGACTCTGACCTTGACCTGTCGCGGCGCTGTTTGGCGGGCTCGCGACGCGGCTCGCCGCCGGCCTGGCCGCCGGCGGCCGCAGCTTCGCCAGCCTGCCGCCGGATGTCGCTGAAGTCGGGCCCCGCCAGCCCGCTGCCGAACGTGTGGTTGTAGGCGCGACTGCGCTCCTCAGCGAAGCAGCGCCAGTAGAAGAGCGCACTCTCCTGCGGCGGCGGCGCCACCAGGCGGGCCCGCTTCGCCAGCCCGTCGACCTCCGGCGAAGCGGGCCGCTTCGTCGCCACGCCCGACACGGGCTCAGGGACGCCAGGCCACGTGACCGTCACGTGATCCATCAGGGCCGGACGCGGGGCCATAAAGCGTCCACCTGCGGGGCGGGAGGCGGAGGTGGTCAGAAGGCGGACACGACCGCGGCTGGGTGGTTGGAACGGAAGACGCGCTGCTCTGGTGATTCGCCCGATGCTGCAACCGGACCTGCCGGACTCGATCTTTGCGTCTGCACGCCAACCAGCTGTTGTAAGAACAGCTAAGTCTTGGATGTTCCTGTTACTTTGTTTTACTGGCTACACGACTAGTGATACCTGCTGAGTCTCCTGAATCTACCACGAATGTATTGGCATACACCTGTTCAGCACATCTGCTACGGCCTTCTCAGAGGTAACCAACAGTGCCTCGCATACCGCCTCGTTGGCCTCGGTCTCGCCTCGGCCGTCGCAAGCACCAGCGCCCCCTCCCTCTGGCGGCAGCAGCCCGTGTCCCGCGGCCGGTGGCAGCGCCGGCGCCGACACTCGCTGACGTCAGGCGTCTGTGACGGCGCGCGCGCGAGAGAGAGCGGCCGGCGGCGGTGGCGGCGCGGCCGACACGGTCGTCGCGCCAGCGAATTCTATAAACACCGCGGCAGAATTCTCCGCTCTAATAAATCGCCGTGATCGACGAGCTCGGGAGGGGCGGCGCAGCGGTAAACCGTGGGCCGGCGTCGTCGCCGTCGGCCGCCGTTTACGTCGCGGGCGGCGGGCGTACCCGGCGAGGCGACGCGCGCTCTCGGCGGCCCGGGTGCGGCGGGAGGCGCTCCAGACAGCGCCTACAGCTGGAGAGCGCGGGAGCGGGCGAAACGCGACGATTAACGCCTCGAGCCACATCACTTGGAGATGTACCGAGCTTTTTGATTGTAAGGTGTGGTTGTTAGTTCGGTGAATTATAAGTGTACCTTCATTTCATAGTAGTTTGCATTAACTGCAGATGATGTCTTGAATATTGCACTGCAACTAGGAAAATAAGAACATGCAAGATATCATAATTCCACAGATAAGCATTTCATCCCAAAAGCCTGAAGTATGTTCAGGTTTGAGCTGTGTCTTTCAGTATAACGCCATAAAGGAAAGTTATGTTCTATTTGAGAAACACTTCGTGCTTCTCGTCTCTTGCTTTACACATGATAAACGTTTGCAGAGGCATTTTAACTTCAAGAGATACCTAGCAAAAAGAAAGGCGGCGAGTGAAAAAGAGAAATATGCCGCTACTCCGTGAATTAAACCCGACAACTATTTCTATGTCAGCAGAATCCCTTAGATATATCAAATTACCATGAAAAACAAGACACCGCCATAAATTGTCGCGTAGATTGGTCTGAGAGATCGTAATGCATTCTGGTAGCACATGCATCAGTTCCACCAAATTGCATGGGAAGGTGTCGCTGAAATATATGAGCGCGGGTAATTGTTCTCGTCAGTCGTGTTAATATACAGGCAACGTTCCAACCCGTTCTTCTCGTGTTATGTCATTGCGTTGATTGATTATAAGAGCGAACGTTTTGGATTTCCGAGGGGTGGGGGACGTTTACCTACGTACGTGAGGACGTGTCACAACGTGAGGAATGATGACTGTTATCTAAAAAAATATGTGTATCAAAGTAGTGGCCCAACGTAATGGCAGCAAGTTTGAGAGCACAAGCACGTCAGGTTCCAACTGGCGGAATATCACCTGCAATCTGAAGACACCGGTTGGCCTGGATGCCATCATGCGTATCGCGGCACGGCTGATGGCATTTGCGTGCCGGACAGTAAGATCTACTTCGTTGGATTTAGATTCATTGGATGGTGACGTCCCCGTCGGGCTAAAAATCTGACGGGGAACAATGCGGGGTGTTCCGTCTAATGATCATATGAAAAACCCAGCTTTCACCCATGGTGAGACCAGTAAGTCGTAAGAATGCAATCACTAACGTCGTTTTTTAGATCCGTTCCCGAACGCAAACCGCTGAAACCAGAGCTGGGATAAAAGCATTAAAGCCGTGCCAGTGAGCTTGAAGACAGACCAGTCGCATGCATGCCAAATGCAAGAATTTCATTTTTGGAATGCGGTACAGAATAAGAAGCGGTATTACCAATAAAATATTAAACTGACTCTGCGGTCACAACTCTATTTCTTTCAAACCTTTGGACGCTGAGGATTCAAGAATCTGATCTCCTTGAAAGTAGGCCGCTCTGTCTTGTTAACTTTCGCTCACACCTGCCGAAAATAGGTTGTGGTGTATTTGAGTACTTATGAACGGCAAGTGATTCAGCACTGAGTTTCAGGTGAGTGCGACATAAGGTCTTTGAGGATTGGTGTTTTCACACCCACATGCACACTTAGAAACCCCTCTGACAGAGCACCTACCGGACCATCTGCTGACAAATTTAAAAGGTCATCCGCGCCCAAATCTCAGGTACCTCGAGATATGTTCCACTGAGGAAGCAGCCTGCGCATCTGAAATATATCACGTCCTGGGAAGCTTCAGTGTTCGGCTGCACAGTGGGCCCTCGTGTGAATCCAACCAAGGCGACAAGATCGGGCCGGAGAATGTGACGCATTAAGTCCTTCCTCGCCGGCTGTGCCTCAGGCCTGGGTCAAAAGGTCATCCTTCGACATGGTCCGAAATAAACGTCGACGCTTTATCTTATGTCTTCAAGCGAAAAGATTAGGAAATTTATCTCAGAATGGAGGCGATAATAAGAAACAGTCTCCCATAACCAACGCCTAGAATCATTTATGAAGTAGCATCTCTAAATGGATTGCTCTGTTTTCCACGTTATGCTTCTACTTTCGACGCAAACAGTTGGTGTGACCCCGAAACTAAAGGAATATAATCCGATGTCAAAAAGTGTCAAAGGGTCATGCCAGATGTCAATGAGTTATCGTGGCCACATTGCAGTGGCTTTACCATAGAAGCATCATTTATTTCGAGAAACGTATCGTGATACGACAGCAAGCCAGAAAACTGAAACGGTCCTGGTAAATTGCACGCTCCCGACTTGCCCGCAAAAATAAGAATTGGACTCCAAATATAACACATGAACCGGTTGCTAAGCACAAAATCAGTATCTTCCCCAATCAAATATCCCCAAGAAAAGGACAGTCATCCAACCGTAACTTGGTCTTGACCCCATTCTTGGATACATTTAAGCACAAGATAAAGAAATTTAATGGAACTAAAAGCAAGCTTCAGAATATCTAACGTTACAAAAATGAGCCCCATTGAAAAGAAATGCGGCATGTAAAATAATCTGGGCGAACTCTCAGATCCCGAAAATTTGACCTGCTGTTCACGAAAATAAATGAAAAGTATCCACCAAAACTCATTTACGTCCATGCTATGCGTTTCCTTTAGAGCTGACAATCAGATTGTTTGACACCATATTCTCAAAATGGTAGCGGTAATGCGGCACATGGAAAAGTAAGGCTGTATATGGAGTAACTTGCACAAACCTTAATATCCTGAACATTGTACATCTGCATACGGAAAATATGTCATACGTTGCCAAACGCCAAAAGTAAAGCTTGTATGCAAAATGTCATTGAAAAGAGTCTCCAAAGTTGAGCACGCAGTGCCAGTCCAGAGGACACTGACGAAAGATAACGATCCAAAAAGTCCAATTACAGCAGAGACACAGCAGACTGCAAGCCTGATTAGGAGATGCCAGTTACAATCACAAATGCAGTTGTAATTGCAAGATTACAAGATTACAAAGTACATTACAAAGATTACAAGTCTGCAGAAGCGTTTTGGGGCAACAAATCAAGGAATGACTTTGCAGTATGGCTCATTTTGTGTAAAACAATTTTTAAAACTTGATGTAACGAGTGTTTGTACGATTCTGTAAATTGCTATATTCTTCACTTCATCGCGCTGTGGGTCCTTACATATGCGGAATGGCCCCTAGTACTTAAGGTGTCTCAAGACGGAATAAGGTCGCAGATCAGTCAGCGAGAAACTAACAGGATGTGAAGGGACAGTGACTTTCTGTTTTTTTTCCATATACCGTGGTATGTCTTAGCGACGTAGCCAATAAGGGAGCAGGACACGGAGGCTATCCGAACCCCACCCACCCCCGAGCCAAGAGGTTTACAAACATGTTGAAAGAATCCGGAGTCAGGAGTCCGAATCCGGAAATCCCATCCATCCCTTTAGCTTAGCTTCCCTCAGTTTTGGGTGTCTGGTCTTCAGACCATCTCGAGCACTCAGAAGTTTCTGCATTCATGCGTTACAGTTCATGAGTTTAAGGAAGGGCGGTATCTCCAATCTCGTCAGCGAGCGGAAGTTGGGGATGTCGCCATCCAACTATTGGCAAGCATCTTCTGAACCATTGGCCAAAGGGGGACAAAATTTACACCAGCTGACTTTGGAAGATCTTGCACCTGACCCCAAAGCTGCAATGTTCTAACACGACAGGCTGCATAGCTATGACTTCGTTCTCCAAACGACGAGCACGAGTGAGGCGTTTGCATAGTGCGTGAATAATGGCGGGTGGATGGTGTATATGCGATTAAAAATGTGATGAACTTTTTAGGTTGAGAAGATCTAGATCCAAAACACATAGTTCACAAATCATTAACTTCGGGAACACCATCGTCACCAAGGCGTCGAAAGAACCCCACACTGAGGGAGCTGAAACCCTGTGTTACACCGTTTCCAGGGATTACCATGGGGCCAGGTCAAAAGTTGCACAGGCTGTGGATGGATCACGTCCCACACAGACTTTCTGCTCCTCTTCTCCGAGTTCAGTCATAGACTCCCCGCAAAGCATTTCCGCCAGCCGCGCCCGGCTCAACTGCGCCCCCCGCTGAGGGGCACGCCTCGGCACCGGCCGCACTGGAGCCGGCCCCGACCCGGCAGCGGCGCTCGCGCACCGGCCGCCGCCGAGGCGCCGATGTCGGTCGTTACAACGACACCGGCGCCGTCATGTTGCCGACGCGCCCCGATTTGGCGGCCTCTTCCCGGCGCGCCGGCGCACCTGGCGCGGCGGCGGCGGCGCGCCAGATGTCGGCCCGGTCACGCGGATGTTTTGCCACCCCCTCCCCTTCCCCCGTCCGAGCGGTCACGCCACCGCCCGGGGCGACTCCGGCCTGCCCCCGCGGCCGCTCGCACCTGACCAATCAGCGGCCGCGCCGACGCCGGAAGATGGCGGCTGGAGGTGGGCTCCGCAGACAGGGCGGCACCTGCCTGTGACGTCATGAGGTGACAGGGTAGGGGGGCGCGAAAAGGGAGGGTGCGCTAAAATTGCGTCATATTTCTTCCCGCAACATCGTGGGGCCAAGAAGGCGCCGTGAGCTCCGGTCATTGCGTCTGAAAGTACGGAGCGGCGAAATACACGGCTCACCTGATACTGCACCGCCGATCATCCAAGTGATGCGGAACGTACTTGAATGCGAACGGATGGTACCGAGCTCGGTCAGTTCGGAACTCGCTCGTCTTGTCATAACGCCCCATGGCTATGCAAGGGTTCAAGCGGAGAGTGAAGCTGTGTGGGGTCGCCTGACGTCAATCTGACTTGACCCTAGACCTCAATCCTGAGTGCGCAAGAGATCCTGCTGCGGTATGGACGCCGCCGCCCCGTCCGTGCGGACGCTCCGGCGGGGCAGAGGACCGCCCGCCTCAAGGTCGCACTCATACAGCGCTCCGCTGTAGTAACATCCGCGCGCGCTGAGGCCTGCAAGCATCGCGTGCGAAGGCGAGGTAGGAAAGCTGAAAGGAAACGGGTAGATGCCGTAGCGGAGAAAATGCAGCTGCATAATCCAAATTTAAGCTTGGTAGTGCATCAAATTGCTATAAATGCATAACACATGCTGTGGTGATTACTTGCTAACAATATCATCGCTTCATTTGATGCGCACATGAGCGTTATATGTCACTGAGCGACTTTGATCGTTCAAAAAGTTCCGGCGCTTTCTCCTCCATAACGAGGCAAAGGGCATGGATGCAAAAGATCAGCTGGTCACGTGGTCACCTCCACCGCCGGGCTGCGCATCCTGCACTTGCATTCTTCTTGCTTTGGGTGGTGGATCCCGAGCCAGCGTACAAGCCACTGGCCATAGTAACACAATCAAGGTGGCATGCAATGGGATGGGAAACAGAACGCCCAGAATATAACCAAATTAATTGAGCCGTGGGGGCGAGGTAAATCCATCGTTCCACCAGTGAGCTTAACGCCCTTGCTGACACCGTGAGCTGATATTTGGCTTTTATTAGAAAATTGGCAACTGGTAAGCATGCTGGCCGAGTGAGTTTATGAAATGACTGAAGCTTTTGCGGTCTGGTCCGGCCACCACAGCCATGTTTTTTTTTTCTCAGGCTATCTCCACAAGCATCGATCGTGCTATCATGAAGTCTTCAGCAACAATATGCCAAAGTCTGTAAAAGCTGCAACGTAATAGTAAAAAATGACTATTGCGCGCGAGTTCCCTCGTCAGGTGGTGTAGTTGCGCAACGTTGTAAGACCGCCAATGTTTCTCCACCCCATCCAACTAACACCGGGAATGAATAAGAGTGCAAGAGAGTGCGTATCAGAAACAGGTCTACATCTCCGCAACCAGGCGTTGGAGCACGATGATGCTAATCAATAATGATAAAGGATAAAGGGATGGTCGCACTGGAAACAGTATGAGCCGCTGTGTGCAACTACCGAGCGGTGGTGTGAACTAGCCATGGCCACGTCAGCCTTGAGGCGTTTTACAGGACTGATGTCAGGCGTCAGCAACCGAGTCAGATGAAGACGTGAAAATAAATACGCAGTGCAGGTGAATGTACCGGCTGCGCGGCTGTATAATATACCCATTGAAAGATCTGACAACAGTTTCGATACCGATATCGATAGTGCACCAAACATGGGTGCAGCCACCTGGAGCCACAGAGCACACCCACAATTTTCCTAAGAATAGATTTTGTTCCATCCATTGTTCACGTTACAGCAAACGTTTTTCATGTTTTCCCACCGGAAAATCAGTTTGCAGTTAAAATGTTCACCAGGCTCCCATTATGTCCCGCAAACTGGATCCCCCTCCCCAACCCAGCAATTTCAGAGTCGTGGCTAAATCCATGGCGCCAGTAATCGACGGGTACGCGGAATGCTACCTTTGGAAAACGAACTCGAATACACGATGCTGTCGGTTAAATGATGACAGAGATTGGGACATACAATTTGGGCAACAGCATAGTTCCGTTCAGGGGGAAAATTTATCAAAATAAGTTCGGGAATAAACAGTGAAAAAGCACGCAATCTACCCTGAAATTAAGCCAACAAGCCGATGTCTCCCTGGATTTGGTCCTCTTTCCTCCCAAACTTTGGGGATGAGGCCCAAGCTGGAGGAATGGGGCTGCCCCCTCCTCCCCCAATGAATAGGAGACCACACCTCTGGTCCATTCATTGTCATTTTTACAAAGCCAGATTATTTGTGTATTTTGCCCTACTTTAGCCACTACTACCAACACTGCAAATGATTGAAAATTCGTTCATTTTGTCGACTGAAGTCGTCAGGTCGGGCTAAACTCATAATAGTCCAACTTCAAACAAGTGTATTATAAATTTCGACGGCGTAAAACGCCAGTGTTCATCTGGCTGCTTAGCTTATGAGAAGAGAACACTCCAGTGCAGTCGTGCTTGAGTGTATTTCTAAATGCAACAGGCTCAACTTTCCTATGTTTTGGTGGCATCAATGCGACGATGACAGTCATTTGTGTGATCTCCTCGTTTGTTTCACACCACAAAAGGCTTCTTAATTGTCAGCCCTCGGGTCTGTCTCCATCTCGTCCGTTACGCACCGAATAGGAACTTTCTGGCGATATCACTGAGGGTGCACTAACGCACGCGATGAATATCTCGTAAACACCCAGCTACTGTAATATCGACTGAATGAAGTCTTGCATTGGCTGTCAACCCGTTTCTTCACCCAAATATTGCACTTTACTCGCGCGAACGGGTGGCACTTTTAACCCCGTGAGTTTTTTCCAGAACAATGCCTGAGCTGCTGCGAGCAAACGCGAAACGTGCATAGCTGAAGACAAATAAATGCCAAACCTTTTGGTGCTAACCAGTCAGATAAACTTTTCAAGGTTGTTGACCTGTAGCAGGTCAAAATCAAGCCATCATTGTGAGCCGAGGCAGTTCTTAGTGATTCTTCAAGCTGATGCGCCAACGGATTTTAAGATGGTGTTGATACAACTTTGAATTTTTTTACATTTCGACAATTCAGATTAATATTAGAACCAAATCAGGTGAACCTGAATTACGTATGAACGTCAGATCAAGGCTAAAACCGAAAAGATTTGTTTTCGAATTCTGCTTTACGGAGATTATTACTCTGACTTCATGAGGGTCAAGGGAAGTCACTGACCTAAAGCCATCTCGATAAACCTCCTCTTTTGAGAAAAAATACTCCTCTGAGTAATTTTTGGTGCTGACTTAAAGAACGTAATAATTTCAAGGCTTTTGTAAAATAAGGATCAGATAAGGTCCCTGATGTGACATGACCCGAAGTAGCCCTTTCCGTACGTAAAGTATCTAGTTGAGTGCTTGTTGCGTGAGCAGGTCTGTATAAACTTCGGACACCCATTTCGAGTTTGGCGTCGTCTGACCTTTTTGGCCGGATCACAATCTAGAGACCTAAAATTGGGCGCTTATGAGTTCACCTAACGGGCAATCCCACCTGTGGTATCTTAAACTCTCCTAGTTATTGAGATCTGAAAGGAGAGGGAGGACTCAAATTGACCCGCTCATTCGGACGCCTCGCATTCAACCGGGACGACTGTTAAGTGTAATCTGTACACTTGTTTATCTCGTGTCAGCGATGAGCAAAATTGTGGCAGCGCAGTTCCATAAGACACATTTGCGGCGCGGGACAAGAGGGACAGCGGCAAATGTGACATTTGCCTGTTGTTATCACGTTAATGACACCCCGAACTCTGTTCATGAGCTTAGATACCGTCGACAGCCAATACCAATGGAGTTGACCAATAGATTGTACGGTCTCACCTTCATCAGAATTGGACTGTCGGGGTTCAGCTAGGTGGAGTTCTCGTGCTTTTGCACGAACAAAGTTTTGAAGAAAAAAGTTTGAAGAAAGCCTATGCTTGGCTCCGAGTCTGGTCAGGCTTAGGAATTTCAGTCGACGTTATTGAGCATTGAGCATGCGTGATTTGAGCATTGTGGTCGAAGCATTGCAGAATACGAAATATTTGTTGGTGTATATTGGTCGCAGTATATGGAACTAAGCGCCTCCGTCATTTTCATAGCCCAATCATCCATGGCTCAGACCAAAACATTTTTTATCAGTGATCGTTTTTGGAAGGGTGACATCGGCAGTTTTTCGGAAGATTACTGATGCACGACTGGATCCAACAGTGTCTTGGATCTGTCAGTGAGCTTCAGCCGGTGCATTGGTCTACAGCATACACTTGGCTCTACGTCTTCAGTTGTGCTGGTTCGACGCTCGGAAGCGTCTCCAAATGTCTACAGTGTGCACACACACCGACCCACACCTCGGCCAATGCGATCGTCCGGTTTCCCCCGCCAGATTGGTGAGTTTCGCGCTGCTGGGCTGCCAGGCCGTTGAGATTTGGATCAAGCTTTAGGCGGTGTTCTGCAACTTTTCCCCGGAGCAAAAATGTTAACTTTGGCGTGGTGATCGAATGGTATGGGCGAAATTGTAATGACATCGTAATTGTGCAGGGAAACCGGTCCGATCAAAACAGCTGGGATGGAAATGTCTGACGATCCATGTAACACAAGTTTTCGTGGGATTGTGGGGATCATCGCTGCTGAAAGCGGCATAAGCCTGCAATCAATGTTCACAAAGATCGTGGAGAGCATGGTGATCGGACGGGGCAGGCCAGGCCGCTCACGTAGAAAACAGTCTCCTAGGTTAAGTGAGACTCAGTGAGCCCGCGGGCATGGACCGTAATCAAAATAAACCACGGAAAATCATTGGTGAAAACGTGCTTTGTGGAAAACCTGTAACGTAACTTGTTTTGTGCAAGTGTTATGGAAGTGCTATGTAGTGACAACTTTGCTAAACAGCACTAGAACCCACGCATTTACTTTGCAGTGAATTTTTTCCTTACGCTTTAATAATTCTGCAAGGATTGATACCTAATACGTGTTCATCGAGAAGCAATTGTGATCTGATGGTGATGAATCATGGCGGTGCTCTAGAACAAAACGATATGCCGTACAAGGCACATACGCAATAATGTGCGCCGTGTTGAGATTTTTTAATACGGAATGTGCTTTTTGAAATAACATTCGTTTCCGGAATAAACGACCCTCTCCACAAACTCAGTGAAGATGACTAACAAAGTGGTTGACGCATGCAACCTTGCATTCTATCACAATCTTTACTTCACGCTCCCGAAAACCTTGGGTAGCCTGTTCGAGCTCCTTGTCCGCTTCATGGACTTTCACTGATCATCTCAGCGAGGTATGATATTGTGATTAGCGCCACGCTACTGCTTCGCTGACACGTGGGGTTAAGGCGCTGCACAGCATCCACCAATGTCTCGGTGCCCTCTGATGTCCAGCGCCCCCCCCCCCCCCCCTGATGATCTCGGGGTGCTTGAACCTATCAATAGCCAGCTGGCTATTTTGGTATTTTAGTCTTACACCTATCTTTCGTGGCATCCTGAAATTTCCGGGAGGCTGGGTCTACCTTGACGTTTTTTTTCAAATGCTGCTGTGTTCTCTGACCAGCTTCCGAGCCGGTTCTCGCCACGTACGTCCCCTGTAAGGTATTTGGTTGGCTTTGTGTACCCTGGAAGGTGGAAGTGCTTCCCTTCGACTGGTTTAGGAGCACGCAGGGCGTCCAGGACCTCAGACACCATCAGTTCTTTGCCTTTTTAGGACCTGATGACTGTTGTTTTATATTTTCCGGCTTTCCAGGGCCTGCTGACTATCTTCCGTATTCTCCGGCCTTCCAGGGCCTGGCGACGTTCTCGGTGTCATGGAGTGCGCCGCGAACCCCTGGGTCACTGCATGCCTGTCTATCACTTTTTTGTGTGTCAACGATGTTAAATTTGACATCCTATAAGCTATATACGGATTCGTAGAATAGCCTCGAGATGATCACT
Source organism: Pollicipes pollicipes (assembly GCF_011947565.3). NCBI lineage: Eukaryota > Metazoa > Arthropoda > Thecostraca > Pollicipedomorpha > Pollicipedidae > Pollicipes > Pollicipes pollicipes. The sequence goes on along the minus strand of NW_023596225.1, from coordinate 29,198,700 downwards.
CATATTGGAGGACTTTCAGTCCTGAAAAGTGCAGCCTCATCTTTGCTTGATAGGCATGGCCAACAAGGCCGGATACACGTTCATCATGTTACTTTGAAAACGGGGGAAATTTGACCAAACCATCAAAATAGCCATCAAAAGTCAACGCAGTGGTATAATATTGCTCCTAGCCCATCACTATATCTAGAAAAATGCGCTCTTCCACCCATAACAGTAGCTACAATCGGTCTAGCTTTTCCAGACTTGGTGACGAGGTTCTCTATCTAACGCCGTTCAAAATATGCGTTTTTTAATTTGAAGTAAGGAAGAATGGCAGGCGGTGAATGGCGTTTTCACGGCAGGTGGCACGAAAATCAAGCCGACGATAACAGGCACGTTTGGTTCGTAAAGACATTTGGATTGTGAATACAAAAGACGAAGCCGTGCTGCTGCAGGGCACCATATGTAGCAACTCTAAGAATCGTATCTTTGTGGTTTTAGGCTGTCGTGGATTCATTCCTAAAGGACTGGGATTGTCTTTACTTATTTGTGTTCGATGAATGGTCGTTTCCCGAGCATGGGGTAAAAATGTTATCGTCGACTAAGGTTTTTACCGACATTAAAATGCAAATTTTGAATGGGAATATCCCTCGAACAAAATCCTTCATTTCCTTCCTAAATGGAAAATGGGCTTTGTCCTTTGAAAAGAAGAATCGCTTTAAAGGACCCTTTAAAGAGGTTTTTACATTGGCTGGGAATAATTCGCATTAAAATGCAGCAATTTCCTTAGATCTTTTCTTCAACTTCATGCTGGGCAATCGGTTGATAAAGACTTGCTAAATATCACATAAAACTAAGGAAATACAGAAAATATTAGATCCCTTCACCCATGCGCCCGCGCGCGCTCATTTCCGTGCGTCGGCTGCCATCGGTGCCAGGTCGACGGCCAAGCATCGACGTTGCCAACGAAATCTAACTATGAATGGTTTAAGCTGCTGCTAATCCGGAGCAAGAGATGTCAGCCAAGCTAGCGGTGATGGTCGATAACTGGAATGAACGGATAGGTATGGGCACCGCGGGACATGGCTCAAATGGCATGGTCCAAGCAGCTCAAATAAAACTCCTCCGATTATCTCCTCTCATTTTATATTGTCAAGGTCCTTTTGCGCACCCATCATCTCCAAGCCGGTTTCTTTTTTTCCGGTAGGCATTTGCAGACAAGGCATGCACAGAAATGGGGTTGTTGTAAACTGAGCTAATTATCACTTCTTGCGAGGAACATGACAGGAACGACCGCCAAGGAGAGTATGCGACCTTTTTACATTTCACTTACTGTTATATCTGACGCGTCCAATTTGATTGGTAATATCCTTTTTCCCGAAATACTTTTCAACATATCATAATTTTGATGTGAAATAGCCGCTCCTGCGGGGAAAAAATATTGAAGTCCCTGCTCACCTCTATGAATGTAAGGCATTTTATTTATACTTTTTCAACGCGTGTTCTGTAGTGCTTGCGACACATTAATTTGACAACATGCTTGCGTAATAAGTGCTACGCAAGCTTGAACATACTGTTAAGAGGAACACATATACAAACATGAGGCTTTTGTCCCGTGTGCTAAAGAAAATGTTATACTAAGGTTTTCACTTCTTCCCTACGGCGTTTGCCACAGTGGCTCTTTTCGAAGAGCATTTTTGGCTTTGGAGAGGGATTATTAGATGGTCTATAGTAACGCACTGGTTCAAACTTAAACCAATGCATTTATCAGTAGCTGACCCTTACTGCCCGCTACGCCAATAAAAGGCGTTCATTTTTACTGACATCATTTATACCAGTAGGGGAGCCACTTTGAATCCCACGGGCCCGCAATTTTGGGGTTAAAACAGCCAAAAAGTGGACCCCTTATCCGTAACAGCTAACAACGACACTCAGCAGATCCTGCCATTGTCATGACGACGGTGGTTGCGACAGTTGCAGTTGCTGCGGACTCGGGATAGACTTTTGGGTTACCACGAAAGGGTGAAATGTGGTGCTGTTACAAAGCGTTGACAGTGGGATTTGTACTCGTAAATAATGAAACGTTTGTCACTGTAATATATTGAAGGTGATACAGTGGCAGTGCTTAGTGCTATTACTAAATATAAATGGTCCTGAGGTTCCCCAGAAGAAGAACGTAGCTGACGTGCTGCCACCTTTCATCTCTTTCCCCAGCTTCCGTTGTTTCTATGCATGTGAGTGTTTAGAATAACTGATGCATTTCGAAACCAATGCATGACGATTCTAACCGACTTCTTGCGAAAATTTTCAGTAACCATCTGACCCTATCTTTTGCATGTTGTATCGGTTTGGTTACGTCAGTACCATTCACGAGGTCAGAGGCACGCACAGTCTTGTGTTGGTGAACATGCATTTTTACTTCAGCTATCATCGAAGGAGTAGCAAAATGTTTTGCGCACCCTAAAAAGATGACTTAAATGACTTATTCTCAGCTAGGTGCACATGTAGATTACCGACATGTTGATATATTGACCCATTGGGCATTGAGCTGCAAAACATAATTATCAGTACCATTGACAATTTTTGTCCATATCGCCGAAGCAAAACGACTTATATGCCATTGTATTCTTACATCCATATTCGGTTGCATATGTGTGCATCAGCGACAAATTTACTGGAATTATACTCGTCCGACAGTTGACACATCCATTTAGCATCAGCCGTTTTCACAACGGATTCATACAATGAAACATTTTATTAGAGTTTTTTTAAAAAGTTTGTTTATGAAATTTTGCTGCACACTAAGCCCTCTGACAAGGAAAATATTGTTTTCATGCAATTCCATTAATATACAAAAGGTAAACCACATGTATCTAAGTATTAAAAATAAGATATAACGACACGAAAGCATCAGGCCAACAAGGAGCCAAAAGGACACATTAACGATGGCCTACCCCAGGTTCTGCAAACGTCCCTCGCACTAATCTCACCATCTGACCTGTCTGAAATTAGCTAAAAATGTACTATTAAGGCCGACAGAGCTTGTCCAAACGATCTTTGAATGTTGCTAGAGAGGTATTCCCTACAACCTCATTTGGCAGTCAATTCCAATGATTTGCTACTCTGTGAATAAATAGCATCTACCTCGTCATAGTTCTACGCCTACATTTTGCTGATTGAACTGGCTTCCTCTAAGTCTCGGCCTAATTTTCAGTGCTACTTGTAGATATAACTTGTAATCTTGAATACCTCGTTCGGACATCGTTTTCATAGCCTTGGATATCTTTATTAGATTCCCTCTAAGTCTACGATATTTCAATAAATACAAATACAAGGCCTTAAGCCTATCCTTTCTCCAGCCTATCTACATATTTTTGAAAGCCTCAGGACCAAGCCTGTACGCAGCTCTCTAGGTGTGATCTGACATAAGCTAAGAACAGCTTTTTGACATCATACCTACTCTTGTAATGAGCATTCTTGTTAATAAGCTAATAAGCTAATAAGTATAGCATCGAAAGTGCCTTGTTCCCAGCAGCCCCACATTGCCTTTCAGCCTCTAAATATATGGAAATGATAAGCCCCAAGTCATTTTCTCTCTCGATCTGGTCCAACTCCCGAATAAAATGACAAAGTGACATCTGCCACGGAGAAGCATGGTTCACTACTTTCTCTCCGTCAAGTTTTACGTGGTCTGCATTTTCTCGACATCCCGATCAATTTAATATTGCCAGCAAATTTAGGTACCATACCTTCTTATCCTATCTCATTATCATTCACTAAAACAATAAAGAGCAAAGGACCAAGCACCGACCCCTGTGGAGCCCTACTCTCCATTAGCTCCCACTGAGATTTAGTGCCACTGAGCACTACCCTCTGTTTTTTGTCTTGCAGCTAAGCCCCTACCCAGCCAAGAGTTTTCCCTCAGCGTTATGCAATTTTGACTGATGTAAGAGAAGCTGGTCTGGCATCTTATCAAACGCCTGACTAAAATACTAGAAAAACAGCATTTAACTATTGGCTTCAGCTACCTGGACCAGTAATACGCTCTATGATCCCCAGAGGACTTATCAAGCAGGACCTACCAGAGAGAGAGCCATGCGAACCACTATTTATCAACTGATGCCTATCTAAATGTAACAGAATGCTAAGCTCAGTTGAATTCTCTAAGATCTTACCTACCAGTGAAGTAAGACTGACCAGCCTGCAGTTGCTGACACTCATTTTGGTCCTCTTCTTTAACATCGGTACTACATTGGCATTGCGCCAGTCCTCAAGTACTTCCGAAAAACCCGATGACCTATCAGATATTAGCATAAGAGGATAGACTAAAGCACTAGCTTATTCACTCGGCACTCAAGCATAAATCTGGTCACGTCCGGCCGCCTTATAAACCTTAATTTCTTCAAGCCATTACATACCATAGTGTCCTTACCATACACTCGGTCGTCGTTAAATGCTCAAGACTGCCTTGTGTGGGATTTCGCCTATTACCAGGGAGATCATACGTGGACTCCTTCGTAAAAACTGAAGAAAACTGCCTACTAAGAGCATTTACAATATCCCCGTTTTCAACTCCTGAGTTTCTATCTTCCTCGGGGGGGGGGGGGGAAGGGGAGGGCCGATATAGGATCTTTGATATTTGGAATCTGTAGTAGCCGAGCAATTTCTGAACATCACCAGGGCAATTTTCTGTCAGCTGTATTTCTGATGATCTTTTGGCTACCTTGATTTTCTTCTTTAGATGTTTGTGATGGTCGTATATACCGTTTTTTGTGTCCTGCACTTTTTGCCTATCATATGCCGCCTACTTCACTGCCATCACGGCGCCAGCCATAGGGCTTCTTTGAGCTATTTTCTCGCATTGTCTTAAAAGAAATCAACCTGTCCTGGCCTTCTTATAAAATATCCTTGAACTCTTCCCACATTTGATGTGCGGTGAGTCCAGTCAGAGTATCTTCCCATTGGAAGCCCGCAAGAAAGGCTGTAAGCTCTTCAAATTTCCCCTCGAAAAAATTGGAATAAGAGTATGATTACGCCCCAGCCTGCGTTGTTAAAATCTCCAAGCATCAAACATTTTCCACTCACACCTCGGCCGATTTCTTCACATATCTGTGTCTATATCCTGACAACAATTCGTAGGCCTATAAGAAGTTCCAACACGTAATTTTTCGCCCTTCGGCATCATCAAATCGATCCAAAGGGACTCTACATTGTCGCTTTTCTTTATGCCTTTCACAATTTCGCCTTATAATCTCTGCCCTACATAGAATAGTACTTCATCTCTTTTTCGCTCTTCTATGAAAAGTAAATATATTGTAGACAGAGACTTCAAACTCCTGTGAAATGTTCCCAACAAGGGCTCACTGGTTTAGGTTTCCGTGATACCCATCGGGCCTAAATTTTCTTCTAGCATGTGAGTATGGAACTCGCCAAACTTATTCCTAATACTTTTTGTATTTGCACAGAAGCACCTAAGTTTTCGTACACTTCGTTTTGGCTGACTGTTAAGCAATTTTGAGTTATTATTCCCTATGCTTCTATGTTCGCCCTCCCATCCCCAAAAACTAATTTCCCTGGAGAACATGTTCGTTCACCCTACTCAGCGCTTGCAGGCTTTTTACAGAAATGGAGTCCATCCCTCTGATACAGGCCTTTAGCATTTAAAATCCTATCCTACTCGTCCACAAACGTGATGCCAAGCTTGTCACAAAGTTCTTCTCCTCTGGCGTTGGCTACCAGTGCCCTGGAACTCCACTCTGGAAGTGCTTCGATCCTCGCCAAAATGCCTATTGCTATCTTGTTACCTTTGCTATGCTGTAGAGTGGCCAAAAGCGCCAAAAATCCCTCATCACCTTCTCGCTCTTCTCTCGCCCTTTGTTGTTTATTTTCTCCTGCATGATCACTGCATTGGTGTGGTTTTCACTGGTGACCTGTACCACCACTGGCACCAGGTCCTTGGCCTCGGTTCCAGGCTTTGTTAAACGTCTCCTTCCTTTCCTGCCTTCACAGAGCACCCCATCTGGACTTCTCACTACAGAATCCCCTACAATCACACCCCTGCTTTGCCACCAGTTTCTGTCCTACCTCGCTGCTGGGATCATTCTGCAGTGCCTCAGAGCTATTACACACAGGCACAGCAGCATTCTCCATATTTGGACGTTTAGGTCTCAATCCTTTCCGTACTACATACCACCCTTCACCTTTGCGAGTGGATTTTCCTTCACTTCCTCCATCGAGACCTAAATTTGGCCTATTTTCCTCATGCCTCTCGTGCCTAACCTTACCTAACCTAACCCCAATGCTCTGGAGCTCCACACAGATGACTGAAACCTCTCTCTTCAGCTCACCACATTCAGTTGACACCAAGGCCAACTATTCAGTCTTACTGAAATCTAAGCAATCGCGCTTGTCCTTAAAAATCTGCAACTCTTCCCTCTGAATTACATTTTCACTCGTAGGTTCTTGGCATACTGCACCTTCTCTAGCTCCTCTTTCAGAGAAGAGATCTCCTGGACTAACCAACTCACGCCTAGCACCCATACTTTCTAGTCCTAGTAGTGATAGCACTCATTGTTTGCCTGCTTTTTGTTCGTTACATTTTTTGCGTTTTCGCAGTTTTGTTTTGCTTTCACTGCTTTCATAACTTTTATCTGCGTTAGACTACCTTAAAAACCGGCTCGTTAACTACTGAGATTCCTATTTGGCAAACTGCTTGCAACTCAAACTTAAGATAACCTTACTCTGCCTTCTGCTAGCTCCGAAACACTATGGCCTACCTATTTCTGGCCGCAGAAAAGCTACACAGCACAATTGGTACTCACTTAATACTACCTGAACTGGAATGCAGACAGAAGACTGTAGCACAATGAAAAGTTAACCCAAATGCCTAAATAGCCTACCGTAAAGTGACTACGTTTTAGAATCTGTCATGCTACGGAATACCTTAAACCTGAATGTATCGCTTAACTGTTGCCTACTAAACCATGCAACTTACAAGAAGATAACCAGAGGCTTTTCTTATCAACCAAAGCATTCAGCCACCAACCTCAAAACTCAAGATACACCTACTTATCTCACAGTATAACCTAGCTTTAACCAAATGCAAATGTGGAGCAGATGTGACATGGTAAGCCCGAAGAGCTTTGTCGATTCATGAAAGAAACATTAATGAAACACATAAAAAACTTTTTTTAAAAATTGACCAACTCTTATAACCAATAAACACGCACACTAAAACTATATTACTCCATGAGCCTCATGCTACGACAGAAACTTAAAATGACCAAACTGTTGGATTTCTGGCTGGAGGTTCTGAATTGTGGCAATAAGTGTTATGTTGTGGTAATTGTGGCCATAGGTTTGTTATATTTAACAAGACCGTTTATAAGCACTTCTTCAGCCAATACCTTCAGTTCAGCCGAGTACTGAGAAAATGGCCTGGCAACCAGCAATGTGCGTTGAGGGCGTAGGATGCCGGCTGCCCCATTTTTGTTTACGTCGGTGCTTGTGGAGCAAGGCGGACTTTGAAGATCATTCCATTCAGCATTATTCATCTTGGATAGTGTTAAAGTGTGTAAACGCTGTAAGTTCTGTAAATGCTTTGAGCAAGCTCTTTAAGTTCAATAAGTAAGCTCTCTAAGTACTGCATATATCTATGAGCAGGGACGCTGCAAGAATATAGGGGTCTGTTTTGTCGCGTCTGGGTCAGAGATGCTACGGAATGCTTTAAATAAGCTTGAAAAGCTTTGTTAGGAAGAGATCTAGCGTCATGTCTGTCCACAATAACGTGATCTTGCTCATAGCCAGCAAACCGCAATTTTATCAAGTTATGCATCTTTACAAACCTCCTTCTAAATCACTGTCAAACATTTCTAGTCGGAAATTGCTGACAAAAGGTGCGAAATTACAAAATAAGCGCTGAAGCGTTTTTGAAAGGTTTCAAAAACGCTTTATGCGGTAATCCTTTGTAAAGACGGCTTTTGAAGTTGCCTTGCACATGCACCTGCCTAATTGCGAGGAATCTCAGTGCATTGTCCAACTTAAGTTTTCAATGACTTTTCACTCTTTGTCAGTAGTCAAGCGCGGTGGTAAAATAAAATGGCCTACGGGGGGCGATAATTCTTCTCACTATCTTCACTGGCCTGATCCGATCCCCAGACAGTCAGAGGCGTTGCTGAATTTCTCTGGGCCATACAAAGACATCGTGATTGAGCAGGAGCGCAGGCCGAGACGGAGTCAAAAATTTGCATTAATGTGCGCACAACCCATGTTTGCTCGGGGATGTTCATCCTTTTTGAGAATTCATCAGCGAAAAAACGTATAATTTTGCGCATGCGCGCTCGCAGTCCAGGAGAAAGAACAGTGGCGCCAGCGTGGCAGCCCCCATGGGCTGCGGGGGTATTGGATCCCCGCAGCTAACACCCAGCTTTAGAAACGAGCGGGCGAAAGTGACCACGCATCAGAAAGTAGCAATAACCTGCGCAATTTGCAGGTTAGTACTCTGAATGGATTAGCACGTCAACAGTACCACGAACTCTTAAAGCAATGGAGTAGACTATTGTTCGTGTTACTGAAACTGCGAATTCGCTTAAGGTATCCACCCCGAAATGGCAAAGGGTGAAATTTCCCGGTCTGGAGGTGAATGGCCGCTACTTTTCAACGCATTATCCCCAGCTAGCCACCATTCTGGCAATGCGGGGAACGGAGCTCTTCGTCAATCTGGGGCTCTTAAAGGGACGCATCATATACCGGCTCCATCCCTGAGCGGATACCCTCTGGCCGAATCATCTGGCGCAGGTGCCCTCACTGACGCAAGAGGATCTCTTAACGGCGCAGATAGTTCAATAATTGGCACAGCGGCCCCAAATCGGCTAATCTGTCGCTGGAAATTGGGCGGAGGATGCCCCGTTCGGTACTGGGGCCCATGACCGGCACAGGGTTTTTTCCAGCCTCATTTTGAGCATGAGCAGTTGCATCATCTTTTCTCAAATCTCCTTGTATTGTTAAGAGGGTCCCGACTAAAGCCAGACGTCCTCAATCGTGGTTATCCAATTATTTTGTTATGCATTTATGCGTCTATTCATGCATTCATTTATCCATTTATTCCGTCGTTCTTTTGTTCATTCATTCGGATGCATTCCGTGTCATTCGAGGCCTAACGGTGGCACCCTTTGAGCTTGTTTGGTAATAAATATTATGGTTTTGGAGCCATTTGGGGTGTCTCCTTGATTTCAGTGTCTCTTTCAAAATAAAGCTTAACATGCCCAAAAACAAAGGTATTTGGCGCACTTAACCGGGGGCCGGTCCAGGATCTCGTCAGGGCTGAAGGCATGCGCATTGTGGTGCCCCTGTATTTTGGAGCCTATTGGAAATAAGATTTTGTGGGCTCCTCAAAGGGCCCGCTAGGATTTGACGATTGGTGGGCTTGGGTGTCACCGAAAACTTTCGTTTTCAAAATAAAGGTTTCTGTGTTTCTGTGCCCCAAAATGTAGGTTTTATGTCCCGTGACCGAAGGACCCGAGGACACGGAGATTGCAGGTGCCTCTGAAATTTGGTGCCTTTCAAAAATGAAGGCTTTGGGGCTCTTTGTGGAGGCCGTGGAAATAAAGGCCCCGAAATAAAGGTTTTTGGTGTCCTTTCACGGAAGGGAACTATCCAGGTTTTCGTCAGGGTGGGAGGCACACACTATGGTGTCCTGGAATTTGGTGCTCATTGAAAATGAAAGCTCGGGGTGCTTTGAATGGATTCCTCGCATTTGGAACCTCTTGAAAATATAGCTTATGGTGCCCAAAAGCCGAAGATTTTGATGCCCCTTTGACGCATTGGCCAATCCGGGATTTTGTTAATAGACACAGTTATGGGGTTCCGGAATGAAGGTTTCATGCCTGAAATGGGAGGATCTTTGGGTGAGGGGCCAGGGCCCATGCGCCTCCCCCCCCCCCCCACACACACACATGCCATGGATCCGCTCCCGCATTTATGCAACGCCTGCCCCGCGTCTCGTGTCTGCCCGGTCTCCCGATCTGAGCAAATTTCGGCCTCATGAGGTGCTGATGGGCGGACGTGTATCTGATAATAAGCTCCCTCTGCCTTGGTAAGAATATTCACGCAGTTTTGCTGGGTGACGAGTGATTATGAGCTTCCCTCATAGCATGCGTTGACGTGCATCCAGTCTTGGAAACTTGCACGGAGCTGGCACTTGGCACGGAGCTGCTCATGTCGCAAGCTGCCGTTCCAGCGGCTGGTGCGCGAGATTTGCGCAGGACTCAAGACGGACCTGCGCTTCCAGAGCAGCGCTGTCATGGCTCTGCAGGAGGCCAGCGAGGCGTACCTGGTCGGTCTGTTCGAGGACACGAACCTGTGCGCCATCCACGCCAAGCGGGTGACCATCATGCCCAAGGACATCCAGCTGGCGCGTCGCATTCGTGGCGAGCGTGCTTAAGAGCGCTGAGAGCGAAATCATCAACTCGCATTGCGGGATGCGTAGCTGCATCCTCTGAAATTTTGCATTGCGCCACTGATTTCTAATATGCTCGTATTACGCGCTGTCCTGACATGGGCTTAAACAACACATGGGTGTAATCACGTCTCTGATATTGGGCGAGGACAAATCAGGATTGCATGAATCAAGCGGGCATCTGAGGGGCAAACTTCTCTGAAAACCAGATTTTAAATCAGAAGCGTGACAGCACACGCGTTCTACGAGCAAAATTTGAAGGCGATGATTTTAGCCCTTTTCCCAAAGGATTGCAATCCACAACTTTTCAAAACTTTACAGAAAATCTCTGCGTTTATTTTCTAATCACAAACTTTTATCAGATATTTTCTTCTAGCGATGTTTTGCAGAGATTTAAAATATGTTTGTGAAAAGACATACTTTGATAAAATGGTGGTTAATTGGCCATGGGCAAGATTATACTTGTAGGGACATGTATGGTGCCAGATCCCTTCCTTCCAATTTTTTAAAAGTTACGTAAAGGATTCGGCGCCATCTCCGGCGCGGACGCGGCAAAACAAACTCATATATCCTTGTATCGTTCCTGTTCATGGGTATGCAGTACTTACAGAGCTTACAATACTTACAGAGCTTGCTTACGCTACTTACAGAGCTTACAGGGCTTACACACCTCCATCATGATCAAAAATGAGTGACCCTTGAATGAAATGAGCCTTAAAGCCCGCGTGATGGTGATGATTATTTGGGCTTTGGGGCGCGCCGACTGTGTTGGTCATATGGCGCCCATGCCTCAAAGCCCGCCTTGCTTCACACAGGACCGATATAAACGATAGTGGGCTATTCGTTAGCCAACGCCGTTGACCTCGACACGATGCACGTGGCTGATGCCGAGCGATATGATTTTCCTAGAAATTGGTTGAACTAAAGGCATGGACTGAAGAAATGTCTATTAAGGGTCTTGTTTGGTAAAACAAACTTTTTAGTTGGATACATGTGGGTTACTTATTGCATGTTAATGGGATTGCGTGAATGCGGCATTCCCGTTGTCAGAGTAATAAGCATATACCAAATTTCGTGGAAACCTTATAAAAGATTTTTAAACTTTTCAGTGCATTAGCAAACCGTGAAAACGGCTTTTGTGAAAAATGAGGACTTTTCCGCTCCCATAGGCCCCCCCCCCCGCCCTCCCCAATCAGTTGCACACAAGCAGCAGTGAAAAGTTGCAGCACATGAGCGCGACGGGTATATTTGAAGTAGGACTGAAGACCTGCTCTCACAGCTGAGGTCCTGAGTCCTTTTGGTATTCAAGACATCTAACATTTTTTAAAGTTAATTCCATGCTTTTGGAATCCCAGAAGCGCCCGGATCCTATCACTTAGGATATCCAGCCTCGCCATGTTGGTCTGATCGGATGAAAAACATGGAAAGAAGTAAATGTGAGGAGTGTTCGAATTACAATAATTTTACGACGTGCCTGCGTTCACAGACGCGTTGTGAACGATGATTGGCTACGGGACTCCCACGTCACTTGGAAAATGCTATTTTCAAGAGGAGCTTTCACAGCCCATAGCTGCCACGCATTACGTTCTGGACTGCTGGGCGTCCTGGTATTCTAATTCACTTGACACATATGAAATATGTGTTAGCGCTACTGACACATTTTTTCGACACTATTTCCTTAAGGAATATACTACATTGCTGTAGCTGGTGATACGGACATGTCTGCGATGGGACTCTGGTAGGTGTGCGATGGGACTCTGGTGCGATGGCGCGGCCTTTATTGGTTTGTCTGCACTAGGTGTGTAGCGAGTGAGGTGCGAAGTTTTGTAGAGCACAGTAATCAAGTTGGCGACTCTTCACTGCCGCGCAAAATCTGAGCAGTACTGGAAGCTACACCAACCGCATCAGCTTAGATCATGGCATAGTTTTATGAAATAGGCTGTCAATGTGACTTGCCTTCAAGGGGTTACCTTCTACATTATTTATCGTAACGGGATGCATACACACATGCCTATATATATATATATATATATATATATATATATATATATATATGCCCTCAGGCACGTTAGCAGTAGTAGACGCCAGTGCTAGTGGTGGAAGGACCCTGGTCACCTGGGATACATTGTCAAGGACGCCAAATAACATATATTATTATTCATGATTGTTCCGAAAGACCTCACAAGGGCTTTTTGGCTTCGACCCCGGCCGTTGGAAGGACTCTGGTCGTTTCGGACCTTCGGAGGGGCTTGCTTAGCATTCGCCAAGCGGTATACAGCAGAATGAAGGACCAGTTTAGTGGCACTTTCTTGTCCCGTCTTTACTCGAAAAGTACTGGACTAGTGGAAAAATCGTTTTGGTGTCAACTGCATGGACACTGGCTTTTGGACATACCAAACTGACATTGCCATTGATCCGAGTAAGCATTGGTAGTTGAAAACGCCTTCTATGCCTGGAATCTCTCAAAATAGATATTCCAGACAAGTATGGACTTACCTCTCAAAAACTCGCACTGATGCTGATCCATGCCCCAACTTCGCCGTGGCGGGGGGAGGGGATATGTGGCGGGGCGGGGCGGGGAAAGGGCTGGTGAGATGAATGGGGCGTCATTTGGTGGTTCATGCAAAGGTTAAGAAGATTAAATAGGACATTTGTATGTCTGAAGTCAGGGTCAGGGTCATATCAGGCTGACATGCGCTCTGGTGGGGGTCAACTTGCTCCCCTCCCTTGAAGGTTTTTCCATGGATGATTTCATAAACGGCGCAGCGAAACCGCTCCAGATTTTGCATAGCTGTAAGCGATTGAATAGCAGGTCGACAAGTATCAAAAATGTAGTTGTACCTTGCAAGGTCACTGACCTACGGCAGGTTGAAGTCGGGCCATGGATTCAGTGAGGGCAAAGTCTAGGGAATTGTTCAAACTGATGCAACGACGGAGATTTAGACGAAGTCATAAACTGTGATAGTTTCCTAGGCAACACAACAATTGAATTAGCAAATTTAATTGACCCAGGGTAAGGTACAAAGGTCAAACCAAGGTCAAAATCAACATGCTTTCCCACTCTAGAGCTTGCTATATGAGGTAGTTTCTGGTGCTCATTTTGAATTCATTGATTACAGGAACCACATTGTTATATTTCATGGATTTCTTAAAGGTAAGAATAGGTACAGAACTAAAATGACCCAGACCAGCCTTTTATTTTGAAGAACATACTGCCCAGCGCAATCCTTGGCGTGTATCCAAATGCAAGGACTAATGCAGTCTTGTATGACTGTTCACCATGAACTTCATGACTTCACACAATGTCATCGACAATGAATAAGCACCAGTGACATTTTGCTTGAAACAAGCATCTAGGTTCACGGTGGCTGCCTGAGAAGATCTGGGGGCACTAGATACCAATATTTGTCCGTCCCGGTGGCTCAGTTGGTTAGAGCGCCTGCCTTTCGATTCACCCGCCCGTGGCGGGGTGGATTCGAGTCGCTTTAAGGCGCCCGCTATTTGCCCCTGACAGGTATGGCCTACGGCCGATGGCAGCGGTCGCACTGAAGGCCATTTGGCGTCAGAGGGCAGGACGGACCGTGCTGAGTATTCCGGTACGTTAAGCTTTCGGCACCAAATTCTGCCGTTGACATGGAATTGCGCGATCGGGTGGTAGGGGTCAGGGCTCACACAACAAGCACTGCCTAGCGTGAGCTCTGATCCCAGAAATCCAGCCATTCAAAGGGTGTGGATCGAATCTTTAAACAAATCTGAATTTTGTCCTTGTTTGACCTTATTTGACCCGAAGGTCATAGACTTGGAACCTCAAGTTCTGAAACAAGTGAGACTGCGTTCAGACGAGCACACACTGTGAATCTGGTGTCTCAAGCTTTCTTAGTTTCTAAATTCTCAGGGGGATCAAATTGACCTCCACCTGAGCGAAGGGTATTCAACCGGCTGCCCGGACGCGTGTTAAATGTTCTTTCTGCGTGCTCGCTCGGGTTTCACCAAACCACATCTCTTGAGCTTATCCCTGTAAATGTATCTGTATCATATGTTGCACGAACCAGTACGAAAGTATGAGATACAGTCTATGCCAGAAATAGTCGATTTTTGTCGCCTGCATGTCTGCAGCAACTTATCTGAGAATATGCGAGTACAGCACTGTTTGAAAGCCAGTATCGCTAACCTGCTGGACATCCTCTCGCAGCTTAGAGTCCAACAGCTCTAGACCCACAAACCAAATAGCACTGTAGGTTTTTCGTTGGTTGATAAGTAATAAAATTTCAAAATTGGTGTGATCAGCTAAAACAAAGCAGCCTGAGTCAAACCAGTAAATTCAATTGGTAAGAAGCGATTGCAAAATTTACATATTGCCTACTTACTCCAAAACTATCATGCTATTCACAAACACACTTTTGAAGGCTTCAGGTCGGCGCATAAGTGTATTTTGGAACCGAGTGAAAGCACACCACTCAAAGAGTCGTAATTACGACACACAACAAAATCACCTGAAATAATCACATTACCGGATGCTGTTATTTGAAAAATCGGCTTTCGCTGAGATCATCTAAAACAGTGCTAAATGTTTTCATTTTAAGTAGCAACATGACGTTAATTTCACTTGAGCGTAAGGTTGCGAACACTGCAGAACTATCGGGCTTTTGTTAGTGTTTGTCTGACTATCTTTCATAAAGCTCTTCATTTGCCAACAACGGCAAGTAATAAACTATTACCCCCAGGCACCAGCCCTCTGCTGTGATTTGAAGGAACTGGCAGCACAATCCACTCCCAGTTGACAAGTGCGTTTGAAACACGCTCTGGTTCGTCCAAGGTGAGCGCACCTTGCACCATCAAAGGCTAGCTTCAACAAAATTAATTCATACGGGCGAGGGGATCACAGCCACGACTGGCGAGGGACAGTGCCAGCTTAAGTGGAGCAGGGGCGATGAAAGCGCTCACGGACGAGCACACATGAACGCTACAATGGCTCGACACCCCAGACGCAGACTACAAGCATTAAGAGCGGAGAGTCGCCATACGCACAGAAGCACGGCTAGGAGAACCGTTCGGGGTCAGCAGCGCGGGCGTGTGCTGCGTGCCGAGTGACGTCACGGCGCGACCTCACCCGGTCTGGACGAGCTGACCGCGGCGCCGCTCCCAAAACAGCCCCCGGCGAAACAGCGTCGTCCGCCGCCGCGCCGCAGATCAAAGCCGAAGCCGGGCGGCGGAGCGAGCGCGGCGCCGCGTCCTGCCAACTGCCGCCCCGGCCGCACTTTAAAACATGACGCCGCCGGCCCATTCTTCGCCCGCCGCCAAGATGGCCGTCGTGTCACCATGGTTACACCTGCGCGGCGGCGGCGGGCTATTTTGGCGGCCGCGCACGAGTCGCCGCCCTGCCGAGTGCCCGGGCGAGTCCATTTCGGGGAGAAGCGCAGGAAAGAGAACGGCGCCCGCCGAAATGGACTCGCCCGGCCGTCGTCGGGCGGGAGGTGCCGCATCTCATTACCTGGCGGCGCGTGCTGATTGGCCAGTGGCGGACGAGGGGCGGAGTCGGGCAATCGGCACCGACGCTGCAGCATGAAACAGACGCCTTCAGGTGATAATTAATTGACGCGCTCAATGTTGGACGGTAATTGTAGAGGCAACGGGCGCCGCAACCGCGACGGACGTTAGCGTAAACAGCTGTTTGACGAAGCACTGAAAGGTAAACAGCGCACGGGGCGCCGTGTGATTTTTTGTGGTCGCTGCGTCGCGATCGACGCAAGCCGACAGAGATGAATGGCCGCTGGGTGTGAAAGCTGCCGTGATAAACACACCGCGAATTAGCCCGACCGCGGCTTCAAAATGGCCGCGCCCATAACGCTCTCAGAGAGGGACACGAAGGCGTCTCCGTGGCCGGCCGGGTCGCCGTGGGCCGCCAGAACCCGTGAGCTGCCTGCTCCTCTCCGTCTGCGACACAGCAAGGCTGTTTGCTTTGCCGCCCTGCCCGCGGTCTGTGCTCTAAAAACAGACGCCTGTGCCGGTCCGGGGGACCTTGCGGTGCGGTGCACGGGCTGTTGGCGGCCACGGCCCCGCTCTCCCGCACACGGCCTCCTCTGAGACGACCGGGGCTGGGGCGCGGCTCTGCGGGGGAGCTGGGGAGGCCGCCCTGCACGGACACGGCACGCAGAGTGGGTGTGTGGCGTGTCCGACGCGGCTGCGTGTCGTGCTGCGGACGGGCGGACAGCGCGTCGGACAGGGGACCCGTGACGTCATCCGACCCCCCAGGGTGCCTACAACACATCGGTAACGCGTGCCACAGGTGGCGTTGTTCTGCTGTTGGGTGCTGGGGCCGTACAACGGATCCATACGTGAAAAATCACGGTACACCCGCTTCAAAGGGCTCCAAATGGAACAAACGCCTTTTGTGGTCGCGAAACTGTGTTCTTCTGTCATTTGTCGAGCTCACTGTTTTAGCACCATCACAGTGCAATCGTGGTTGTTTATTTCATGTTTGCAGACAACGAATGTGCCCTCAGACGCCGTGCCTCACCTTCAATCCGCTCGAGCCCGAAAATATAGCAAATTTGTAACTTTTTGAGAGAGGTTTTGTTTCATGTTAATGGTCCACCAGATTCAAGTAGCTGGTGCACATGAAGTTGAATATTTGTCGAATAGACATGTCGGGGTAACTAAGCATCAGGGGTATAGTTCTCTTTGCATGGGGCCTCTAGCCACTCGACGTTAAGAAAAATATGGGCCAACTCCAAGTACCATGACATTTTTCGGCTACTTTGGGAGATGGTTTGATACTTTCTCGGTCCTCAGTCTACCTAATGCATTTCTTGAACTACTACCACCTCTTAGCGTGTCATTAACCGCAAGGAGGTTTCATCTATAGTTCATACGTTGCGGTTGTTCTCTACTACCCCTTCAGCCCCTACCCACAAACAGCTGGAACACCTCTCAGCTTTTGATATGCAATGAAACAGTTGAATACGTGTGATTCTTGTTCCCTTTTAAATCGACGGATGAAGCATGTTTGCCGCGAGCAAGTAGCGCGTACTTAACGCTTTCATTGACATTTCAAAACTGTATGCGCATTATGGACCCGAACAGCTGAATTCATTAAGACCCATTTATTATCACCTCGTCAAAATGTGGACTGGCCACTGAATGCGCGAACAGTGCGCGCCCCCTGCATATGAGTATCCTTTTGCCGTTTGAAGACGTGACCACAAGGCAGGTGCGGTATTTTCTTTTGGTGACAGGCGTGACAAATTCCGTGAGAACTGAGAATTTCGTGAGAACAAATGAGTGCGCTATATGCACCCATGGCCAACAAAAATGGTTCTGTTGCCTGATAATTCATGACTTTGCTGGAAACATTTCCAGCAGACCTATGTGACAAACTTCTAACACAACTAAGTTTAATTGACCGTTCGGATCTGGTTTCAATAAAATGAGGTGAGAATCACTTAACGTTCCCTTATGAATACCACTCGCGCACATTTTTTTTTCAGCTTGACACCGACTCTAACAGCATAATAGCCACGTTCATGTCTTCCACTTTTAGTTTGTTTCTACGACGCTATGCGGTGAGCCTGATTTAGTGCATGCAAATGAATTTCCTTCTCTTCTTTGCACCCTTTTCTAGAACGTTATTGAACCCTTAAGTTAAATACACTTCAATAAAAAAGTGATATACAGAGCCATACCATAAAACACGAAGTTTTCTCACGGAACGAGTTGCATGCCATCGAAAATACTTTTCGCAGACCACCGTAGCTAGCGACTACAGCGGTCATCTCAGTGCCCAATCTATAGGACGCTATCGGGATTGGAACCTCCCTTTCTCCTTTCTCCTTCATGTGAGTCCCCAAGAAAATGTGAATGTTAGTTAACAGAGTGTTGCGTCCCTGAACTGCGGAGATGAGGATGTAAACAGTGACAAGGACAGACAAGAAGACAGAAAGAGGGAGGAGCGACAGGCGGATGAGAGGGTCAGAGAGGGAGAGAGGAGAGAGAGAGAGAGAGAGGGGAGCGAGAGGGGAGAGAGAAAGGGGAGAGAGAGGGGGAGGGAGGGAAGAGGGGGGAGAGAGAGAGGGGAAGGGAGGGAGAGAGGGGAAAGAGGGAGCGAGAGAGAGAGAGAGAGAGAGAGAGAGAGAGAGAGAGAGAGAGAGAGAGAGAGAGAGAGAGAGAGAGAGAGAGAGAGAGAGAGAGGAGAGAGAGAGAGAGAGAGAGAGAGAGAGTGGGATGACTACTACGTGCTGAGGGAGTGGGATGACTAATCTGCGCCGACGCGCAGCGGCGGACTCTCCAGGTCACAGCTCCTGCCGTGCGGCTTTAGGTCTGACTCAGCAAACCGCGGCGCTGCGTTTATCATTCAGCAGACGATGACGAGACAGCGCCTTTCCCCGCGGAGAGATGACATGGGGGAGCTGTCGGCCTCGCGTCTGCAGGCTGCCGCGGCTGCCATGGCAACCAGACGGTGATATCATGCGGCCTCACAAAGAAACACACGCGGGGGACCGTTAGGTCAGATGATCTTATGAGGAGCAGGCACACGGGGCGCGATTGGGCCGAGGACTAATGCCCAGGGTCTGACTGAGCCAAATACGACTGAGGACTAATCCCCAGGGTCTGACTGAACCAAATACGACTGAGGACTAATGCCCAGGGTCTGACTGAACCAAATACTACTAAGGACTAATGCCCAGGGTCTGATTGGATTAAATGCATGTAACGGCACCTGATCTGCTTGAATAGTGATGAACGGAACGGGACTACAAGGAAAATGGAAAATGACGGAAAACGAGCCGCGATTTAAATAGATACTCAGAACGAGACCTGACCTACGTAACACAACAAAAGATGCGATCAGATGTAGCTAAAAACTTACGATGGGGCCTTGTCTGACTGCATATTGAGCAAGAACAGGTTAAAGTAAGCCTCGACAAAATGAACTCGGCCTAACCACACCTTACGAATGATAGATAATGACAGATGGGGGCCGATCTGCCTTGAAAACGGCAATTGGGAGCCGACCACAATGAACTATAACGACCGAGAACTGTGACGAGCATTTCTGATGAGCAATTACCGGACCTAACTAAATAAGGATGAAGGGGACCCGATCTGACCGAAAATAGTAAATGGAACGTTCATGTAGCTGAGTCGGTGGCAGCACTGTGCTAGACTCCAGATGGAGTCAGAATCGGCTCCGGAATCGACCGCCTTTGCAACTAGTCAAGGTGGAATCAAGGCCTCTGAATTTTGTCGCGGGTAGGGGTAGGAATGAACGCAATCAAATTAATAGTGTCTCGACTCAACTAAATGAAATCTAAGTAAAAGCATATGTGAGAAGTAGTATGACAGCTCACATGCAGGCTGAATGTGTTACAGCCATCTGGAGCCGCCCGGGGTTACGAAATTGACTGTCCAACATAGCTTTTTTAACCCCACACAACAGCAGTCTTCCAGATCGTCACCCGCGAAGTACATCACACAGGAACCAATTCCATAACTGAGCCTTTTCTTTTTGTGTTGAAATCGATGTCAGTACAAAGTTATGTCATGTGGTTTGCAATTCACAACCGAAGTAAGGCTGGTGCGCCTTGAGCCGAGGCACGAGTCAACTCCACTGATGCAAAATCAAGCGCAAATCCGGCTGTAAAAGCATCGCACCTAGACCAATCTGCGGCCCACGGTGGCTCGCGCCCAAGACATGGCGCTCGTGCGGCTGGTTTTCGACGGACGTTTAGCACCTGACCTAGAGATGTGACCGAGAGAGCCAGGCCGGGGCGGCCGGGCCGCCTGACCGCGCGGCGTCACGCGTGGTGCTTCTGGTCAGAACTGTCAGTTGAGCTGAAGCTGGCAAGCGGTGAAAGATATGGCCTTACGTAAGTTTTTTAAAAAAAAGATTTATCTCAAATGGTTTGTATGGGTGACTTCGGATTCAGAGTACCTGCTAAGCGTAGCTCGTTGCGTGTACCCCGAACCCACCACCCAAGTGTTGCGTCCAGTTCACCAGCTAGTTTTGCCTCCGCCTTTTCGCCAGACAGGAATGCGGAGGGTTTTACGTGCCGCACAATGCTGCGACACGGCCGCCTCGGGTCTGGGTTGAACATCGTTGGCCAGTTGCCAGCTGGCCTTTCCATTTTATTCGGGTCAAACAAAGCGCCCACTCTGGGACTCGTACCCAGTGCCGCTGGATTACGAGTCCAGCATCTTTCCCCAAGACCACGGAGGCGGGTTTTAGGTGTATTTGCGAGAAATATTGTACATGTAAATAAGACAGTATTAAGTCCGTTATTCCTCGTAGAAAAGCCAGGAAAATCAACAGACAGGCGCATTGATATTTCGGCTACATGCCTTTATCGAAACGAATGTCAGTAGCGAACTCAAATTTGCCAATTCTGCAGCTACTACTAGTAATCTTTTTGATAAAGGTACGAGGCCCAAATAGCAGCGCTCCTATCTATATCCAGTATCATCTATCATCTAATGAATGATGATGGCAATAAGTGTGGAAAATTTCGGGACAGGCCCCTTTTTATAATTAAAATTCATTCCGTGCGAGCGAGTTGATCCTCTCCCGGGGTTTTGCTAACTACCCCGATACAGTTTGAGGCAGGCCATTTAATCTTTTATTTTTCTTAGACAACTTGCATAGGCCTTATGTCATAATTTTGGGTGCATGGTGTGCGCAGGGGCAGTCCCAAAGCACGGTGATGGGAGGGACATCCAGGGAAATTTGAGATCATACCAAGATAGTGATCCCGTAATGTACACACCACCCTGTTTTAACAGAAGTATGAGATGCTTTCAACGAAGAAGAAATAGCAACATGAGAACGGTTATCGCAACACAGCAAAAGTAGCATGGCGGAGGCGGCTCTAGGTCTAAAAATGAGAATGATTCCAAAAAGCATGAACGGTTCTACAGACCGCTGATGCAAATATATCAGGGATATTTTCGGCATCTCGACGATAGCTTTAACCTTCAACACGCACAGAAACAACTAATGCGTACGGTGATAAAAAGGTGTTCGGGTTTTGCTGGAGAAGACATTGGCAGGAGTGCCTCCAGGGGTGGGAGGAGGCGGCTCGTGCGATCTGGAAGGTGAAGGCCTGAAACAGAATCTTACATTACATGTTTCCTTCAGTGGATCACCATTTAAAAGGCTACGCGAGGGGCGAGTCAAGGAAGGAAAAAATGCTGTGGTCACGCGTCAGATGTGCTGAGGAGTGGAGCAGGGGTGCAGACAGAGTCTTGGTCGGGGGGGGGGGGGGGGGGGTCCGCAGGGTCGGCAAAGGTGAAACACAGGACACAGGGCTGATGCCGAAAGCCGCGACAAACAAATCATTGGATATGATCCGCTAGAACTTGATAAAATACGTTTTCTTCGTTTCACTACTTCTTTCCTTTTTTAGGCAAACAGAAGCCAGAAGTCATCGGAAGATCCAATGCTGTTCGTATTTGAAGCCAATAAACTGAAGGAACCGTGCGTTAAATGACTGCATGGAACAAAGAACCGGTGCTTTTCATTTTACAATGGCTCTGCGGGCTCTTTCTGAAACGATAGAAGCTGGCGCCCTTGATGGAAATTTCTGGGTTCTGCACAGATATAATGAGATCCGTATAAGCATATCCCGTAGATTGAAATGGGGTCAACAAGGTGGCATTTGCATAGCCAACACATGTTCGTCTGGAGATGTTCAGTCCGCGTTCAGAATTGAGCATTGAAAGAGTTTTGTAAGATAGGCATGGACGTGCACGCTCGCAGGCCTTACCAACCGCACAAACAATCGATACCCGGCGCCACAGCTTCCGCACGCTGTGCCGGGTCCGTCCCGCAGCTAACACCAGGTGGCGGCCAACAGGCGGGACAAAACGACAGCGTACCTGAAAAAGGTGCCTTCGAAAGCTTTAGAAGATGCTTGTATGCTTAGGGGGTAGCCAGGACGAACATTTCACCTGCGCGAACAGCGACCTTTAGACTGATGACAGGAGCTAATTGGTGTTTATACCACCGCAGACTGGTGATGGACTTTGGTTGGTGGCCTGTAAAAGTAAAGGCAGAGTATCTGTTGTTCATGTTGCTGTAACTGTCTCTCTGTTCGGAGGGTAACAAAAAACAATACGGGTGAAATCTACGCCCCAGTTTAATCTTTGAACGGCTTGCACTGATTTTGAAAGACTTGCAAAAGCACTATTTCATGCCGGTCGTTCTCGCGCGTCTGGCGCAGGCCGCCTGGTGTTAGCTGCAGCGGCCAACGCCGCTCGGTTTGACGGAAACTGCAACGCCGACGATTACCGCTCTTGCTCCTGAGATTGCGAGTGGACGGGCTCAAAATCCTTATATAATTGGTCTTAACGATCGATTCTGTAACCGGATGGACATCTTCACGCAGACATGGGTGAGCTCTTTTTATTTTTGCAAGGGGCCACGTGGGTAGAACACTAGAGGAGCATTATCTTTCCCGATCAGGGGCAGTGCCAGGGGCTTTCGCGGTCAAGGGGCATTCCTTCCTAGCGCAGGGTGTCTACCGGCCACCAATCTGGCGACACGGGGACGGATAAAACGGCCATCAAGACGCCCTAAAAGGGATAAATCATACATTGGTCCCCTCCGTGGCGTCGGAGTTCCACTGACCCGAGGAGTTGGGCCCGCATCGACCCATGGGACTTTCATTGACGCAAAAAACCGTTATCACCGCAGGAGGTCTAATAATGTTACAAAAGCTCCAGGTCGGCCTACCAAAACTCCGACTGAAATAGGGCCGAGGGACCTGTTCGGTATTGGACTCTTCACCTACACAGGGTCCTCCCCTTGTCTTATTGTGAACTCTTATCGTAAGCTTTATCTCCTTTCAGGATCCCGACCAACGCAAGAGACCCTCTGGCACTCAGTGTCCCGTCCATCACCCTGTTCAGCAAATGTCCCACTTGCAGACCTGGGACTTCTTGGAGACGTAAGGCCCCTGTTGGGCACTGCGGACCCCGACCGACACAGGCGCCCTCATTGTCTCAGGGGTCCCAATCAATGCAAATGTCGGTCGCCAGCCTTGACTGCTTGTGAGATGGACCCACAAGAGTTGACCCAGTGGTGCTGGCAGAAGGGGAGGAGGGGTGCAGAGGTCCGCACCTCTTCCTTAGGTCCTCAGGGTCTCGAAGGACCGCTCGGAGTTGACGACCAAGGGCCCGATTTTAGATCCTGAAGAGGGCTGGTCGCAGGTCGTTTAGGGGTCCCGTCCCAGCGTGCCGGGCACACAAGTACCATTCAGGGGGCCCTTGCGCTCATTGGGGCTCTCTGAGTCAATGAGGCCCTTTATGTCGGTCAGTCGCTACCAGCACTGAGCGGTCAGCCCCGCGCCGGTCTGGGCCTAAGGGCCCATTTCTGAAGCAGGGACAAGGCTGCGGCCCGCGATTTATATCAGTTGGGTCCTTGGGCCAATGAAGGGCATCTGTGTCGGCCAGGGGCCTACGATCCAAGCCAGTCAGGGACAGTGTTCGAGAAGGCCTGAAGATGGGCCTAACTGGCCCTTCGGGACCGATGATCAAGAGTCTGATTGAAAGACCGAAGGCCCGTAGGGGCCCGAGGGGCTTGCTTGCTGTAGGTCACATTAAACAGAGCATTCCACCTTTTTGTACTTTTTTACTTATTGCGACATCAGACACGTACGATTTGATCAGTAATACCAGGCTTTTCGAAATCTTGGATAGCTCAAAATTCTGATCTGAAGAAGCTGACCTCACGAGAAAAATATCATTTGACTCTCCGTTTACCACTATGAAAGTAATGCATTTCATTTGCCTTGCTTTTCCAACGAGTGTGGTGTGCAGGCACGCAGCCAGAGCTTTGGCAAGGGGGGACACAGGGTTGACAACGGGCCTCCAGATAGTTAAAGGCCCCTCAAAAAAATCGCCGGACCTGACCCATTTGTTAGTGAAGAGGGCATGCTCTTCTTTGATAAGCTAGTATAGCATATATACATGCATATATATATATATATATATATATATATGAATTATTCATTTTTGCGGTCTATGATTGCAACAAAAGCCAGACACTACCGCGAGATCAATTCTGCCTGAAGTTTATGGTCAATGAACTGAAAAGATCATGTGTTAAACGACCGCATGAAATAAATCACCACTTTTCGGAATTGTTATATGGGCTGTTCGGAGATACCAAAAACCTCATGAATGTAGATTAAATATCAAAGTGATGCAACAATATGCCTTGACATGACCACGTCAAATTTGTCTGGAAATGTTCAACATTTAGTCAGAATCGATTAGTAGAGATTAGATCTTTTAACTTTGTATTTAATCAGAATCCATTAGACACAATGATGTGGCGTAGTTTTGAACAAGTGCACTCGCATATCTTGCAACAAAAGCCTTGTCGCCAGGCGTTACAGTCACTGTGAGTCGCACGGCGTCGGCCCCGTGGTCCCAGCCTTGGCCCCTTGGCCGTGGACAAATTTGAAGGAAGTACCTTTGAAAGCTTTAAGGCATAAAGTCGTACATCTAAAGATATTCCAGGTGTATATTTCACCCGTGCGACTTTTAGATTGATGACAACAGCTGACTGACCCTTACAGCGTCACGAGGTGGTGCTGGAATCTGGTGGTGGGACTGGAATAGCAAATGTGGAATCCCTATTTTTGTGTTGCTGTAACTCTTGATCTGGCCAGAGGAAATTCTGAAAGCTGCCATAAAAGATTCCCCCAACATAATATTTGAAATGTACGAATCAATTTTGAAAAAAAAATCAGAAACATTATTCTAGTTATGGTCGTTGTTGCGCGCACGTCGCCCGCCTCTTGGCGTTACTTGCCGTGGCTAACACCGTTCGGTTGCGCGGAAACTGCAACCAAGGCCATCGCTGTCTTTGCTCCCCGAGATTGCGGGTGTATCATTGGGACGCCCCTAGCTGCTGAGGCTGTATGACGCCACCTGCCTCTCTGCGATTGGTCTTACTGATCGATTCTGTAACCGGACGAACATCTTCACGCAGACATGAGTGAGCTCTTTTTATTTTTGCAAGGAACCACGTGGGTAGAACGCTAGAGGCACATTATCTTTCCCGATCAGGGGCAGTGTCAGGGGCTTTCGCGGTGAAGGGACATACTTCCTAGCCCAGGGTGCCTACCGGCTACCGATCTGGCGAAACGGGGGCGGGTAAAATGATCATCAAGACGCCCTAAAAGGGATAAATCATACATTGGTCCCTTCTGTGACGTCGGAGGTCCTCTGACCGGAGAACTTGGGCCCACATCGACCAATGGGATTTTCATTGACGCAAAAACTCCATTATCACCCAGGAGGTCTAATAATTTTTAAAAGGCTCCAGGTCGGCCTACCAAAGCTCTGACTGAAATGGTACGGAGGGCCCCGTTCGGTGCTGAACTCTTCACTGACACAGAGTCCTTGCATTGTCTTATTGTGAACTCTTGTAAGTTTATCTCATTTCAGGATCCCGACCAACGCAGGAGAACCTCTGGCACTCACTGTTCCGTCCATCGCCCTGTTCAACAAGTGTTCCGCTTGCCGACCTGGGGCTCCTTGCAGGCGCAGGGTCCCTATTGGGCACTGCGTACCCTGACCGACACAGGCCCCCTCATTGTCTCAGGGCTCCCAATCAATGCAAATGTCGGTCGCCCGCCTTGTCTTTGCTTGGGAAATGGACTCACAAGACTTGAGCCAGTAGCGCAGGCAGAAGGGGAGGAGGGGTGCAGAGGTCCGCACCTCTTCCTTAGGTCCTCAGGGGCTCGAAGGACCGCTCGGAGTTGACGACCAAGGGCCCGATTTTAGATCCTGAAGAGGGCTGGTCGAAGGTTGTTTAAGGGTCCCGTCCCAGCCGGCCAGGCACACAAGTACCATTCAGGGGGCCCTTTGCGCTCATTGGGGCTCTCTGAGTCGATGAGGCCCTCTATGTCGGTCAGTCGCCACCTGCACTGAGCGGTCATCTCCGTGTCAGTCCGGGCCTAAGAGCCCATTTCTGAAGCAGGGACAAGGCTGCGGCCCGCGATTTATATCGATCAGGGTCCTTGTCCCAATGAGGGACATCTGTGTCGGTCAGGGGCCTGCGGCCCAACGCGCCCGGGAACAGTGTTCGAGAAGCCCTGAAGATGGGCTTAATGGGCCGTTCGGGGTCTTTGATAAAATTGAAAGGCTGAGGGCCCCAAAGGGTCCGAAGGGCTTGCTGCAGGTCACATTAAAGAGAGCATTCATTTCACTTGTTGCTACATCAACCACGTACGATATGATCAACATCACCAACTTTCTCGAAATCCTGAATAGCTTAAAATTGATTTGAAGCAGCCGAAATTTTGCCGAACCTGCTCAGCACTGTAAAATTAATGCATTTCATTTGCCTTGCTTTCACAACGTGTGTGGTTTGCAGGCGCGCAGCCAGAGCATTGGCAAGGGGGACACATGGTTGACAACGGGCCCCCGAAAGTTAAAGGCCACTAAAAAAAAGAAGAAGGACATGACCCATTTGCTAGTGAGGAAGAGGGCATACTCTTCTTTAATATGATAGTGTATGATATATATATATATATATATATATATATATATATATATATATGTATATACATACATATAAATATACGTATATGATACATTTTACGGTCTGATCGCATTAAAAGACAGACCCTACCGCGAGATCAATTCTTACTGAAGTTTGTTACCGATAAACGGAAAAGATCATGCGTTAAACGACCGCATGAAATAAATCGCCGGCACTCTACATTCTAGAATGGTCCAGTAGACTCTTCTTAAACTGATAAAACCCAGAACTTTTTCAAAATTTTGATCTGGGCGGTTAAGAGATATCAAGGACCTCGCGAATGTAGATTAAGGATCAAAATGGGTGAACAACAAGCGTTGGCATGACCAGGCCATATTTGTCTGTAAAAATTCAACATTCAGTCAAAATCGATTGGTGATGCAAACGATGAGACATAGTTTTGAGCAAGCACACTCGTATATCTTGCAACAAAAACCTCGGATGTCGGGCGTTACAGTCTCTATGAGCCGCCCAGCGTCAGCCGTGGCCAACAGGTGGATGGGAGTGATGAGCCATTTGAAAAAGTACCTTCGGACGCTTTAAGGCATAAAGTCATGCATCTAAAGATATTCCAGGCGTATGTTTCACCCGTGAGATTTTTAGATTGATGGCAATAGCTGACTGGCCCTTACAGCGTCACAAGCTGGTGGTGGAATCTGGTGGTGGGAGTGGAAGAGCAAAGGCGGAATCCCTATTTTTTGTGTTGCTGTAACTCTTCATCTGGCCAGAGGAAATGCTGAAAGCTGCCAAAAAAGATTCTTCCAATCTAATCGTTGACCTGTACGAATCAATTTTGACAGACATTCAGAGACATTATTCTAGTTATGGTCGTTGTTTAGCGCACGGCGCCAGGCGCTTGGCGTTACTTGCCGTGGCCAACACCGTTCTGCTGCACGGAAACTGCAACCAAGGCTATTCCTGTCCTTGCTCCCCGAGATTGCGGGCGTGTCATTGGGACGCCCCCTGCTGCTGAGGCTGTATGATGTCACCTGCCTCTCTGCGGAGAATAGAACCCCGTACCTCTGGGTTCACAGATGCGCAGTGGTGAACGCAGGCCCGTTAACCACTACATTATCGGCATCCGGCGCGCGGGCTTCAACCTTTTTATGTTATTTGTTTCCCTAGTCAATTCTGCAAAAGAATATACGTTCTCAGGCACCCATGGGATGACCTTGTGCATTTTTGGAACTCATTTCGACCAACGCAATTCAACACTGATGAGACCGCTTATTTCTTTCCGGGAAAGTGGCACCTTGGGTGGAATGCTATGGCGCACACCATTGTTCCCGGTCAAGGGCTGAAGGGCCACCGCGGTGCATCCTCTGGCCGTCACTCTGGAGACACGGAGCGGGATCCCCTGACCGATCAGGAGGCCCTTAGAGGGATATATATCACACTGGTACGCTCCCTGACGCGGGAGATCTTATGACCGCCGCAGTGGACCCTGGATCGACGCAGGGACCATTGCTGACGCAAAAACATCACTGATCACCGCAGCCGGTCAAATAATTGGCACATAGGCCCCAGTTGGGCTTAACGAGCCGATGCTGGAACTGGGTTCGAGGCCCCACTGTTCGGTACTGGGGGCCCTGGCTGGCACAGGACTCCTCCATTGCCTCAATGTGAGCACTTACCATAAGTTGTTATGTTTTTTTTCATTGTACGAGGGCCCCGACCAACGTACCCTCTGTCATTCGGGTTCCCGTCCCCGTTCCTGTTGAGCAAATCTTCATCTGACCGATTCGAGGCGCCTAGGTTGACCTGTCGGGTACTGTGGGTTCCCTGTTAGGCACTGTGGACCCCTGAACAATAGAGGATCCCCGACTCATGTAAGTGCCGGCCTTGTCCCTGATTGGGAAATAGGCCCCCCATAGCTCAGACCAACACGGAGCAGACTGTTCGTTATTGGTGATCTCTGACTGAAATAGAGAAACGCTCTGTCTCGGGGGTTTCTATTGGTGCAAGACGTCCTCTTGCTGACATCTGAAACCACGGCCCTATGGGTGAGGGTCCTTAATATAACCCACAGTCAGCCCTTCGGACCCTTCAGCCTCCCAATCGGGCCGTTGATCTTTGGTCTCAAGAGACCTTTCAACCCCTCTTCGGACCCCCTCAAACACTGCATCGTTGTGTTTGTCAAACTCCTCAAACTCAAAACTCCGTCAAACACTGCACTGTTGATCTTTGGCCTCAAGAGACCTTTCAACCCCTCTTCGGACCCCCTTAAACACTGCTCCGACTCGAGCGGTGATTGAGACACATTTGCGAGCACAGCACTCTCTATTATGCGCTGTGGGCCACTGACAAATTCCAGGCCCCCGACCATTGTGACTCATTGCGCCAGCTTTATAGCTGATTGGGAAGGGGGCTCCTCGGTTCCATACCGACACAGAGCCGACTGTGCAGTACTGGCAGTGTCTGATCGACATAAAGGTCCAAATCGACTCGTAGGGTCCCTGACTGGCACAAAGGGCTCTCTGACTTATTTGAGGGCCCGTCTCCGCAGACTGTGTCCCTAAATAAGACTCCGACCGGCCCCTCGTACCCTTAGACCCTCCAATCGGACCGATGATCGTCGGACCCGCTGGGCCCTGTAGGCTCTTCGGGCCTCCTCGAACACCGCCTCTGGCCGACTCGGGCCCCCTACCAATGCAGAGCTCCCGTTAGGCGCAGTCAGGCGTTGACAGAACCTGTGACCCCGACCAATGTAAATTGTTGGCTCCGGCTTTGTTCCTGCTTGGGAAATGAGCTCTCAGGCCCATGCCGCCACAGAACCGACTGCGCGTTTCTGGTGGTGTCTGATCAACATATAGGCCCTTGTCGACTCAGGGAGCCTCTAATCAGTGCGCAGGGCCCTCTGGCTGGGAGTGGGTTGCCCGGCCCTGCGGGTTGTAACCCCTGAATGCAACTTCCAGTCGGCATTTCGGGCCCATAATCGTAGGTCTCCAGGGGCTCGAAGGGCCTCTCGGAACCTAAGGAGGGGGTCACGTGCCCCCTGTGCCCCCCCCCCCCCTCCCCCATCTGCGGAACTGGTGGTTTGTAATGTTTGCAATACACTTAAGTCAAAATGTTTGGGTACGAGATGCTACGGAAGCTTGAAAAGCTTTGCTTAGACAAGAAGATATGCGAACATGAAGCTATTATTACTCGTGCTCAACGATCCGTTATGCCCTGGTTTTGATTTCTCCCTTATGGTGTTTACCACTGGGTCAATCGCAAAGGTCTTTTATTCGCAACAGTAGAAGTGCGCACGGTCGTTGTCATGACGACGGTCGTTGCGACCGCAGGGCAGAAGCGTAGTGCTGTTGCAAGGCGTTGACAGGGTAATTTGGACTCGAACATAATTATCATTGATATCTTTATCAAGTATTGACGGTGCCGCAGTGACACTCTATCCAATGTTATTATTGAACACAACTAGTTCTGAGGTTTCGCCAGAGTATGTTTTTTTGGAATATGCTCCAGAGGTGGGACACTCCCATTAAGTGGTTGGACAAAGATGGAACACTCCCCACTTGCACAGATTGATAATTCCCTGGGGGAACGCGGACATCTATTCATCTATTTCGACCAGAGACAGCCAACACTGAACGGCCTGCCCCGAGCCGGTCTGAGCACTGAAACCCCATTTTCCGAGCAGAAACTAGGTCGAGGTCTGCTACTTGCATTGGACGGGTGTCCCAGAAACAGCCAGAGTCTCCTTGTCATTCAGAGTCCCACGGTGATCAACAGAAGATCCTGTGTCCGCAAGTGCCTCTGAGGCGGTCGGGGTCGTATATGAGGGGCCCGAAGGGTAAGGAACAAAAACGTGTCTAAGGGGCCCCTCCTTAACAAAGATCAAGGGCGCGGTTTAATGGCCAAAGAGCCCTGAGGGCTGACCGTAACTTACATTTAGGACCGCCGCCCGCAGGGGAGTGACCTCAAATGTCCGTCAGAGAGCCTCACGCACCGACAGTTTCAAATGTAACGTACCGAGGGATCTTTGACGTTGGTTGGGGCACTCCAGCAGTGAAAGGAGATATGAGAAGTCATGATGAGAGTCCATAATGGGGTAGTGGAAGAACCCTTTATCTTTCAGGGCCTCCAGTACCAAAGGAGGCCCTCCAGCCCATCTCTGCTTCAGGTCAACTGCTCGGGTCAGAGGGCCTCCCATGTCACGAAAGGAACCGATGTATGATGCATTCATGTAAGGGCCTCCGGATCGACCCAGAGGCCTCGCCGTGTGTCGCCAGAATGATGCAACGTGGCAGTCGGCGGGCGGCCGAGCTGGGGAGGAATGACTCGCTAGCTCTTGACCGGGAACGATGAGATGCCCCCTGTGTCCTATCCGCGGATCCTCTTGCTCGGGAAATGTTAAGAGGCCTCATTAATGTTCAATAGCATGTGTCGAAATGCAGTGATAAAATGAAAGAGGCCAGTCCATGCTTGTCTGTGCATCCACCTTTTTGCACCATTGACTTGTGAGACAGGTGATTACAAGGTTAAGAGCCTGTGCGCTCGCTTAGGAGCCAGCCTCGGAGCTTAGGGGCTGACTTAGGATCTTAAGACCTAGCTTAGGAGCTCAGGAGCTAGCTAGTGAAACAGATGTCACAATATATTATTTATATTATTAAGCAGACGTCATAATAGGTATGCCAATAGTTCTAGACCCTACACATTCACAATCTCAGGAGCACGAGCAGCGATGGCCTGGGATGCAGTTTCTGTAAAACCGAACGGTGTTGGCCGCTACAGATAACACCAGGCAGCGGCGGTGGGTGCGCGAGAAAGACCGTCGCGAAATAATGCTGCCGAATGTCTTTCAAAATAAGTTCGTACGGTCCAAAGATCAGAATTGGGCGTATCTTTCAGGTTTACCATTTTGGAGATTTCCGCCTAACAGATTAACAGTCACAGCAACACGAAAAAAGAGATACTGCTGGTACTTGTCCAGTCCCATCACCAGATTCTAGCACCAGTTTGCAGTGGAGGGCACGTGTCACCTATATTCTGTCCCCTCCCTGAGCCATTGCACCGGAGGACGTCTGTTACGTTATGTCACGTCACGTCACAGTTATGGACGGTTAGCAGGCTTGGAAGACTAGGTTAACTTAAAGCTTCAAAACTGTGCTTTCATTATAGGACAAAATATTGGCAAGCTTGACATCGACGGACAAAATATCACGAGCAAATACCGACACGTGAAATATCGGCACGCAAAATGTCTTCCCCGAAAACAATTAACACCGTAAAGTAACGGCACGCAGAAAATCGACGGAACAAATGTCCCAAATACCAATGCCAAACGACTTGCAATGACCCAAATATTAAGAATGTTGGGTTCAGAATCCCAGTCACGCCATGGCCCTGAGCGCTAGCATGGCCCATGTAGTCGCTGGCGTTTAAGAAAAAGAACGTAAAGACGTGGGCCGTGTTTTCTTTTATGTGGATAGATACACCGATCAATTTCACAACAAATTCGGTCCAGATTCGTGGGAATGCGGAGCAAATTTTACATCTTTCTATTTCCGCTCACCTCCTACCCCTCCCCATCCGGGAAAACCCTGGCGACTTGCCCGATGATTGGCGTCTGCATCGAATACTTTAAAATCAAGTTCATGAATGTGTCTAGAAAATCGGTCTGAAATCCCATATACCCCCCCCCCCCCCCCCTTCCCCCGAATCTCCACTAATACCAATGGGCATTCTTGACTGCCTAATATGCATACACAATCCAGTGCATAAGCACAGCTTAAATGCCATTGCACGCATATCAATAATCGACATATCATTTCCCGCTCAAAGTCATGACGATAGAGACATATGCTTCGTGCGTATTCAAACGGGAGACAAAATACTTAGATACGGTTGGAAAAATTGTTCGACCACAAGACGAGAGCTATCGTGCTCGTCTGGTGTGCTATGGTTTGCACAACGTTTCGGCCAGTTAGCTCTCGGGTCATCGTCACGTGTTGTGGAGCCCTGAACGTGACTGGACATGTTTGGCTGTCAGCTATGCTTGCGTTATAACCCGAATTCTCTCAATGGTGCCCACAGGGCCTGGGATGACGCTCATGAAAGTTAGGTATTCAGTTCAGGGCCTTGGTATGGCGGAGGATGGCCCATGGAGCACATGCTTGCATTGCATTGTCGTCTTTCAGCGGGTGCCGCATCTGCCAGAAACAGTTACCGCATCTTTGAGAACCACCGCAGGAACACCAGATGCTGCCAGATCCTCTGTCTCGTCTTTACCCGCGGCACAAGCAAAGATGGCTTCTTTGGTGATCATCACCGCGCATTGCACAATTCCATAAATCGACAGGCACGCAGTTCTGGACTTATTATAAGTGTTTAGGTATGTGGAATACGGTGCGTTGGACTTCTTCCGCCTGCTCTGATCAGCATGTTGAGAGATGTATCAAAATTACGTTATGATGTATCACAGCGTCTTAACACGCGCCCGGGTGGCCGGCTGGATACCCTTCGCTCGGGTGGGGGGTCAATTTAACCCCCACCCCGCTGAGATCTCGAGAACTCAGAAACCTAGAGACACCAAATTTACAGGGTGTGTTGAAATGTACCTGAACTCACTTAGGGCAGATTTTGATGTTCCTAGGTCATGACCTTTGGGTCAAATAAGGTCAAACAAGGTCAACTTCCAGGTTGGTCTCTAAATTACCCCAGAACCTAAATAACTGTCTCTAAGCAAAAGGCCTTATGCTCATTTGGGGTCAGTGACCTTGTTTGATCTCCTGAAGGTTATGGTGATCAAAACCATTGGGACTGCAGTATGTTTCGAAAAACAAAATGTTGCCCGGGGTCATTTCAGGTTAATGACCTGTTCTAACCTCTAAAGAGGTCCACAGAAGATATACAATGCGGTTCCTGCCATCAATAAATTCGAAATGAGTATCAGAAACTATCCCACACACAAGCCCTAGAGTAATAAAACAGCTTGGTTTTGTGCTTGGTCTGGCTTTCATACCTGACCTTAGATCATTGTAATTTGCTAATTCAATTGTTGTGTTGCCTAAGAAAGCATCTCAGGGCTGCGTGGCCTCGTCTAACACTCCATTGTTGCATCAGATTGAACGATTCCCTAGAAATTGACTTCGCTAAAACTATGGTCTGAATTGAACCTGCTATAGGTCAGCGACCTTACAAGGTACATCCAAATTTTGTACACCAAACAATCCACTATTCCGTTGTCTACAGCTAGCCAGAATTTGGCGCCGCGTAGCCGCGCCATTCGGAACCTGTTCCGGAAAAGCCTTTGGGGGGGGGGGCAATTTGACCCCCACCCGAACGCGTGTTAATGACCGTATCAGTGCCAATTTTTGTTCAGCCGTATCATCGCCTTATCATCAGCCGTATCCCAAATATTTGAAGCCAATTATTTACGCTGCCGATCTTCTACCCGTCGATATTTTGCGGTGTTGATGTTTCATGGATTCCGTATTTTGCGCGCCAATAGTTGCGCGTCGGTAGCTTGTGTGATGATATTACACCTCTTGATATTTTGAACTCGATATTTTTTCCGTCAAATGTTATCACGTCTGAATTTGGTCCGAATGCTTATGGGTTCGATGCATAAGACTGTCAAATTGCTTTAACGATGAGGCTAGACGCCATATATATATATATATATATATATATATATATATATATATATATATATATATATATGCTGGTGAAAGGGTCGTGTCCGAATTAAGACAGCTGGCCGGGGCGATTTTCCGGATCATTATAGGATTACTTATCATGGAGTCAACTTGTGTCACCTGCTTCCATTCCGCTGTCGATGAAGGTTTTGATTCCCTAATCCTTCCATTTCACTGCACAGGTTACGAGGGATGCCACAGGAGTGCCCTTGGTTCGCAGGTGCTCAGATGCGATGTAGACTGAGTTAACCCGGCATCGGCTGAGATGTTCGCCGCGTGCAACCATGAAGGGGCTCAGGTAAGTAAAACCATGTGAAGTAAAGTGAGGTGAAGTAAAAATGTAAAGTAAAAATCGCGCAGTGATGTCTTTGAATATTACAACAAAACTGTTGAAAAAGGAGGTATCTCTGATATAGATATCTCTCTCTGGGCGCTGGGCGCGATATCTCTGGGCGCTTTCGCCTAAATATTTATGAGCTGGCATCTTTCGCATGGTCAATGATGTTCCAGATCACGCAAGCTTTCTTAGAACCGTCCATAACTCGGAATGACCTCACGGTCCTCTACAACGCGTCATAATATTCAGATGGCCTTGTATCTAGGAACCAGACGAAAAGATACCTTTCGGCGCTTCAGAATTATGCCATAATATCAGGACAGTTCAAGGGCTGAGGCTGGACTGGGCCAAGGTCACTCCAGGTGAAGGTCAGATCACTTCAGCGTCATGCCTTCTTCACATGATGTACGGAATGTACTTGTTTGGAAATGTGCCAGCGAGCTAGCATACCGACTTGCTGATCACAAATGAGATCTGTTGGTGGAACTGGTGCGATGACTCCGATTGACAGTCTGACTGATCAGCCCATGAATCACACCCGAGCAGTTCAGAACATCACAGAATTATTGCATGTCGAGGCAGCAATCACCATCAGGCCTTCGTCGACATCATAATTCAATGACCTCAGCTAACATCGAAAACAAATTCCGGAATGTGCAACTTAACCACCTATCACCTGTTACGGGTTTAACGGACCTATGAATTGTACCAAGAAGGAAAGCATCAGAAGTGATTCGTGGTACCCTGAGTAAAGGTCAATTTACCCCCCCCCCCCCCCCCCCCCCAGCAGGTTGCAGGTTAAATCATGTTGATCCGGCCAAGTGCTGCTCATGAAAAGGTCAAAATCGCATTCGTCATACCATCCATTCATTCATTTTACGATTTGATGTAAAAAAAGTGTGACCTGTCCTTCCGTATTGCCAGATGTGATGCTTCAGAGAGCACGAGGACGCTGTGAGGCTCGTAGACTTAAGCCACCATGTTTTACGAGGACTTTTCTAAAATAAAATCACATTACACCCGTTGCACCAATTAATATTTCTGGACCCAATGAGTCAAAGAGTATATGGTTTCCTCTTGTTGGTATGCATCTATGGCATGTATCTATGTATCTATGGCATCTATGGTATCTATGGTATGTATCTGTGGTATCTATCATGTATCTATGGGGTATCTATGGCATCTATGGTATCTATGGTATGCATCTATTGAAATATGGCCCGCCGATGATATGACTGAAGCTTTCCAAAATAGTCCAGACAGCACTCTGAACTGCGCGATCTCCGCGCAGTCCGGGCGCTACCGGCCCCTGTGCCCTAAGCTGGCTTAAATTTTCAGATGTGGTTCGGAAGCCCTCGCAAACCAGCAGGTGCCTTATTTTAAATGTCACCTTTCAAAGGGCTGCGACATGCATCAGATAGTGGTTCTGAACATACCTATTTGCATCACAGATCGTCCAACATTTGGACATTTTTGTTACTACAGTCACTGTTGCTCTACCAAACAAACCGTCTCCATGACATCCTGACCCACGCCTTCTCCGGCTGCTGTTATCTTGTAAACGGCGTGTATAGCCGCTGGGCGCGGTGGCAGAGGCCTGTGTATCTAATCCCAGGCCACAACGATTGCAACAAAGGCGCCAATTTAAATGTGTTGCAATTTCAACAATACTTGCGAGATTATGGCAACAATGCCTGTCTGCCGATACCATCGGTCTTCCGCGGCGAGCACGCAATCCAGCTCTTCTCACGGCTCACGCAAAAGGTCGTTGGATAAGATCCCAAACTAACCATCAGCTACACAATACTGAATGGACGAGCGCCATTCAATTTTTATTTATTAGGTTTGATCCGAACCCTTTGAATGGATGGACTTCTGGGGTCGGAGTTCACACCAAGCAGTGCCTGTGTGAGCCCTGACGATTAACATCCGATCGCGCCATTCCAGGCAACAGCAGAATTGAGCAGCGAAAGCTTAGGGTGCTGCAATGCTCAGCAGGGTCCGTCGTGCCCTCTGACGTCAACTGACCTTCAGTGCGACCACTGCCACAGGCTGTAGGTCATGTCTGTCAAGGGCAAATAGCGGGCGCCTAAAGCGACTCGAACCCGCCCCGCCACGGGTGGGTGGATCGGAAAGCATGCACTCTAACCAACTGAGCCGCCGGGACGGACGGAAATGAAAAATGAAGTGCGGCGCACAAAAACAGCATCTGTTTCTGATGTAGTTCTGTTCGTGCCTGCCACAGTTGAACCCGTCAGACGTCCGTCACATTTGAAACGAAATTGGTAATCGATGAACACCAGCCCGACCAGACTACTTCGCATGCCAAGCAATGGATGTGATTTCAGCCGGTCGACGCGAACACGCCCTTCGCCGCCATACTCATTGTGAAGTGGCTGCGCTTTACTGACGCTGACGACATAAGCGTTAACATGATGCAGGAGTGTTTCTAAGAAAGGCGTTTCAAAACAGCGTCAAAAGATGTCCTACTGCAGGCAACAATTCCTGTATTACCCCCAGCCCTTGGGAACGCATTCTTATTACACCAAAACAGAAGAAAATGCTTCTCACAAATCCAAAAGTGAAACCCTGATAGGCATTGCAAATACAAGACCCTGCCAGCTGTCTGCCCTGTCATTTGTCATAAAAATTGAGTGCTGGAGAGTAGCATATGCCACCCCAGGCCGAACGCGGCTTCATGAAGCGCCGCTCAATCGTGATAGAGATGTAGCTTCTGGAACGCGTTCGTGGGGCTTATTTCGGGCCGACTTATCTGTGGTATCTGCAAATGCTAGCCTGTCCTGGGTCCTGGGCAGCTTTAGTTTGCAGCTGCAGACAGTTTAAGAATAACTTGATATTTGAATTTGATTTTTTAAAACAAAAAATATCAATTATATATGGGAGAACTGAATGGAGGGCGTGTGGGGTGTATGGGAGAACCGAATGGAGGTTCGGTAATGATCCTTGATTATCGTTTTGATATTTCCATGCTGCTTTCAATGCAACTGGTATTTCCTATCATTTAGATTGATCCGTTTAAGGATGGGGTACAGATGGAAGCTTAGCAGCTCAGCTCAGCTCACTCAGCTTGCAGCGCCACTGTGAGTGGAGAGGTGGTGACGGGGGAGGAGGGTTCAGCTGCGAGCTGAGGAACCTAATAAGCCCCCGAACCGCATCGAGATGTGGCCGTATGTCCCTGTCCGTATGTCATTATTGACAAAGGTTTTAAAGTGGTGGAAATTAGCGGGTTGACATTCCTAGTGATGCTGGGTTTGTCCATACGCTTCAGCGCATGGACAAACCTCGTCACAGTTGTCTGCAGAAGCGTCGCTGCACGGTATTAACGTCTAGTGCCATGAGACGGCGCACTCTCGCCCGCGAGTCCGGCATGCAAAGAGTTCGGTCAAATCGCAAATCGACGAAGGTGCAACTGAGTCATTGCCATCTGTGGGATTCGCAGACGGCGCTCAAGTTACAGTCCTCCGGGAAAAACAAAGCTGCAGGCTCTCGTAAAAACATGGAGGGCATCTTCCCACTACTGTTTGAACGTCTTTGCGCACGTCGAGTGGGGCTGGATGCTCCAAAAACCGAGATTTCAGTCCCAAACAGTTCTGCTGCGCTTGAAACATTTCTGATCAGCCCATTTGTTGTGTATGATGCTTTGTGCCGGACTGAAGATATGTGAAATGCCACGTCATCATAGCAAGTAGACGGCGGAACTACCAGCTACACATGGACAGCATGCACATAAATGCATAACAGAAGGCGCAGAAGACCATGACTTGTGGTGCTCGTCATGCTTTGGCTAGTGAACGCAACAACAGCCCACTATCAAATGTTTTTCGTAGCTCTCCCAACCGATGGCGGCACGCTGACTGGTCCGCTCCCTCAGACAGCGCACTCGATCCGGGACCTAACTACGAGCGTGCAGCCGGCAGCTCCGGCAGCGGACGTCTGGAAACCGCCGTCCAGCAAGGCGACAGCGCCACAAGACATACCGCCTCAGCAACACTGTGACGCGTCCGCACAGAAGCCGGGCGCCGTGGTGTGCTTCTGTCCGGCACGAGCGCACAACGGGTCAACACTCAAAGCGCGCGACACATCATTCGGCCTCCTCTTAAAGCGTGACATCAAACGGTAGTGGAACGCTGGGCCGCCGCGCTGCGATCACGACTGCCTCTGTTGTTGTTCCGTTCTGTTCTGCAGCTTTGCCATGCATTGTGGTACTACCTCACACTCGCGTTAATCTGTCTCTTATAAGCTATCCTACGCTATTACTGACTCCGCACCAGAGGCGTAACCAAGATTTTCGCAGGGAGGGAGAGCTCAGCGAGAACGCGTCGAGCTGTGTGTTTTTTCATCGAGCTGTTGGAGCCCTCTGCCAGGAGACATCTACGGTGGCACAGGAAAACGCAGGCCCAAAGGCGCCAAGGCCACCCTCTTCCTTTGGTTACATATGTGGTCCGTATGGCTAGCCAATCATACCTGTCGGTGCTTTGTGCAGTCGGCGTGAATTGCTGACATGCGGCTCGCGTGGATTATTTCTATGAGCTGCATGTCGCATCTTGAGTCACGCGCGTATGCAAGGAAGGCGATTTGTGCCGGGTGGAACGAATGACGCGATGCCAGACATGAGTGTTGTTGTCATAAAGATGCGGCCATAACCTATGTGAAAGGAGCCAGACGCCTTGAGGAATCCGCACAGATGGCTTTTACCAGCACATTGGAATGCCTATCTTTCATGTGAGCTTAATTGGCAGAGCGTTTGAGAGCTAATGCACAAATCACATTGCCTGAATATTAGCTGGCTATTGGCCAGGTCTGTTCAATTCGATCTACGTAGCTCGTCTATCTAAAATGACTAAGACTTCAGTGTCTGTGACCAAATGGCTCAAAAAGGGGACAAGTATTTCGCGACAGGCTTATCACGATCGACCGGGCTTCATATCTGTAATGTCTTCATAGCCCTATCTGTCCGGTGTATGTGACAGTGAACGGTGCTTGGGACTAATTCTAAAGAGACAATGCATTCGACCTCCTGACGATTTCAACACTGTTTGCTGTGGGTCGAATGACATTCAAATCGCCTAGTGACTTGTGTCCGTTACATTCTCCAGCTATATGCTGTTGATTCCAGCCTAGCCATAGTCCTTAGAACCCTTAAAAGATGGTTGGAGCTGTGAATTACTTGCGAGCGCACGCGAGCGGCCACAAACTTCGAGCCCCATTTGTCATTACGATTGTCTGTCTGCTCCTCCGTTCTAATGATGTTGGACTTGTGCCGCCGCGACGCCGGGTCGCTGCGATCTGGGCCCGTTTCCAGCCGTCTAGCGCAGCTTTTGTCACGATTAGCAAACCAACTTTCTCGCATCCATGAAAAGAGGAAATTCACATTTGTTTCCACCTAACTACAACAACAGTCGAACGCCACATATAACGCTTGCATCATTATATACATATGCGCATATATTGACACAAATGTATTCCAAATTACACTTAAACGTTATATGTATGCACACACACACATAATTATATATATATATATATATATATATATTATATATATATATATATATATATATATATATATATATATATATATATATGTGTGTGTGTGTGTGTGTGTGTGTGTGTGGTACACACATGTGAGGTACATATATATATAATATATATATATATATATAGATAGATAGATAGATAGATAGATATATATATATATATATATATATATATATATATATATATATATATATGGATCTATCTATCTATCTATCTATCTATCTATTACACATGTTAGCTTATTGGCACAAATCCCTTCCAGTTACAAATAAAACCCCTTGTTTATTTGCTTATTTTCTTTTATCGACAGCAGAGCTGCACTCCACTAACAGGCGAAGCCGCTTTAATGAAATACAATATACACGGTACACAGTATTATGAACATAACTGAAGGATAACATCTCAAAGCTAAGTGAAGATGCCACAGAGTTAAACATACTTGATCACTTGGACTATAAAATGTCAAAACCGTCACGACAAACATCCGTGCCAGTATTGCCCGGCAAGAAAGTTTTCTCAACGCTTGAAAGCCTGCAAAACGACCGCTCTGTGCTGTTTGCACACGAGCGTGAGGTACAGCGAACAGAGTCCGGGCGCGGGTCGATCGAG
The DNA here is from genome assembly GCF_011947565.3 of Pollicipes pollicipes. Classification (NCBI taxonomy): domain Eukaryota; kingdom Metazoa; phylum Arthropoda; class Thecostraca; order Pollicipedomorpha; family Pollicipedidae; genus Pollicipes; species Pollicipes pollicipes. The sequence continues at coordinate 29,157,571 of NW_023596225.1, read as the reverse complement.
GCACCAGCAAGGAAAAGCAACTCAGCAAGGTTGGAGAGCCCAGTTTACCTTGGGAGATGTTTCTCAGAAAGTGCTGTGCTTTCGTTTTTTAAGATTAAATCGTGCTGCACTCTTCGTGCTGCTAGGGACGGGATTTTCAAATGAAGCAGCAGGCTGCCATAAGAAAAAGAAGCTGTTTGCCCGGAGAATGCGTAAGTAACCAAGCAAGAAATTTGCGTTGCACTCGATATAGCCGCGCTGCGTGGTAATTGACCACCCCCGCCCAGACCACGCAGTAATATTCTATAACCCATCGCACCTTTGGAAAATAAGCAGTCACAGCGCTTCGGTTGAATTTTGCGTAGCTGGTGCCGACTTGGAAAGACAAAATAAGGAGGCTGAGCACTTGGTTCCCAATACTGGCCATGTTAGAGGCATGTGCAGCGAAGGCTAGTTTGGTATACGGCGGTACGCCAAGGTCCCTGATTTTACACAAATGTTCAAATTCAGTTCTATGGATACAATACTACGTCTGGACGGGGCACGCCTGACGGGCATCGCGAACGTTTTACATTGTACAGGGGTGTGGTCAGCCCCCACCTGACCGACCACGCTATCAGATGATCAAGATCATTCTGCAGCAGCAGTCCGTCTGCTGGAGCCGTAATTACGCGGATAATTTTACCTCAGCGGCATACGGGTAATTGGCTTTCCTAGGGGCATACTTAAGTAATGGGGCTTATTACTGTTGAACTACCTCATGGCAGAAACCGGAGGGATGTTTTCACGAGGTACACAGCGATGAAATGGGGTCAGCATAAACAATCCACGTGTCAGTTAGTAGGACACTCGGAAAGACTGGTGCGAAAAGCAACTCTTGCGCCCTGAATTAGGCCATACCCATAAATTTACGTTGGGAGACCGCAGCCTTGCATTACCATGTACCACCGACAACATCGGCTTAACTCTGACCGGATTCAAGTCGTGCACCACGCAAACTGAGAATTTGCTCTATGTTAAGAGCTCTCATGCAGAGTTGTCGGCCTCCAATATACCAGGAGGTATTGGTTATGCGACGTGGTAAGAGAAAGCACGAGTGGTATTGACAGTGCTCGATGTTTCAAGCTGCGCATATGATCCCGAGTGAGAAGGATTGAGCAAGGTTGAGCAAAAACTTGCACTTGAAATCAAGACACGTGACGTGCGAAAAGCTAGAATCTGTGCAAATATTTCTACTAAAAGGAAGTTAAACTTCATAAAGCATCCGAACGTTCACATCCTAACACACGACACACAGTTCTGTGACACGGACTGCAAGGAACCCGGTCGGTCGGCTTAGCCGGAAGGTTACAATGACCCATACCCAGTATTAGACCAGACAGTTGCTTGCCACAACCATGACGAACCACGAGCATTGCCTGAGCCTCACGAACATCCCAGGAAATCAGGTTGTCACGTCCTAGCACCCAGTACACGGCACTGCTATGGGCTACCCCACAGGCACAGACGGCTGGGCCGAAAGGTTTCGATCACCCTTGCTGAGTATCAAGATAGAAAGAAAGCAGGCATCAATGTTCATCACAACGAACATAGAGCCATTTCTGCGCGTGTATAATGCAAATAAAGTTACCCAAACCAGGTACTATGATGACGTTGGTGCGTTCAGCCTCGGACGAGGATTACGAACGTGCGGTGATTCTAAGATATTGAGGTTCGCTTTGTCTTTAGCTGTTAGCATACATATTTAAAAGGTGGGTTTTGTGTTGTGCTCCGTTGCTGCGTGTCGGTCTACCGCGCGCTCCTCTGGTAGTGTGCGTACTTTCCGTAGATTTGGAGACCCAAGGTGTTCATTAAACCGGTAACGAATGCTATGCTCTGCATTTCCTGCACAGAAGATCCCTGGGCAGAGGTGACATATATGATGTACTGCATTCTTCCTTGTACATATCCTTTCAGTCAATTGACACATATGTGGCGAACCCTGCTCCCGGCTGGTCACGTTGGGTCTCTAGTACTGATCGCAGTAGCGTGGATTTAAAAGCAGGAGCACAAGTCCACGATACCATGAGCCCGTGCAAACCACTCGATCCTCAGCCGACATCGACCTGTTCGCGCCACTAGTCATCCATCAAAGGGAGTACGGCAAAAGAGGCAGACCCCACTCAGTGTCCTCGGTGTTCATTTTCAAGGACAAGAAGGGACATTTACGTTATACTACCCGTCTTGGACATCTGAGAACAGATGCCCAGAACACCGAGTGAGGTTTGTCGCTTGCGCCGCACGCTCTTGATTTAAGACTGCATCATGTTCACGCAAAAGCCGTAGAAAGATAAGGAAATAAATCATGTATATGAGAAACTCACTTTTACAGCTGACGAGCTGTGCAAACAAGCCAATGCCACCGTCTGATGGTTTGTGGTGGTTTGCACGATCTTAGGGTAGCGTGGATTGGTGGTCCTGGTTTAAAATTTGTGCTAGTGCGACCGGTGTTAGAGACCCCGACGCGTCCAACCGGGTGTAGGATTTTTCATACATATGTCCATGGATTGGAAGGAAAAGGCAGGCACGGAAGAACGTAGTGCATGCCATCTCTTGTAAACTTTGCCAAGGGATATTTTGTGTAGCAGAAACAAAGCGAAGCATTCGTGCCGGTTCGCTCGTTTCAACAAACACCTTGCGCACGCACCTTAACGGAGAGCATCCTCGCCCCTTAACACGCGCCTGGGTGGGATAACACGCGCTCGGGTTGCTCCCCCCCCCCCCCCAAGGTTTTTCCGGAATGGTTTTAGAACGGCCCGGTGTAACCCCTCCACATGTTACATAGCGGAAGACAATTGAGCAGCGGATCGTTTGGTATCACAAATTTATATGTACTTTGTAAAGTCGCTGACCTATGGCAGGCCAAAGTCAGGCCATAAATTCAGCCAATTGCTAGGGGTATCGTTCGATCTGATGTAACAACGGAGTGTTAGATGAAGCCCTGCATCTCCGAGATACTTTCTCAGGAAACACAACAATTGAATGAGCCAATCTTATTGGCCTAGGGTCAGGTATGAAGGCCCGACCAAGGTCAAAGCCAGCCTGCTTTAAGGTATCAACTAAGGGTATCAACCGGCCACCCGGGCGCGTGTTGAGGAACACATGGTAACCGACACCCAGCAGTGGAGCATAAGGCAGCAAATATAAATGCTAAGATAAAAATGTTTGCAACATCTAGACAGTGCGGACCTCGATATCATAGAATCGCTGCACATTCGTAATCTTCGTCTGAGGCTGAACACACCAACGTCATCATAGGACCTGATTTGAGCAGCCTCTGTATCTGTTGTGAGCATCGATGCCGTTTTCAAGTCTTTCTATCCTGATAATCAGTAAGCCTCTTCGAAAGCATTTCAGATTAACCGCCTGTGTTTCGGGGAACCCTTAACAGTACCGTGTATTGGGTGCCATGACATGGGAACCTGGACTACTGTGTGAGGTTTGGACAATACTCGTGCTTCCTCATGCCCGTGGAAAGTAATTCTCGAATCTCATTCACAGTATGGGCTATCAGTCACGCGGCTTACCTGCCTGTGTTTGGTGCAGCCCTTGGCATGCCACCATGCCGCTTACCTGCCTACCGTTTGTTGCAGCCCTTAGCATGTAGTGTCCAAATTGACGTGTACTGGCTTTCAAATGTAATTTTTGCCTAGCCTTGCTTAACCTTTTCCAGTTGTGATTATATGCAAGTCCAGCTCGAAACGTTGAGCACTGCCAATATAATCAATGTTTTCGCGATGGCATTTAGCCTCCTGTCACGGCACCTCCTTCAAGGTTGCTAGCTCAGCATAAGAACTTCAAACCCATGCCAAAAAACTGGGAGCTAAAGGTGCTTTTTGCTTAATTTCGCATTTTTTGCATCGCAATTGCATTTTAATATAAACATTTCCGCCAGAATCCTTCCCTCCCCGACCTCAGCGCTGATGCAGGGCATACTCCTCGAACGACACCTGACTTGGGACACCTTTAGGTCTGTTGTTGGTTGGCGTAAAAACGCGATGATCGGGTTTTGGTTCAAAACTCGACACCACTTCAGCCCCGACGCCTTTCAGCTCCCCGTCCGGAGCGCGCCTTCTGCGTCCGCCGCTGCCGGTCCGTCCGGCGCGCCCGGCTGTCACCAGGACGAAGCGTGATCGCTCCACACCTCAGCCACGCTGGTGACTGGTGCCCGCCACAGCCTTCGCACCCGTGCGGAGGTGCTGGAGCGGCACGGAGCGGTCGACGCGGTGCGCCAGCACGCCCGCTCACACGCTTACAGGATAGCGCACTGCGTCGCGTCGTCCCGCGCCCCGCGCCCCGCGCGCGCTCCTGAGAAGGCGTGCCGAGGCATCTCGACGGCATGCCGGAAGGGTCGCCGGCGGCGCGGCGGCCTGGTCTGTGACCAAGGAGTCTGTTGAGTCTGAGCGCGGTGTGGTACAATGCACCTGCCCCTTGTCAGACCGGCTGTCACCCGGTGGCAGCTCCATCCCACCCGCCGCCGGCTGGATTCGCTTGCCTAAGGGAAGATCCCTCTTCCCTCGTGCTGCGTTTTTCGATCTCATTTACATGATTGAATGGGGAATTCTAACAGAATGTGCCTTTGTGTAGCTGTGCACGTTGTCTTGACCCTGCGTGTACGGATTCTGTACCGTAAAGCCACAGCGTGGACGTGTTCTTATAAACAGTTATAAGCGTGTACACGAGCCTAGAAATATCGACCTCAGCGCAATTCAACGCTGCTCACGGTTATCGACAACAGCGCTCAGCTCCATTCAAACAAAGACCGATGACCGACTGAACTCCCCTTCGACGGGAGGTATGCCTAAACTTTGTGTAAGTCCTTGCAGCCCGAGAGTGAGAAAGGCTCGGGACCGACGACTACCAAACACCGTTCCTGATACTGGCTGCTGTATTGCACAGAACATTCCCTGCCAAGCTTCACTGCCAAGTCGCGCACTGACTACACAAAATGAGCAGGAACAGTATCGCCCTGCGGCATCGGCTTCACCACGGACGACGCACGGCCCGAGACAGCGACGTCACCCCGTTACTGACCCCGTCCCTGGAGCACAGCACGTGGGACGCCGGGGGCAGCACGCCTCTGCAGCGCGGCCGTCCGCGGCGCTCGGAGCCCACCGGAGCGTGGTCACCCGCGCCGCCGAGCCGGGGACCGCGCGGCGGCGGGGTCTCACGCCGCGGCGACACGCTGGGGAGCCGTGGCGGAGCGGGAGCGAGGAGGAGAGAGGAGCGGCGGGAGGGGAGGTCCGGGCGGCGCTCACTCGGAGGTGCCGGACCGGGCTGAGGACGCCTGCTCGGGAGTGACGATCACCCGGGGCTCGGAAGGCTCGGGCTTGGCCCCGGTGGAAGGGAAGCCGGAGGTCAGGTAGCTCAGGACGGTGGAGACGGTCAGCTGGAACACAGGCGGCCATCGGGCGGTCAGCGCGGTCCGCGGTCCGCCAGCGCGGCGGCAGAGACTCGCACCGCGCGTCACCACGGCGGCGGCAGGGCAGACCAGCAGCAGCATAGCCCGTGGCTACTGGCACATATCTATGCTACAGGGTGCAGGCGGTACCGAAACGGCATCCGTTGTGAGTGGCAGCGATGCGAAGCACAGACATTTCCTACTCGCTATATCCCTGAACTGGGCAGCGGCTGCTAACCTAAGCAAGTTCCAGTTGCACGCACAAATCGCCGCCCATCGGAACTAAGGCGTAACGTTTCAATATCAGAGCTTAAATCATAAGATTGCATACACACAGCAGCGTACCTTAAACCGACCATGTATATATAAACATATAATGACTAACAAAACCGCAATGCGTTCAACTATGTGATAACTACGTTAACAGAATGGCCGCCTGTGTACCGTTGACTATTGGTGCCGTTGTTGGCTGACCCGTCTGGCCTGAACGAAGACTAGCTTCCACTGGAAATTGACGTAATTTCCCATTTACAACGAAACCTACCAACATTCCTCTGGGTTAAAACAACAAAAAGCGCGCGAGCATTAATATCTAAGCGGCAGCACTCCAATGGAAGCAGCGCTACATATGCACAAATCGTCGTAGATCTGGGGATTCCAGACCAGACCTCAGCTGCTCGCCCGACATCGGCTACCCGTTCATCACGCACCATCGTCTGTCCTGCCCGTCTGGGCACCTCATCCCCCTAGCACTCCAGACGGCGCCGTCCCTCCCCTCCCAGCCACTCGCTCCGAGCCCGCGCCGCGCGCGGGAGACGGCAGGGTGCCGAGCCGGACAGTCCAGCGCCACCGGCGCAGGCGGCTGGCTCGGCGCGGCTCTCAGCCTGCACTTGAGGCCGACGCGCACACGCCTTCACTCCCACACACAAGTGACACACCCCACAGTCCGCGGTACGCCACCGAGAGAACACCCGCCTGGCCGCTCCCAGCTGCGTCACCACCCAGCACACGGTCCACACGCTCCCGGACGGGCACCCGCCTGCCGCCCTGCGGCGGTGTCGCCGCGTTTGGCGGCGCCCGGCCGGCTCAGGAGAGGACACATGCCTGCGGGCCGTCGGTGGTGTCGGCGTCGGCGGACGGCGCCGTCAGGAGATGGTGCACCACGGCCCGCGCCAGGTAGCCGGCCGTGGCCGACGGCGGCAGCTGGAAGAAGCCGCTCAGGTCCGCGGCGCTGCCCTTGCCGCCGTCCTGCGGAGGCAGGGGCGGCGTCAGGCGGGCATGTTGAGGGGAGGGGACATGAGCCGCGCAACACAGCCCTCCTGCGGTGGCAGGACGCAATACGAGGGAGACAGGGGGACAGGGCGGAGAGCTCTTGCACCGGGCGGAATAGTGTCAGGTAAGAGCACAGGGACACACGGGTATGGGGATCTCTTGCTGCACTGGCCCAGGTAGAGACGGGTGCCGATGCAGGGAGACATGGGTCTGTGGACAATGTCCTGCTGCACTGGCCCAGGCGGAGACAGTGCCGATGGAGGGAGACACGGGTCTGGGAACAATGTCCTGCTGCATCGGCTCAGGCGGAGACGGGTGCCACTGCGGGAAGACACAGCTCACAGGATGCAAGGCGCACAATCTTATCCTGCAGGGCTGAGTTCTGTTGTAGGACGGAGGACGCGGATCAATTTAAGTCAGCTAAAACAATCGATCCGCGGCCCATTAGACAACGGTGCCATCGCCGCAACTAAACCGGTTAGAACCTTGGAATTAGCCGGAAGCTAATGGCGTACATGTTAGGGCGTGTTGTCAGTCGCTTCACAAGCTGCCTAAGCGGATGTCACTGAAGAAAAAGAAATGATGATCTTGCCAAAAATACGGACAAACGCGTCCACGTTCAGAGCAAGGCGATAATATCAAACAAACGGCATTGCGATAGTGGCGGCGGCAATTTGTACGAATTTGGTATATTGTAAATGTTACTAAAGAAAACCCATCTGAAAGGCATCAGTCCATTTCACAAAACCAAGTCAAAGTATGCCTTAATTTGCCGATGGCCCTGCGGCAACTTAGCCATCTTCAGCTTCGGTCGTTCCCGCACCACCGGCGGCGTCGGTGGAACGAACTCCCTGCTGATCTGACACCCGGTGTGCTAGAGCAGATACACATGAAATAAGAACGGGGTGGTGTGAAAAACATACGAAATGTACAATCTGTACCCGAATTATTTATACAGAACTCGTGCAGTCGCCTTGTTCTATCGGGTCAAGCGGGGTCAGCAGCCGTTTATGCCGTCTCTGTGCGCCAGCAGCGGTGGACCGGCACGCCCGACAGACGAACGGAGGCCGGGGAGCTGCGGCGATTCTGCGATCTCCGCGGACGGCAGAGGCGACACAAGGGCGGACAGGTATTCAATTACGAATAGGTATCCGGGCGTTATGATGTCCATGGCAGCGACAGGTACGGCCCGTAAGTTATGGAGGACGTGTGTCGCTAAGGTAGACATAAACGCACAGAACGGAAAGAAAGCAGCTTAGGGCATTTTGGCAGTCCTGGGTAATACGCACTCCAAACAAAGAAAATTCCACCTTAATTTCAAAATTGAAAATGCTGCTCACTGGGTTAAGTGGGAAAGAAATTGTTGACTGAGTTCTGATACCTAATCAGTTGACAACTGCTATGTTGGTTGAGAGGGATTTCATGACACATTCCTGCGTAACGCAAAAGACCTTCACACCGAACGCTAAGCACGGCTTCTATAAAGACGGGCCAAACAGCACAAACCCCACGAAGGTTCATTCATTCTTGCCCGCTCATTCCAGCGGGTGACAGTGGAGCACGCACGGCTCAGTCTGGCGGAGTCTCCACGTCTGTCCCACGTGAAAACGAACCTTTTAAGCCTTCTGAACCCACTTCTGAACCACCCAACACGACATAAACGTAACTGCAGTTGATCCCACAGATAGCAACTCTAAACGCATCCCCAACGCAGCCCAGCTGCTGGTGGACAATAAATGCGAATATGGCGCCTGGCACCGCGATCCATCACTCCAGTTGTAATCGAACGTCAAGGAATATCCGAGCGCGAGCAGCTGCAGACCTCAAACTTCAACGTGACCAGAAACAATATCTGGACGACGCATGAACCATTGGAGCACACGACGCGCGGTAGAATCGTGGCGTCACATTGTAGTGGCACGGGGCGGGTCAAATGCTGAGACAGCTCAGTTCTGAAAAGGTGTCGGTTTTGAGACTGTCAGTTCAAAACACCAGTGGTGAGGAGTACCACGCTGTTCTTGCCCAACATGAGCTGGATGATTTTTTCCTCACGCCGGGCGCTGCGGCGGATGCGTTTACATTAACTGGCATCTGATATGACGTGAATATGGGGTCAATATGCCATCAGTTTTGGCAGGGAAGCGTCAACAAGGTAACATGTGATGACATTGTGGACGATCGTAGGCTGACAGTGAAGAAGTGTTCCGGTCTGCGTGCCACCGCACGGACAGCGGGGGGGGGGGGGGATTCATCCACGTTTGCCACGTTTCGTGGTACAGCTACGGCTTCGCGCTCCTCGACTGGAGTGATTGGAAGTTCAGAACAAACGTAAAGAGAAGCTCCTAGCGTGTGTAGTTTCTCCTGGATCACTTGCCGAGCTGAGCGACGCCGTCGGATGGCGTTATACCAGCTCCATATGGCGGAGGCACCGAACGGTACCAGCACACGCCCAGCCAGCGCGCGGACACTTCAGTAACACCGGGTGTTCAGAGCAGTCTGACGTGTCAGACAGCATACAACTGTGCTCATATGGCTACCTCTTCATAGTCCCAGAAAAATTGAGGATCGAAAAGGTTAACACCACGTGGCATCTTGATCTTTTTGTCCTCACATCTTTCTTATCATCAATATTTAATCCAACTATCTCCGTCACGCTGGATCGGCACTTTTTTAATCACTTTTTACACCAACATTTTTTTTCTAATCAAACGTCACAGATTTGTCGCGGAAGCAACTTGTTCTGAGAGGAACAGTACAGTATGAACGTGACATTATGCACCTCAAAGTGAAGGGGACATGTCACGTGCGGTTATATACTTTTCACTGCCACGAAGCAACATGAATCAAATGCTATGATCGGCTGGACTAGAATTGACTTGAAATTAGGGGTCAGCTCAAGTCATTCAAAACTTATTTAGATCCTCAAGCGGAAAAAGAAAACGTCCATATCTTGTGATACTTATTATTCCACACCTCTTCGCTACTCAAGCAGAGGTTTACCTTTATCGCACCCACTGCAGTAACACGGCACTCCCAGCAGCGTTCCGTGCTGTCCGGTAACTCCGCACACGCCGGTCGCGGGGCCGGACCAGGCCGGGCCGCCGCCACTGACCTTGAGGTAGAGGGCGTGCGCCTCGTCCACCATCTGCGAGAGCTCGATGCAGCCGCGGAAGCCCAGCTCCGGATTCCGCTCCAGGATGGTGGCGATCAGCGCGATCAGCTGCGTCAGGACACCGGCTCGGTCACGCGGTCAGGTCACGTGAGTCCGACCGCCAGGGTCACGGGCACCGGCGGGATGGGGTGGGGCACACGGCGCGCGCCACACACGGCGGGATGGGGCGCGGCACACGGGGCGCGCCACACACGACGGGATGGGGTGGGGCACACGGCGCGCGCCACACCACGGCGGGATGGGGCGCGGCACACGGGGCGCGCCACACACGACGGGATGGGGCGGGGCACACGGCGCGCGCCACACACGGCGGGATGGGACGGGGCACACGGGGCGCGCCACACACGGCGGGATGGGGCGGGGCACACGGCGCGCGCCACACACGGCGGGGTGGGGCGGGGCACACGGGGCGCCGCAGCGGCGGGATGGGGCGGGGGGCGCACGGCGCGCGCCACACACAGTCTCTCAGCGACACGTGGAAATCACTGTCCACAAACAGTGACGACACGTTAGTAAACGGCGTCCGGAGGATCAGACGGTCCGGTGCTGGTGACGGACAAGTCTTCAGATCCAGCTCATCAGAGGGAGCAAACGAAGCACGTGACAGGCCGGAAGCACTCGCATTTGTGATGTCTTCTGACGCGGGCTTCCTATCTTAGACCTCCGACAAATCGCCGACACAACAGCTACACAATCTTGCCGTCATGCCGCCGTGTAGCATGACGGCAGTTTGGCTAAATTTTGTCTAGCTGTTTGGCTAAACTTTGGCCAAACTTTGCACAGCTGTTTGGCTAAATTGTCCTATGTCCGGCTTCGCCGTCGCGGACGTGCGACTAACATAAACATCCGACCTACAGCACATTGCGTGCGCGTTCTGCCAGATAGCCTGTCCTAGTTCAGCCTCTAACACCACACGATCCCCAATCCGGCTCGCAACAACAGCCTACCCCAGTGAAATCCCTGACGCTGCGCTCTTTCGTCCAGTCTCCAACACTGCATCCTCCCGAAGTCCACTCTCTGACGCCGAGCCCTCCTCAATCTAACCGTTAACAACCGCCACAGGCCCGGTTTCCGACACGGCACTCCCAGTTCAGTCTCCGGCATTTTATCCCTCCCCAATCCAGCCTCCGACACGTCGGCACTCCAAGTCCCGTCTCCGACATTGTGTCCCTCCCCAATCCAGCCTCCGACACGGCACTCCCAGCCCAGTCCCAGACATCACATCCATCCCCAATCCCGCCTCTGACCCCGCATCACCGGCCCGCGCGGTCGGGCGCGCGCCGCTCACCTGCACCACGATCTGGCGCAGCTCCGGCTGCGGACACTGGGCCCGCGCGGTCGGGCGCGCGCCGCTCACCTGCACCACGATCTGGCGCAGCTCCGGCTGCGGGCACTGGGCCCGCGCGGTCGGGCGCGCGCCGCTCACCTGCACCACGATCTGGCGCAGCTCCGGCTGCGGGCACTGGGCCCGCGCGCGCCGCTTACCTGCACCACGATCTGGCGCAGCTCCGGCTGCGGACACTGGGCCTGCGCGGTCGGGCGCGTGCCGCTCACATGCACCACGATCTGGCGCAGCTCCGGCTGCGGGCACTGGGCCTGCGCGGTCGGGCGCGCGCCGCTCACCTGCACCACGATCTGACGCAGCTCCGGCTGCGGGCACTGGGCCAGCATGTCGTTCACGAGGATGGCGAAGCGCAGCTCGCTGACGGTCATGTCCGTGACGGTGGGCAGCTGCGGCAGGTGGCGCTTGCCGATAGTCAGGCCGCCGCCGGTGCGACCCAGGATGAACCACACCGAGCTGTGCAGGTCGCGCGGGCTCCGGCCCAGGCAGCCGTCGATCTGGCGCTGCTGGCGCGGCGTGATGCTGCCGAGGGCCGGGCGGAACGCGTCACGTGACGGGTACGGGAACGCCCCACGCGGGGGGGGGGGGTGCGTCTCGCGGAGGGCGACGGCACGACAAGACGCGACAGATCCGTAAGGAATGCGCAGGCAACGTTACGTCTAGATCCAGCGCTGCAGCTCTAAGCATGACGTAAAAGAGCGGCAACGGCTTCTAAATTGCAGGCAACATATTCTGCTTGCAATTTAGCTGATCATAGCACGTAATTTTCCAAACGTCCTTTAAGAGGCTAAGTGTGGATACCTACGCAAAACAGGCAAGCGTGGGTCCCTTCGCAAAACAGGCTGGTCAACCAGACCTCACTCGGCGTTGTCGCTACTCCACTGAGCTGCAAACGAGCAGACGGTGACAGGGCCTGACAGCAGTTTTCAAAACAAGGTACGGGTTCCCCGACAGCAGTTTCCAAAACAGTGTCCGCGTGTCAAAACGCTGGACCGACTGCGTGTCGCAACCAGCCACGGATGCTGCCCAAGCCGTCGGGCGTGAGACCGCAGGCCATCTGTCACAGTCCACCCTGCAGACAGACCACAGACCCTCCGATGCGAGGCCTGGCCTGGCCCGGCGGAGACCCACGGGAGCAGACCATCCAAGCGGACGGCCAGGCCAACAGGCGGGGGGCGGTCTCACCCGATGGCCTGACCCGGCGGAGACCCACGGGAGCGGACCATCCGAGAGGACGACCAGGCCACCAGGCGGGGGTCGGTCTCACCCGATGTTGGCGCCGTTGCTGCCCAGCGAGAGCACGTTGTAGAGCAGCGAGCGGACCTCGTTGGGCGCCATCTCGGAGATGGCCTGGTCGCGGCCCTCGATCTGGCTGTAGAGCTCCATCGCCTGCAGCACCCACCTGCGGACGGCCACGCCCGCTCGTCAGGCGGCACGGCACGCTCGGCGAGCCCGACCAACACGATAACGAACGATAGGCGCAGCCGGGACAGAGCACACACAGCGTGTCTAATGCTGGGAGCTGCACATGAATCGAGGTCACTTGGTCAAGCGTTTAATACTGACCAAGTCAATAATATAATCAGTGAATGACATCCAAAGATAGTAAATTTCCCAAATTGCCAAATTTCCGTGCTCCCGAATCCCATATTGCCTAAAAATCCCAACTTCCTTTCACAAGTAATGCTACCTCAGCACTTCCGTAAAAGCTCACATTACCATCATCCATTAACTATACCATTATTATCCACCACATCATCCATTAACCACATTACCATTAACTATACTTGGCCCTGCCACGAGCGTGCTCTATCACCACGTCCACCGACAACGTATGGGACGGCAGCTTCAGAACGCTACCGGCAGCCCCCCCCCCCCCCTCTCCCGCACCGTTACATGACCTCCGCCCTACCGACTCCTATTGAGCCGGCGCGGCCATACCCGATTCGGATGGTCAGTATGCCGGCGAACAGGTCCGGCCGGGTGAGGATGAGCCGGCCGCAGCAGAGCACCACCTCCTGCTGCAGCACCGCCTGCACCACGTCTATGGGCCGCACCGAGCCGAAGAACAGCGCCTCGATCTCGGCCGGCGTCATCGGCTTGTCGATCACCACCTCCGGATGGCCGATCACGCCGATCGTCGACTGCCGGCGGCCGCGGTCAGGTCACGGGAGACAGGGCACCGACTGGGGCGCACGGGGGTCACATGTCGACTGCCGGCGGTCGCGACCAGGTCACGAGGAGACAGGGCGCCGACTGGGGCGCATGGGGGTCACATGTCGACTGCCGGAGCCCGCGGTCAGGTCACGGGGAGACAGGGCGCCGACTGGGGCGCACGGGGGTCACATGTCGACTGCCGGCGGCCGCGGCCAGGTCACGGGGAGACAGGGCGCCGACTGAGGCGCACGGGGGTCACATGTCGACTGCCGGAGCCCGCGGTCAGGTCACGGAGAGACAGGGCGCCGACTGGGGTGCACGGGGTCACATGTCGACTGCCGGCGGTCGCGGCCAGGTCACGGGAGACAGGGCGCCGACTGGGGCGCACGGGGGTCACATGTCGACTGCCGGAGGCCGCAGCCAGGTCACGGGAGACAGGGCGCCGACTGGGGCGCACGGGGGTCACATGTCGACTGCCGGAGGCCGCAGCCAGGTCACGGGGAGACAGAGCGCCAACAATGGCGCACGGGGGTCACATATCGAGTCAAAAGACCTGGGTCACGTGGTGAGTCAGCTAACGACAGGGCGGGGATCAGATGGCAGGCACCCCGTGTGCGGTCAACGTCGAGACTGCTTATGGGCGAAAGGAATCCCTCATGCAAGTCGCATCGGAAAACTCCCGCACCAGCTATCGTTTTCGGAAATCTGCGGCGATCAGGAATCAAACCCACGAGCCTTTGATCACGAGCTATACTATCATATCTAACAAACACTCTTGACTGTCAGATCACTTCACCGCTAGATCACTACATCACCCATGGAGAAGCAGTAATGGAAGATCTAAACAATGGTCTACTGTAATTGAAGGAAAGAAATGCGACGCAACCACTGCCATCATTGACAGCTGACAGTGCTCGCTAAAGACAGCCTCCATCAGCAGACCAGCACACACCACCCGACCACCTCGTCACAGCCAGGGCCCGTCTCTCGCCGCCGTCCGTCGACCAAACAAGAGCACCGCTGCGGCCCGTCAGCTGACGTCACCACTGACCTGCTTGCCGCTGACCAGTATGGCGGTGAGGTAGGGGCTGATGCTGTCCACCACGCGGCCCAGCAGGCTGGAGCAGTAGCGCAGCACCGCCCAGCAGCGCAGCGTGCCCGCCTCGCCGTTCAGCTGCACCAGCCGTTGGTGCACTGGCGGCGGCGGCCCGGCGGTCAGCGCGAGGTCAACAGCCGGGTGTGAGTCAGGCCGGGCCGCAGGCCGAGACGCCGCGGTCCGAACACGGCGGGGGTCGTGCGCCACCAAACGCTGGGTCATTAGAGGAATCGGAATGGTAGCGTGCAATGGCGATAAGACGCCGGAGCGACACTGCCTGCGAAGGGCCTATCACCTTCTCACGGGAAGGAAGCAATGCGCTCCGAAAAATCGCGGCTCGCATCAACGGTGCGCATTTCGCACCAGCCACACTTAAAGCGTTCTCACAGAAACGGTTCCGGATCAACACGGAGCTCATTTTGAGCCGCGTGTTCACCAGCCTGGCATCACCAGCGGCCCACTACATCGATCGACCACAATCTGCAGCTGGCGAAGCTACGCCCTACAACGCTTGTCCACTTTGACCCGCACGTCTCGGGAGCCCCACACAGGTCACACCAGCAGCGACTCCTCGGGGACCCAAAACGGCGGCACCGGGTCGCCCGTACCGGAGAGTCCATCCAGCTGATGGTCGGGGCCGTGTCGGTCCATCAGTAGCTTGAGGATGAAGCTGCGGCCGCGCAGCGTGGTGATGCTGCCCCACAGCGACCTCAGCTCGCCGTCCGACTTCTTGCTCAGCTCCTGACGGCGGTCCGGAGTCAGGTCAGGTCGGGTCAGGTCGCGGACGGGGTATGCCGTTACTTGCAGCGGTCCGGGGACAGGTCAAGTCATGTCGCTAAAGGGGATAACAGCTTCGGATGCCCGTCCGGAGCAGAAAGGGTCAAGAAACAGACGCGAGCATCAATATCTCCGCCGTAAAAGGATATATAGCTTCTGACGGCGGTCGGGGGGTGAGGTCAGGCCAGGTCACACATACCGTCAGGGGCCCAGCTGGCAAGCATGGCGCCCGACCCAATGACGTCAGGTTAGATCACAGGCGGACGTCTCTGACCGCCATCAGGTTACTTCACCGGCATGAGCTGCTCGTCACATCAGCGGCATTAGAGCCACCGGATGCTCAGACACCCCACAAGCACACAACACGCGACGGCGTCCATCCGACACCTGCCGTCCTCCAGACCATCCCCCCCCCCCCCCCCCCCCCATCACACAGCACACCTCAGCCCGCCACACAGCACCCGGCCTAGGCACGCGGGGTTGGCCACGGCACCAGCCCCTTGCCCGCTGTACCCGCCGGAGCGGGGACCGCCTCCGACCGACCTCGATGGTGAGCGGCTCAGACTCCTTGTACGCGATGGCAGTGGGGATGTCGGTCAGGCTCTGGTAGCCGACCGTCTTGTTGGCCAGCTCCTTGAACGGCACCGGCTCCATGCCCCAGTCGTCCGTCGAGTCCATGAAGTCCAGGTGCTCTGCAGAGGCGCGCCGGGCGACAAGCGACGCGTTAAGGCACTGAAGGGCGGAGATCGTGAGCAACAGGCCAGTCTGGCTTTGAATGATTTATTGCGATTGGTGACATCGCGCTTAGAAGCAGCCGTTGCAAATTTCTTACCCTTGCGAAGACTGTCTTATCCTCACATTTATCGAGCAAACACCCTTCCCGGGCCAGCGTGGCGGCACCAGCCGCGTGTAAGATCATCCCGGTCGCGATCAACGCCCCAATCACTGATCAATCACATCGGGCGAGCGCGCCCAATCACTGACGATCTATGTACCTCGCACAGAGCCAGCACAGGATCACCCGACAATCGACTTAGCTCGGAAACGAGCCACAAGCCTGCGGCAGGAAGCTGCCCGCAGCGCCGCCGGAACGCGGCAGCCGGCCACTGACCGGTGCACGAGGAGGACATGAGGTTCTGCAGGCGGCCCACGCGGACCTTCACACCCTCACACGAGCCCGTCTTGAGCATGGCCAGCAGGTCCACCATCTTACGGAAGTTGGCGTCCCTGCAGCAACACGTGGGCGAGATGGAACTTTGTCAGAGTCGCAACGGAGACGGGGAATAGGAGAACGGTATCGGCAGTTGGCGTTTAATAAGACCCGTCCTCCGTTTGCTCCGGAAAAGAACCCATTCCACAAAACACTCCTAAGCAATCATCCCTTCATCGCCCGCATGCTATCACAGCAGGCTCTTCAAAATCACGGAGCACACATGTAACAGCGACTCGTCATGGCCTGCATCAAAGCCCAGTCGGCCACGACCCCGCCCGGTCCCAACCGGGCCCAAGCCGGCCCGAGCGGGCCCGAGCGGGGCCCAAGCGGGGCCCGAGCCGGCCTGAGCCGGCGCAGCAGCCGGCGCTAACCTCATGTGAGTCTCCTTCATGATGAGGCAGCAGGTGGGCCGCCCCGAGAGGCGCCAGTAGCGGCCAACGAACTGCACCTCTGACTTGATGTCGTCGATGAGCAGCGCCATGTCGTGGTTCAGGTAGAAGTCGGTGCTGTCGAAGATGAGCGGGTAGCAGAGCACCGTCTGCCCCGAGATGCGGTACACCTGGCGGCCCGGCCAGCGTCAGGCGTTTACAACGGCCAGGGCCGTCAGAGACTACGTCATTGAGCCAGCGGGGGCCGTCAGAGGCTGTGCCACCGACCGATACAACAGGAGTCACCGGAGGCCGGGCCAGTGACGGATGTCCGGGGAAGAAAGCAGAGGCGGTATCAGCGACGGATATCGGGGAGACGGTACAGAAGGCGTCGCCGCCCAAAGGCCCTCGCAGCATCTAACACCACCCGCCTTCCATCAGTCTCATCAGTCAGGTGGAAGCGCTCCACCGATTTCAGCTGCGTTACCCTCGAGTCTGACGCTCTTCCCACTAGAGTTCGTGACCTGGATCACGCTGGCCATAAGCCCTAGACCCCACTCCGGGGAGCGGCTTCCCCGGTCCCCACTCCGAGGACCGGCTGCCCCAGCCCGCACTCCGACGGGCGGCTGTCTCAGCCCGCACTCCGGGGAGCGGCCGCCCCGCTGTGCCCGGGCAGGGAGTGGCGCGCGGCTCCGCTACCTTGCTGGTGCCGAGGGCGCCGATCGGTCGCGGGGGCCGGCCCTCCAGACCCAGCTTGCGATTCACGCCCAGGTTGCGGTACACCTGCAGCGGGGGAGGGGGGGGGGCGTCACGAGAGTGATTGGGACGAAGGCGCACGCCTTGGCTGCGTGAACGCACAAAGCTCTTCCTCTGCAGCGAAAGGTTGTACCATTTCATTCCAAAAGACGATGTTGCATTGCTCCATGCTTTAAAACGATTAACTGGGTTCCAAGACTAGCAGCGAACAGGACACACAAGAACACGCCGTGAAAGTGATTCAAGCTGAGCCACCCACCCGTGGCGATTGGCTAACCCGGACTAGAAGCCGAAAGCAAAACACCACTGCTGTTCTCACAAGGTTCCGCTCCATGCCGGCATTGGCGGGCTCGTGACGCGTTCACGAATACGTGCAGAATCTCCCCAGGCCTATTACACGAGCAGTCCCCGGAGTTGAGTCCGGCCGGCCGGTCCGAGCAGTCACGCACCTCCACCAGCTGCCGTTGTGACCAGATCTGGACAGGCTCCACTTCCTTGGGCGTCTGCGACTGCACACCATAGGTGGCCAGCATGGCCTGCAGACGGCGCGACTCGGCCACCAGCACCACTTGCACCACCAGGTCACTGGCCGTGCCCTGAGGGCAGCGGTCGGTCAGCCCATGGTGTGAGCGACACCACCTGCACCACCAGGTCACTGACCGTGCCCTGGGGGGCGGGGCCCGGTCGCCCTGTGGTGTGGACGGTACCAATGGGATACTGGCCGTGGTGTAAGCCCATACACAAAGTCCAGTGACACAAAACGAAGCTAAGGACACAGAACAGCAGAGCAAATGCTGTGACACAAACCAAACGGACCGATCAGATCAAACCCAACTTCGGAATACTCCTCAGAGCCGCTTTGACATCAATGGCATGCCAACAAGTGGATGAAAATAAAAATATGCGCATTAGCAGCAATGAACACACAAGACAGATTGCACGTGCGCACGTTCAACGTCTGAGAAGCGGATAAAGCTCGCTCTTGGCGTCTAGGGGGCACGTGGAACGCACACACAAACATCTGAGAGCCAGATGGAACGCAACGACAAATATCTCAGGGACTCAGTTAATGTAGGTAAATGAGAGTACATGGGAGTATTAAAATACATGGGAGCCAGACAAAACAGACGGCAAATATATGAACGGCAGGTGAAACAGTTATATCTGAGGGGTCGATGACATGTGCGGTGCGGGAACCAAGGGACCAGGTGACAGCTATTACCATATATACAAATGCAGAGAAGCAGTCTCTGACAAAATGGCGTAGAAAAACTAAAGCTTGCAGACAACGGTATGACGGGGTCAAACACAGCTAACTGACAAGCAGGCAATACAATTGCGGCATAGAAAAGTACCTCGAACTGTATATATATATATATATATATATATATATATATATATATATAGATATTGTATTTAGCTTGGCATGCTCACGCCACTTTAGGTATGCGTGACAAATGCTTTTTAGTCTACAGCACTGACAAGCGGGTCGCGACGCCGTGTTTATGATATGATCATATGCAATTTAGCTTTCGAATGTGCCGAATTCCAGTTCGTCTTTCCAAAAGTCTCTTTCAAACCAAACTTCCTGCTCTCAGCCCCGCATGACTATCGCACGACGCTTCAAAGGCAGACAGCATGGGTGGGTTGCGGGAGGGGAGGGCGCAATATAGGGTTCCTCCAGCCTTCCCCGCGGTTGTAATGCGGGCGACCGCCGCGTCTACGGCCTCCTACGGACAAGCTACGGCGTTTTGCTACGGCATGTTGGGAAGGGCGAGGCCAGAGCGCCGCCGCGCGCGCGACAGCGAGCATGCATCGGACGAGAGACGGGCACGCACGCGCGCCGACGACGGCGCGTTACCTCGCTGCGGTTCTAGCGGCCGGCCGGGCGGCGCCGGCGCGTGTCAGTGGCGCCACGTTATGTGGGAGAAACGACACACGGCTGAGAGCGGCGACCACACCCGGGCACCGCGCGCGTGACGGAGAAACACCGCCCGCCCACCCGACTGCGTGGCCGCGATGATGGAGGTGATGACGGTCACTGTGATGGCGACGGCGGTGACGGCGACTGTGATGGTGATATGATGATGATATGATGATGATATGCCGACAGTCAGCAGGGCGATCGGCTTGCGGTGGCAGCCAATGGCTGCTAAAGCGCGGCCATGATGTCGGGGTGTGCGAGCGACGTAGTTGTTTGTGTACTGTTGTTGCTGCAGCCAAGTTGGTGCAATGTATGAGCTTTTGAGGCGGGGAATTAAGTGTGCTTTTGCAGCACTGACACGGCGCCTCGTTCAGGTGACGAAAATAAAGAGCATTTGCGTACCGTCCTGACTTTCGACTCATTTGACTATCTAGCGCTGCTTCAGAGCGCCAGCAAGGAAGGTGCTGCTTTTGGAAGAGTGGTACCGAACCAAACACATACCAATGTGTGTTTTACAAGCGTCGTAGCGCGAGCTCGCGACGCATTTTGTAACGAACTGACCAGTTTCTTACGAATGCAGACCTCATTATCAGTTTGTAAGCGGCAGTGTCCATTCCAAAAATGCCATCCACTCGGTTCTATAGGTAATCTTTCGAAGCACCCATTTTTCGTTAAGATTACTTTTCACCGAAATCAACTGAATACACGGGTGATGGCCAAAAATGTATTGAGACATTATATTTCAACCCTTTGTGTGGAGGTAACCCGATTCTTGTTTGAAATGGACACTGAACATTAGTGCTGAGTGACGGCACGTAAACACAACCACACAGGCCGTGAAACAAGGTGCAAAGTTCAGCGAAAATCCGGCGTGAGAATTACGTGATCATAAGTGAAACACACCACTAATAAATAACAGCCGACAATCAATGATGGCCAAATAATCAGCAAAGACATGGTGTACGCAGAAGACAGGTGAAGAAGAAAGGTAAGGTGGCAGACGGAGGAAAGCAACTTTGTACTTGAATGCCTACCGGTTCGGATGAGTGAAAATACATTAGATGTAGTAGAGACAGGCAAGGCAGACGACGTTTTTGTTCAGGAACAATGCAAAGGAACATCCTACAGACCCCGCGACAGGTGGGACTGCCCTAATCTTCGACGAAATGTCCAGCATTGACAGCTGCAGGTGGTGACCGTCACCAAACTGCGCTGCCTTGCTTTGCAATCAGATTCCAGCTGGCAAATAGCGCAAGACTGAGCGCGAGAATCGACAGAACATTGATGATCGAATTTTCTATGCGAAACATTGGCAATGACAGCGGGAAGTCCAGCACTAACACGTATCCTATGACTACAGCCATAGGGGCATTACATTGCACAGCAAGCGACTTTACTGCGCTCCTTCAAACCACCACGGTCTCCATCGGTACTGCGGCCCGTACACCCTCGCCGCCTGCCCCACTCCCTCCCTCCCCTCCCCGGTCCCATGCCCCCGGGATCAGCGACAGACCCGCTCCATCGGGCCTCCGCCCGGTCCCACCCTCACCTGGAAGGCGGAGTAGCGCGTGGCGCGGCGCGGCCGGTTGTATGAGGGCAGGTAGCGCCGGATCAGGTCGATCTCGTTGATGTGCACCAGGTCCTCCAGCAGCAGCTCGGTGACCACCAGCATCGCCTGGCCCCAGAGGAACAGGTCGCCCGGGCCGCCCACGGCGCTGGCGAAGCGCGGCTGGCTGCCGGGCTCGGCCCGCTCTGCCGGCACGTGCTCGGCCGGCACGAAGTAGTACTGCGGCAGTGTCGGGTCTGCCGGCCGGCCCGACACGCGTCACACGCGCTGCAGACGCGCCACAGGGGGGGGGGGGGGCAGAGGGGGACGCGGACGGGGCGAGGGGAACAGCCGAGCCCCAGCACAAGCGCTGGCGTTAGGCACGACGGGGTGTGGGGACTGGCGCAGTGTCCAGCTCGAAGTCATGTACCGCAGGATTAACCATGGGGGGGGGGGCACCGGGACAGCGCGGGGTCCGCAGGGCTGGCTTTGTGGACTCGCCATGCTTATGGCCGGAGAGCCACCAGTATGAGTCTAGAGCAGTGTGAGGCTATGGCGCGAGGACAGGACTACAGTGGAGACCGACTAAAGAACACAATTTTACAAACATCTCTGGAACTGGCACACCGACGACTAACCTGAATCGAAATCTGGCCGAGTCCCAGAGGGCACCGGCCAGAAGCGAATAACAACGCACATTGGGCTACGAGTGCTTTTACCTGGTATGCTCAGTATAAAATATTTTCATTTGTTGTACTAAGCATACCGCTTTTTTGTCCGGGCTACTATACATACTTGTATTTGTCTAGTGTACAACGTATACCATCTTTTTAAGCGGAATACGTATGCTGCGTTTTTGCGTACTGTACTCCGTCTACTGTTTTTTTGTGAGGTGCACTGTAAACGCCACGCGTTTGTCTGGTGTACGTAACAGGTCAGTGTTGCTGCGTGCCGGGGGGTGGCTCTGACACCGGATACCCCGCTGTCTCGGGTGCCGGGCGGCTGGCGGACATCTGCACGGCACACAGATGGCAGCACGCACCACCAGCAGTGGACGGGGCACGCTGATCTGCCATGTTAGCCCAACGCCTCCAGGTAGCACGGCAGCCCGTACCACGCATTCGAACAGACACGCCACACACCAGAGCAAAGCGGCATCTAGGAAACGCGTGACGACTGTGTGCGTGTGTGCGTGTGTGCGTGCGGCTGTATAAAACTTCGCCTGGGTATGCACGGTGGATAGGGATAACATTGTCCTTAAAAACTTTTAAAGCATCGATCCATCACAAACGCAAAAGCGCAGCTTCTACTAAGGAGAGGGACATGTGAGCACAATCATACCATACCAACACATTACAGAACCAAATCAGCCCATAAGTCCCCAAAACCAATGTGTTACAAATACCTTGATTCAGACGAAAGTAGAAGAGGAAATGCGCCGAGATCGTGAACAGAAATCTGGGGCTAAAATCTGACAAGCAGCGCAAAGCATTGAGAGCAAACGACAGGAGAAAGCACACCACACACAAACACACCACAACGCGGCGCCATCCACTGCCAGGGCGCCAGGCATATCGGCTCGGGGTCGACGGCCGACAAGCCCGTCAGCTGCCGACCGCCGGGCATGCACACTCACGAGGCAGGCGAGCAACGCTGCACACGCAAGCGCAGAGCCGCGGGGCGGCGGTGAACGTCACCGCGTGAACGTCACCGCGTGAACGTCACCGCGTGAACGTCACCGATACTGTGCGCCGGCAGGCGGCGGTGATCACGGGTCCTAGCGGACGATCACGACAGCCGTGGTGACTGCTGCTGAGGGTGCTGTCAGCAGGCGGTGAACGCAACAGCTGCTAGGTGATGGGCTTGACGGCATCAGCGGATGCCAGCGGACCCAGGACGGACCGAGCCACCCTGGCCACCTCAACAGACAGGCGGGGGTCATGCCATGCGGGACGGGTGCGTATCAAGCTACTACTCACCGCCAAAGCTCTCCTCCTCTGGAAACCGACAGCACGTGTTAATTCTCGCCGACGGGGTGCAAAACAAACTCGGACGGGTGCAAGGTCGGCGCGGGCGGGGTACAAAAGCGCCTGTACAGCCAAAGGCCGATCAGAGGCCTGTCGTTAGTTAGTCGGGGCGTGGCGTTAGATTTAAAGCCCGATCAGAGGCCTGCCGTTAGTTAGTCGGGCGCGACGTTAGATTTAAATCGGTCACAAAAATAGGCGACGTCACGCGTTATGGGAGTGTTACACCGTCCCCAAGCCATAAATCCAGCTACGCCTCGACGTAAAATAAGATCCGACCAAGCAAAAAAGTGTCACAAGCATTCAATTAACCTCAGCTCATTCCAGCCAACAGTCATTCCAGCCGCCATACAGTCGCCGCTCCCCGCCAGCAGCACGGTACCCCCATCTAACTGCATACGGTGAGGGCGGGTACGAACGTACCCGTGCGGCGATCGTAGTGGATGAGCGGCCGCAGCAGCTGTTTGTACTCGTCCACCTGTTTCATGTCGCTCCGGAACACGCCCTCGATGATCATGTACATGTAGAACAGCGGCCATTCGCTCTCAATCCGCTCAAACTTCTGCCGAACACACGGCACACAGACGGCGGTCAGTGCCTCCGTCCGAACCTGCACACGCGTGGCGCCGCGAAAACCAAGACACCTGTGTTGTATAAACGGGTTTCATCTCCAGTCAGGAGCGTCACACACTGTGTACACGCAGGCCTGTCACATCGATTCCACGACACAAATAAGCGATAAGGTCGGTAACGTTCAACCGCGCTCACCAATCGACAGGTTACGTCACAGAGCCCACTTCCCCCTCCCCCGCCATCTGCTCCTCGCCGCAGCTACGTCACACCTGGACGGTGCCGTCCTTGTAGAAGCGTGAGGACGTGTCCTCCAGCACGGTGCCGAAGCCGTCACGGGCGAACCGCTTGAAGCCATGTTTGCCGCGCAGCTTCTTGACGATCTTGGACTTGGTCTTGGAGTACAGCAGCTGGTCGTGCGTCCCGAACGCCGGGAACGAGATGGCCATCAGCAGGGCCATGTCGCTCGACTGGGGACGACGGCAGGGCAGACACGTCAGCTGACGACGACACGGCAGGGCAGACACGTCAGCTGACGACGACACGGCAGGGCAGACACGTCAGCTGACAACGACACGGCAGGGGAGACACATCAGCTGAGGGGGACACGGCAGGGGAGACACGTCAGCTGACGACGACACGGCAGGGGAGACACGTCAGCTGACGACGACACGGCAGGGCAGACGCGTCAGTTGACGACGACACGGCAGGGGAGACACGTCAGCTGACGACGACATGGCAGGGGAGACACGTCAGCTGACGACGACACGGCAGGGGAGACACATCAGCTGACGGGAACACGGCAGGGCAGACGAGTCAGCTGACAGGTCACGGTCAGAAAGACAGGCCAGCTGACGGGGACACGGCAGGGGGGACACGTCAGCTGACGACGACACGGCAGGGGAGACACGTCAGCTGACGACGACACGGCAGGGGAGACACATCAGCTGACGGGGACACGGCAGGGCAGACGGGTCAGCTGACAGGTCACGGCCAGAAAGACAGGCCAGCTGACGGGGACACGGCAGGGTAGACACGTCAGCTGGTGGGGACGTGGCAGGGTAAACACGTCAGCTGGTGGGGACACAGTCGGGAAGACAAGTCAGCTGGTGGAGACGCGGCAGGGTAGATACATCAGCTGGTGGGGACACGGCAGCCGACTGAAGCGAAGCCCCAGGCAAGTGTGGACGGGCTGAGGAGTCAGCACAGACCCGTCAGGGACCGGCAACAGCACAGGATATGGACTGGTGCAGCTTACTGAAGGGGCACGCCAAACGGCTACGGCCAAGCGCGCTGACAGAAATGCAACAACAAGGAAACAAGTCGCCCAGCAGCTACCAGCACTGACATTTCACCACAGCCAGACACACGCGTCCGACCTAACCGTGGCCATGGATAATGACTCAGCCTCGAGCAGGGCCGGACGAAGTCATGCAATCCACCCGGGCATCGACAGCCACTCCACCCATCTGACCGGGTACACCACGGACGAACACGTGACACGCGCGCCACCAGGGCCGTCACTGCAACGCGACGTGGCGTCCAACGCGCACATGCTTGGCTACAGTGACGCAAGCAGCAGTGTCCACAGCATCAGCACAGTGCATTTATTCGCTAAAGGCTCCTATCCGAGCTGCGCAAAACACCTAAAACACAACATGACGCCAGAGGGCAGTTACTGAAACACGCGACGAAGCCATCTTTACCTCAATCGTACACAAAATAGATAAGAGGTGGCGGCGGAAATTCATTTAACAATTAATTAAACCTTCGGTCGTCATCCTCCCAATGACCCCCGCTGAGACGTCCAGCGCAGTCGAGCCGTCGTCGACCTGACATCACTGGACAGCGCCTCGGGGCCTTCACGCACCGTGGAGCTGGACTCGCGCGGCAGCAGCGTCTCGAAGATGGTGCGGTTGCGGTTGTGGGCGTCGATGTCGACGTAGATGACCGACTGGGAGCCGCCCTTGTCGCCGAACAGGTTGCAGCCATTGACGGCCTCCAGCGCCGACTTGGCCAGCCCGATCGAGCTAGCGTGCAGACCAGGTGTCACGGGTCGTGTGTCAGATACAGGACAGAGATATGGGCCGTGGCTCCTACATGCGACCGAGATGTGGGTCGTGGGTCCTCGGTGGGACGGAGATGTGGGTCGTGTCAGAGGTGGGGGAGAAATGTAGGCTGTGGGTCAGAGGTACGACGGATATGTGGGTTATGTGTCGGAGGTGGACGGGGATGACGTGCAGTAAACGCGACAGAGGAGACATTGCTCCACACCGAAATTCAACACCCTTGATGGGGTGTCTTCCCTCACCACGGAATGCGAAAATCAAACGGTCATCGCTGTTCGTCGCCGCCTACTGGTCGTCGCCTCGCTGCCGCCGACCGCGAGTCGCTGCGGACCGCCCGCGCTCCCCGCCCCGCCGCCGCCGGCGGCCTCACCTCGCGTGCAGCTCCGACGAGCCGTTGTTGTACTTGCTGCCACGCTGCCACATGCCGAAGTCGGGCGTGCGGTAGGCCCGCTCCACGTAATACACCAGGTTCTGTACCAGGCTGACCTCGTCCACACTGAACACGATCTGCAGTCCGGAGGAGGTCAGCTGCACCAGGAACAGCAGGTACAGCGACACCACGTCAATCTGCCGGGTGGAGAGGAGCCGTCACCCACTTCACCAGCTCCGCCAGCCCCGGCAGCTCTCGTCCCGGCGCCGTCTTCCCACTCAGCACAGCACCGCACAGAGCGGCCGGGGCCCCGTCCGCCCGGAGCCGTGCCGGCGCCTCTGTTCCCTCGACGTCAGGACCCACCTGCAGGTGGTTGTACTGCTCGCAGGAGAGCACCTCGTCGCCGGTCAGCAGGTGGAACTTGGAGTGCAGCGCGTTGTGCGGCGTCTGGTTGGCCTTGAAGCGCTCCACCTTGTCGGCCTGCTTCATCCACGAGAGCAGGATGCCGCGCATGCACTTGACGGCCGACTGGCCCAGCTCGAACGTCTTGCCGCGGTCGTCGTCGATTCGCCTGCGGCAGGCCAGACGAGGTCAGGAGATGTCAGCCGGGTCGCCGGCGGCTCTGGAGACAGGCCGTGGTGCAGCAGGGGAAGGAAGAGCAGAGTGAGGGAGTCACGGCAGCGCGACAAACAGGCGGCAGTGAGGTGAAATACCTTGGTAACTGACACCACTCGACGGCTGTGCACTTTTACGTATCTTCAGCGCTCCCAACGTCACAACTGCTTGAGCCTACCTCGCCCATCGCTCGCTAACGGTACGCTCGTTTTTCAAGTATCGGTACGAACACAAACACACCGGGCGCGTCCAGGTTGCCAGCGTACTGACCACCGTCCCGAGCCCAGCGGACCCGTGGCTGGGCCCACGCTCTGCCCCCTGCGGCGCCATCCTCCCCGCTGACCCGCTCACTTGTATGCCTGGTGCAGGCACCAGATGGCGAAGGTGCAGTAAAGGCTGGTGCGCACGTCCGACACCACCCGCTCGGCCGAGCTCTCCGGAAACTGGCCCGTCAGGAAGCTCTGGTTGGCGATCAGCTGGCGCTTCACTGGCGGACGGACAACGGGGCTGGGTCAGGGCGAGGGCTTGGGTCAAAGTCGCGTCAGGTCAGGGTTGGGTCAGGGGCCACGTCAGGGTCAGGGCCGGGTCAGGGTCAAGGTCGGATCGGGGTTAGGGTCAGGGTCGGCTCAGGACCAGAATTAGGGTCGGGTCACGGTCAAGGTCCGAATCACACAGGGTCTGGATCAGGGTCAACGTCAGTTAAAATCAGGTTACGGTCATGGCCGGGTCAAGGTCGGGTCACGGCCACGGGCATGGTCTGGGTACAGAGTCAGACTTAGTGTCACGGTCTGGGCAAGGTCAGTTAGGGTCAGGGTTAGGGTTAGGGTTAGGGTTAGGGTTAGGGTTAGGGTTAGGGTTAGGGTCAGGGTCAGGGTCAGCGTCAGAGTCAGAGTCAGGGTCAGGGCCAGGGTCAGGGTCTGGGTCAGTGTCAGGATCAGTGTCAGGATCAGAGTCTGGTAAGGCGGCGTCTCTGGGACATACTGTATCAACTGGCGCACCACTGGCAGCCGGACGCTCCAGCCGGGTCAGCGTCTCCAAACAGACGTGACCGATACGGCTGTCGATAACCACGGGCTGTTGTGTCAGCACCGAAACAGCCCGCACACTCGCCCGGTGGCGCCCGCTCCCAATCGCTCGCGCGTTTGACGGCCAACGATCAGTCAACTTAAGCACAAAAGTAGCATTCTAGACAACGTTACCACCCTCTCCCTACGTTTCGCCCTCGTCCTGAAGCCAGATTCAGCCTGCCTCCCCGGCCCCGCCCGGGGTCCCGCTCCACGCCGGCCCGCCGCCCGGTCGCACTGACCGACGCCGTAGTAGTGGTCCAGCCGGGAGACGGTCTCGTCATAGTTCTTGATGCGCGTAAAGGTGTCCGGGTCAATGTCGCCGATGCTGAAGGTGCGCCCCATGCGCCGGCTGTGCACCACGCCCGAAAGGTGGGCCACCGTCGGCGAGGCGTCCAGCGTCTTCATGGCTGCGGGCGCGCAGGACCGTCACTGGGCGCACACGACAGTGCTCATCGGGACCGCCCTTGGACGATCCTGTTTGGGGTTTACGAGCGCACCGTGTCAAGCATAGCAGAGCTACTGGGACCGTGTCACGCTCTGCTATGCTCGACTGCTCAGCGTTCTTCCACTAATAATGCGAGTGTGTGGCACACGGTCCACGACAGGGCTTCTGAGAGATATTCATGCCACCGGCGGGTAATCACACGTCATCGGAGAGCGGTCATCGGTGAGGTACGCGACGCTTGCCCTGAAGTGGTCATTAGGAGCAGGCATGGACACACGGTCACGACCGCAAACTACGACTGCAAAACGTGTTTGACCTAGCTCGATCCAAGCCTACGGGTCAACCATAAGATTCAACAAAACGACGTAGGTATGAGTTGCAAACTGCATACCGCCCGTTATGTTTACGGGAGGGGGAAAAGCTCGCACAATTTATGTGTGAATTAGCACTGAAAGTCGCCCCCTCCCCCTTCTCCCGGCCCGCCATGCCCGAGGTACCCGAAGGCAGGTCTTTAAGAGTGTGCAATATTAGGTCCCGCCTTGAATCCTAATAGCCCGCATAAAGCTTGTGAAACGATGTCCACTTCTGACTGCACAGCGCACTTGGAGGAAATCATCTGCATACAGCCTTGCTGAGATCCAAGGGCGGACCCAGGCGCCTCTCTGGGAGGAGCCAACGCCGGCTTGGGGACGGAAGAGTAAAAAAAACTGCACTAACCTTAATGCATATAATCCGGGTCCTGCTCTTTTATCTCAAGGGCTGTCCCTAGCTTAACTTATGTCCGCATAGATAAGCTTATGTCCGCATAGGTTGTTCCCATTTCCTTAAAGGTTACAAATGTGAAACAAATTTAATCAGCCTAAGTAACATAATTTTCTTCAGGGTTCGTAACGTGAAACATACTTCCCCTCCGCATCGGTTGCTTAAGATTTTCTCAAAGTCCAAAACTGTGCAAACTTCTATTAGCATAAGCAGGTTCTTTTTCAGCGTGCACAAATGTCATCCTTCGTCCGACTCCGACTATTTTAGGGGGGAGGCATAGCCCAGCTGTCTCCCACACACCCCACCCCTGCCCTCCCCCCGGACCCGCCCTTGCTGAGGTCACACATCTGGGGCATGGCGCAAACGAACATGCCTCATCAAAGCCAGTCCGGCACCCCACTGACAAGCAACCTTCAGCCGGCGCCACACAATCGGGCACACAACCAGTGGCAAGAAAGCCCGGAACAGAGGAAACGTGGCGGAGGCCGACCGGTTTTTATTGATTGTATTCAGCGCTGACCGGTTCCCGTGTGGCCTCGACAATCGCCTCATAGTATTCACCGTCGTGACTTAAGTCACGCTGCGGTAGCCGGGGGGGGGGGGGGGCTATTTTACCTTCGCCCGCAACACAATCAACATGTGCGTTAGTCGGGCGCTTGCCTGCCACATTCGTTCACTGCAACCCCCCCCCCCCCCCCCCCCCCCTCCTTGTAAGAGCAGTCCAGGAGACGGCTGCGTGGCTCCCATCGACGCGGCACCCACACTGAGGCCATGCGGCCCCGCCTCTGGGGCGGTGGCCTGGGGTCGGTCACGCCGGGTGACAGGATTGGGTTATGATCATGTCACACGATCGGCTGGTGATGTGTTGGGACAGCGGGCGCAGGAGTCCAGCAGGCGCGGCAGTCTGTCGCAGACGGCAGGCTGCCTGGGACGCCAGCCCGTGTGAGACGCCAGCCCGTCTCGGACGCCTTGATTACCTGCCCCGGGAGCCGCCAGGGAGTCAAAAAGGGGCAGCGGGTTGATCTGTGGCAGTATGTTCGAAGAGCAACGGTTCCAACACCGTTCAGCTTCAAAGCCAGCTTCAAGATCATGTGCAAAACGACGATGGCCAAATGCAGTACTGTCGTTTGTGCAATTACGCAAGACAGTGCTTGCAATTGTAAGAGATGGCGGGAAGTTGGGAAAGGAAGCGACACGACAGGCGCTCGATTTCGCAAGCTTCTGATAACCATTCGCACATCTTTCCAAATTGCATTGCGCAAATTCTTGAAGCAGCATAGCATACCAACAGCACCATATATTCCAGTGTATACAAGCCAGAGACAACACGCAAACACACGAAGTGGCCTCCTCACTCACTTTAACAACGTAGTTCCCAATTGTCAACAATTGGTTACGAAAACAAGACTGCGTGGTTACGCACAGCTTCGCGGAACTTCAAACAACCACGGTTGTTCTATTAGCACGTCCGGCAAGCGCGACCCTAACCATGGCCCTTCACACCATCGTATCCACCGATCGTAACCACCGAGCCATTATGCTCCCAGCGGTAGTACTATAAACCGGTCCGGCCGGTAATGCCTATCGCGTTCTCCCCCACACAATCTCACCAAACTTGCATCTCTCAGTCACCGAACTCATCGCAACAGCGGCAAACACCGCTGCCACTTCGCCTAGCTCCAGTGCAAGAAATGACGCCCCGTTCCGCTTAAGTAAACCGCAAGTGCGTCAGATCGACCAGCTGTCGCGAAGCGGCGCAGGACCATCCCTGCACAATCACCGTCTGAAGCCGGTGACGCAGCCAAACGCAGCAATCGGCTCCACCTATCTCGCCCCCCGTAAAGACGGACGCCCTCCCTAGCGCCGGTTCGCCGTGGTTGGCGGCCGCCGGGCCCGCCGCGTGGCGCACGCAGCTGCCGGCCGGCCGGCCGGTGGTTTCGCAGCGGCTGGCGGCGGCCGGGCCCGCCGCGTGTCGAGCGCAGTTGCCCGGCCGGCCGGCCGGCGATTTCGCAGCAGCTCTCCCCGAGGCGCGACCAGTGGCTGGCGACACACGCGCGGCGCGGCTGGCCACTGGCCTCAGGTGTTGCGAGACTCCGCAGCCGGCGTTCGAGTGGCGCAACCGGGCACGGGTGGTGATCGAAACACACCGCGGTTCCACTCGCTAGGATGGCCCGCTAGTGATGACTGGTTTATGACAAGCATTGGGACGTGCGTGAGCGGTCCGCACAGGGTATTCAGAAGCAATGATGCAGACGGAGGAATGGAGCATATTTACATGCGATGCGAAGCTGTGAGTGCATTACAGTAACCTGAAGCGTACTGTCGTGCGCTGAGGCAACGGTGCGATTTTTTAGTGCTAACGCGCCGGCTCACCCCATATGTATTACAATTTTCCAACTTGGGTCTTGCACAAACAGCCGACTGGATTTGCTGATATCACAAACACGTAATGTAAATCAGTCATGTGATCTGGCAAAAGCGCGTGGCACAGAACGATGTCTCTGAGACCCGCGCACCGCCTTTTCACCCTTACCTAGAAGAACGCATGCACACATCTTTTTAGTACTGTTCAGCGTTTACAAGGTGCAGATATGATCTGATTATGTTGTCCCAGGCGACAAGCGGAAGAGGGAAGAGAATGTCATGGGCACTCAGGCAATACTTTGGTCAAGCAAATAAACCACACGCGGTCGGCAATGTGCGCATTTTCGCCAGATAGCACACTGGTGTCACTTGTATACCATCTATAAACATATGGATAACATCACAAAACTTTCCGTTTCACGCAGTGGCGGAGCGTTACAAGTCCCATCACGTGCATACTTCATCTCTGATGTTGCCATCTGTCCATCAGTGGTACCGCATCCGCCGTGAATGCGTTGTACCGTGCCGTGTAACAGACCACATCCGGCCCTCATGGTCTGCGAATACGTACTCAGTTCTGCGTCGACAGACGTAGTTGACATACCGCGTAGTAGACATACCGCGTAGAAGACATACCACTGTAACGGTGACTAGCCGACACCACCACCACGGGCCGTGTTTCTGACTACGTTGTTTGTCCAGTCACCCCGCACGTCTTCGTCATTGACACGTGTTCGATGCGGGTGCGATGCTTCCCCAGAAACACAAAACAAACACGCCCCACACGAGACCGGAGCGTGGTCATGAGGCTTGAGTTGGCCAGTTAGACTCCCACTGCCTAAAAGGACATCGGTAGGTGGCCAAAGAGCAGTTTAGTCGTGCAGACATCATGAACTCCATACCGCTGAGACATGGGAGCACTTGACCGCTTAACCTGGTCACATTCTTGAGCGATTCGTTCAGCCGAGACGACTGACTCAGGACATGAACGTATGAACCACGATTCACACACGAGCACCTGCCTGCCTTCATCGACACGGCGACGCCTGCGTTCTGCACCGAAGAGACGATACATGACACCGGCGAGTCTGTTAGCAACAGTCATATGAAGGAGCGACGTAGGGCGACTCGGACGTGTTCAATCACATTTCAGAATCCTGCCGCTCTAAC
The DNA here is from genome assembly GCF_011947565.3 of Pollicipes pollicipes. NCBI lineage: Eukaryota > Metazoa > Arthropoda > Thecostraca > Pollicipedomorpha > Pollicipedidae > Pollicipes > Pollicipes pollicipes. Next base: position 29,125,073 of record NW_023596225.1, on the reverse strand, counting down.
GTAAGGCCGCGCGGTCACTCGGCTCGGCATCTTCCGACCACTCACGTGCGGACCCTCGGACCCGCTGTGGGCCTCCCGGTCGTTTGACTAGGGATCCTCCGACCACTCAGCTATGTGCTGCGATCTTCTTCCACCATCGTCCGTAAGACTCGCTTCGCTAGCGTCCGAACATGATTATGCTATATTTACGCGTGTGAAAGTTCGCGCCACATACACTTGCGGGGGCCGTTCTATTACTGTCCAGGCTTCTGCCTGCCCGTGCCGGTTCCACCGTCGTCCGTCCGCGTGGAGTCAGACCGCGTGCTGAGCGCAGCTCTCGCCCCACAGCAGACACCTGCCCTGGTCCGAGATGCAGAACCCGATGGTGGCCAGGATGACGACCAGCGTGCACATCATGCACGGTCGCTTCTCCAGGAGGCAGCCGACCATGTAGAGCGCCACCAGCACGGCGTGGTTTGACAGCATGAACGGGTGAAGAGGCTTAGGCAGGAACAGCACCGGCACCAGCCATTGCAGGCAGAGCATGACGAACGCCTGTGGCATGGGGGTGCCTGTGAGCGGAGGGGTCAACGGGCTGCCTGAGAAGCTCACTGGACCGTAAACGAAGTACCTTCAATCGTGAATGAACAGGACCTCAATCAGCTACGGCGTATCTTATCCATCAGGACCTTAATCAGCTGTTGCGAACACACTCTCCTTACATCCAATGCCACACCATGTCTGGGAGATCCAAGTGTTTAAAATAAGACGGCGCGCGAGTTCCGACGTAGGCCCTGAGCGCCTCTCCAAGTCGGCACGGGCATTTGTATGTGGTGCCACAAGGACACATTCGCATGCCTCTTAACTTGACAGGCACGCACCCCTCCCCCCCCCTCCCCTCCCCTCCCCTCCCCCCTAAGGCATTGCTCGACGCATGCGCTCTTGGGTTCCTGTGACCTCCTGTGAAAATAAGCGCTGTTTTCGCTATTCCCTACACGTGACGAGCATTCGTAACACGGTTCCCGACTCGCTTCTGACCATAAGCTGCGGACAAGTGACAGCGACGGGATAGCACGGGGGAAGCGGCGGTTAGCGTTGTCCGGCTTCAGCGACTAAACAAGCTACTAAACAGTACACAGGAACAGCGCGCAAGAACCGGGCCGACCGCGGCGCGGCAGACCCGATGGACGTCCTTGGTACCGGTTTCAAAAACTAATTGTCAGCCCAAGGTCGTCAGAAAAACAGGAACACCACCCGAGCTAGGTCCAGTACTGCACTGCCAGCCCGGAGCACCCTCTGTGAGCCAGCCTCCTGAAGACTGGGGCTTATGAGATACGCCGCCTTAAACCAGTTAAAACTCACCCGCAAGTCCTTCACTCCAGCACCACCAGCACAGCACCAAACACTGCCACGCCGAGTCCCGTCGAACAGGCCGTCTTGATGTGCACTCAGCTCTCACCTAAACGGCTGATGGCTTTTGATCCCGACGCGCCATGAGCCAGACGTCCTCCACACTCTACTGACGTCAACAACAAACGGGAGCGAAATCAAGCTCTTCACAGAAATGGGCCAAGGCGCCGCTATCAACCAACACGCAGCCGGAAACGCGCGTCGTCCACCTGTGGCACCGCCGCCGCAGCCCCTTCGTCAGCTTTCCAACGCCGTGCCTCCGCCGGCGGGCCGCCGTGGCCAACTGAGGTGTCAGACGGCACCCGGCCGGCCGACGGCCGTTACGTCAGCGCGCAGCCGTCCCGTCCCGGCGCCGGCCTGACAGAGGAGCCAGCGGGCCGGCACCGGCCTGACCAGAGGAGCCAGCGGACCGGCACTGGCCTGACCAGAAAAGCCAGCGGGCCGGCACCGGCCTGACCAGAGGAGCCAGCGGGCAGGCGTCGGGCTGACCACAGGGCCAGCGCGCCGGTGCCGGCCTGACCAGAGGCCTCAGATGCACTCAGGTGGTCTCCGAATATCAGAACAGAAGATAACACGCCACGAGAAGGTTTTATTCAATTATGCGTACCGAGCTCAAAAGTCCAATAGAAGTAGCATTTTTTTCTGGAAATAGCTTCATCAGCATGAAATAACGTTCCAAAATGCGCGGTAATGGCACCGTATTCTTTGTGGAAAATCAGCTGATGCAATGCTGTGTACCTCTAAGATGTTGTTTACTGAGATATGCTGTTATGAAACTGGGCCGTTGGACACGTGAAATAAGTAACTCTTTCATTCATGATGAAGCTAAGTGGTTCGTATCGTAACTTTGGACAGCAGTTTTGGTTAAGTACTCCTCTCTTCGAGAAGCATAGAATAACAAGCCTGACAGGGACTGTGGATTTCATTACCAGTGACGTGACTCGATTAATGCGTATCTTTCTGCAGCTGACAGATACCCATAAAACACAGAAACATGCATATGCTTCCATTTCAGGATAGAGACACACAACATCCAATCCCTCTAAAAACAGTAGATATCTGTCCGTGGCGCCGAATGGTCCAACGGTGAGCGCTGAATATTTACTTGTGAACATTAAATGTGCTGCAGTCAAAACTCACTCCAATAACGCGTACCCAAATGAAAAAGGGTGAAGGGTACGGGGCATGAACCGGCACGCTTGTAACGTTTATGGTGTCGCATCTGTTGACCCGTAGCGAAATGTGTGGTGCATTGCCATCACGCGATGAAAGGTTAGTTTGTTGTACATGGTGTAATCGTCTTACGTCTCACCAAAAGCAGTTCACATATGCGGACACGATTTAACATCTTGCAACCTGCACCAAAAACCAATTTGTTCTAGGGTCTAGACCGTCAATGATGGCAAATCCCACATACATGTATTTTTTTGTTGTTGTTAATCAGTGCCTTAAAGCACGCAGAAATACCGCTGTAACACGTGGACACTTTAGGTAGTTTGGCGCCAAATGTGCCTGGCTTTGTTGAGAAAAAAACTTGTCAGATATGCTGGAGGCAGCATTGCGTACCAATGTCACTTAACACGTAAACATAACAACACGCATTTCGACGACGCTTCCAGCCCAACACCGAATCGCTGCAAGACCCTTTTATCAACCTGTTAGATATGAACACCACAAAAAAGGCGCAATGTATTGACTGCAACAATCTCCCATGTATGATGGACGATAAAAATACCCCAGCACTGGGGGACTCTGCGGTGTGATCGGTTTCATTAAATGCGCAGCCCATTTTCACTCCCCACCGTGGGATCACTGCACGTACTGAAACCTTATTTCGCGCGGCTGCACCAATTTTTACACAAAGATCCTGCCAAGATAGAAAATGCACCGCCTTGATCTACCCTCTTCTCTGCTATGGAAAACTCTACGCAATCACCCCAACGGGCAGATGTCCATTGGTTAACATATGCGCGCTCATTCTCTGGTAGCGTTGTTTGGCACTCCGCCAGCTGTGGTCTGGCTACGCCTGACAATTCTAAGCGACGAAATCGATGAGTCTGGGGTCCACGATGTAGACACCCTAACCCTGCCATGAAAAACGCAAATGCTTTGGGCCGATATTGGTCACCAGCACGTCTCCTGGTCTTCTTGGCCTGACCTCTCCGTTTAGGCCATATCGTTTCGCAATCGAGATCGGATGACTACTTGTTCGGACCTATCCGCCGTTGTCTTGGAGTGTTAATATGCACACAACGTTCCGATCAGCCAATATTTCAGCCATCGTCAAGTGTCAACAATTGGAAATCCCGGTTAGGGATCCGGAAAGAGGATACGGTCCTTTTCGGTTAGCTGGGTTGGAAGAGAACTGGATTCGCGATCAGAAGACCCTGGTTCAAATCTCAGCAATTCAAAGGAGAGAATTCGGGCAGAGAAGCATATATGGTTGAAATTCAGCCCTTCTCGTGAATTCCACCAGCTGACAGCGGCCGCACAGTTAACTGACCGAACTAACGCGCACATACTAAAACACCAGACGAGGACGGCAGTAAGACGATACGACAGTAATCTCTACACCCGTGACACTGATAACCCGTCCCAATCCTTCCGTAAAATTGGAGAGCGCTTTCCGAAAACGTGATGTTGGCCAGTCTCCCGGTGATTTCTGGCTTCGCCTACAGATATAAACTATTTTGGCTTCAGTGTGTGTGTTGTTACAAACAACGACCGGCGTGGCCGTGTAACCAGGAAGTCATGCAACGATTGCTCGGATTTAGGAGACGGCTCGTAACGCCACAGGATCGTTCGAGCCCATGATTAAAACGCTGTGTTGGGTTTATTCGCGGGGATAAAAAATTTACTGGATTGTAACGACGCGATTTTTATTCATTTAGTACCGTACAACACTGTGTTATTCTAGCACCATACAAGTTCACCTCATTATCTGTAGCCAACTAACTGCTATTCTTGTTGTAAAGGCGGACATCTGATGGGTTTTCGGCGTCAAAATTTACTTGCATAGCACGTCGTCCGAGCTGTCCAATTCGGCGCCAGGGGCGGTGGATGCCATTTCCCCTTGGCCCGGTGCAATGACAACGGATTCGGTACACCGACAGTTTTGGGTTCGAATCTGAACCGCGAGGGAACTACGTTTTCAGACCAATGTCTGCGTGTTCGGCTTCGACAGACGCCTCATCGCATGACATCTCACATGAAATGTGAAAAATGCAAAATTCACCAATTGTTAGTAAATAAAAAATGACAGCCACTTAACTGGGACTTTGACTCGCATATCATGCATACATTCAGCAATTAGGGCTTGATAAACTTCGACCATTTTGACATGTTTCAATCATTTGTTCTAAGGTGATGGCTCTAGGGACGCTGTGCCGCGACTTCTGTGGTAATTATACGGTTCGGTTCTTTACGGCATATCGCCTATAAAACGGTTCGATGAGCGTGAAAGAAGTTAAACGCTAGGACGGCACGTGTGTGTGTGCCCAAGCTCTAGCATCTACACACACACAAAATCACAGTGTATGTGGGCTGGTGGGAGGGGTGTATTTCAGTGACCGCTCATCATTGATAACTGAATGAGCTGTCTGCTCCTCAGGCGAAAGTGCAGGTCCACGAGGGGTCCTCCCTCCCCCCCCCCCCCCCCCGCCCTTACATCTGGCTGCATCCCTGAATACTATGGCCAATGACTGCATTCTTCTATCCTTGGCATATGACAAGAAAGTCAAGTGATACACAAAGTAATACTCATCTGAAGTGAGCAGTGTTCACTTCCCATTTCTCGCTCCCGGAAATTGGTTGAGCTTGAAATAGACAATGCATCAATACAAATCAATCGTCCCGCATACTGCTCGCAAAGGCACCAGCTTCCTGGCAAAAGGGACTATATTCGTACGCGTGCCAGCGACGCCCACGTCCACTGGTACCGAGCGACGCCAAGCTAACGTATGAGCTGCGGAGGCGCGGTGGGCATCACCGGCAGCATTCCGGCCTTCACTGAAGGTCATTCAGAAACCTGGCTGCAATCTTATGCCAGCCTCCAGGATTCAGGATTTTTCTTTGGGGGGGGGGGGGGGTGGTAATCTGTTATGTAGCCAGTCCCTGTTTTGGAGGATGTACAAGCTAGCCACCTTCTGTTTTGGATGGTGCATAAGCCCACTGTGTAACTTCCCTCCATTTTGGAGGGTGTATATGCACTGCCAAAATTGCATGCCTTAGTTGTCCTGCTAATGGCTTCATGTAATACAGAGAGGTTTAAAAACACCCACTCTACTTACATCTTCAGCGATCCTGCTACTGCAGGCCCTGGATGGTACATTTAGTCCTAGCACATTGCATGAAGGTATCTTTGTGAATTAGTAACTATCACTGCAACATGCTTATCTACATATGTCATCATTGTATCATAGCTATTGATGAATGTTATTATTGCAACATACCTATTTTATTGTATTTGCACATACTTCAGGCAACCATATACTCATATTTGCACATTCTATGGCTTTGTCAGCGAATTGGATATTCTGGCTACTGAGCATAATAATGGAGAAAAATTTCCAGTTAACTGTAGCCTTCACCCCACATAATGTGAATGTGGTACAAACTTGACTGTACATGTACAGATGACACAGGCTGCAACTGTCAGGAAGTTTCAGGGGTTACTTACACTCAGTCATGAAAGCAGTTTGCCAACAAAATTGCACAATAATTTATTGTTCTCACAAACCGTCAGCAGCACACAGATGTGGAGTAGGAGAGATTGCACGACTTGGTCAAACAAAATAGTATTCAATGCAAAAAAGTCAGCTTAAAAATCACCCAGTTTCACCAGAATCTAAAGTTTACAAAACAATCAGGTATACTGTCTGTACTGTTAAGATGCATAATATTTGTGCTTCTAATACCACAAACACTTTGTAAGAACAATTAATTTTGGTACTTTGTCAGCTATGCCATGAACATCAGGTAAAAATGTGTGCATGACATCTACATCTATAGACCTTAAATCATAGACCTTAAATAGACCTTAAATACATCCTGCCCATATTTCACACTTATTGCCTTGTGACCATTTCTTCTGCTCATTGTTATCCAGCTCGGAACAGTTTGAAATAAAATGGCTCTAAAACAGTCGCAGGCCTTTGTTTGGGTTTAGGTGACCTACAAAATATCTTCAATTCTGATGTGCTGCCTGCAATCATTGAGCAAAACAGTTTGGAATTGTTGGACTTTATTGAAAACAACTTACTGAAGACTATAAGGTTGACCAGTGTAGAAGTGAGGAAGTTTAAGTGGTAATTTTATAGCAATCTTTTAAAAAATACAGGCATGACAGACACATCTTAAACTATGACTACCAACTTACCTCGAGATGTGACAAACTTAGGTGAATGTTGATCCTTGTGTAATTATGTAGTTTGATTTAAGGAATATGATCTTGCCTTTTCCATTAGCTTCTTTGCAATCCAGTTTAAACCTTTTTCTAAAGTCCAGTTAAATTTAGGAATGAAAATAAGCTCTTCTAAAGTCTTGAATGGTGGCTTAAAAGCACAACCATGGTCTTGAGGCTGATAATCCAAATGTTTCTGGACAGAGCCAGATTGATACTAGGACTGCACTGAAATGTTAACATTCAGGTTTGTCAGGATAAAATAACTGTACAAATAAATATATGGTGTAGCCATGAAGGGGGATGCCCTATGACGGGATTGGATTTTTCCATTAGTTTTTCCAAAACAATATCCATTACTTTTAATTTCCCATTTGAAATGAAATTTTCAGACTTTATCTTCATTCCAAACTTTATTCTGAGCTCTCCTGCCCACATACATTCATCCACAGTCTCATATATATGGGTACACCCGTGTTAACTCAAGAATGAGGGACTCCCTACCACTGACAATTGACAAAAGTCAATTAATAACTTATCACTTCATGTTTAACTTTTGCACACACACTGCAGTTACACTTGAGTCTGGAACATGGCTGAGGTGTTAACAAGATGTTTGTGGTCCGGATATAAGACCCACAGGCAGCCCCACTTTCTGAAATTTGGGGCAGCACCGCCCCCGCGACGGGATCCAGCACGATTTGTACATGGGTGGGCGGGCATCCGACGTGCCACAGACTAATGTAATCAGAATCAAAACGACACATTCAACGAATGACTGCTGTAAGCTTTTGTTGTTAATCAGAGACACACCTTCAGGCGACTATTATGCAATGAGGGTAAAGACGACTTACATCTATTGTCCAACACCAAGCGTCGAACACATGCACACATCCCGACGCAAACACAGTTGACCTTGAACGAAAGTCTTTCGTAACAGCTGACTGATGATGGAAACAAGGAGGGACTAAATCCCCAACAAAACATGCTGGCGATAGCATTCTCCGACCTCATGAAAATGTTTGCCGTAAACTCTTCACTAATCTATGTGCCATAACTTTGCATACAGGTTCAAATCACTAAGGGACCTCCTTCGTGCCGTCGACCACCAGGTGGCGGGCGGCCGCTCACAAGACAACAACAGCAACGTGCACCCGAGCAGGCGCGGAAGTGGCTGGCGGACAGCTGGTCGATAATTGCCTAGTCCAGCAAAAGGACTCCCGGCAAATAAGATCACTCAAACTTCTACAAATCGGCTCCGTTCTCATGCATTAGGAGGTGCCACTTCGGCTGAATTGTTATAAGTCCAGTAAGGGACCTTTCCGACCAGTCATACGGTCCATACGACCAGCCATATGAGGGACCAGCCATACGATCAACCTCGGCATGTGAGAGGTGGATTCTGAGGCACGCCATACGTCCCGTGCTCTGTTCAGTCCAATGTACTCGACATAATGAGAAATTGTACGTTCATACAAACAGAACAATAAAAAGAGACAGCTGATTCATGCGGTCAGTCATGAGACTTAATTTTGCTATGTTCAAGGTAACGATCTGATCAGATATGGCATGTTTGCCTGTTGATGGTTACAGAAATGGCAAACCAAACACAGGTCAGGTAGACTGAGACCAAACACGTAATAGCTCCCAAAACTTGGCTTAATGTCATGTGGTAGCTGTCTGCAGTTGCTGGCAGAACACCGAATATTCATGGGCAATTAGTAGATGATTCATCATGAGGGATTGACTGGCGAGGAGCTTCATCTGAAACAAAGCACTGTCCCTTATCGAACAATTGACAATGAGTGACAATTGGGGTGCACTGGCTTCCTTGAGCAGGTTTACATATGCAGAACGGTATTATGTTTTCCACACTTTTTCATGAGTATGACAACCCCCCCCCCTCCCTCCTATTTCCATTCAGATTTAGAGAAGAGATAACTTCTGTACTGAAATGAAGCCAATTAACTTTAAAATGCTAGGCATTCAACCTAGGAGTACCTCTACTAACATTTACGCGTCATCGCCTATTTGGTGGGCTGAGTATTTTACCATGGGAGATTAGCTCAGGACAGATGCAAGAAACCCTGAAGCACGTTATCTTGCCGATGACCACTATACCATAAGGGCGGATCAAGATAAGTATCCCTAGCATTACAGAATAAGCACCCACTCCGGATTCTGTACCAAACGCAGTAACGTGCCGGGTCCCAATTTTAAGCGTTGTGCGTTAAACGCAACTCCGGACCAGAAATTGTCTTGACTGTTCTCTATAGCTTATATTGCACTAGGTGTTAACGGCCTATTCACATTCCCAATGTAATACAGTATTTATGTCCTTCAGAGTTTTCACACAGAAATTGTGGGCATGATAACATTTCAACGTGACACGATGTGGCATAATATGGTGTTACACACACGCCAGTGGGCGTGTGAATCGTGTTAATGTTACTGAAAATAATTAATTGGGCTTCACTAAACCGGGTATTATTATCCTGTAGCTAAGGCACATTATGACTTGGATTCGAATTCAATGTATTGATCACGAAATTCGAAAGTGATGGTTAAATGGGGTGCGCCTCAACCTCACCCTACATCCCGAGAAATAAATATCGGGAGCAGTTTCGTTGCAAGACGGCCAGATTACCTGAACATATGAGGATTTTCCTAGCATCAAATGAAAAGATTATGAACATAACGAAGCGAGTCAGTGTCCTAAAACTACCTTCAGTGGTCTTCTAGGGCACAAGAGCTCATACAAGAGGATTTTTGAAAATGCTGTGAAGGTTGCAGAATGTGGAAAAAGCAGTTCACTGCTCAGTCGTTAGACATTAAAATCCTCAAAGCCAATTTTTCGGCTTGTTGCAAAAAGTTGCAGAAGGCTGCAACAGTGATTTACGGCAACACGAAGCGTTATAGAGCTCCACAATTACTTGCATTCTTCTCACAAGCCCCGAAAGCACCCTACGAAGCCATAAAGAAAATGCTGTCAAACTTCGCAAAAGCATTGAAAAGCGCAGCGAGCACCCTCCTGCAACATACACATACATTTGGAAACGAACATATGCTGAGGTGTTTAACGCTCGCGTACTACTTCAATGCGCACTTTTTTCGTGGAACCAACGTTACTACCCAGGGATGGAAGTACGTTAAAAAAAACGGGTGGCTGAATGTCAAACTTAGAAGAGAGCGTCATGCGTGGAAGGGAGTGGGCTCTGCTCTCTCACACTGAGATAGGCTGATGAAATCCAGCATGCAACTAAATCGGATAACGTGATATGGGACAGGACGCCCTCCATACAGTGTCTGCGTGGAGGGCGCAGCGTATCCAGACTTTGGTCTGGAGTGAGCCTCTGCACGGCCGGCCATGTGGTAGTTTTTAAACGTTTGTTTAAGCTTTCTTAACGTTCGGATTTGATTTCTATTTTTCGGGTGTATCTGATGCCTTTCATGATGAGCATCTACCAAGCATCTAATTTCTATGCTTATCCATTTTGGCCAATGGCCCGCTCAAGATGTATTCCGTTTGGCGAGTTGCCAATGGGCACATGTAGCAGTGCTATATATCAATTTAGCTTTGTAGGGTACCTCTCCAGGGGTTTTCGAATATCAAAGCAGCGATTTGGAGCTGCGGGGTATCGATCCCCGTACCTCTCACATGCTAAGCGAGCGCTCTACCACTTGAGCTACAGCCCCGGCGATCCTCCAACATGTCGTCAATAGTTGGCACGTCATGGCTGACCGGCTGGTCAGTCTTCACTTGTGGTGGACCCGCTCCCAAAGAGCTGAACATATCAAGGTCAGTCGGTCGGCTCCTGTCTGCTGACCAGCCGGCTCATTAGGAACCATCAGGTGTTTCCGTGGTGTTGTGGTGTCTACATCTGGCTAACACGCGGAGGGCCCCCGGTTCGATCCCGGGCGGAAACATCGTTTAGCTGGAAGAAAAGCCACTGATGTTGTATAAGGCCAACATCAAGATAGCTAACAGTAGATATGTTAGAATGAGATGACATCACCCGTTTCCAGTCACGCTTTGTGCTACATAAGTTGGGCATAACTATTGGTCGTTTCAGAAATGACGCGTTTAATCGATTAACCTAAGAGTCGTACGATAACTGACAATGTGAATGAAAATAAACATGTTAGACTTCAGGAAAAATATGAAAAACCACGCAAAGGGTCAAAACAAGCACAAAAACGATATTTGCTTCAGCAAACAAATCCAGCACTGCTCCCACCACCTCTCGGCAAGTTCAAGTGAGAATGGCCCGATCAAGACGACATGACATCGTACACGGTACGGACTTCAATGAATTGGTGGGAGGAACATTTCCCTGGAACGCCCATCACCTTAAGGCTACCATGCAGTGACTTCGCACTCGCCCAATTGTTCGGCAGTGGACTTCATGCTGTGGGCTAGGCCTTGAGGATGAAATCCTCTTGGACAAGCCAGCTAACATTTATCCTCATCGTCTCACAACCTGCTAGTTGTAGTAGCCAGTTCTGTGATTGAAAGGCGATGCCTTAATTTTATTGGTTTAGGCGTCCATCAGTCGATGTCGCACTCCTTTCTCCTTGGTTAACATTACGCCATTTCTGTACCCTACGACCATGAATCAGTTCCGACGTGCGCCGTATATTTGCTGTTCCATTGGTTACCCTGGAAAGGCTCCTACTCTCGCCAAGCGCGAAGACGTAGAATCGTTGTCGGTTGTGTGTGTGTGTGTGTGTGTGTGTGTGTGTGTGTGTGTGTGTGTGTGTGTGTGTGTGTGTGTGTGTGTGTGTGTGTGTGTGTGTGTGTGTGTGTGTGTGTGTGTGTGTGTGTGTGTGTGTGTGTGTGTGTGTGGTGTGTGTGTGTGTGTGTGTGTGTGTGTGTGTGTGTGTGTGTGTGTGTGTGTGTGTGTGTGTGTGTGTGTGTGTGGTGTGTGTGCGTGTGTGTGTGTGTGTGTGTGTGTGTGCGAACGTTGTAGTGTGAGTGTTGGTGAGTGTACGTGCACAGAAAATAGAAGCCCTGTTTGACAAGACCTCTCTTTGGTACTCGCGAGAAAGACTGGCAGGAGCCAGGTCTCCACTAGTATTAATTATCGCGCCAACAGTTAGAAATCTGCTGCACCAACCGACCCCTCAGAAACGGCATTACATGCGTTCTGTTTGGTTTTGCTTTTTATTCATTACTTTGCAACAGTTAATTCATGTAACCTGAAGAGAACCCCTTCATTCATCGCTTCCCCCCTTTCAAGTTGCTGACATTCCTATTCCTGGTCACGCAGAAGCTACGCGTGCCAACCTTACGGACGCGCCCAGAGGCAGCACAACCCGAGGGACAAGCGGGGAACTGCCCCCTCGCCATTTGCCAAGCGGGCAAATACATCTCCCGCGCAGTCCGATCTCCACATCTTTTGACAGAAACATTTTGACGCCATTTTTCGTGGCTTAAGCCCCGACGTCTCTGTCGACATGTAAACGCTAAAACCCACGTTATGGAGCTGCGGGGTATCGATCCCCGTACCTCTCACATGCTAAGCGAGCGCTCTACCACTTGAGCTACACCCCCTGCTGTATCCCGAAATGACGTGAATGGTTGGGACGCCATGGTTCACCGACTGGTCAGCCTTCACGTGAGGTGGACCCGCTCCTGGAGAGCTGGTCATGTCGAGGTCAGTCGGCCGGCTCCTGTCCCCCGCCCGGCTGGTTTGTCAGGTAGCATCACCTGTTCGAGGTATTGTGATTATCACATCCGGCTAACATGCGAAAGACCCCCAGTTCTATCCCGTGTGGAAACATCGCGTTTTCTGTAGAAACCCTTCGGTTATAATGCAACACCAGAACATAAGGTGTCAGTATTAGATGCATTGTGTTCGGACGTAATGACCTGATTTCTCCGTGAAAGGTTGGCGCAATTCAAGACAACGGATGTTCTGTTCTTTCGAAATGTCCAAAACTAGCTACCTGCTCGCAATGAGCATTGTTTTGATACAGATTTGATGGAGAATAGCATGCACTGCAAATGCGTTCTATATTACCGGTCAGTTCATTTAGGAACTTCCATGAGTCTTCACGAAAAATGGAATAAGAAAGCGCTAACTCTGTGATTAAATATTTGACTTTTTTGCGACGCGCTTAGTTCTGAAGCAACTTTTGAACAGTAAACGCGCATTGAAGATCACTCTATTTCAACGGTTTCGTATAATGCATCACATCGAAGTCAGAAGCCCTGCTCGAAATCCCGGTGGGTCATATGGGTAGGTTAGCGCAATCGCTGATTCCATTCGTTTTCAAACTCCGCAAGTTTTCAGTAAACCATTCGGAACACGATTGTTGTAAAAGTGGGCTAGATTTGCCAGCAACGTAAGGAGTTTTCTGACCACCAGTCCTTAGCCCAACTGATTCGGTACGCATTTGAAGTATATAGACATGATTGCTCCGGACTGCACTTCGTGGAGGAAGGGTTTACCTCCATGTCCACGGTATGGTATGGACAAGTTCATTTGTTGTCTTGATTTCCGTTCCAATATTTTAGTAACTCAACTAACAAGCATACGCCAAGGTGTCAAACGCTGAATGAATGCAGTGACACGAATTTTTTGGTACTTCGCCGTGTGGCCGATTCCCTGTGGCTCATTGCAGGTTCTCCTTAGGGGTAGGATGCTACTTGGGCGATACTAAAGATGAAGGGTCACTCCAGGTCACAGAACAACAACGTACTAGCTGTACCTTGTGACAGGGTCTCTGCCGGCTGAAACTGGCATAAACAGTCCGAGTGGCGCTTATAAAACAGGGACGGTGCCCACTAGTGTTTGTGGAACTTGCAACTCGGTGCAGCCACCCCCGTAAATGAATGCAGCGTATGATTATAGGGGGCGGGGGGGGGGGGGGCGAATGCATGGAATCGCAAGCAAGGCGATAGATTATAAGGACCAGTGGAAGCAACGGCTACTCAGCAGAGGGCAGGGATGGACGAATTAAAGCCGTATTTAGAGCCAATTAATCTTGAAACCTAAGACACTCTACGGGGAGTGGAGCTAGATGCCCAACAGGTCGTTCGTCGGCCATTCGTGTTATACGGGATGTATCAGGGGAGAACCGTTCCACGGGCTCCTCTCAATATCATTATGTCCCTTACCTCAACCTTGTGCTACATCCCGAGCAGTGAAGTATCTATGTGTCTTACAAGGTACTGGCCAACCTCACACTTGCATCTAGTCTGGAAAGAGCACTGGGTGCAGCAATTACTGAGTGCAGTTTCTTTGCAAGACAGCCAGGTTACCTGAACATATGAGAACATTCCTTACATCAAATGAAAGGAGGATGAGCATAATGAAACAAGTTGTTGTCCTAAAACTACATTCAGTGGCCTTCTAAGGCGCCAGATCTCTTAAAAGATAATTTTTTAAACGTTCCAAAAGTTGCACAGCGTTGAAAAAGCAACTCACTGCTTAACGAATGTAGATAGCGCCCTAAAACCACCTTCAATGTTTTTGTTAGACATTAAAGATCCTGAAGGCTAGTTTTTCAGCTTGTTGCAAAAAGTTGCAGAAGACTGCAAGAGTGATTTACGGTTACATGAAGCGTCATGGAGCTCCAGGATCACTTGCATTCTTCTCACAAGGCTTCCCACAAGGCCATAAACAAAATGTTGCCAAATATCTCAAAAAACATTGCAAAGCGCAGCGTGCACCCGCCTGTAACGTACACATACATTTCGAAACGAACATTTGCTAAGGTGTTTTATGCTCCCGTACTACTTCCATGCGCACTTTTGTCGTGGAACCAACGTTGCTACCCAGAGATGGAAGTACGTAGAAAAGATCGGGAGGCTGAAAGCCAAACTTGAAAGGAATGCCAGGCTTGGAAAGGAGACGGTCTTGCTCTCTCACACTGAGGTAGGCGGATGAAATCCAGCATGCAACTAAATCGGACACCGTGATATGGGACAGGACGCCCTCCATACAGTGTCTGCGTGGAGGGCGCAGTGTATCCAGGCTTTGGCCCGGAGTAAGCCTCTGCACGGCCGACCATGTGGTAGTTTTTAAGCGCTTGTGTAAGCTTACTTAACGTTCGGATTTGATTTCTCCTTTTAGAGTGTATCTGATGTCTTTTATTATGCGCATTTATCAAGGATTTAATTTCTAGACTATTCATTTTGGCCAATGGCCCCCGCAAGACGCATTGCGTTTGGCGGGTTGCGAATGGGCACATGTAGCCGCGCTATATTCCCATTTGGATTTGTAGGGTACTTTTCCAGGGGAGTGCTAAAACCATACTCAACGATTTGGAGCTGCGGGGTATCGATCCCCGTACCTCTCACATGCTAAGCGAGCGCTCTACCACTTGAGCTACAGCCCCGGTGGTTCTCAAATATGACGTCAATAGTTGGCATGTAATGGCTGACCGACTGGTCAGCCTTTACTTGAGGTGGACCAACTCCCGAAGAGCTGGACAAGTCGAGGTCAGTCGGTCGGCTGTCTCCTGATCGGCCGGCTCATCAGGAGCCGTCAGCTGTTTCCGTGGTGTAGTGGTTATCACATCCGCCTAACACGCGGAAGGCCCCCGGTTCGATCCCGGGCGGAAACATCGTTAGCTTGTAGGAACGCTACGGTTCTTACATAAGACCAACACAAAGATAGCTAACAGTACATAACTTAGGATGGGATGACATCGGCCGTTTCCCATCACGATTTGTGCGACATAATGCAAGAAGTTGGCATGACTATTGATCATTCAGAAGAATAACGCGGGTAATCGATTAACATAAGAATCGTACCATAACCGAAAATGTGAATAAAAGTAAACATGTTAGACTCACAGACAAATATGAATGGAGATTACGAAAAAGGGTCAAGACACGACAAAACGAACAATATTTGTTTCCGCAAACACGTCCAGCACCGCTACCGCCATCTCTCGGGTTTCCGTGGTGTAGTGGTCATCACATCCGCCTAACACGCGGAAGGCCCCCGGTTCGATCCCGGGCGGAAACATCGTTTAGCTTGTAGGAACGCTACGGTTCTTACATAAGACCAACACAAAGATAGCTAACAGTACATAACTTAGGATGGGATGACATCGGCCGTTTCCCATCACGATTTGTGCGACATAATGCAAGAAGTTGGCATGACTATTGATCATTACAGAAATAACGCGGGTAATCGATTAACATAAGAATCGTACCATAACCGAAAATGTGAATAAAAGTAAACATGTTAGACTCACAGACAAATGAATGGAGATGACGAAAAGGGTCAAGACACGAACAAACACGATATTTGTTTCCGCAAACACGTCCAGCACCGCTACCGCCATCTCTCGGCGTTGAAAAAATGACCCATTAAGGCGGCATGACATAGTACATGGCTCGGACTTCATTGAGCTCGATGGAGGAACATTTCCCTGGAATGCCCATCACCTTAAGGCCACCATGCAGTGACTTCTCACTCGCCCAATTGTTTGACAATGGACTGCATGCTGTGGGCTAGGCCGTAGGGCGAAGTCCTCTTGAACAAGCCAGCTAACCTTATCTTCATCGTCTCACCACCTGCTAGTTGTATCAGCCAGTTCTGTGATCGCAAGGCGATCCCTACTTTTTTGTTGGTCTAGGCGACCATCGGACGATGTCACACTCGTTTCTCATTGGTTGACATCATGCATTTCTGTATCCTACGACCATGAATCAGTTCCGACGCGTGCCGTATATAGGCTGTACCGCTGGTGACTCTGGAAAGGCTCCTACTCTCGACGAGCTCGAAGACGCGGAATTACTGTCGGTTGTGTGTGTGAACGTTGTAGCGTGAGTGTTGGTGAGTGTAAGTGCACAGAAAATAGAAGCCCTGTTTGACAGGATCTCTCTTTGGTTTTCGCGAGAAGGACTGGCAGGAGCCAGGTCTCCACTATTATTAACGATTACGATTTACGAATATTATTTATTTTTAGATTTTATTATCATTTATTTTTATTTATTAATATTATTTATATAATATATTAACGAACCGATTACGCCAACAGTTAGAAACCTGCTGCACCAACCGACCTCTCAGAACGGACATTACATGCATGCTGTTTTGTTTTGTTTTTTACTCATTACTTTGCAACAGTTAGTTCATGTAACCTGAAGAGAACCCCTTCATTCATCGCTTCCCCCTTTTCAAGTTGGTGACATTTTATTCCTGGTCACGTGGAAATCTGCGCGTACCAACCTTACGGACGCGCCCAGAGGCAGCACAACCGAGTGGCAGCGGGTAACTGCCCCCTCGCCATTAGCCAACGGGTAAATACATCTCCCGCGCAGTCCGATCTCCACATCTCTTGACAGAACCATTTTGATGCCATGTTTCATGGCATAAGCCCACGTCTCTGTCGACATGTAAACGCTAAAATTCACGATTCCGATTTCACGGCCTTTTGACAGAAAACAATTTTGATGGCCAGGGTTTCATGGCCTAAAGCCCCGACGTCTCTGGACGATATGTTAAACCCCTAAAATTCACGATTTGGAGCTGCGGGGTATCGATCCCCGTACCTCTCACATGCTAAGCGAGCGCCTTTACCCACCTTGAGCTACAAGCCCTGCTGTATCCGCAAAATGACGTCAATAGTTGGAACGGACCAATGTGTTACCGACTGGTCATCCTTCACTTGAGGTGGAACCGCTCTCCGAAGAGCTGGTCCATGTCGAGAGTCAGGCCGCCGGACCCTGTCCCCCGATCGGCTGGTTGTTCAGGTAGCATCACCTGTTCCGAGGTATTGTGGTTATCCAATCCGGCTGACAATGCGAAAGACACCCGGTTCGATGCCGGGTGGAAACATCGCGTAGTCTGTAGAAACCCTACGGTTATAGTGCAACACCAGCACAAAAGAGTCAATATAAGATGCATTGTGTTTGTACGTACCGACCTGATTTCCCCATGGAAGGCTAGGCGCAATGCAGGACAACGGATGTTCTGGGTTTTTTCTCTCAAATGTCCCAAACTTTTCCAAATTCTGTTTCTTGGAATTCCAAATAGTTCCAAAGTTCATGTTGTCATTTGCATGAACGAGGGCAAATAAAAATGCTAGATTTTTAGGCGGCCGATATCATACTGTCGTGGTCCAAGTTTCTATGAATGTCAGCTTAGTTATTTTCAACACAAATTGATTTTAAAACATCAGAAAGCTGTTCAGAAGCCACATTAACCAACGAAATTTTTTGAACATGGGATCAAAAGTTTCATCATAAAAGCCATCGATAGAAAGAGTATCGATGTTAATGACTACAGGACAGCCTACGAAATTCATTGCTTACCTAGTTGCAATTTGTTGCTTCCGGACTGTTCCAACTAAGCTGCCGTCGTCGGGCTTAAAGGAAATGTTTGCATAAGAAATGCTTTCAATTTTTGTTTTCAATTTTGTGTTTTCGAAATGTTTTCAGGACCGCCGTCTCGGCAGTCCTGAGCATAAATCTTAACACTTGCCTGGGTGGCCGGCTAGATGCCCTTCGCTGAGGTGCGGGGTCAATTTGACCCCACCCTCTCCTGAAATCTCGGGAACCAGGTAAGCTAGAGACACGGAATTTACAGGGCATGTTGACCTGTACGTGAATGCACTTCGGTCAAAGTTTGATGCTCCTAAGTCATCACCTTTGGGTCAAAGAAGGTCAAACATGGTCAAATTCCAGGATTGGTCTCCAAAGTGTCTCCAGAATCTAGATAACTATTTCCATGCAAAAGGTAACACGCTTATTTAAGGTCAGTGACGTTGTTTGACCTTTGAAGGTCATGGTGGACCAAAATCATACAATACCGCTCTGCGTTTTGCACTTTAATAAGCAAAAAAGATCACGCCTAGGAAGTATGTCTCTAAAAAAGCAAAGCGTTGACCTGGATCATTTCAGATCAATGATCTACTCTGACCTCTAAAAAGTTCATGAAAGATGTATAATGCGGTTTCCTGCCCTCAGTAAATTCGAAATCAGCAGCCAGACTGCCCCTAACGGCAAGCCCTAGAACAATAAAACAGGTTGATTTTGACCTTGGTCTGGCCTTCATACCTGACTTTAGGTCAACGCGATTTGCTTATTCAATACTTGTGTTGTCTAAGAAAGCATCTCAGAGATGTATGGCTTCGTCTAACATTCCGTTGTTGCATCAGATTGAACGATTTCCTAGAACCTGGCTTCGCTGAAACCATGGCCTGACTTCAACCTGCCATACGTCAGCGACCTTACAAGGTACATCTATCTTTGTTATAGCAAACGATCCGCTATTCAGTTGTCAACAGCTGATGCAATATGTGGTGCGGCTGCGCGCGGCGTTCGGAAACCATTCCGGAAAAAAACCTTTGGGGGATAGTTTGATCCCCACCGGAGCACATGTTAACGGTCGCTGAATGTCACGCGTAATTTAAGCGTCATTCATTATCGGAGCTAAAACACCCTTTAAGATATCCCCCTTGTTCAGGGAGCCCTGTCGTCATTAACGAACCAAGAAGCCTAAATAGCCGTATCATTCTAGGGTAGCTTGCAGGTGCTGTTCCTGGCCCTGTTTGACTGATGTTTTGAAAAGATCTCCAGAAGTTAAGCGAAACCAATGACTTGGAAGGCCAAAACGAACCAATGACTTGGAAGACCATACTGAGTCAGCAACACGGTGTGGAACCGAAAAATGCGTGTTGTTGCATTTGTCAAGCGTTTGACACCTAAACGTATGCTCGTTAGATTAAGTTACTAGAATACTGGAGTGAAAATCGAGACAACAAATAAACTTGTCCATACCGTAGACATGGAAGTCAACCCTTTATCCGTGCAGTGCAGTCAGAACCAATCACGTCTATGTGTTTCAAATGCGTCCTGAATCAGTTAGGTTAACGACCGGTAATGAGAAAATCCGTTCCCTTGCTGACAATTCTAGTAGACTTTTGTAGCGATCGCGTTCGAATGATTTACTGAAAACTTACTGAGTTTGAAAACAAATAAGATAAGCAAGTGCGCTAACCTGCCAATATGAACCACCGGGTTTTGGAGTGCGCTTTCTGACCTCGATGTGATGCATTATGCGAAACCGTTGGAATAGAGTGATCTTCAATGCGCAGTCAATGTTCAAAAATTGCTTCAGAACTATGCGCGTCGCAAAAAAACAAACAGCCAAGTATTTAATAACTAAGTCAGTGCTGCCTTATTTCATTTTTGGTGAAGACTCATGGTAGCTCCTAAATGAACTGACCGGTAATGTAAAATGCGCCGCAATGTATGTTATTTTCCATTAAATCTGTATCAAAACAATTCACATTGCAAGCAGCTAACTATTTTGGGCCATTTCGAGAGAAAAAAAACAGAACGTCCGTTGTCCTGAATTGCGCCAGCTTTTCATGGGGAAATCAGGCCATTACGCCCAAACACAATGCATCTAATATTGACTCCTTTGTGCTGGTGTTGCACTATAACCGTAGGGTTTCCTACGGACTACGCGATGTTTCCACCCGGCATCGAACCAGGGTGTCTTTCGCATGTTAGCCGGATGTGATAACCACAATACCTCGGAAACAGGTGATGCTACCTGACAAACCAACCGGTCGGGGGACAGAGGCCGGCCGACTGATCTCAACCTGACTAGCTCTCCGGGAGCGGGTCCACCTCAAGTAAAGGGCGACCTGTCGGTCAGTCATGGCGCCCAACTATTGACGTCATTTTGGGGTACCGCAGGGGCTGTAGCTCAAGTGGTAGAGCGCTCGCTTAGCATGTGAGAGGTACGGGGATCAATACCCCGCAGCTCCAAATTCGTGAATTTTAGGGTCTACATGTCGACAGAGACGTCGGGGCTTATGCCATGAAAAATGGCACCAAAATGTTTCTGTCAAAAGAATGTGGAGATCGGACTGCGCAGGGAGATGCATTTGCCCGCCTGGCAAATGGCGAGGGGCAGTGCCCAGCTTGTCCCTCGGGTTGTGCTGCCTCTGGGCGCGTCCGTAAGGTTGGTACGCGCGGCTTCTACGTGACACACACACCACACACACACACACACACACACAACACACACATACACACACACACACACACACACACACACACACACACACACACACACACACACACACACACACACACACACACACACACACACACACACACACACACACACACACAACCGACAGCGATTTTGCATCTTCGAGCTCGTCGAGAGTAGGAGCCTCTTCAGGGTCACCAATGGAACAGCATATATACTGGCGCACGTCGGAACTGATTCATGGTCGTAGGGTAGAGAAATGGCGTGATGTTAACCAAGGAGAAACGAGTGCGACATCGTCCGATGGACGCCTAAACAAGTAAAAATTAAGACATCGCCTTGCGATCACAAAACTGGCTGATGTAACTGGCAGGTGGTGAGATAATGAAGATAACGGTTAGCTGGCTTGTCCAAGAGAACTTCGTCCTCAAGTCCTAGCTCACAGCATGGAGACCATTGTCGAACAATTGAGCAAGTGCGAAGTCACTGCATGGTAGCCTTAAGGTGATGGGCAATCCAGGGAAGTGTTTCTCCAACCAACTCAATGAAGTCCGTGCGATGTACGATGTCATGCCGCCTTAATTGGGTCATTCTGATTTCAACTTGCCGAGAGATGGCGGCAGCGGTGCTGGACGTGTTTGCGAAAACAAATATCGTGTTTATTCGTGTTTTGACCATTTTTCATAGTCTCCATTCATATTTTTCCGTGAGTCTGACATGTTTACTTTTATTCACATTTTCGGTCGCGGTATGATTCTTAGGTTAATCGAATACGGGCGTTATTTCTGTAATGACCATTAATCATGCCTAACTTCTTGCATTATGTAGCACAACACGTGATTGGAAACGGGCGATGTCATCCCATCCTAATTTGTGCACTGTTAACTATCTTTATGTTGGTCTTGTATAACAACCGTACCGTTTCTACAAGCTAAACTATGTTTCCGCCCGGGATCGAACCGGGGGCCTTCCGCGTGTTAGGCGGATGTGATAACCACTACACCACGGAAACGGCTGATTGCCCCTGATAAGCCGGCCGATCAGGAGACAGGAGCCGACCCACTGACCTCGACATGGCCAGCTCTTTGGGAGTTGTGTGTGTGTCCGTGTGTGTGAGTGTGAGAGAGCAGGGCCCACTCCCTTCCAAGCCTGGCACTCTCTTCTATGTTTGGCTTTCAGCCTCCCGTTTTTGTGTTTTTACGTACTTCCATCAATGGGTAGTAACGTTAGTTCCACGACAAAAGGCCGCATGAAATAGAAACGTGAGCGTAAAACACTTCCACAAATGTTCGTTTGGAAATATATGTGTACATTGCAGCGGGTTGCGCGCTGCACTTTGCAATGGTTTTGTGAAATTTGACAGCACTCTCTTTATGGCTTCGTAGGGTGCTCTCGGGGCTTGTGAGAAGAGTGCAAGTGATCGTGGAGCTCTGTAACGCTTCGTGTTGCCGTAAATCACTGTTGCAGTCTTCTGCAACTTCTTGCAACAAGCTGAAAAATTGGCCTTGAGTATCCTCAACGTGTAGTAAAAACACTGAAGGTGGTTTTAGGGCGCTCCCTATATCCGTTAAGCAGTGAACTACTTTTTCAACATTCTGCAACCTTTGCAGCAGTTTCAAAAATCCTCTTGTATGAGCTCTTGTGCCCTAGAAGACCACTGAAGGTAGTTTTAGGACACTGACTCGCTTCGTTATGTTCATAATCTTTTCATTTGATGCTGGGAATATCCTCATATGTTCAGGTAACCTAGCCGTCTTGCAAAGAAAATGCACTCGATGGTTAACTGCTCGGGATGTGGGGTGAGGTTGAGGTTAGGGACATAATCATATCAAGAGGAGTCCGTAGAATGGTTCTCCGCTGCCACACCCGTACAACACGAATTGGATTGCGAACGACCTGTTGGGTATCTAATCTACTTCCCACAAGATGTCTTGGGTTTCGACATTACTTGGCTTTAAATACAGCTTTAATTCGTCTATCCCCACCCTATGCTGAGTTGCCGTTGCTTCCACTGGTCCTTAAAATATATGAACTTGCTTGCCATGCATTCGCCTCGTCCCCCGCCCTCTACAATCATACGCCACATTCATTAACGGCATCGGTTATCATCTTCAGCTCAACAATTTTGTCCTGCTAGTCTCCTCCAATTTCACACGGTCGAGATGAAATTAAAACCTCCTCACCTCGACGCGTCATTTTTTCACGCCAGGCGTTCGGGTTCAGTTGAGTGAGGAGTAAAGGCGTATGACTATACGTCCTTTCTACCAATACAGGAGGCTCTCATCCCTAGTATCGTCCAGATAGCGTCCTGCCCTTAGGAAAGCCTGCTTTTCCTAACAACAACCACAAAGCGATTTACTTGCTGGGATTTTATGCCGTCTTTGCCGAGTGCGGCATGTTTCGCAGACGTCTTTACGAGAAACCTGTGATGATTATGAGTCGCACATTCCACATAGTCTTATGAGTACCGTTTGTGTATAATGATAGCTCCGCTGGCTGGCATCCCCTCCTTCCTAAATGACACCACCCTTTCATTGTAATCACTTCTGCCCTGAAGGTCCAATGTTCCGCCTCCTTGATTCGCAACGTTACCAATGTCGGCAAACATCGTGGGCATGGAAGCCCTGCACACAAAGCTGTCTTTGGCCTCACGTGCACGCTAGGTTGTTAGAAGCGTGTCCAGATTGTGCCGTTGGCTTACCTTCTGAATAGCCTGATAACATCTAAGAGGATTTTAATTTCCTTCAACATCGAAGAAGCCCTTCGAAAATCCGAATTCATCACTACACCTTACATCAAAAGCGCAATAATTTGTGACATTTGTTTATCTACGCGCTCCCCATTTAACCATCACTATCAAATTTCGTGATCGATACATTGCACTTCGAATCCAAGTCAAAACATGGTTTATTAACAGACTTATAATGCCCGGCTCAATAAAGCCCAGTTAATAATTTCCAGTGAAATTCACATGATTCGCACGCCCACTGACGCGTATGTCACACTGATTTTATGTCACATCATGTCGTGTTGAAATGGCACCATGCCCGCACTTTCTGTGCGAAAACTCTCAGTGACTTAAATGCTGTATTCCATTGAGAACGTGAATTGGCCGTTACCAGCTAGTTGCGATATGATCTAGAGAGGTTAGTTAGGGCAATTTCTGGTCCGGCTTGGTTTTGAACGCAATATCCTGAAATTTGGGAATCGACACGTTGCCCGCCCTCGGCACGGAATGCGTAATGGGTGCTGTTTCTGTGATTATAGGAATGCTTATCTTGCTTCGCTGCCGTCGTCGGGATTAAAGGAAATGGTTCACTTTTGAAAGTATTGAGGTAAGAATTAGACGCGATGGAATAAGCTCACCTGTAGCTATCAGAGTGGTTTAAGTGAAAAACACTGCTTCAAACAAAGTTCCACTCTCCAGTTAATATGGTCCTCAATATTTCATCGTTTCGCTGGGTTATGCAACGTCTGTATGAAAACAGAGGGCCTGCCAAACTGGCCGAGCGAAATTGCCACCGTAGTGCACGTTTTGGCTCACTTGTAGTACTTCAAATGGTCGAGAGGTGTCGTGCTAATCGACGCGTCGTTAAAGATTTCAATTTTGTATTTCATCCGATACATTCAGACTCATCGGTAATTGTATGACTTCACTAAAATTGACGGAAGTCTGTGGTCAGGAGTTACGGGCTTATTTTACTCGCGAAGCGGCTGCTTACTGCGATGCGTATGGGTATTGATGTAACTGGATGAGGGAAATGGCGCACATTGCACACCATTCTTACATCATCGGGCAGTTCTTCGGCAACAGCACGAATCTTTATGGAACCCTGGAATCGTGAATTGTCATGGGACACGTAGCTACTTGCTTGCAATGCGCACTGTTTTTATACAGATTTGATGGAAATAGCGCAGATCACAACGCATTCTTTATTACCAGTCAGTTAATTTAGGACCTACCATGGGTCTTCACGAACAGATGGACTAAGAAAGCATTGATTCTGTGATTAAATATTTGACTTTTTGCGACGCGCATAGCTCTGAAGCAATTTTGGAACAGCGAACGTGCATTGAAGTTCAGTCTATTTCAACGGTTTTGCACAATGCATCACATCGAGGTCAGAAAGCGTACTCGAAAACCCGGTAGCTCATATGAGTAGGTTGGCGCAATTGTTTATCTTATTTGTTTTCAAACTCGGCAAGTTTTCAATAAATCATTCACAACGCGATCGTTGTAAAAGTCTGCTGGATTTCCCAGCGAGGGAACGGATTTTCTCATTACCGGTCCTCAACCTAACTGATTCAGTACACATTAACCTAACTGATCCAGTACGCATTTGAAGCATATAGACATGATTGCTTCGCACTGCAGTTCACGGAGAAAGAGTTTATTTCCATGTCTACGGTGTGGACAAGTTTATTTGTTTTCTGGATTTCCTGTTCCAATATGCTAGTAACTTAAAAAAAACAGCGTATGCTAAGGAGTCAAACCATCAATGAATGCATTGACAAGCATGTTTCAGTTCTTCGCCGTGTGGCTGATTCATTATGGCCTTCCGGGTATTGGTTCGGTTCTGCTTAACTTCTCGAGACGGTTTCAACGCATCAGTCAAACGAGGCCCAGGAACAGCACATGCAAGCTACCCGAAATGATGCGGTTACTTAGGCTTCTTGCTTCGTTAATGGCGACAGGGCTGCCTGAACAAGGGGGATATCTTAAAGGACGTTTTAGCTACGATAGTGAATGGCGGTTAATTACGCGTGACATTCAGCGGCCGTTAAAATTTAATGCCCAGGACTGCCAAGACGGCGTAATGAAATCGGAATATATCGCCGAGCTTCAACTTGAATGGGATTTTCCAGGCAGAAATAGAGGCCGGACGAACTAAACAAAGTTTTCCCGGATGTCCTTGGTTTTGAAAGCGATTACAAACCAGGCCTTCTCCGCATCAATCATGCAATGCATAAAACCTGTTTGCTTCGTGCACCCGGGACTATTAAACGATGTGGAAAATTGCTGCAAAACAAATATTACGTGAGCACAGTGGAAAGGGGTAACGGCTCTGATTCAATTATCAGATAGATCAATCAGATTTATCTATCTAAAGCAAGGAATGACAGCCCGTGGTTGGATTGGGAATCATGCCAAGTGCATTGGGAATCATGACAAGTGGTTAAAATTAATTGGCAGTGACGGCAAATCTAACGCAACCTTTAGTCCGGCATTTAGATATTGTTACCTGTAGGAAGCAATGTATTATGTTGCCTTTCAGCTTGTGAACTAACTTCGGGTAAACTAAATCGCGCTTGTCGAAGCGTCAAGTTCATTATACCGACAAATGGTAACTATGGCTATACTCCTGATCATTGATAGAGCGAACCCTTGGCATGCACGAAAACCTGAGCTTCACTTGTTTAGAAGCAGGTCATGGTTGCGTGTCAAGTGAGCTAGACTGAATTGAGGGACAACCAGACCCGTACGGTTGGGTGGCTATGTCATCAGTGGTCTAAGAAAGTGGAAGACACGCAAAATATTTAAATCATTTAAAATTTTCGTTAGTATGTCTTTTATTTATTGAGATAAGATTCGTGCAAGAGACGCAAGAGAGTGACTAAGTCTCATTTAGCATCATTACGACGCAGGTCCTGCGCCGTGACAACCAACATAGTTACGTCACGTGCTGTGTCGCATCCAATGTACCAGACATATTGAGCGAAGTGTACGTTCATACAAACCAGAGTAACAAAAGGGGACAGCTGATCCATACGGCCAGTCGTGTGACTGGACTTTGTCGTGTTGAAGGTAACAATCTTATCAGATATGTCATGTTTGCCTGCTGAAAGTCACAGAAATAAGAAAGCCAACTCATGGTCAGGTGGACGTAGACCACACATGTAATAGCTTCCAAAAGTTGGCTCAGTATACTGTGGTACCTGTCTGCAGCTGCTGGCAGAAAATACCAACATTCATGGGGCATTAGTAGGTGACTTCATCATGAAGGAGTGACTGGAATGAGCTGGAACTGAAACAAAGTACTATCCCTTATCGAACATGTCGACAATAAGTGCCAATTGGGGCACATGGCTGCCTTAAGCAGGTTCATACTTGCAAAACGGTACTATGTTTTTCACACATTCTCATGAGTATGCCCCATCCCCCTTTTTCGATTCTAATTTGGAGAACGGGACAACTTCTTTATTAGAATGGAGCCAATAGAAACTATAAAATGTTGGGCATTAAACCTAAGAGCATCTTAACTAATATTTGCACGTTATCATCGATTTGGATGGACTGAGTATTTCACCATGGGAGATTAGCTCAGGACAGATGCAAGGAACCTTAAAGTACCGTCGATGGCTATGATACCATAAGGACGAAGCAAGATAAGCATTCCTACAATCACAGAACCAGCACCCGTTATGCATTCAATGACGAGGGCGGCAACATGTCGGGTCCCAAACTTTAAGTATCTTGCGCTCAAAGACCAAACCGGGACCAGAAATTGCCTTGACTGCTCTCTATAGATTCTATTGCACTAGCTGCTAACGGACGGATTCACGTTCTCAATGTAATAGAGCATCGAAGTCCTTGAGAGTTTTTACAAAGGAAGCACGGACGTGATAGCACTTTTAACATGACATGACGTAACGTAATATGGCGTTACACACACGATTGGGTATTACAGTGGGGATCCAATTCACGTTGATGCCATTGAAAATTATTAATTAAGTGAACCGGGCATTATTAGGCTGTTGCTAAACCATGTTCATGACTTGGATTCGAATGCAAGGTATTGATCAAGAAATTTGAAAGTGATGGTTGAGTGGGGAGCGCATTAGATCAAACAATGTCACAAATTATCTAACTTTAGTGTCAAGGTGTAGCGGCCATTTCGGCTTTTGAAGGGTTTACTCCATGTTAAAGGAAATTGACATCCTCTCGATGTTTCAGGCTTTCATAGATAAGCTAACGACCAATCTGACCCTTTAACACTCGGAGGTGAGCCAAGACAATGTATGCACCATGACCATGATGTTTGCCGACATTGTAACTGCGAAAAATAGGCGGACCAGTCAGGAGAGTCTTACGATGAAACTATAAGCGGGGACCAAGAAGCTTCATTATCGATGCCCTAGACTTTATGGAAGTGCGACTCATAGTCATCACGGGTTTCTCGTAAAGACGTTTCGAAAAATGTCGTACTCGGCAAAGACGGCATAAATCTCAGCAAGTAAATCGCTTTGTGGGTGGTGTTAAGGAAGGCAGGCTCTCCTAGGGGCAGGACGCCACCTGGGCGATACTAAGATGAAGAGCCATCCGGGCCACAGTAACAAACAACGCATTACCTGTGAGCTCGTCGTCGGTTTTTGCCAGCTGAAACTGGCATAGTCCTGGGTGGCTCTTATAAAACAGGGACGGTGCCCACTAGACGTTGTGGAACTTGGGACTCGGTGCAGTCATCAATATTTCTCTCTAAAGACTTTTACGAAAGATGTGCGCGGTGAACACGACATAAGATCTCAGCCAGGAAATACCTGCGTGAAGGGTAGACCGTCCTCAGGGCAAGGACACTACCCGGGCGACACTAACGATGAGAGCCTTCTGCATTAGCGGGAAGGACGCGTAGTTTATATGCTTTCACCGTTCACCGAAGTGAGCCCGAACATCTTGTGTGAAAGAGCATGACGTGTCGAGATGAAGAGTAAGTTAACATTGCAAACGTGTGTTCAGGGTCTTAAAAACCTAATTTGACAGCACATCGGTCAATAGTACTCCATCGCCTATCTCTGGTGCCACCGGTGGGGACAAGTGGAGCAAAATTGTGGAGCCGAAGTTGATTAGCGGCATCCCGAATGAATGCAGCGTATGATTATAGTGGGGGGGGGGTGGGGCGAATGCATGTCATTGTAAGCAGGTTGTTAGATTATAAGGGCCAGTGGGAGCAACGGCAACTCAGCATAGGGCAGGGATGGACGACTTAAAGCTATTTAAAGCCAATTACTCTTGAAGCCTAAGACACTCTGCGGGGAGTGGGCTAGATGCCTAACAGGTCGTTCGTACCCAATTAGCGTCATAAGGTGTAGCAGGGGAGAGCCATTCCACGGGCTCCCGTCGATATCATTATGTCCCTAACCTCAACCTGTGCTACATCCCGCGCAGTGAAATGTTAGTGTCCCACACGGAATTGGCCGGCCTCACACTTGCATATAGTCTGAAAAGAGCACTGGGTGCGGTGCTCAATTACTGCAATTACTGAGTGCAGTTTCTTTGCAAGACAGCCAGGCTACCTGAACATATGAGGCCATTCCTTGCATCAAATTGAAAGGAGAATGAACCTATTAAAGCAAAGTATTGTCCTAAACCTACATTCAGTGGCCTTCTAAGGCACCAGAGCTCTTACGAGAAGATTTCTGAAAATGTTCCATAAGTTGCACGGCGTTGAAAATGCAATTCACTGCTTAACGAATGTAGATAGCGCCCTAAAACCGCCTTTAGTGTTTTTGTTAGACGTTAAAGATCTTGACGGCCAATTTTTCAGCTGGTTGCCAAAAGTTGCAGAAGAATGCAAGAGTGATTTGCGGTTACACGAAGCGTCATAGGACTCCAGGATCCTCTGCATTCTTCTCAAAGGCTTTCACAAGGCCATACACAAAATGCTGCCAAATTTCTCAAAACCATTGCAAAGCGCAGCGCGCACCCTCCTGCAACGTACACATACATTTCGAAACGAACATTTGCTAAGGTGTTTTACGCTTGCGTACTTCCATGCGCACTTTGTCGTGGAACCAATGTCAATACCCAGGGATGGCAGTACGTAAAAAATGGGGGGGGGGGGGCTGAAAGCCAAACTTGGAAAAGAATGCCAGGCTTGAAAGGGAGTGGGTTCTGCTCTCTCGCACTTAGATACCCAGATGAGTTCCAGCATGCAACTAACTTGGATGATATGATATGGGACAGGACGTCCTCCATACAGTGTCGTGACTGCGTGGAGGGCACCGAGCATCCAGGTTTTGGTCTGGAATAAGCCTCTGCACGGCCGGCCATGTGGTAGGTTTTAAGCGTTTGCGTAAGGTTACTTTACGCTTGGGTTTGATCTCTATTTTTCGTGTGCATCTGATGCCTTTTATCATATGCATTTACCAAGCATCTAAGTTCTATGTTTATCCATTTTGGCCAATGGCCCCATCAAGACGCACTCTGTTTAGCGGGTTGTGAATGAGCACATGTAGCAACACTACATTCCCATTTGGATTTGTAGGGTACTTTTCCAGGGGTATGCCAAAACCATACTCAACTATTTGGAGCTGCGGGGTATCGATCCCCGTACCTCTCACATGCTAAGCGAGCGCTCTACCACTTGAGCTACAGCCCCGGCGGTTCTCAAATATGACGTCAATAGGGGCGCCATGGCTGACCGACTGACCAGCCTTCACTTGTGGTGGACCCGCTCCCAAAGAGCTGAACATATCGAGGTCAGTCGGTCGGCTCCTGTCTCCTGACCGGCCGGCTCATTTCGAGCGTTTAGCTGTTTCCGTGGTGTAGCGGTTATCACATCCGCCTAACACGCGGAAGGCCCCCGGTTCGATCCCGGCGGAAACATCATTTAGATTGAAGAAAAGCCACCGATGCTGTATAAGCCCAACATCAAGATGATATCAGCAGATATGTTAGGATGGGACGCAGTCACGCTTGTGCTACATAATGAAAAAAGTTGGGCATGACTACTGGTCGTTACAGAAATGACACGTGTAATCGATTAACATAAGAGTCGTACGATAACTGAGAATGTGAATAAAAGTAAACATGTTAGACCCACGGACAACTATGAAAAAAACACCATGAAAAGGGTCAAAACACGCACAAAAACGATATTCACTTCAGCAAACAAATCCAGCGCTGCGAACCACCACCCTCTCGGCAAGTTCAAGTAAGAATGGCCCGATCAAGGCGGCATGACATCGTACACGGTACGGACATCAATGAATTGGTGGGAGGAACATTTCCCTGGAACGCCCATCACCTTAAGGCTACCATGCAGTGACTTTGCACTCGCCCAATTTTTCGACAGTGGACTTCATGCTGTAGGCTAGGCCTTGAGCACAAAGCCCTCTTGGACAAGCCAGCTAACCTTTATCTTCATCGTCTCACATCCTGCTAGTTGTAGCAGCCAGTTTTGTGATCGCAAGGCGATCACTGCATTTTTATTCGTTTAGGCGACCATCGGACGATGTCACACTCGTTTCTCCTTGGTCTCCATCACGTCATTTCTGTACCCTACGACCATGAATCAGTTTCCGACGCGCGCCGTATATATGCTATTCCAATTGATGACCCTGAAAAGGCTCCAACTCTTGACGAGCTCGAAGAAGCGATATCGCTGTCGGTGTGTGTGTGTGTGTGTGTGTGTGTGTGTGTGTGTGTGTGTGTGTGTGTGTGTGTGTGTGTGTGTGTGTGTGTGTGTGTGTGTGTGTGTGTGTGTGTGTGTGTGTGTGTGTGTGTGTGTGTGTGTGTGTGTGTGTGTGTGTGTGTGTGTGTGTGTGTGTGTGTGTGTGTGTGTGTGTGTGTGTGTGTGTGTGTGTGTGTGTGTGTGTGTGTGTGTGTGTGTGTGTGTGTGTGTGTGTGTGTGTGTGTGTGTGTGTGTGTGTGTGTGTGTGTGTGTGTGTGTGTGTGTGTGTGTGTGTGTGTGTGTGGTGTGTGTGTGTGTGTGTGTGTGTGTGTGTGTGTGTGTGTGTGTGTGTGTGTGTGTGTGTGTGTGTGTGTGTGTGTGTGTGTGGGTGTGTGTGTGTGTGTGTGTGTGTGTGTGTGTGTGTGTGTGTGTGTGTGTGTGTGTGTGTGTGTGTGTGTGTGTGTGTGTGTGTGTGTGTGTGTGTGTGTGTGTGTTGTGTGTGTGTGTGTGTGTGTGTGTGTGTGTGTGTGTGTGTGTGTGTGTGTGTGTGTGTGGTGTGTGTGTGTGTGTGTGTGTGGTGTGTGTGTGGTTGTGTGTGGTGTGTGGTGTGTGTGTGTGGTTGTGTGTGGTGTGTGTGTGTGTGTGTGGTGTGTGTGTGTGGTGTGTTGGTGTGTGTGGGGTGTGTGTTGAACGTCGTAGTGTGAGTTTTGGTGAGTGTAAATGCACAGAAAATGGAAGCCTTGTTTGTCAAGATCTCTCTTTGGTACTAGCGAGAAGCACTGGCAGGACGCAGGTCTGCACTGGTGTTAATTATCAGGGCAGCAGTAAGAAATCTGCCGCATCAGCCGACCTCCTCAGAAACGGAATTACGTGCATTCTGTTGTGGTCTTTGCTTTTCTTTTACTCATTACCTTGTTAACAGTTAATTCTGTATCCTGAAGAGAATCTGTTAATTAGTCGCTTCTACCCTTTTCAAGTGTGGTGACATTCTTATTCCTGGTTACGTGGAAGCGCTGCGCGTTTGCGGGAAGCTGGAAGCTGCGCGAAGCAACCTTACGGACACGCCCAGAGGCAGCACAACCCGAGGGACAGGCGGGGAACTGCCCCCTCGACATTTGCCAAGCGGGCAAATACATCTCCCGTGCAGTCCGATCTCCACATCTTTTGACAGAAACATTTTGATGCCATTTTCATGGCATGAGCCCCGACGTCTCTGTCGACATGTTAACGCTAAAATTCACGATTTGGAGCTGCGGGGTATCGATCCCCGTACCTCTCACATGCTAAGCGAGCGCTCCACCACTTGAGCTACAGCCCCTGCGGTATCCCAAAATGACGTCAATAGTTGGACGCCATGGCTGACCGACTGGTCAGCCTTTACTTGAGGTGGACCCGCTCTCGAAAAGCTGGTTATGTCAAGGTCAGTCGGCCGGCTCCTGTCCCCCACCCGGCTGGTTTGTCAGGTAGCATCACCTGTTTCCGAGAAATTGTGGTTATCACATCCGGCTAACACGCGGAAGGCCCCCGGTTCGATCCCGGGTGGAAACATGGTGTAGTCGGTAGAAACCCCACGGTTATAGTGCAACACCAGCACGAAAGGAGTCAATATTAGATGCATTGCGCTCGGACGTAATGACCTGGTTTCCCCATGAAAGGTTGGCGCAATTCAGGACAACGGTTGTTCTGGGTTTTTTCTCGAAATGTCCAAAACTAGCTACCTGCTTGCAATGCGCACTGTTTTGATACAGACTTGATGGAAAATAAGTACATTGCGACGCATTCTATATTACCGGTCAGTTCATTTAGGAACTTCCATGAATGTTGTCTACCAGTGAGAGTGAACTACCAGTGGGTGAGTCACGAAAAAATAAAATAAGAAAGCACTGACTCTGTGATTAAATATTTGACTGTTTTTTTTTGCGACGCGCATAGTTCTGGAGCAATTTTTGAACAGTGAACGCGCATTGAAGATCACTCTGTTTCAACGGTTCGCATAATGCATCACATCGAGGTCAGAAAGCGTGAACCAAACCCGGTTGATCATAGGAGTAGGTGAGCGCAATTGCTTATCTTCTTTGTTTTCAAACTCGGTAAGTTTTCAGGAAATCATTCGGAACGCGATCGTTGTAAAAGTCTGCGAGATTTGTCAGCAAAGGAAGGGATTTTCTCATTACCGGTCGTTTACCTAACTGATCCAGCACGCATTTGAAGCATATAGACGTGATTGCCTCGGACTGTACTTCACGTAGAAAGAGCTGACTTCCATGTTTACGGTATGGACCAGTTTATTTGTTGTCTGGATTTCCAGTCCAATATCTTAGTAACTTAACTAACGAGCATGTGATAAAGTGTCAAACGCTGAGTGAGTGCAACGGCATGAATGTCTCGGTTCTTCGCCGTGTGGCTGATTCAGTATGGCCTCCCGGGTATTGGTCGGTTCTGCTTAACTTCTGGAGATGGTTTCAACGCAGCAGTCAAACAGGGCCTAGGAACAGCTCCCGCAATCTATTCGTGAATGACGCGGTTACCTAGGCTTCTTGGTATGTTAATGACAACAGGGCTACCTGAACAAGGGGGGATATCTTTAAGGGCGTTTTAGCTCCCATAATGAATGGCGGTTAATTTACGCGTGACTTTCATCGACTGCTTAAGATTTAGCGCCCAGGACTGTCGGGACGGCGTAATGAAATCGGAAAATATCGGCGAACTTTCACTTGAATGGGTTTTTCTAGACAGAACTAGAGGCGGGACGAACTATACAAAGTTTCCCGAATCTCTATGCTTTTGAAAGCGATGGTAGACCAGGCCTTCTCCGCATTAGATCATGCAATGCATAAAACCGTTTGTGTCGTGCACCCGGGAGGATTAAACGATGTGGAAAATTGCTGCAAAACAAAGATTACGTGAAAACTGTGGAAAGAAGTAAGGACTGTGATTCAAATATCAATTACATTAATTCGATTCTTCTATTCAAAGCAAAGGATGGCAGCCCGTGTTTAAAATGCATTGGGAATAATGCCAAGTGGTTAAAATGCATTTTGAATAATGCCAAATCTAACGCAACCTTTAGCCGGCATTTAGACATCGTTGCATGTTAGGAAACAATCTATTTATTCTATTGCCCTTCAGCTATGAACTAACTTCGGGGAAAGTAAATCGGTCTAGTCGAAGCGTCAGGTTCATTACACCGACAAACGGTAACTATCACTATACTCCTGAGCATTGATGGGACGAATCCCTTACACTGTAGGAAAACCTGAGCCTTACCTGTTTAGAAGGTCATCGTTGCGCGTCAAGCGAGCTAGACTGGGCTGGGAAGCAACCAGCCCAGGAGGGCCGGATGACTGTGTCACCAGTGATTAAAGGGAGTGCAGGAGATCGAGACATTTAAATGATTTAGAATTCAATTAAAATCACTTATAATCTATCCAGATAAGATTCGTGCAAGAGACGCAAGAGAGTGACTAAGTCTCATTCAGTATTTCTACGACGTAGGTCTTGCGCCGTGACAACGTCGGCATGTGAGGGGTAAATTGTGAGGCACATGCTACGCCACGTGCTGTGCTGAATGAAATGTACTTAACATAATGAGCAAGTGTACGTTCATACAAGCAGAGCAGTAAAAAGGGACAGCTGATTCATACGGACAGTCATATGACTGAAGGCTGCTGTACATAGGTAACAATCTGATCAGATATGACATGTCTGCCTGTTGATCAGTCACCACAGGTTTCTCGTGAAGACGTTTGCGAAAGATGTACTCGGCAAAGACGGCATAAAGTCCCAGCCAGTAAATCGCTTTGCGGTTGGCATTAGGGTAGACAGTCTCTCCTTAGGGGCAAGACCCTACCTGGGCGATACCAAGGATGAAGAGCCACTCCGGGCCACAGGATAACAGCGTATTAGCTGTGCGCTGTTATCATGCTTTTTGCCAGCTGAAACTGGCATAGTTTGGGTGCCTCTTATAAAAAGGGACGGTGCCCACTAGACGTTGTGGAACTTGGGACTCGGTGCAGTCATCACATATTTCTCTTAAAGACCTTTACGAAAGATGTGCGCGGCGAACACGACATAAGATCTCAGCCAGGAAATACCTGTGTGAAGGGCAGGCCCTCAGAGGCAAGGGCACTACCTGGGTGACACTAACGATGAGAGCCTCCTGGATTGGCGGAAATGACGCGTACACTTTTACCGTTTACCGAAGTGAGCCCGACAGCCTCGCGTGAAAGAGCATGACATGTCGAGAGGAAGGGTAATTAACATTACAAACGTGCGTTCAAAGGTCTTAAAAACCCAATTTGACAGCATGTTGATCAATAGTACTCCACCCCGACCCTGTGTGCCACCGGTGGGGACAAGTGGAGCAAAACTGTGGAGCCAAAGTTGATCACCGGTATCACGAATGAATGCAGCGTATCATTATAGGGGGTGGGGGGAGGGCGAATGCATGACATTGTAAGCAAGTTGTTTGATCTTATGGGCCAGTGGGAGCAACGAAAGATCAGCATAGGTGAAGGATGGACGAATAAAATTTGCATTTGAAGCCAATTCTTGTTGAAGCCTAAGACAGGCTGCGGGGAGGAGGCAGGATGCCCAACAGGTCGTTCGTAACCCAACTCGTGTTGTACGGGTGTGGTAGCGGAGAACCATTCTGTTGACTCCTCTCGATATAATTATGTCCCTAACCTCAACGTCACCCTACATCCCGAGCAGTGAAGTACCTATGTGTCTCACAAGGTACTGGCCAACCTCACACTTGCATATGGTCTGAAGAAAGCACAGGGTGCAACACATTACTGAGTGCAGTTTCTTTCCAAGACGATCGGGTTGCCTGAACATATGAGGACATTCCTGGCATCAAATGAAAAGAGCATGAACATATCGAGGCAAGTCAATGTCCTAAAACTACCTTCAGTGGAGTTCTAAGGCACCAGAACTCTTGCAAGAGTATTCAGGAGAATGTTGCAAAAGTTGCAGTATCTTGCAATAGAAGTATACTGTTTAACGAATCAAGATAGCGCCCTAAATCCACCTTCAGTGTTTTGTTAGGCATTAAATATCCTGAAGGCCAATTTTTATAATTGTTGTAAAGAGTTACAAAAGGTTCCAAGAGTGATTTACGGTAAAACGAAGCGTCAAGAAGCTTGAGGATCACTTGCATTGTTCTCACAAGGCCCCTCACGAAGCCATAAAGAAAATGTTGTCAAATTTCTCAAAACCATTGCAAAGCGCAGCGCGCACCCCGATGAAACGTACACATGCATTTCCAAAAGGACACTTGCGGAGGTCTTTTGCGCTCACGTACTGTCATGCGCATGCGCACTTTTGTCGTGGAACCAACGTTACCTGCCCTGGGATGGAAGTACGTAAAAATCGGGAGGCTGAAAACCAAACTTAGAAAACAATGCCAGGCTTGGAATGGAGGGGTCCTGCTCTCTCACGCTGAGATAGGCGAATGACATCCAGCATGCAACTAAATCGGATACCGTGATATGGAACGGGACGCCCTCCATACCGTGTCTGCGTGGAAGGCGCCGCGTATTCAGGCTTTGGTCTGGAGTGAGCCTCTGTACAGCCGACCATGTGGTAGCTTTAAGCGTTTGCGTAAGCTTACTTAACGTTCGGATTTGATTTTTCCTTTTAGGGCGTATCTGATGCCTTTTATGATGAGCATTTACCAAGCATCTAAGTTCTATGTTTATCCATTTTGGCTAATGGCCCGCTCAAGATGTATCCCGTTCGGCGGGTTGCCAATGGGCACATGCAGCAGCGCTATATACCAATTTAGCTTTGTAGGGCACCCCTCCAGGGGTTTTCGAAAATCAAAGCAGCGATTTGGAGCTGCGGGGTATCGATCCCCGTACCTCTCACATGCTAAGCGAGCGCTCTACCACTTGAGCTACAGCCCCGGCGATTCTCCAACATGAACTCAATAGCTGGGGCGCCATGGCTGACCGACTGGTCAGCCTTCACTTGTGGTGGACCAGCTCCCAAAGAGCTGAACATATCGAGGTCAGTCGGTCGGCTCCTGTCTCCTGACGGGCCGGCTCATTTCGAGCGATTAGCTGTTTCCGTGGTGTGGTGGTTGTCACATCCGCCTAACACGCGGAAGGCCCCCGGTTCGATCCCGGGCGGAACATCATTTAGCTTGAAGAAAAGCCACCGATGTTGCATAAGCCCAGCATCAAGATAGCTGACAGCAGATCTGTTAGGATGGCATGGACGTCACCCGTTCCAGTCACGCTTTGTGCTACATAATGAAAAAAGTTGGGCATGACTACTGGTCGTTACAGAATGACACGTGTAACCGATTAACCTAAGGGTTGTATGATAACTGAAAATGTGAATAAAAGTAAACATGCTAGGCTCACGGACAAATATGAAAAAAACACCATGAAAAGAGCCAAAATACGCACAACAACGATATTTGCTTAAGCAAACAAATCCAGCACTGCTATCACCACCTCTCGGCAAGTTCAAGTAACGATGGCCCCATCAAGGCGGCATGACATCGTACACGGTACGGACTTCAATGAATTGGTGGGAGGAACATTTCCCTGGAACACCCATCACCTTAAGGCCACCATGCAGTGACTTGCACTCGCACAATTTTCGACAGTGGACTTCATGCTGTAGGCTAGGCCTTGAGGACAAAGCCCTCTTGGACAAGCCAGCTAACCTTAATCTTCATCGTCTCACAGCCTGCTAGTTGTAGCAGCCAGTTCTGTGATTGAAAGGCGATGCCTTAATTTTATTGGTTTAGGCGCCCATCAGTCGATGTCGCACTCCTTTCTCCTTGGTTAACATCACGCACCATTTCTGTACCCTACGACCATGAATCAGTTCCGACGTGCGCCGCATATATGCTGTTCCAGTGGTTACCCTGGAAAGGCTCCTACTCTCGCCAAGCGCGAAGACGTAGAATCGCTGTCGGTTGTGTGTGTGTGTGGGTGGGGGGGGGGGGTGGGGGGGGGGGGTGGTGTGTGTGTGTGGTGTGTGTGTGTGTGTGTGTGTGTGGTGTGTGTTGTGTGTGTGTGTGTGTGTGTGTGTGTGTGTGTGTGTGTTGTGTGTGTGTGTGTGTGTGTGTGTGTGTGTGTGTGTGTGTGGTGTGTGTGGTGTGTGTGTGTGTGTGTGTGTGTGTGTGTTGTGTGTGTGTGTGTGTGTGTGTGTGTGTGTGTGTTGTGTGTGTGTGTGTGTGTGTGTGTGTGTGTGTGTGTGAACGTTGTAGTGTGAGTGTTGGTGAGTGTACGTGCACAGAAAATAGAAGCCCTGTTTGACAAGACCTCTCTTTGGTACTCGCGAGAAAGACTGGCAGGAGCCAGGTCTCCACTAGTATTAATTATCGCGCCAACAGTTAGAAATCTGCTGCACCAACCGACCTCTCAGAAACGGCATTACATGCATTCTGTTGGTTTTGCTTTTTATTCATTACTTTGCAACAGTTAATTCATGTAACCTGAAGAGAAGAGAAGAGTAACCCTTCATTCATGCGCTTCCTCCCTTTCAAGTTACTGACATTCTTATTCCTGGTCACGCAGAAGCTACGCGTGCCAACCTTACGGATGCGCCCAGACGCAGCACAACCCGAGGGACAAGCGGGGAACTGCCCCCTCGCCATTTGCCAAGCGGGCAAATACATCTCCCGCGCAGTCCGATCTCCACCTCTTTTGACTGCAACATTTTGACGCCATTTTTCATGGCATAAGCCCCCACGTCTCTGTCGACATGTTAACGCTAAAAACCCACGTTATGGAGCTGCGGGGTATCGATCCCCGTGCCTCTCACATGCTAAGCGAGCGCTCTACCACTTGAGCTACAGCCCCTGCTGTATCCCGAAATGACGTGAATGGTTGGAGACGCCAGTGGTTCACCGACTGGTCAGCCTTCACGTGAGGTGGACCCGCTCCCGGAGAGCTGGTCATGTCGAGGTCAGTCGGGCCGGCTCCTGTCCCCCACCCGGCTGGTTTGTCAGGTAGCATCACCTGTTTCCGAGGGTATTGTGATTATCACATCCGGCTAACATGCGAAAGACCCCCCAGTTCTATACCGTGTGGAAACATCGCGTTTTCTGTAGAAACCCTCCGGTTATAATGCAACACCAGAATATAAGGTGTCAGTATTAGATGCATTGTGTTCGGACGTAATGACCTGATTTCTCCGTGAAAGGTTGGCGCAATTCAGGATCAACGGATGTTCTGTTCTTTCGAAATGTCCAAAACTAGC
The DNA here is from genome assembly GCF_011947565.3 of Pollicipes pollicipes. NCBI lineage: Eukaryota > Metazoa > Arthropoda > Thecostraca > Pollicipedomorpha > Pollicipedidae > Pollicipes > Pollicipes pollicipes. Next base: position 29,085,696 of record NW_023596225.1, on the reverse strand, counting down.
TACCCTGCTCGCAATGAGCATTGTTTTGATACAGATTTGATGGAGAATAGCATGCACTGCAAATGCGTTTCTATATTACCGGTCAGTTCATTTAGGAACTTCCATGAGTCTTCACGAAAAATGGAATAAGAAAGCGCTAACTCTGTGATTAAATATTTGACTTTTTTGCGACGCGCTTAGTTCTGAAGCAACTTTTGAACAGTAAACGCGCATTGAAGATCACTCTATTTCAACGGTTTCGTATAATGCATCACATCGAAGTCAGAAGCCCTGCTCGAAATCCCGGTGGGTCATATGGGTAGGTTAGCGCAATCGCTGATTCCATTCGTTTTCAACTCCGCAAGTTTTCAGTAAACCATTCGGAACACGATTGTTGTAAAAGTCGGCTAGATTTGCCAGCAACGTAAGGAGTTTTCTGACCACCAGTCCTTAGCCCAACTGATTCGGTACGCATTTGAAGTATATAGACATGATTGTTCCGGACTGCACTTCATGGAGGAAGGGTTTACCTCCATGTCCACGGTTATGGTATGGACAAGTTCATTTGTTGTCTTGATTTCCGTTCCAATATTTTAGTAACTCAACTAACAAGCATACGCCAAGGTGTCAAACGCTGAATGAATGCAGTGACACGAATTTTTTGGTACTTCGCCGTGTGGCCGATTCCCTGTGGCTCATTGCAGGTTCTCCTTAGGGGTAGGATGCTACTTGGGCGATACTAAAGATGAAGGGTCACTCCAGGTCACAGAACAACAACGTACTAGCTGTACCTTGTGACAGGGTCTCTGCCGGCTGAAACTGGCATAAACAGTCCGAGTGGCGCTTATAAAACAGGGACGGTGCCCACTAGTGTTTGTGGAACTTGCAACTCGGTGCAGCCACCCCCGTAAATGAATGCAGCGTATGATTATAGGGGGCGGGGGGGGGGGGGGGGCGAATGCATGGAATCGCAAGCAAGGCGATAGATTAGTAAGGACCAGTGGAAGCAACGGCTACTCAGCAGAGGGCAGGGATGGACGAATTAAAAGCCGTATTTAGAGCCAATTAATCTTGAAACCTAAGACACTCTACGGGGAGTGGAGCTAGATGCCCAACAGGTCGTTCGTGGCCAATTCGTGTTATACGGATGTATCAGGGGAGAACCGTTCCACGGGCTCCTCTCAATATCATTATGTCCCTTACCTCAACCTTGTGCTACATCCCGAGCAGTGAAGTATCTATGTGTCTTACAAGGTACTGGCCAACCTACACTTGCATCTAGTCTGGAAAGAGCACTGGGTGCAGCAATTACTGAGTGCAGTTTCTTTGCAAGACAGCCAGGTTACCTGAACATATGAGAACATTCCTTACATCAAATGAAAGGAGGATGAGCATAATGAAACAAGTTGTTGTCCTAAAACTACATTCAGTGGCCTTCTAAGGCGCCAGATCTCTTAAAAGATAATTTTTTAAACGTTCCAAAAGTTGCACAGCGTTGAAAAAGCAACTCACTCCTTAACGAATGTAGATAGCGCCCTAAAACCACCTTCAATGTTTTTGCTAGACATTAAAGATCCTGAAGGCTAAGTTTTTCAGCTTGTTGCAAAAAGTTGCGGAAGACTGCAAGAGTGATTTACGGTTACATGAAGCGTCATGGAGCTCCAGGATCACTTGCATTCTTCTCACAAGGCTTCCCACAAGGCCATAAACAAAATGTTGCCAAATATCTCAAAAAACATTGCAAAGCGCAGCGTGCACCCGCCTGCAACGTACACATACATTTCGAAACGAACATTTGCTAAGGTGTTTTATGCTCCCGTACTACTTCCATGCGCACTTTTGTCGTGGAACCAACGTTGCTACCCAGGGATGGAAGTACGTAGAAAAGATCGGGAGGCTGAAAGCCAAACTTCAAAAGGAATGCCAGGCTTGGAAAGGAGACGGTCCTGCTCTCTCACACTGAGGTAGGCGGATGAAATCCAGCATGCAACTAAATCGGACACCGTGATATGGGACAGGACGCTCTCCATACAGTGTCTGCGTGGAGGGGCGCAGCGTATCCAGGCTTTGGTCCGGAGTAAGCCTCTGCACGGCCGGCCATGTGGTAGTTTTTAAGCGCTTGTGTAAGCTTACTTAACGTTCGGATTTGATTTCTCCTTTTAGAGTGTATCTGATGTCTTTTATTATGCGCATTTATCAAGGATTTAATTTCTAGACTATTAATTTTGGCCAATGGCCCCCGCAAGACGCATTGCATTTGGCGGGTTGCGAATGGGCACATGTAGCCGCGCTATATTCCCATTTGGATTTGTAGGGTACTTTTTCCAGGGGTAGTGTCCAAAACCATACTCAACTATTTGGAGCTGCGGGGTATCGATCCCGTACCTCTCACATGCTAAGCGAGCGCTCTACCACTTGAGCTACAGCCCCGGTGGTTCTCAAATATGACGTCAATAGTTGGCATGTAATGGCTGACCGACTGGTCAGCCTTTACTTGAGGTGGACCAACTCCCGAAGAGCTGGACAAGTCGAGGTCAGTCGGTCCGGCTCCTGTCTCCTGATCGGCCGGCTCATCAGGAACCGTCAGCTGTTTCCGTGGTGTAGTGGTTATCACATCCGCCTAACACGCGGAAGGCCCCGGTTCGATCCCGGGCGGAAACATCGTTAAGCTTGTAGGAACGCTACGGTTCTTACATAAGACCAACACAAAGATAGCTAACAGTACATAACTTAGGATGGGATGACATCGGCCGTTTCCCATCACGATTTGTGCGACATAATGCAAGAAGTTGGCATGACTATTGATCATTCCAGAAATAACGCGGGTAATCGATTAACATAAGAATCGTACCATAACCGAAAATGTGAATAAAAGTAAACATGTTAGACTCACAGACAAATATGAATGGAGATTACGAAAAAGGGTCAAGACACGAACAAACACGATATTTGTTTCCGCAAACACGTCCAGCACCGCTACCGCCCATCTCTCGGCGTTGAAAAAATGACCCATCAAGGCGGCATGACATAGTACATGGCTCGGACTTCATTGAGCTCGATGGAGGAACATTTCTCTGGAATGCCCATCACCTTAAGGCCTACCATGCAGTGACTCTCACTCGCCCAATTGTTCGACAATGGACTTCATGCTGTGGGCTGGGCCTAAGGACGAAGTCCTCTTGAACAAGCCAGCTAACCTTATCTTCATCGTCTCACCACCTGCTAGTTGTATCAGCCAGCTCTGTGATCGCAAGGCGATTCCTACTTTTTTATTGGTTTAGGCGACCATCGGACGATGTCACACTCGTTTCTCATTGGTGACATCACGTCAGTTCCTGTATCCTACGACCATGAATCAGTTCCGACGCGTGCCGTATATAGGCTGTACCGCTTGGTGACCCTGGAAAGGCTCCTACTCTCGACGAGCTCGAAGACGCGGAATTACTGTCGGTTGTGTGTGTGAACGTTGTAGCGTGAGTGTTGGTGAGTGTAAGTGCACAGAAAATAGAAGCCCTGTTTGACAGGATCTCTCTTTGGTTTTCGCGAGAAAGGACTGGCAGGAGCCAGGTCTCCACTATTATAACGATTACGCCAACAGTTAGAAACCTGCTGCACCAACCGACCTCTCAGAACGGACATTACATGCATACTGTTTTGTTTTCTTTTTACTCATTCTTTGCAACAGTTAGTTCATGTAACCTGAAGAGAATCCCTTCATTCATCGCTTCCCCCTTTTCAAGTTGGTGACATTTTTATTCCTGGTCACGTGGAATCTGCGCGTACCAACCTTACGGACGCGCCCAGAGGCAGCACAACCTGAGTGGCAAGCGGGTAACTGCCCCCTCGCCATTTGCCAAACGGGTAAATACATCTCCCGCGCAGTCCGATCTCCACATCTTTTGACAGAACCATTTTGATGCCATGTTTCATGGCATAAGCCCCGACGTCTCTGTCGACATGTGAACGCTAAAATTCACGATCTGGAGCTGCAGGGTATCGATCCCCGTACCTCTCACATGCTAAGCGAGCGCTCTACCACTTGAGCTACAGCCCCTGCGATATCCCAAAATGACGTCAATAGTTGGACGCCATGGTTCACCGACTGGTCAGCCTTCACGTGAGGTGGACCCGCTCCCGAAGAGCTGGTCATGTCGAGGTCAGTCAGGCGGCCCCTGTCCCCCGACCGGCTGGTTTGTCAGGTAGCATCACCTGTTTCCGAGGTATTGTGGTTATCACATCCGGCTGACATGCGAAAGACACCCGGTTCGATCCCGGGTGGAAACATTGCGTAGTCTGTAGAAACCCTACGGTTATAGTGCAACACCAGCACAAAAGAGTCAATATAAGATACATTGTGTTTGTACGTAACGACCTGGTTTCCCCTATGGAAGGCTGGCGCAATTCAGGACAACGGATGTTCTGGGTTTTTTTCCTCAAATGTCCCAAACTTTTCCAAATTCTGTTTCTTGGAATTCCAAATATTTCCAAAGTTCATGTTGTCATTTGCATGAACGAGGGCAAATAAAAATGCTAGATTTTTAGGCGGCCGATGTCATAACTGTCGTGGTCCAAGTCTCTATGAATGTCAGCTTAGTTATTTTCAACACAAATTGATTTTAAAACATCAGAAAGCTGTTCAGAAGCCACATTAACCAACGAAATTTTTTGAACATGGGTTCAAAAGTTTCATCATAAAAGCCATCGATAGAAAGAGTATCGATGTTAATGACTACAGGACAGCCTACGAAATTCATTGCTTACCTAGTTGCAATTTGTTGCTTCCGGCTGTCCAACTAAGCTGCCGTCGTCGGGATTAAAGGAAATGTTTGCATAAGAAATGTTTCAATTTTGTGTTTTCAATTTTGTGTTTTCAAATGTTTTCAGGACTGCCGTCTCGGCAGTCCTGAGCATAAATCTTAACACTTGCCTGGGTGGCCGGCTAGATGCCCTTCGCTGAGGTGCGGGGTCAATTTGACACCACCCTCTCCTGAAATCTCGGGAACCAGGTAAGCTAGAGACACGGAATTTACAGGTCATGTTGACCTGTACGTGAATGCACTTCGGTCAAAGTTTGATGCTCCTAAGTCATCACCTTTGGGTCAAAGAATGTCAAACATGGTCAAATTCCAGGATGGTCTCCAAAGTGTCTCCAGAATCTAGATAGCCATTTCCATGCAAAAGGTAACACGCTTATTTAAGGTCAGTGACGTTGTTTGACCTTTTGAAGGTCATGGTGGCCAAAATCATACAAAACCTGCTCTGCGTTTTGCACTTTAATAAGCAAAAAAGATCACGCTAGGAAGTATGTTTCTAAAAAAGCAAAGCGTTGACCTGGATCATTCAGATCAATGATCTACTCTGACCTCCAAAAAGTTCGTGAAAGATGTATAATGCGGTTCCTGCCCTCAGTAAATTCGAAATAAGCGCCAGACTGCCCCTACGGCAAGCCCTAGAACAATAAAACAGGTTGATTTTGACCTTGGTCTGGCCTTCATACCTGACTTTAGGTCAACGCGATTTGCTTATTCAATACTTGTGTTGTCTAAGAAAGCATCTCAGAGATGTATGGCTTCGTCTAACATTCCGTTGTTGCATCAGATTGAACGATTTCCTAGAACCTGGCTTCGCTGAAACCATGGCCTGACTTTAACCTGCCATACGTCAGCGACCCTTACAAGGTACATCTACCTTTGTTATAGCAAACGATCCGCTATTCAGTTGTCAACAGCTGTGCAATATGTGGTGCGGCTGCGGCGGCGTTCGGAAACCATTCCGGAAAAAAACATTTGGGGGATAGTTTGATCCCCATCGGAGCACATGTTAACGGTCGCTGAATGTCAGGCGTAATTTAAGCGTCATTCATTATCGGAGCTAAAACACCCTTTAAGATATCCCCATTGTCAGGGAGCCCTGTCGTCATTAACGAACCAAGAAGCCTAAATAACCGTATCATTCTCGGGTAGCTTGCAGGTGCTGTTCCTGGGACCTGTTTGACTGATGTTTTGAAAAGATCTCCAGAAGTTAAGCGAACCAATGACTTGGAAGGCCATACTGAGTCAGCAACACGGTGTGGAACCGAAAAATGCGTGTTGTTGCATTTCGTCAAGCGTTTGACACCTAAACGTATGCTCGATAGCTTAAGTTACTAGAATACTGGAGTGAAAATCGAGACAACAAATAAACTTGTCCATACCGTAGACATGGAAGTCAACCCTTTATCCGTGCAGTGCAGTCAGAACCAATCACGTCTATGTGTTTCAAATGCGTCCTTAATCAGTTGGGTTAACGACCGGTAATGAGAAAATCCGTTCCCTTTCTGGCAACTCTAGCAGACTTTTGTAGCGATCGCGTTTCGAATGATTTACTGAAAACTTACCCAGTTTGAAAACAAAGAAGATAAGCAATTGCGCTAACCTACTCATATGAACCACTGGGTTTTCGGAGTACGCTTTCTGACCTCGATGTGATGCATTATGCGAAACTCGTTGGAATGGAGTGATCTTTCATGCCCAATCAATGTTCAAAAATTGCTTCAGAACTATGCGCGTCGCAAAAAAAACAAACAGCCAAGTATTTAATAACTGAGTCAGTGCTGTCTTATTTCATTTTTGGTGAAGACTCATGGGAGCTCCTAAATGAACTGACCGGGTAATGTAAAATGCGCCGCAATGTATGTTATTTTCCATTAAATCTGTATCAAAACAATTCACATTGCAAGCAGGTAACTATTTTGGGACATTCCGAAAAAAACAGAACGTCCGTTGTCCTGAATTTGCGCCAGCCTTTCATGGGGAAATCAGGTCATTACGCCAAAACACAATGCATCTAATATTGACTCCTTTGTGCTGGTGTTGCACTATAACCGTAGGGTTCTACAGACTATACGGATGTTTCCACCCGGCATCGAACCGGGTGTCTTTCGCATGCTAGCCGAATGTGATAACCACAATACCTTGGAAACAGGTGATGCTACCTGACAAACCAACCGGTCGGGGGACAGGGGCCGGCCGACTGATCTCAACCTGACTAGCTCTCCGGGAGCGGGTCCACCCCAAGTAAGGGGCGACCTGTCGGTCAGACATGGCGCCCAACTATTGACGTCATCTTGGGATACTGCAGGGGCTGTAGCTCAAGTGGTGTAGAGCGCTCGCTTAGCATGTGAGAGGTACGGGGATCGATACCCCGCAGCTCCAGATCGTGAATTTAGGGTTTACAAGTCGACAGAGACGTCGGGCTTATGCCATGAAAAAGTGGCACCAAAATGTTTCTGTCAAAAGATGTGGAGATCGGACTGCGCGGGAGATGCATTTGCCCGACTGGCAAATGGCGAGGGGCATGGCCCAGCTTGTCCCTCGGGTTGTGCTGCCTCTGGGCGGTCCGTAAGTTGGTACGCGCGGCTTCCTACGTGCACACACACACACCACACACACCAACACACACACAACAACACACACACACACACACACACACACACACACACACACACACACACACACCCACACACACACACACACACACACACACACACACACACCACAACCGACAGCGATTTTGCATCTTCGAGCTCGTCGAGAGTAGGAGCCTCTTCAGGGTCACCAATGGAACAGCATATATACGGCGCACGTCGGAACTGATTCATGGTCGTAGGGTACAGAAATGGCGTGATGTTAACCAAGGAGAAACGAGTGCGACATCGTACGATGGACGCCTAAACAAGTAAGAATTAAGACATCGCCTTTGCGATCACAAAACTGGCTGATGCAACTGGCAGGTGGTGAGATAATAAAGATAACGGTTAGCTGGCTTGTCCAAGAGAACTTCGTCCTCAAGTCCTAGCTCACAGCATGAAGACCATTGTCGAACAATTGGGCAAGTGCGAAGTCACTACATGGTAGCCTTAAGGTGATGGGCAATCCAGGGAAGTGTTTCTCCAACAAAACTCAATGAAGTCCGTGCCATGTACGATGTCATGCCGCCTAATTGGGTCATTCTGATTTCAACTTGCCGAGAGATGGCGGCAGCGGTGCTGGACGTGTTTGCGAAAAACGAATATCGTGCTTATTCGTGTTTTGACCATTTTTCATAGTCTCCATTCATATTTTTCCGTGAGCCTGACATGTTTACTTTTATTCACATCTTCGGTCGCGGTATGATTCTTAGGTTAATCGAATACGGGCGTTATTTCTGTAATGACCATTAATCATGCCTAACATCTTGCATTATGTAGCACAACACGTGATTGGAACGGGCGATGTCATCCCCATCCTAATTTGTGCACTGTTAACTATCTTTATGTTGGTCTTGTATAACAACCGTACCGTTTCTACAAGCTAAACTATGTTTCCGCCCGGGATCGAACCGGGGGGCCTTCCGCGTGTTAGGCGGACGTGATAACCACTACACACGGAAAACGGCTGATTGCCCCTGATAAGCCGGCCGATCAGGAAGACAGGAGCCGACCCACCGACCTCGACATGGCCAGCCTCTTTGGAGTTGTGTGTGTGTCCGTGTGGTGTGGAGTGTGAAGGCAGGACCCACTCCCCTTCCAAGCCTGGCACTCTCTTCTATGTTTGGCTTTCAGCCTCCCGTTTTTGTGTTTTTTACCTATTTCCATCAATGGTAGTAACGCTTAGTTCCACGACAAAAGGCCGCATGGAAATAGAACGTGAGCGTAAAACACTTTCAGACAAATGTTCGTGTTGGAAATATATGTGTACATTGCAGCGGGTTGCGCGCTGCGCTTTGCAATGGTTTTGTTGAAATTTGACAGCATTTCTTCCTGCTTCGTAGCGTGCTCTCGCGGTGCTTGTGAGAATAGTGCAAGTGATCGTGGAGCTCTGTAACGCTTCGTCGTGCCCGGTAAATCACTGTTGCAGCCTTTTCTGCAACTTTTTGCAACGAGCTGAAAATTGGCCTTGGAGTATCCCTAACGTGTAGCAAAAAACGCTGTGAAGGTGTTTAGGGCGCTCCCAATATCCGTTAAGCAGTGGAACTGCTTTTTCAACATTCTGCAACCTTTGCAGCAGTTTCAAAATCTCTTGTATGAGCTTCTTGTGCCCTAGAAGACCACTGAAGGTAGTTTTAGGACACTGACTCGCTTCGTTATGTTCATAATCTTTTCAATGTATGCTGGAATATTCCTCATATGTTCAGGTAACTAGCCGTCTGCAAAAGAAACTGCACTCGATGGTAACTGCTCGGGATGTAGGGTGAGGGTTGAAGGTTAGGGACCATAATCATATCAGAGGAGTCCATAGAATGCTTCTCCTGCTGCCACACCCCGTACAACACGAATGGATTACGAACGACCTGTGTGGGTTATCGAATCTACTTCCCACAAGATGTCTTGGGTTTCGATTTAGACATTTACTTTGCTTTAAATACAGCTTTATTCGTATATCCCCACCCTATGCTGAGTTCCGTTGCCTTCCACTACTGGTCCTTAAAATATATGAACTTGCTTTGCCAATGCAGTTGCCTCAGTCCCCCGCCCTCTACAATTCATTACGCCAAATTCATTAATGGCATCGGTTATCATCTTCAGCTCAACAATTTTGTCCTGGCTAGTCTCCTCCAGTTTCACACGGTCGAGATGAAATTAAAACCTCCTCACCTCGACACGTCATTTTTTCACGCAGGCGTTCGGGTTCAATTGAGTGAGGAGTAAAGGCGTATAACTATACGTCCTTTCTACCAATACAGGAGGCTCTCATCCCTAGTATCGTCCAGATAGCGTCCTTGCCCGATGAGGAAACCTGCTTTCTCCTAACAACAACCACAAAGCGACTTACTTGCTGGGATTATATGCCGTCTTTGCCGAGTGCGGCATGTTTCGCAGACGTCTTTACGAGAAACCTGTGATGATTATGAGTCGCAACCTCAACATAGTCTTATGAGTACCGTTTGTGTATAATGAAGCTTCTCTGGCTGGCATCCCCTCCTTCCTAAATGACACCACCCTTTCCTTGTACTCACTTCTGCCCTGAAGGTCCCCAATGTTCCGCCTCCTTGATTCGCAACGTTACCAATGTCGGCAAACATCGTGGTCATGGAAGCCCTGCATACATAGTCGTCTGGGCCTCACACGCCCGCTAGGCTGTTACAAGTGTGTCCAGATTGCGCCGTTGGCTTACCTCTGAAAGCCTGATAACATCTAGAGGATTTAATTTCCTTTAACATCGAAGAAGCCCTTCGAAATCCGAATTCATCACTACACCTTACATCAAAAGCGCAATAATTTGTGACATTTGTTTATCTACGCGCTCCCCATTTAACCATCACTTCAAATTTCGTGATCGATACATTGCATTGAATCCAAGTCAACATGGTTTATTAACAGACTTATAATGCCCGGCTCAATAAAGCCCAGTTAATAATTTCCAGTGAAATTCACATGATTCGCACGCCCACTGACGCGTATGTCACACGATTTTATGTCACATCATGTCGTGTTGAAATGGCATGATGCCCGCAATTTCTGTGCGAAAACTCTCAGTGACTTAAATGCTGTATTCCATTGAGAACGTGAATTGGCCGTTACCACTAGTTGCGATAATGATCTAGAGAGATTAGTTTAGGACAATTTTTTGGTCCGGCTTGGTTTGAACGAAAGACCCTCAAATTTGGGACCCGACACGTTGCCCGCCCTCGGCACGGAATGCGTATGGGTGCTGTTTCTGTGATTGTAGGATGCTTATCTTGCTTCGCTGTCCGTCGTCGGGATTAAGAGGAAATGGTTCACTTTTGAAAATATTGAGGTAGAATTAGACGCGATGGAATAAGCTCGCCTGTAGCTATCAGATGGGTTTAAGTGAAAAACACTGCTTCAAGCAAGTTCCACTCCCCAGTAAATATGGTCCTCAATATTCAGCGTTTCCACTGGGTCATGCAACGTCTGTATGAAAACAGAGGGCCTGCCAACTGGCCGGAGCGAAATTGCCACCGTAGTGCACGTTTGTGGCTCACTTGTAGTACTTAAATTGTCGAGAGTTGTCGTGCTAATCGACGACGGTCGTTGAAGATTCAAATTGTTGCATTTCACTCCGATACATTCCGACTCATCGGCAATTGTATGACTTCACTAAAATTGACGGAAGGCTGTGGTCAGGAGTTACGGGCTTATTTTACTCGCGAGAGCGGCTGCTTTACTGCGATGCGTATGGGTATTGATGTAGCTGGATGAGGGAAATGGCGCACCATTGCACACCATTCTTACATCATCGGGCCGTTCTTTCGGCAACAGCAACGAATCTTTATGGAACCCGGAATCGTTAATTGTCATGGGACACGTAGCTACTTGCTTGCAATGCGCACTGTTTTTATACAGATTTGATGGAAATAACGCAGATCACAACGCATTCTTTATTACCAGTCAGTTAATTTAGGACCTACCATGAGTCTTCACGAACAGATGGACTAAGAAAGCATTGATTCTGTGATTAAATATTGTGACTTTTGCGAAGCGCATAGCTCTGAAGCAATTTTGGAACAGCGAACGTGCATTGAAGTTCAGTCTATTTCAACGGTTTTGCACAATGCATCACATCGAGGTCAGAAAGCTTACCTCGAAACCCGGTAGCTTATATGAGTAGGTTGGCGCAATTGTTTATCTTATTTGTTTTCAAAACTCGGCAAGTTTTCAATAAATCATTCACAACGCGATCGTTGTAAAAGTCTGCTGGATTTCCCAGCGAGGGAACGGATTTTCTCATTACCGGTCCTCAACCTAACTGATTCAGTACACATTAACCTAACTGATCCAGTACGCATTTGAAGCATATAGACATGATTGCTTCGCAACTGCAGTTCACGGAGAAAGAGTTTATTTCCATGTCTACGGTGTGGACAAGTTTATTTGTTTTCTGGATTTCGGTCCAATATGCTAGGTAACTTAAAAAAAAAACCAGCGTATGCTAAGGAGTCAAACCATCAATGAATGCATTGACAAGCATGTTCAGGTTCTTCGCCGTGTGGCTGATTCATTATGGCCTTCCGGGTATTGGTTCGGTTCTGCTTAACTTCTCGAGAGCGGTTTCAACGCATCAGTCAACGAGGGCCCAGGAACATCACATGCAAGCTACCCGAAAAATGATGCGGTTACTTAGGCTTCTTGCTTCGTTAATGGCGACAGGGGCTGCCTGAACAGGGGGATATCTTAAAGGGTGTTTTAGCTACGATAGTGAATGGCGGTTAAATTACGCGTGACATTCAGCGGCCGTTAAAATTTAATGCCCAGGACTGCCAAGACGGCGTAATGAAATCGGAATATATCGCCGAGCTTCACTTGAATGGGATTTTCCAGCAGAAATAAAGGCCGGACGAACTAAACAAAGTTTCTCCCGGATGTCCTTGGTTTTGAAAGCGATTACAAACCAGGCCTTCTCCGCATCAATCATGCATGCATAAAACCGTTGCTTCCGTGCACCCGGGCGATTAAACGATGTGGAAAATGCTGCAAAACAAATATTACGTGAGCACAGTGGAAAGGGGTAACGGTTCTGATTCAATTATCAGTTAGATCAATCAGATTTCTATCTAAAGCAAGGAATGGCAGCCCGTGGTTAGAATGCATTGGGAATCATGCAAGTGTTTAAAATTAATTGGCAGTAACGCCAAATCAGCGCAGCCTTTAGCCGGTATTTAGATGTCGTTACATGTTAGGAAACATTCTATTCTGTTGCCTATCAGCTGTCAACTAACTTAGGGTGAAGCAAATAGGGCTTGTCGAAGCGTCCGGCCCATTATACCAACAAATGGTAACTATGACTATACTCCTGATCGTTGATAGAGCGAACCCTTGACATGTACGAAAACCTGAGCTTTTCTTGTTTAGAAGCAGGTCATCGTTGCGCGTCAAGGAAACTACACTGAACTGGGAGGCATCCAGCACCGTAGGGTTGGGTGACTGTCATCAGTGGCTAAAGAAAGTGCAAGACACGCAAGATATTTATATCATTTAAAATTATCCTTAGAGCTATTTTTGATAATAACGTAACACATAACACGATTATCTACATAAGATTCGTGCAAGAACGCAAGAGAGTGACTAAGTCTCATTTAGCATCATTACGACGTAGGTTTTGCGCCGTGACAACCAACATACATACGTCATGTGCTGTGTTGAATCCAATGTACTCGACATAATGAGCAAGCGTACGTTCACACAAACCAGAGTAACACAAAGGGATGGCTGATTCATAGGCCAGTCATGTGACTGGACTTTGTCGTGTTCAAGGTAGCAATTTGATTAGATATGACATGCTTGCCTGTTGAAAGTCACAGAAATAAGAAAGCCAACTCTGGTCTGGTGGACGTAGACCACACACGTAATGGCCTCCAAAAGTTGGCTCACTGTAATGTGGTACTGTCTGCATCTGCTGGCAGAAAATACCAACATTTATGGGCAATTGGTTGGTGATTCATCATGAAGGAGTAACTGGTAATGAGCTGGAACTGAAACAAAGTACTATCCCTTATCGAACAGTTGACAATAAGTGGCCAATTGGGGCACATGGCTGCCTTGAGCAGGTTCATACTTGCAAAACGGTACTATGTTTTCACACATCCTCATGAGTATGCCCCATCCCCTTTTTCGATTCTAATTTGGAGAAGGGACAAACAGCTTTATTAGAATGGAGCCATAAAACTAAAAAATGTTGGGCATTAACACTAAGAGTATCTTAACCTAACATTTGCACGTTATCGTCGATTTGGTGGGCTGAGTACTTCACCATGGGAGATCAGCTCAGGACAGACGCAAGGAAACCGTAAAGTACTGTCGATGGCTATTGTACCATAAGGACGAAGCAATATAAGGCATTCTACAAGTCACGGAAACCAGCACCCATTACCGCATTCCGTGCCGAGGGCGGGAACGTGCCGGGTCCCAATTTGAGGGTCTTGCGTATCAACACCAAACCCGACCAGATATTGTCCTGACTGTTCTTTCTAGATTATATCGCACTAACTGCTAACGGCGAATTCACGTTCTCAATATAATACAGCATTGAAGTCACTGAGAGTTTACACACAGGAATTGCGGGCATGATACCATTTCAACACGACATGACGTGACATAATATAGCGTGACACACGCGTCAGTGGGCGTGCGAATCATGTTGTCACTGGAAACTATTATTTGGGCTTTATTGAGCCGGACATTATTAGAATGCTGCTAAACCATGTTATGACTTGGGTTCGAAGGCAATGTATTGATCACGAAATTCGAAAGTGATGGTTAAATGGGCAGCGCGTAGATCAAACGATGTCACAAATTAGTGAGCTTTTGATGTGAAGGTGTGGTGACCAATTCGGATGTCGAAGGGCTTACTCGATGTTAAATCAAATTAACATCCTCTCGATGTTGTCAGGCTTTCAGAGGTAAACCAACGACACAATCTGGACACACTTGTAACAGCCTAGCGGGAGTGTGAGGTCTAAGACGATTATGTATGCAGGGTTTCCATGACCATGATGTTTGCCGACATTGGTAACTTTGCGAATCAAGGAGGCGGAACATTGGAGCATCAAGGCAGAAGTGACTACAACGAAAAACTGGTATCAGTAAAGAGGGCGGGGATGCCAGCAAGAGAAGCTATCATTATGCGGAAACGATGCCCATAGGACTTTATGGAAGGTGCGACTCATAGTCGTCACAGGTTTCTTGTAAAACGTTCGCGAAAGATGTGCTCGGCAAAGACGGCATAAAATCGCAGCCAGTAAATCACCCAGTGGTTGGCATTGAGGTGGGCAGGCTCTCCTTAGGGGCAGGACGCCACCTGGGCGATACTAAGAATGAAGAGACACTCCGGGCCACAGGACAACAACGCATTAGTTGGGCGCTGTTGTCATGCATTTTGCCAGCTGGAACTGGCATAAACAGTCCGGGTGGCTCTCATAAAGCAAGGCGCCCACTAGACGTTGTGGAACTTGCGACCCGGTGCAGCCATGACATATTTCTAGTAAAGAAGTTTTCGAAAGATGCAGTGCTCGGCGAACGTGGCATAAGATCTCAGTCAGAAAATACCCTGCGTAAGGACAGGCCACCCTTAGGGGCAATGACGCTGCCTGGACTTACGATGAGAGCCTTCTGTATGGGCGGAAAGAACGGTTGTTACACGTCTTTACCCCTTACCCAAATGAACCCGAACACCTTGCGTAAAAAAGCATGACGTGTCGAGATGAGGAGGAATTAACATTGCAAACATGCGTTCAAGGTTCACCAAACCCCACTTTGACAGCATATTGGGCAGCAATACTCCACCCGGACTGTGTGCCACTGGAGGAGACTAGTAGGACAAAATTCTGTAGCCAAAGTTCATAACCGATACCATGAATGAATGCAAGCGTATGACTGTAGGGGTCGGGGGGGGGGGGGCGAATGCAGGGAATTGCAAAGCAAGTTGATAATTATAAGAACCAGTGGAAACCGCGGCAACTCTGCTGTAAAGCTGTATTTGAAGTCAATTAACGTTGAAACCTAAGACAGACCGCGGGGAGTAGGCTAGATGCCCAACAGGTCGTTCGTACCCAATGGGAATCATACGGGCGTAGCAGGGGAGAGCCATTCCACGGGCTCCTCTCGATGTCATGATGTCCTAATCTCAACCTCACCCTAAATCCAAAGCAGGAAAATATCTATGTGGCTCACAAGGAACTGGCCAATCTCATACTTGCATACGGTTTGGAAAGAGCACTGGGTGCAGCCATTACTGAGTGCAGTTTGTTTGCAGGACGGCCAGGCTACCTGAACATATGAGGACATTCCTTGCGTCAAATGAATAGTATGAAGATAACGAAGCAAGTTTGTGTCCGAAAACTACCTTCAGTGGTCTTCTAAGGCACCAGAGTTCTTAGAAGGGGATTCTTGAAAATGTTGCGAAAGTTGCAGAATGTTGAAAGAGCGGTTCTCTGCTAACCGGTTATAGATAGCGCCCTAAAACCACCTTCAATGTTTTTATTAGACGTTAAAGATCGTGAAGGTCAATTTTTCAGCTCGTTACAAAAAGATGCAGAAGGCTCCAGAAGTGATTTAGGGTAACACAAAGCGTCATAGAGCTCCAGGATCACTTGCATTCCTCTCATAAGGCAACCCACGGAGCCACAAAGAAAATGTCAACCAACGAAGTACGTTAAGGGCATTGGGAGGCTGAACATGAAAGCATGTTCAGCCTCCACACATGAAAGAACATGCCATACCTGAAAGAGAGAGAGAGAGAGAGAGAGAGAGAGAGAGAGAGAGATAGAGAGGAGAGAGAGCGAGAGAGAGAGAGAGAGAGAGAGATAGAGAGAGAGAGAGAGAGAGAGAGAGAGAGAGAAAGAGAGAGAGAGAGAGAGAGAGAGAGCTATGCCTGAAAGAGAAGGAGATCCTGCTCTCTCACACTGACATGGGCGGATGAATTACAGCATGCAACTAAATTGGATAAGGTAATATGGGACAAAGTGCCCTCCACACAGAGTTGTAGCTGTATGGAGAGCGCTGAGTATCTAGGATTTGGTCCCGAGTGAGCCTTTGCGCGGTCGGCCGAGAGTTATCTTTCACGTGTTTGCGTCAGCTTACTGACGTTTAGGATTCACTTTTATTTTTAGCGTCCATCTGATGCATTTTACAAGTTGCATGTATTTACCAACAATATGATCCCTAAATGTTTTCTTTTCTGGCATATTCCGTTTGGCGGGTTGCCAATGGTCATTTGTAGCAGCGCTATATCTCCATTTCGATTTGTAGGGTACCTCTCCAAGGGTAAGCGAAAACCAAAAGCGACGATTTGGAGCTGCGGGGTATCGATCCCCGTACCTCTCACATGCTAAGCGAGCGCTCTACCACTTGAGCTACACCCCTGTATTTCTCAAAATTAACGTCAATAGTTTGAACGCCATGGCTGCCCGACTGATCAGCCTTCACTTCAGGTTGACCCACTTCTGAAGAGCTGGTCATGTCGAGGTCAGTCGGTCGGCTCCTGTTTCCCGACCGGCCGGCCCATTAGCACGCACCCGCCGTTTCCGTGGTGTAGTGGTCATCACATCCGCCTAAAACGCGGAAGACCACCGGACATGAATATCGCTTAGCTTGCAAAAACACTTCGCTTGTTGTGTAAGACGCTCATGGAACAGTTGGCAGCATGTACGATGACAATCGACTGGCGAAAAGTTACTTGCAAAAAGTAAACTGAGCCAAGTTCAAACTAGATCTAATTCAATGAATTCCGGTGGCAAAAGGGCGGGCGGGCTCAAAATAGCGGGGTAGTTGTAAGCTGATGAGCGTTAGAGGGAAATGTCATTCCAACCAATTCAGTACGAACATGTTTATTGAAACCAATTCCGTTTTCGCTTGTGTTTTGGCCCTGTCTCTT
>NW_023596225.1:28914169-29068356 GCF_011947565.3 Pollicipes pollicipes | reverse complement strand
CAGGTATTTCCTGGCTGAGATCTTATGTCGTGTTCGCCGCGCACATCTTTCGTAAAGGTCTTTAAGAGAAATATGTGATGACTGCACCGAGTCCCAAGTTCCACAACGTCTAGTGGGCACCGTCCCTGTTTTATAAGAGGCACCCAAACTATGCCAGTTTCAGCTGGCAAAAAGCATGATAACAGCGCACAGCTAATACGTTGTTATCCTGTGGCCCGGAGTGGCTCTTCATCCTTGGTATCGCCCAGGTAGGGTCTTGCCCCTAAGGAGAGACTGTCTACCCTAATGCCAACCGCAAAGCGATTTACTGGCTGGGACTTTATGCCGTCTTTGCCGAGTACATCTTTCGCAAACGTCTTCACGAGAAACCTGTGGTGACTGATCAACAGGCAGACATGTCATATCTGATCAGATTGTTACCTATGTACAGCAGCCTTCAGTCATATGACTGTCCGTATGAATCAGCTGTCCCTTTTTACTGCTCTGCTTGTATGAACGTACACTTGCTCATTATGTTAAGTACATTTCATTCAGCACAGCACGTGGCGTAGCATGTGCCTCACAATTTACCCCTCACATGCCGACGTTGTCACGGCGCAAGACCTACGTCGTAGAAATACTGAATGAGACTTAGTCACTCTCTTGCGTCTCTTGCACGAATCTTATCTGGATAGATTATAAGTGATTTTAATTGAATTCTAAATCATTTAAATGTCTCGATCTCCTGCACTCCCTTTAATCACTGGTGACACAGTCATCCGGCCCTCCTGGGCTGGTTGCTTCCCAGCCCAGTCTAGCTCGCTTGACGCGCAACGATGACCTTCTAAACAGGTAAGGCTCAGGTTTTCCTACAGTGTAAGGGATTCGTCCCATCAATGCTCAGGAGTATAGTGATAGTTACCGTTT
This sequence comes from Pollicipes pollicipes, assembly GCF_011947565.3. Classification (NCBI taxonomy): domain Eukaryota; kingdom Metazoa; phylum Arthropoda; class Thecostraca; order Pollicipedomorpha; family Pollicipedidae; genus Pollicipes; species Pollicipes pollicipes. Next base: position 29,067,450 of record NW_023596225.1, on the reverse strand, counting down.
GTCGGTGTAATGAACCTGACGCTTCGACTAGACCGATTTACTTTCCCCGAAGTTAGTTCATAGCTGAAGGGCAATAGAATAAATAGATTGTTTCCTAACATGCAACGATGTCTAAATGCCGGCTAAAGGTTGCGTTAGATTTGGCATTATTCAAAATGCATTTTAACCACTTGGCATTATTCCCAATGCATTTTAAACACGGGCTGCCATCCTTTGCTTTGAATAGAAGAATCGAATTAATGTAATTGATATTTGAATCACAGTCCTTACTTCTTTCCACAGTTTTCACGTAATCTTTGTTTTGCAGCAATTTTCCACATCGTTTAATCCTCCCGGGTGCACGACACAAACGGTTTTATGCATTGCATGATCTAATGCGGAGAAGGCCTGGTCTACCATCGCTTTCAAAAGCATAGAGATTCGGGAAACTTTGTATAGTTCGTCCCGCCTCTAGTTCTGTCTAGAAAAACCCATTCAAGTGAAAGTTCGCCGATATTTTCCGATTTCATTACGCCGTCCCGACAGTCCTGGGCGCTAAATCTTAAGCAGTCGATGAAAGTCACGCGTAAATTAACCGCCATTCATTATGGGAGCTAAAACGCCCTTAAAGATATCCCCCCTTGTTCAGGTAGCCCTGTTGTCATTAACATACCAAGAAGCCTAGGTAACCGCGTCATTCACGAATAGATTGCGGGAGCTGTTCCTAGGCCCTGTTTGACTGCTGCGTTGAAACCATCTCCAGAAGTTAAGCAGAACCGACCAATACCCGGGAGGCCATACTGAATCAGCCACACGGCGAAGAACCGAACATTCATGCCGTTGCACTCACTCAGCGTTTGACACTTATCACATGCTCGTTAGTTAAGTTACTAAGATATTGGACTGGAAATCCAGACAACAAATAAACTGGTCCATACCGTAAACATGGAAGTCAGCTCTTTCTACGTGAAGTACAGTCCGAGGCAATCACGTCTATATGCTTCAAATGCGTGCTGGATCAGTTAGGTAAACGACCGGTAATGAGAAAATCCCTTCCTTTGCTGACAAATCTCGCAGACTTTTACAACGATCGCGTTCCGAATGATTTCCTGAAAACTTACCGAGTTTGAAAACAAAGAAGATAAGCAATTGCGCTCACCTACTCCTATGATCAACCGGGTTTGGTTCACGCTTTTGACCTCGATGTGATGCATTATGCGAACCGTTGAAACAGAGTATCTTCAATGCGCGTTCACTGTTCAAAAATTGCTCCAGAACTATGCGCGTCGCAAAAAAAAGTCAAATTTAATCACAGAGTCAGTGCTTTCTTATTTTATTTTTTCGTGACTCACCCACTGGTAGTTCACTCTCACTGGTAGACAACATTCATGGAAGTTCCTAAATGAACTGACCGGTAATATAGAATGCGTCGCAATGTACTTATTTTCCATCAAGTCTGTATCAAAACAGTGCGCATTGCAAGCAGGTAGCTAGTTTGGACATTTCGAGAAAAACCCAGAACAACCGTTGTCCTGAATTGCGCCAACCTTTCATGGGGAAACCAGGTCATTACGTCCGAGCGCAATGCATCTAATATTGACTCCTTTCGTGCTGGTGTTGCACTATAACCGTGGGGTTTCTACCGACTACACCATGTTTCCACCCGGTCGAACCGGGGGCCTCCGCGTGTTAGCCGGATGTGATAACCACAATTTCTCGGAAACAGGTGATGCTACCTGACAAACCAGCCGGGTGGGGGACAGGAGCCGGCCGACTGACCTTGACATAACCAGCTTTTCGAGAGCGGGTCCACCTCAAGTAAAGGCTGACCAGTCGGTCAGCCATGGCGTCCAACTATTGACGTCATTTTGGGATACCGCAGGGGCTGTAGCTCAAGTGGTGGAGCGCTCGCTTAGCATGTGAGAGGTACGGGGATCGATACCCCGCAGCTCCAAATCGTGAATTTTAGCGTTAACATGTCGACAGAGACGTCGGGGCTCATGCCATGAAAAATGGCATCAAAATGTTTCTGTCAAAAGATGTGGAGATCGGACTGCACGGGAGATGTATTTGCCCGCTTGGCAAATGTCGAGGGGGCAGTTCCCCGCCTGTCCCTCGGGTTGTGCTGCCTCTGGGCGTGTCCGTAAGGTTGCTTCGCGCAGCTTCCAGCTTCCAGCAAAGCGCAGCTTCCACGTAACCAGGAATAAGAATGTCACCAACTTGAAAAGGGAGAAGCGACTAATTAACAGATTCTCTTCAGGATACATGAATTAACTGTTACAAGGTAATGAGTAAAGAAAAGCAAAGCAAACAGAATGCACGTAATGTCCGTTCTGAGAGGTCGGCTGATGCGGCAGATTTCTTACTGCTGCCCTGATAATTAACACCAGTGCAGACCTGCGTCCTGCCAGTGCTTCTCGCTAGTACCAAAGAGAGATCTTGACAAACAAGGCTTCCATTTTCTGTGCATTTACACTCACCAAAACTCACACTACGACGTTCACACACACACACACACACACACCACACACACACACACACACACACCACACACACACACACACAACCCCCACACACACCCACACACACACACACCCACCACACACCACACACACCACACACACACACACACCACACCACACACCACACACACACACACACAACACACACCACACACACACACACACACCACCACACACACACACACACCCACACACACACACACACACACACACACACACACACACACACACACACACACACACCACACCCCACACACACACACAACACACACCACACACACACACACACACACACACCACACACACACACACCACCAACACACACACACACACACACACCACCACAACCACCCACACACACACACCCACACACACACACACACACACCAACACAAACACACACACACACACACCACACACACACACACACACACACACACACACACACACACACACACACACACACACACACACACCACCCACACACACACACACACCACACACACCCACACACCACACACACACACACACCACACACACACACACACACACACACACACACACACACACACCACACACACACACACACACACACACACACACACACACCACACACACACACACACCCACCACACACACACACACACACACACCACACACACACACACACGATCTAATCTCTTCTTCGAGCTCGTCAAGAGTTGGAGCCTTTTCAGGGTCACCAATGGAACAGCATGTATACGGCGCGCGTCGGAACTGATTCATGGTCATAGGGTACAGAAATGACGTGATGTTAACCAAGGAGAAACGAGTGTGACATCGTCCGATGGACGCCTAAGCCAATCAAAATTAAGGCATCGCCCTGCTATCACAGAACTAGCTGATGCAACTGGCAGGTAGTGAGACGATGAAGATAAGGTTAGCTGGCTTGTCCAAGAGGACTTTGTCCTCAAAGCCTAGCCCACAGCATGAAGTCCATTGTGGAACAATTGGGCGAGTGCGAGGTCACTGCATGGTGTCCTTAAGGTGGTGACATTCCAGGGAAATGTTCCTCCAACCAACTCAAGAAGTCCGTGCCATGTACGATGTCATGTCCCCTAATGGGGTCATTCTTATTTCAACTTGCCGAGAGATGGCGGTAGCGGTGCTGGACGTGTTTGCGGAAACAAATATCGTGCTTGTTCGTGTTTTGACCCTTTTTCGCGGTGTCGTTTCATATTCGTCCGTGGGTCTAATATGTTTACTTTAATTCACCTTCTCAGCTATGGTACGATTCTGAGGTTATTCGATTACATGCGTTATTTCTGTAACGACAATTAGTTATGCCCAACTTCTTGCATTACGTAGCACAAACTATGATTGGAATGAGCGATCTCATCCCATCCTTATATATCTACTGTTAGCTATGTCAACCGTAGCGTTCCAACAAACTAAACGATGTCTCCGCCCGGGATCAAACCGGGTGCCTTCCGCGTGTTAGGCGAATGTGCTAACCACTACACCACAGTAACGAGCGGCATGTCGCGATGAGCCGGCTACTCAAGAGACAGGAGCAGACCGACTGATCTCGATATGACCAGCTCTTCCACAGCAGGTCCACCTCAAGTGAAGGCTGACCAGTTGGTCAGCCATGGCGTCCCAACTATTGACGTCATATTTGAGAACCGCCGGGGCTGTAGCTCAAGTGGTAGAGCGCTCGCTTAGCATGTGAGAGGTACGGGGATCGATACCCCGCAGCTCCAAATAGTTGAGTATGGTTTTGGCATACCCCTGGAAAAGTACCCTACAAATCCAAATGGGAATGTAGTGTTGCTACATGTGCTCATTCACAACCCGCTAAACAGAGTGCGTCTTGATGGGGCCATTGGCCAAAATGGATAAACATAGAACTTAGATGCTTGGTAAATGCATATGATAAAAGGCATCAGATGCACACGAAAATAGAGATCAAACCCAAGCGTAAAGTAAACCTTACGCAAACGCTTAAACCTACCACATGGCCGGCCGTGCAGAGGCTTATTCCAGACCAAAACCTGGATGCTCGGTGCCCTCCACGCAGTCACGACACTGTATGGAGGACGTCCTGTCCCATATCATATCATCCAAGTTAGTTGCATGCTGGAACTCATCTGGGTATCTAAGTGCGAGAGAGCAGGGCCCACTCCCTTCCACGCCTGGCACTCTCTTTGAAGTTGCTTTCAGTGTTCCGATTTTTTACGTGACTCCTTCCCAGGGTAGTAACGTTGGTTTCACGACAAAAGTGCGCATGCGCATGACAGTGCGTGAGCGTAAAAGACCTCCGCAATTGTTCGTTTGGAAATGTATGTGTACGGAACATCGGAGTGCGCGCTGCGCCTTGCATTAGTTTTGAGAAATTTGACAACATTTTCTTCATGGTTTCGTGAGGGGCCTTGTGAGAAGAATGCAAGTGATCCTCAAGCTCTTTGACGCTTCGTTTTACCGTAAAACACTCTTGGAACCTTTTGTAACTCTTTACAACAGTTATACAAATTGGCCGTCATGATCTTGAATGACTAGCAAAATGCTGAGGGTGGTTTTAGGGCGCTATCTTGATTCGTTAAACAGTATACTTCTATTGCAACATGCTGCAACTTCTGCAACATTCTCCTGAATGTTCTTGTAAGAGTTCTGGTGCCTTAGAAGACCACTGAATGTAGCTTAAGGACATTAAATTGCTTCCATATGCTCATGCTCTTTTCGTTCGATGTTAGGAATGTCCTGATATGCTCAGACAGCCCGGCCGTCTTGCAAAGAAAGTACACTCAGTAATGTCCTGCACCTTGTGCTCTCTTCAGACTATATGCAAGTGTGAGGTTGGCCAGTACCTTGTGAGGCACATAGGTACTTCACTGCTCGGGATGTAGGGTGACGTTGAGGTTAGGGACATAATTATATCAAGAGGAGTCAACAGAATGGTTCTCCGCTACCACACCCGTGTGACACGTATTGGGTTACGAACGACCTGTTAGGCACCTTGCCTCCTCCACGCAGCCTGTCTTAGGCTTCAACACTAATTGGCTTCAAATACAATTTTAATTCGTCGATCCCTCACCTATGCTGAGCTTACGTTGCTCCCATTGGCCCTCATCAGCTAACAACTTGCTTACATTGCCATGCATTCGCCCCCCCCCCCCCACTATAACCATACTATGCATTCATTCGTGGTACCCGTTATCAACTTCGGCTCCACAATTTTGCTCCACTTGTCCCCTCCGGTGGCACGCAGAGTCGGCGTGTAGTACTGTTGACCAATATGCTGTCAAACTGGGTTTTTAAGACTCCTGAACGCACGTTTGCAATGTTAATTTCTCTTCGTCTCGACACGTCACGCTCTTTCACGCAAGATGTTCGGGCCCACTTCGGTGAACGGTAAAAACGTATAACTACACGTCTTTCCCGCTAATACAGAAGGCGCTCATCCTGAGTGTCGCCCGGGTAGTGTTCTTGCCCCTGAGGGCCTACCCTTCACGCAGGTATTTCCTGGCTGAGATCTTATGTCGTGTTCGCCGCGCACATCTTTCGCAAAGGTCTTTAAGAGAAATATGTCATGACTGCACCGAGTCGCAAGTTCCACAGCGTCTAGCGGGCACCGTCCCCGTTTTATAAGAGCCACCCGGACCGTTTATGCCAGTTTCAGCTGGCAAAAAGCATGACAACAGCGCACAGCTAATACGTTGATGTCCTGTGGCCCGGAGTGGCTCTTCATCTTTAGTATCACCCAGGTGGCGTCCTGCCCCTAGGAGAGCCTGCCTTCCTTAACACCACCCACAAAGCGATTTACTTGCTGAGATTTTATGCCGTCTTTGCCGAGTACGACATTTTTCGCAAACGTCTTTACGAGAAACCCGTGATGACTATGAGTCGCACCTTCCATAAAGTCTTATGAGTACCGTTTGTGTATAGTGATAGCTCCTCTGACTGGCCGCTAGGTTGTCTCAAAGGGGTGCAGATTGTGTCGTTAGCTTATCTATGAAAGCCTGACAACATCGAGAGGATGTCAATTTCCTTTAACATGGAGTAAACCCTTCAAAAGCCGAAATGGCCGCTACACCTTGACACTAAAGTTAGATAATTTGTGACATTGTTTGATCTATGCGCTCCCCACTCAACCATCACTTTCAAATTTCTTGATCAATACCTTGCATTCGAATCCAAGTCATAACATGGTTTAGCAACAGCCTAATAATGCCCGGTTCACTTTATTAATAATTTTCAATGGCATCAACGTGAATTGGATCCCCACTGTAATCCCCAATCGTGTGTGTAACGCCATATTACGTTACGTCATGTCATGTTAAAGTGCTATCACGTCCGTGCTTCCTTTGTAAAAACTCTCAAGGACTTCGATGCTCTATTTCATTGAGAACGTGAATCCGCCGTTAGCACCTAGTGCAATAGAATCTATAGAGAGCAGTCAAGGCAATTTCTGGCCCGGTTTGGTTTTGAGCGCAAGACACTTAAGTTTGGGACCCGACATGTTGCCGCCCTCGTCATTGAATGCATAACGGGTGCTGGTTCTGTGATTGTAGGAATGCTTATCTTGCTTCGTCCTTATGGTATCATAGCCATCGACGGTACTTTAAGGTTCCTTGCATCTGTCCTGAGCTAATCTCCCATGGTGAAATACTCAGTCCATCAAATCGATGATAACGTGCAAATATTAGTTAAGATGCTCTTAGGTTTAATGCCCAACTTTTATAGTTTTATTGGCTCCATTCTAATAAAGAAGTTGTCCGTTCTCCAAATTAGAATCGAAAAAGGGGATGGGGCATACTCATGAGGATGTATGAAAAACATAGTACCGTTTTGCAAGTATGAACCTGCTTAAGGCAGCCATGTGCCCCAATTGGCACTTATTGTCGACAGTTCGATAAGGGATAGTACTTTGTTTCAGTTCCAGCTCATTTCCAGTCACTCCTTCATGATGAGTCACCTACTAATCCCCCATGAATGTTGGTATTTTCTGCCAGCAGCTGCAGACAGGTACCACAGTATACTGAGCCAACTTTTGGAAGCTATTACATGTGTGGTCCACGTCCACCTGACCTGAGTTTGCTTTCTTATTTCTGTGACTTTCAGCAGGCAAACATGTCATATATGATCAGATTGTTACCTTGAACACGACAAAGTCCAGTCACACGACTGGCCGTATGGATCAGCTGTCCCTTTTTGTTACTCTGGTTTGTATGAACGTACACTTGCTCAATATGTCTGGTACATTGGTTGCGACACAGCACGTAACGTAACTATGTTGGTTGTTACGGCGCAGGACCTGCGTCGTGATGATGCTAATTGAGACTCAGTCACTCTCTTGCGTCTCTTGCACGAATCTTATCTAAATAAATAAAAGATTACTAACGAAAACTTTAAATGATTTAAATATTTTGCGTGTCTTCCACTTTCTTAAACCACTGGTGACACAGCCACCCAACCATACGGGTCTGGTTGCCCCTCAATTCAGTCTTGCTCGCTTGACACGCAACCATGACCTGCTTCTAAACAAGAAAAGCTCAGGTTTTCGTACATGCCAGGGGCTCGCTCTATCAATGATCAGGAGTATAGTCATAGCTACCATTTGTCGGTGTAATAAACTTGACGCTTCGACAAGCGCGATTTACTTTACCCGAAGTTAGTTTACAGCTGGAAGGCAACATAATACATCGCTTCCTACAGGTAACAATATCTAAATGCCGGCTAAAGGTTTCGTTAGATTTGCCGTTACTGCCAATTAATTTTAACCACTTGTCATGATTCCCAATGCACTTGGCATGATTCCCAATTCCAACCAGGGGCTGGCATTCCTTGCTTTAGATAAAAAATCTGATTGATATAATTGATAATTGAATCAGAGCCGTCACCTATTCCACAGTTCTCACGTAATATTTGTTTTGCAGCAATTTTCCAAATCGTTTAATCCTCCCGGGTGCACGAAGAAAACGGCTTTATGTTTGCATGATATGATGTGGAGAAGGCCTGGCTTGCCATTGCTTTCAAAAGCCAAGAGATGCGGGAAAACTTTGTTTAGTTCGTCCGGTCTCTATTTCTGTCTAGAAAATCCCATTCAAGTTGAGGTTCGCCGATATATTCCGTTTTCATTACGCCGTCTTGGCAGTCTTGGGCATTACATTTTAACAGTCGCTGAATGTCACGCGTAATTTAACCGCCATTCATTATCGTAGCTAAAACACCATTTAAGATATCCTCCCCTTGTTCAGGCAGCCCTGTTGCCATTAACGAACCAAGAAGCCTAACTAACCGCATCATTTTCGGGTAGCTTGCAGGTGCTATTCCTGGGCCTTGTTTGACTGATGCGTTGAAACCGTCTCGAGAAGTTAGGCAGAACCGAACCAATACCCGGGAGGCCATACTGAGTCAGCCACACGGCGAAGAACCGAAACATGCTTGTCAATGCATTCATTCATGGTTTGACTCCTTAGCATACGCTCGTTTTTTAATAACTAGCATATTGGAACGGAAATCCAGAAAACAAATAAACTTGTCCACACCGTAGACATGGAAATAAACTCTTTCTCCGTGAAGTGCAGTGCGAAGCAATCATGTCTATATGCTTCAAATGCGTACTGGATCAGTTAGGTTAATGTGTACTGAATCAGTTAGGTTGAGGACCGGTAATGAGAAAATCCGTTCCCTCGCTGAGAAATCCAGCAGACTTTTACAACGATCGCGTTGTGAATGATTTATTGAAAACTTGCCGAGTTTGAAAACAAATAAGATAAACAATTGCGCCAACCTACTCATATGAGCTACCGGGTTTTCGAGTACGCTTTCTGACCTCGATGTGATGCATTGTGCAAAACCGTTGAAATAGACTGAACTTCAATGCACGTTCGCTGTTCCAAAATTGCTTCAGAGCTATGCGCGTCGCAAAAAGTCAAATATTTAATCACAGAATCAATGCTTTCTTAGTCCATCTGTTCGTGAAGACTCATGGTAGGTCCTAAGTTAACTGACTGGTAATAAAGAATGCGTTGTAATCTGCGTTATTTCCATCAAATCTGTATAAAAACAGTGCGCATTGCAAGCAAGTAGCTACGTGTCCCATGACAATTCACGATTCCAGGGTTCCATAAAGATTCGTGCTGCTGCCGAAGAACGGCCCGATGATGTAAGAATGGTGTGCAATGTGCGCCATTTCCCTCATCCAGTTACATCAATACCCATACGCATCGCAGTAAGCAGCCGCTTCGCGAGTAAAATAAGCCCGTAACTCCTGACCACAGACTTCCATCAATTTTAGTGAAGTCATACAATTACCGATGAGTCGGAATGTATCGGATGAAATACAAAATTGAAATCTTTAACGACGCGTCGATTAGCACGACACCTCTCGACCATTTGAAGTGCTACAAGTGAGCCAAAACGTGCACTACGGTGGCAATTTCGCTCGGCCAGTTTGGCAGGCCCTCTGTTTTCATACAGACGTTGCATAACCCAGCGAAACGATGAAATATTGAGGACCATATTAACTGGAGAGTGGAACTTTGTTTGAAGCAGTGTTTTTCACTTCAACCGCTCTGATAGCTACAGGTGAGCTTATTCCATCGCGTCTAATTCTTACCTCAATACTTTCAAAAGTGAACCATTTCCTTTAATCCCGACGACGGCAGCGAAGCAAGATAAGCATTACTATAATCACAGAAACAGCACCCATTACGCATTCCGTGCCGAGGGTGGCAACGTGTCGATTCCCAAATTTCAGGATATTGCGTTCAAAACCAAGCCGGACCAGAAATTGCCCTAACTAACCTCTCTAGATCATATCGCAACTAGCTGGTAACGGCCAATTCACGTTCTCAATGGAATACAGCATTTAAGTCGCTGAGAGTTTTCGCACAGAAAGTGCGGGCATGATGCCATTTCAACACGACATGATGTGACATGAAATCGTGTGACATACGCGTCAGTGGGCGTGCGAATCATGTGAATTTCACTGGAAATTATTAACTGGGCTTTATTGAGCCGGGCATTATAAGTCTGTTAATAAACCATGTTTTGACTTGGATTCGAATGCAATGTATCGATCATGAAATTTGATAGTGATGGTTAAATGGGGAGCGCGTAGATAAACAAATGTCACAAATTATTGCGCTTTTGATGTAAAGGTGTAGTGATGAATTCGGATTTCGAAGGGCTTCTTCGATGTTGAAGGAAATTAAAATCCTCTAGATGTTATCAGGCTTTCAGAGGTAAGCCAACGGCACAATCTGGACACACTTGTAACAGCCTAACGGGCGTGTGAGGCCCAGGACGACTATGTATGCAGGGCTTCCATGACCATGATGTTTGCCGACATTGGTAACGTTGCGAATCAAGGAGGCGGAACATTGGACCTTCAGGGCAGAAGTGATTACAATGAAAGGGTGGTGTCATTTAGGAAGGAGGGGATGCCAGCCAGAGAAGCTATCATTATACACAAACGGTACTCATAAGACTATGTGGAAGGTGCGACTCATAATCATCACAGGTTTCTCGTAAAGACGTCTGCGAAACATGCCGCACTCGGCAAAGACGGCATAAAATCCCAGCAAGTAAATCGCTTTGTGGTTGTTGTTAGGAAAAGCAGGCTTTCCATAAGGGCAGGACGCTATCTGGACGATACTAGGGATGAGAGCCTCCTGTATTGGTAGAAAGGACGTATAGTTATACGCCTTTACTCCTCACTCAATTGAACCCGAACGCCTGGCGTGAAAAAAATGACGTGTCGAGGTGAGGAGGTTTTAATTTCATCTCGACCGTGTGAAACTGGAGGAGACTAGCAGGACAAAATTGTTGAGCTGAAGATGATAACCGATGCCATTAATGAATGTGGCGTATGATTGTAGAGGGCGGGGGACGAGGCAAATGCATGGCAAGCAAGTTCATATATTTTAAGGACCAGTGGAAGCAACGGCAACTCAGCATAGGGTGGGGATATACGAATTAAAGCTGTATTTAAAGCCAAGTAATGTCGAAACCCAAGACATCTTGTGGGAAGTAGATTAGATACCCAACAGGTCGTTCGTAATCCAATTCGTGTTGTACGGGTGTGGCAGCGGAGAAGCATTCTATGGACTCCTCTTGATATGATTATGTCCCTAACCTCAACCTCACCCTACATCCCGAGCAGTTAACCATCGAGTGCAGTTTCTTTGCAAGACGGCTAGGTTACCTGAACATATGAGGATATTCCCAGCATAAATTGAAAAGATTATGAACATAACGAAGCGAGTCAGTGTCCTAAAACTACCTTCAGTGGTCTTCTAGGGCACAAGAGCTCATACAAGAGGATTTTGAAACTGCTGCAAAGGTTGCAGAATGTTGAAAAAGCAGTTCACTGCTTAACGGATATTGGGAGCGCCCTAAAACCACCTTCAGCGTTTTTGCTACACGTTAAGGATACTCAAGGCCAATTTTTCAGCTCGTTGCAAAAAGTTGCAGAAGGCTGCAACAGTGATTTACGGCAGCACGAAGCGTTACAGAGCTCCACGATCACTTGCACTCTTCTCACAAGCCCCGAGAGCACGCTACGAAGCCAGGAAGAAAATGCTGTCAAATTTCACAAAACCATTGCAAAGCGCAGCGCGCAACCCGCTGCAATGTACACATATATTTCCAAACGAACATTTGTGGAAGTGTTTTACGCTCACGTTCTATTTCCATGCGGCCTTTTGTCGTGGAACTAGCGTTACTACCCATTGATGGAAATAGGTAAAAACACAAAAACGGGAGGCTGAAAGCCAAACATAGAAGAGAGTGCCAGGCTTGGAAGGGAGTGGGTCCTGCTCTCTCACACTCACACACACGGACACACACACAACTCCCAAAGAGCTGGCCATGTCGAGGTCGGTGGGTCGGCTCCTGTCTCCTGATCGGCCGGCTTATCAGGGGCAATCAGCCGTTTCCGTGGTGTAGTGGTTATCACGTCCGCCTAACACGCGGAAGGCCCCCGGTTCGATCCCGGGCGGAAACATAGTTTAGCTTGTAGAAACGGTACGGTTGTTATACAAGACCAACATAAAGATAGTTAACAGTGCACAAATTAGGATGGGATGACATCGCCCGTTTCCAATCACGTGTTGTGCTACATAATGCAAGATGTTAGGCATGATTAATGGTCATTACAGAAATAACGCCCGTATTCGATTAACCTAAGAATCATACCGCGACCGAAGATGTGAATAAAAGTAAACATGTCAGGCTCACGGAAAAATATGAATGGAGACTATGAAAAATGGTCAAAACACGAATAAGCACGATATTCGTTTTCGCAAACACGTCCAGCACCGCTGCCGCCATCTCTCGGCAAGTTGAAATCAGAATGACCCAATTAAGGCGGCATGACATCGTACATGGCACGGACTTCATTGAGTTTGTTGGAGAAACACTTCCCTGGATTGCCCATCACCTTAAGGCTACCATGTAGTGACTTCGCACTTGCCCAATTGTTCGACAATGGTCTTCATGCTGTGAGCTAGGACTTGAGGACGAAGTTCTCTTGGACAAGCCAGCTAACCGTTATCTTTATTATCTCACCACCTGCCAGTTGCATCAGCCAGTTTTGTGATCGCAAGGCGATGTCTTAATTCTTACTTGTTTAGGCGTCCATCGGACGATGTCGCACTCGTTTCTCCTTGGTTAACATCACGCCATTTCTGTACCCTACGACCATGAATCAGTTCCGACGTGCGCCGTATATATGCTGTTCCATTGGTGACCCTGAAGAGGCTCCTACTCTCGACGAGCTCGAAGATGCAAAATCGCTGTCGGTTGTGTGTGTGTGTGTGTGTGTGTGTGTGTGTGTGTGTGTGTGTGTGTGTGTGTGTGTGTGTGTGTGTGTGTGTGTGTGTGTGTGTGTGTGTGTGTGTGTGTGTGTGTGTGTGTGTGTGTGTGTGTGTGTGTGTGTGTCACGTAGAAGCCGCGCGTACCAACCTTACGGACGCGCCCAGAGGCAGCACAACCCGAGGGACAAGCTGGGCACTGCCCCTCGCCATTTGCCAGTCGGGCAAATGCATCTCCCGCGCAGTCCGATCTCCACATCTTTTGACAGAAACATTTTGGTGCCACTTTTCATGGCATAAGCCCGACGTCTCTGTCGACTTGTAAACCCTAAAATTCACGATCTGGAGCTGCGGGGTATCGATCCCCGTACCTCTCACATGCTAAGCGAGCGCTCTACCACTTGAGCTACAGCCCCTGCAGTATCCCAAGATGACGTCAATAGTTGGGCGCCATGTCTGACCGACAGGTCGCCCCTTACTTGGGGTGGACCCGCTCCCGGAGAGCTAGTCAGGTTGAGATCAGTCGGCCGGCCCCTGTCCCCCGACCGGTTGGTTTGTCAGGTAGCATCACCTGTTTCCAAGGTATTGTGGTTATCACATTCGGCTAGCATGCGAAAGACACCCGGTTCGATGCCGGGTGGAAACATCGTATAGTCTGTAGAAACCCTACGGTTATAGTGCAACACCAGCACAAAAGAGTCAATATTAGATGCATTGTGTTTTTGCGTAATGACCTGATTTCCCCATGGAAGGCTGGCGCAAATCAGGACAACGGACGTTCTGTTTTTTTTTCGGAATGTCCCAAAATAGTTACCTGCTTGCAATGTGAATTGTTTTGATACAGATTTAATGGAAAATAACATACATTGCGGCGCATTTTACATTACCGGTCAGTTCATTTAGGAGCTCCCATGAGTCTTCACCAAAAATGAAATAAGACAGCACTGACTCAGTTATTAAATACTTGGCTGTTTGTTTTTTTTGCGACGCGCATAGTTCTGAAGCAATTTTTGAACATTGATTGGGCATTAAAGATCACTCCATTCCAACGATTTCGCATAATGCATCACATCGAGGTCAGAAAGCGTACTCGAAAACCCAGTGGTTCATATGAGTAGGTTAGCGCAATTGCTTATCTTCTTTGTTTTCAAACTGGGTAAGTTTTCAGTAAATCATTCGAAACGCGATCGCTACAAAAGTCTGCTAGAGTTGCCAGAAAGGGAACGGATTTTCTCATTACCGGTCGTTAACCCAACTGATTCAGGACGCATTTGAAACACATAGACGTGATTGGTTCTGACTGCACTGCACGGATAAAGGGTTGACTTCCATGTCTACGGTATGGACAAGTTTATTTGTTGTCTCGATTTTCACTCCAGTATTCTAGTAACTTAGCTATCGAGCATACGTTTAGGTGTCAAACGCTTGACAAATGCAACAACACGCATTTTTCGGTTCCACACCGTGTTGCTGACTCAGTATGGCCTTCCAAGTCATTGGTTTCGCTTAACTTCTGGAGATCTTTTCAAAACATCAGTCAAACAGGGCCCAGGAACAGCACCTGCAAGCTACCCGAGAATGATACGGTTATTTAGGCTTCTTGGTTCGTTAATGACGACAGGGCTCCCTGAACAATGGGGATATCTTAAAGGGTGTTTTAGCTCCGATAATGAATGACGCTTAAATTACGCCTGACATTCAGCGACCGTTAACATGTGCTCCGATGGGGATCAAACTATCCCCCAAATGTTTTTTTCCGGAATGGTTTCCGAACGCCGCCGCAGCCGCACCACATATTGCACAGCTGTTGACAACTGAATAGCGGATCGTTTGCTATAACAAAGGTAGATGTACCTTGTAAGGTCGCTGACGTATGGCAGGTTAAAGTCAGGCCATGGTTTCAGCGAAGCCAGGTTCTAGGAAATCGTTCAATCTGATGCAACAACGGAATGTTAGACGAAGCCATACATCTCTGAGATGCTTTCTTAGACAACACAAGTATTGAATAAGCAAATCGCGTTGACCTAAAGTCAGGTATGAAGGCCAGACCAAGGTCAAAATCAACCTGTTTTATTGTTTTAGGGCTTGCCGTTAGGGGCAGTCTGGCGCTTATTTCGAATTTACTGAGGGCAGGAACCGCATTATACATCTTTCACGAACTTTTTGGAGGTCAGAGTAGATCATTGATCTGAAATGATCCAGGTCAACGCTTTGCTTTTTTAGAAACATACTTCCTAGCGTGATCTTTTTTGCTTATTAAAGTGCAAAACGCAGAGCGGTTTTGTATGATTTTGGCCACCATGACCTTCAAAAGGTCAAACAACGTCACTGACCTTAAATAAGCGTGTTACCTTTTGCATGGAAATGGCTATCTAGATTCTGGAGACACTTTGGAGACCATCCTGGAATTTGACCATGTTTGACATTCTTTGACCCAAAGGTGATGACTTAGGAGCATCAAACTTTGACCGAAGTGCATTCACGTACAGGTCAACATGACCTGTAAATTCCGTGTCTCTAGCTTACCTGGTTCCCGAGATTTCAGGAGAGGGTGGTGTCAAATTGACCCCGCACCTCAGCGAAGGGCATCTAGCCGGCCACCCAGGCAAGTGTTAAGATTTATGCTCAGGACTGCCGAGACGGCAGTCCTGAAAACATTTGAAAACACAAAATTGAAAACACAAAATTGAAACATTTCTTATGCAAACATTTCCTTTAATCCCGACGACGGCAGCTTAGTTGGACAGCCGGAAGCAACAAATTGCAACTAGGTAAGCAATGAATTTCGTAGGCTGTCCTGTAGTCATTAACATCGATACTCTTTCTATCGATGGCTTTTATGATGAAACTTTTGAACCCATGTTCAAAAAATTTCGTTGGTTAATGTGGCTTCTGAACAGCTTTCTGATGTTTTAAAATCAATTTGTGTTGAAAATAACTAAGCTGACATTCATAGAGACTTGGACCACGACAGTATGACATCGGCCGCCTAAAAATCTAGCATTTTTATTTGCCCTCGTTCATGCAAATGACAACATGAACTTTGGAAATATTTGGAATTCCAAGAAACAGAATTTGGAAAAGTTTGGGACATTTGAGGAAAAAAACCCAGAACATCCGTTGTCCTGAATTGCGCCAGCCTTCCATAGGGGAAACCAGGTCGTTACGTACAAACACAATGTATCTTATATTGACTCTTTTGTGCTGGTGTTGCACTATAACCGTAGGGTTTCTACAGACTACGCAATGTTTCCACCCGGGATCGAACCGGGTGTCTTTCGCATGTCAGCCGGATGTGATAACCACAATACCTCGGAAACAGGTGATGCTACCTGACAAACCAGCCGGTCGGGGGACAGGGGCCGCCTGACTGACCTCGACATGACCAGCTCTTCGGGAGCGGGTCCACCTCACGTGAAGGCTGACCAGTCGGTGAACCATGGCGTCCAACTATTGACGTCATTTTGGGATATCGCAGGGGCTGTAGCTCAAGTGGTAGAGCGCTCGCTTAGCATGTGAGAGGTACGGGGATCGATACCCTGCAGCTCCAGATCGTGAATTTTAGCGTTCACATGTCGACAGAGACGTCGGGGCTTATGCCATGAAACATGGCATCAAAATGGTTCTGTCAAAAGATGTGGAGATCGGACTGCGCGGGAGATGTATTTACCCGTTTGGCAAATGGCGAGGGGGCAGTTACCCGCTTGCCACTCAGGTTGTGCTGCCTCTGGGCGCGTCCGTAAGGTTGGTACGCGCAGATTCCACGTGACCAGGAATAAAAATGTCACCAACTTGAAAAGGGGGAAGCGATGAATGAAGGGATTCTCTTCAGGTTACATGAACTAACTGTTGCAAAGAAATGAGTAAAAAAGAAAACAAAACAGTATGCATGTAATGTCCGTTCTGAGAGGTCGGTTGGTGCAGCAGGTTTCTAACTGTTGGCGTAATCGTTAATAATAGTGGAGACCTGGCTCCTGCCAGTCCTTCTCGCGAAAACCAAAGAGAGATCCTGTCAAACAGGGCTTCTATTTTCTGTGCACTTACACTCACCAACACTCACGCTACAACGTTCACACACACAACCGACAGTAATTCCGCGTCTTCGAGCTCGTCGAGAGTAGGAGCCTTTCCAGAGTCACCAGCGGTACAGCCTATATACGGCACGCGTCGGAACTGATTCATGGTCGTAGGATACAGGACTGACGTGATGTCAACCAATGAGAAACGAGTGTGACATCGTCCGATGGTCGCCTAAACCAATAAAAAAGTAGGAATCGCCTTGCGATCACAGAGCTGGCTGATACAACTAGCAGGTGGTGAGACGATGAAGATAAGGTTAGCTGGCTTGTTCAAGAGGACTTCGTCCTTAAGGCCTAGCCCACAGCATGAAGTCCATTGTCGAACAATTGGGCGAGTGAGAAGTCACTGCATGGTGGCCTTAAGGTGATGGGCATTCCAGGGAAATGTTCCTCCATCGAGCTCAATGAAGTCCGAGCCATGTACTATGTCATGCCGCCTTAATTGGGTCATTTTTTCAACGCCGAGAGATGGCGGTAGCGGTGCTGGACGTGTTTGCGGAAACAAATATCGTGTTTGTTCGTGTCTTGACCCTTTTTCGTAATCTCCATTCATATTTGTCTGTGAGTCTAACATGTTTACTTTTATTCACATTTTCGGTTATGGTACGATTCTTATGTTAATCGATTACCCGCGTTATTTCTGGAATGATCAATAGTCATGCCAACTTCTTGCATTATGTCGCACAAATCGTGATGGGAAACGGCCGATGTCATCCCATCCTAAGTTATGTACTGTTAGCTATCTTTGTGTTGGTCTTATGTAAGAACCGTAGCGTTCCTACAAGCTTAACGATGTTTCCGCCCGGGATCGAACCGGGGGCCTTCCGCGTGTTAGGCGGATGTGATAACCACTACACCACGGAAACAGCTGACGGTTCCTGATGAGCCGGCCGATCAGGAGACAGGAGCCGACCGACTGACCTCGACTTGTCCAGCTCTTCGGGAGTTGGTCCACCTCAAGTAAAGGCTGACCAGTCGGTCAGCCATTACATGCCAACTATTGACGTCATATTTGAGAACCACCGGGGCTGTAGCTCAAGTGGTAGAGCGCTCGCTTAGCATGTGAGAGGTACGGGATCGATACCCCGCAGCTCCAAATCGTTGAGTATGGTTTTAACACTCCCCTGAAAAAGTACCCTACAAATCCAAATGGGAATATAGCGCGGCTACATGTGCCCATTCGCAACCCGCCAAACGCAATGCGTCTTGCGGGGGCCATTGGCCAAAATTAATAGTCTAGAAATTAAATCCTTGATAAATGCGCATAATAAAAGACATCAGATACACTCTAAAAGGAGAAATCAAATCCGAACGTTAAGTAAGCTTACACAAGCGCTTAAAAACTACCACATGGTCGGCCGTGCAGAGGCTTACTCCGGGCCAAAGCCTGGATACACTGCGCCCTCCACGCAGACACTGTATGGAGGGCGTCCTGTCCCATATCACGGTGTCCGATTTAGTTGCATGCTGGATTTCATCCGCCTACCTCAGTGTGAGAGAGCAAGACCGTCTCCTTTCCAAGCCTGGCATTCCTTTCAAGTTTGGCTTTCAGCCTCCCGATCTTTTCTACGTACTTCCATCCCTGGGTAGCAACGTTGGTTCCACGATAAAAGTGCGCATGGAAGTAGTACGGGAGCATAAAACACCTTAGCAAATGTTCGTTTCGAAATGTATGTGTACGTTACAGGCGGGTGCACGCTGCGCTTTGCAATGTTTTTTGGGATATATGGCAACATTTTGTTTATGGCCTTGTGGGAAGCCTTGTGAGAAGAATGCAAGTGATCCTGGAGCTCCATGACGCTTCATGTAACCGTAAATCACTCTTGCAGTCTTCCGCAACTTTTTGCAACAAGCTGAAAAATTAGCCTTCAGGATCTTTAATGTCTAACAAAAACATTGAAGGTGGTTTTAGGGCGCTATCTACATTCGTTAAGCAGTGAGTTGCTTTTTCAACGCTGTGCAACTTTTGGAACGTTTAAAAAATTATCTTTTAAGAGATCTGGCGCCTTAGAAGGCCACTGAATGTAGTTTTAGGACAACAACTTGTTTCATTATGCTCATCCTCCTTTCATTTGATGTAAGGAATGTTCTCATATGTTCAGGTAACCTGGCTGTCTTGCAAAGAAACTGCACTCAGTAATTGCTGCACCCAGTGCTCTTTCCAGACTAGATGCAAGTGTGAGGTTGGCCAGTACCTTGTAAGACACATAGATACTTCACTGCTCGGGATGTAGCACAAGGTTGAGGTAAGGGACATAATGATATTGAGAGGAGCCCGTGGAACGGTTCTCCCCTGATACACCCGTATAACACGAAATGGCCGCGAACGACCTGTTGGGCATCTAGCTCCACTCCCCGTAGAGTGTCTTAGGTTTCAAGATTAATTGGCTCTAAATACGGCTTTAATTCGTCCATCCCTGCCCTCTGCTGAGCTGCCGTTGCTTCCACTATCCTTATAATCTATCGCCTTGCTTGCGATTCCATGCATTCGCCACCCCCCCCCCCCCCCCGCCCGCTATAATCATACGCTGCATTCATTTACGGGGGTGACTGCACCGAGTTGCAAGTTCCACAAACACTAGTGGGCACCGTCCCTGTTTTATAAGCGCCACTCGGACTGTTTATGCCAGTTTCAGCCGGCAGAGACCCTGTCACAAGGTACAGCTAGTACGTTGTTGTTCTGTGACCTGGAGTGACCCTTCATCTTTAGTATCGCCCAAGTAGCATCCTACCCCTAAGGAGAACCTGCAATGAGCCACAGGGAATCGGCCACACGGCGAAGTACCAAAAACTTTGTGTCACTGCATTCATTCAGCGTTTGACACCTTGGCGTATGCTTGTTAGTTGAGTTACTAAAATATTGGAACGGAAATCAAGACCACAAATGAACTTGTCCATACCATACCGTGGACATGGAGGTAAACCCTTCCTCCATGAAGTGCAGTCCGGAGCAATCATGTCTATATACTTCAAATGCTTACCGAACCAGTTGGACTAAGGACTGGTGATCAGAAAACTCCTTACGTTGCTGGCAAATCTAGCCCACTTTTACAACAATCGTGTTCCGAATGGTTTACTGAAAACTTGCGGAGATTGAAAACGAATGAAATTAGCGATTGCGCTAACCTACCCATATGACCCACCGGGATTTCGAGCAGGGCTTCTGACTTCGATGTGATGCATTATACGAAACCGTTGAAATAGAGTGATCTTCAATGCGCGTTTACTGTTCAAAATTTGCTTCAGAAATATGCGCGTCGCAAAAAAGTGAAATATTTAACCACAAAGTTAGCGCTTTCTTATTCCATTTTTCGTGAAGACTCATGGAGGTTCGTAAATGAACCGACCGGTAATATAGAATGCATTTGCAGTGCATGTTATTCTCCATCAAAGCTGTATCAAAACAATGCACATTGCGAGCAGGTAGCTAGTTTTGGACATTTCGAAAGAACAGAACATCCGTTGTCCTGAATTGCGCCAACCTTTCACGGAGAAATCAGGTCATTACGTCCGAACACAATGCATCTAATACTGACACCTTATATTCTGGTGTTGCATTATAACCGGAGGGTTTCTACAGAAAACGCGATGTTTCCACACGGGATCGAACTGGGGGTCTTTCGCATGTTAGCCGGATGTGATAATCACAATACCTCGGAAACAGGTGATGCTACCTGACAAACCAGCCGGTCGGGGGACAGGGGCCGGCCGACTGACCTCGACATGACCAGCTCTTCGGGAGCGGGTCCACCTCACGTGAAGGCTGACCAGTCGGTGAACCATGGCGTCCCAACCATTCACGTCATTTCGGGATACAGCAGGGGCTGTAGCTCAAGTGGTAGAGCGCTCGCTTAGCATGTGAGAGGCACGGGGATCGATACCCCGCAGCTCCATAACGTGGGTTTTAGCGTTAACATGTCGACAGAGACGTGGGGGCTTATGCCATGAAAAATGGCGTCAAAATGTTGCAGTCAAAAGAGGTGGAGATCGGACTGCGCGGGAGATGTATTTGCCCGCTTGGCAAATGGCGAGGGGGCAGTTCCCCGCTTGTCCCTCGGGTTGTGCTGCGTCTGGGCGCATCCGTAAGGTTGGCACGCGTAGCTTCTGCGTGACCAGGAATAAGAATGTCAGTAACTTGAAAGGGAGGAAGCGATGAATGAAGGGTTACTCTTCTCTTCTCTTCAGGTTACATGAATTAACTGTTGCAAAGTAATGAATAAAAAGCAAAACCAAACAGAATGCATGTAATGCCGTTTCTGAGAGGTCGGTTGGTGCAGCAGATTTCTAACTGTTGGCGCGATAATTAATACTAGTGGAGACCTGGCTCCTGCCAGTCTTTCTCGCGAGTACCAAAGAGAGGTCTTGTCAAACAGGGCTTCTATTTTCTGTGCACGTACACTCACCAACACTCACACTACAACGTTCACACACACACACACACACACACACACACACACACACACACACACACACACACACACACACACACACACACACACACACACACACACACACACACACACACACACACACACACACACACACACACACACACACACACACACACACACACACACACACACACACACACACACACACGCACACACACACACACACACACACACACACACACACACACACACACACACACACACCACCCCCCCCACCCCCCCCCCCCACCCACACACACACACAACCGACAGCGATTCTACGTCTTCGCGCTTGGCGAGAGTAGGAGCCTTTCCAGGGTAACCACTGGAACAGCATATATGCGGCGCACGTCGGAACTGATTCATGGTCGTAGGGTACAGAAATGGCGTGATGTTAACCAAGGAGAAAGGAGTGCGACATCGACTGATGGGCGCCTAAACCAATAAAATTAAGGCATCGCCTTTCAATCACAGAACTGGCTGCTACAACTAGCAGGCTGTGAGACGATGAAGATTAAGGTTAGCTGGCTTGTCCAAGAGGGCTTTGTCCTCAAGGCCTAGCCTACAGCATGAAGTCCACTGTCGAAAAATTGTGCGAGTGCAAAGTCACTGCATGGTGGCCTTAAGGTGATGGGCATTCCTGGGAAATGTTCCTTCCACCAATTCATTGAAGTCCGTACCGTGTACGATGTCGTGCCGTCTTAATGGGGCCATCGAACTTGCCGAGAGGTGGTGATAGCAGTGCTGGATTTGTTTGCTTAAGCAAATATCGTTGTTGTGCGTATTTTGGCCCTCTTCATGGTGTTTTTCCATATTTATCCGTGAGCCTAACATGTTTACTTTTATTCACATTTTCAGTTATCATACAACCCTTAGGTTAATCGGTTACACGTGTCATTTCTGTAACGACCAGTAGTCATGCCCAACCTTTTTCATCATGTAGCACAAAGCGTGACTGGAACGGGTGACGTCATGCCATCCTAACAGATCTGCTGTCAGCTATCTTGATGCTGGGCTTATGCAACATCGGTGGCTTTTCTTCAAGCTAAATGATGTTTCCGCCCGGGATCGAACCGGGGGCCTTCCGCGTGTTAGGCGGATGTGACAACCACCACACCACGGAAACAGCCAATCGCTCGAAATGAGCCGGCCCGTCAGGAGACAGGAGCCGACCGACTGACCTCGATATGTTCAGCTCTTTGGGAGCGGGTCCACCACAAGTGAAGGCTGACCAGTCGGTCAGCCATGGCGCCCCAGCTATTGAGTTCATGTTGGAGAATCGCCGGGGCTGTAGCTCAAGTGGTAGAGCGCTCGCTTAGCATGTGAGAGGTACGGGGATCGATACCCCGCAGCTCCAAATCGCTGCTTTGATTTTCGAAAACCCCTGGAGGGGTGCCCTACAAAGCTAAATTGGTATATAGCGCTGCTGCATGTGCCCATTGGCAACCCGCCGAACGGGATACATCTTGAGCGGGTCATTAGCCAAAATGGATAAACATAGAACTTAGATGCTTGGTAAATGCTCATCATAAAAGGCATCAGATACGCCCTAAAAGGAAAAATCAAATCCGAACGTTAAGTAAGCTTACGCAAACGCTTAAAAGCTACCACATGGTCGGCTGTACAGAGGCTCACTCCAGACCAAAGCCTGAATACGCGGCGCCCTCCACGCAGACACGGTATGGAGGGCGTCCCGTTCCATATCACGGTATCCGATTTAGTTGCATGCTGGATGTCATTCGCCTATCTCAGCGTGAGAGAGCAGGACCCCTCCATTCCAAGCCTGGCATTGTTTTCTAAGTTTGGTTTTCAGCCTCCCGATTTTTTACGTACTTCCATCCCAGGGCAGTAACGTTGGTTCCAGGACAAAAGTGCGCATGCGCATGACAGTACGTGAGCGCAAAAGACCTCCGCAAGTGTCCTTTTGGAAATGCATGTGTACGTTTCATCGGGGTGCGCGCTGCGCTTTGCAATGGTTTTGAGAAATTTGACAACATTTTCTTTATGGCTTCGTGAGGGGCCTTGTGAGAACAATGCAAGTGATCCTCAAGCTTCTTAACGCTTCGTTTTACCGTAAATCACTCTTGGAACCTTTTGTAACTCTTTACAACAATTATAAAAATTGGCCTTCAGGATATTTAATGCCTAAGAAAACACTGAAGGTGGATTTAGGGCGCTATCTTGATTCGTTAAACAGTATACTTCTATTGCAAGATACTGCAACTTTTGCAACATTCTCCTGAATACTCTTGCAAGAGTTCTGGTGCCTTAGAACTCCACTGAAGGTAGTTTTAGGACATTGACTTGCCTCGATATGTTCATGCTCTTTTCATTTGATGCCAGGAATGTCCTCATATGTTCAGGCAACCCGATCGTCTTGGAAAGAAACTGCACTCAGTAATGTGTTGCACCCTGTGCTTTCTTCAGACCATATGCAAGTGTGAGGTTGGCCAGTACCTTGTGAGACACATAGGTACTTCACTGCTCGGGATGTAGGGTGACGTTGAGGTTAGGGACATAATTATATCGAGAGGAGTCAACAGAATGGTTCTCCGCTACCACACCCGTACAACACGAGTTGGGTTACGAACGACCTGTTGGGCATCTTGCCTCCTCCCCGCAGCCTGTCTTAGGCTTCAACAAGAATGGGCTTCAAATACAAATTTTATTCGACCATCCTTAACCTATGCTGATCTTTCGCTGCTCCCACTGGCCCTTATGATCTAAAAACTTGCTAACAATGTCATGCATTCGCCCTCCCCCACCCCCTATAATGATACGCTGCATTCATTCGTGATACCGGTGATCAACTTTGGCTCCACAGTTTTGCTCCACTTGTCCCCACCGGTGGCACACAGGGTCGGGGTGGAGTACTATTGATCAACATGCTGTCAAATTGGGTTTTTAAGACCTTTGAACGCACGTTTGTAATGTTAATTACCCTTCCTCTCGACATGTCATGCTCTTTCACGCGAGGCTTTCGGGCTCACTTCGGTAAACGGTAAAAGTGTACGCGTCATTTCCGCCAATCCAGGAGGCTCTCATCGTTAGTGTCACCCAGGTAGTGCCCTTGCCTCTGAGGGCCTGCCCTTCACACAGGTATTTCCTGGCTGAGATCTTATGTCGTGTTCGCCGCGCACATCTTTCGTAAAGGTCTTTAAGAGAAATATGTGATGACTGCACCGAGTCCCAAGTTCCACAACGTCTAGTGGGCACCGTCCCTGTTTTATAAGAGGCACCCAAACTATGCCAGTTTCAGCTGGCAAAAAGCATGATAACAGCGCACAGCTAATACGTTGTTATCCTGTGGCCCGGAGTGGCTCTTCATCCTTGGTATCGCCCAGGTAGGGTCTTGCCCCTAAGGAGAGACTGTCTACCCTAATGCCAACCGCAAAGCGATTTACTGGCTGGGACTTTATGCCGTCTTTGCCGAGTACATCTTTCGCAAACGTCTTCACGAGAAACCTGTGGTGACTGATCAACAGGCAGACATGTCATATCTGATCAGATTGTTACCTATGTACAGCAGCCTTCAGTCATATGACTGTCCGTATGAATCAGCTGTCCCTTTTTACTGCTCTGCTTGTATGAACGTACACTTGCTCATTATGTTAAGTACATTTCATTCAGCACAGCACGTGGCGTAGCATGTGCCTCACAATTTACCCCTCACATGCCGACGTTGTCACGGCGCAAGACCTACGTCGTAGAAATACTGAATGAGACTTAGTCACTCTCTTGCGTCTCTTGCACGAATCTTATCTGGATAGATTATAAGTGATTTTAATTGAATTCTAAATCATTTAAATGTCTCGATCTCCTGCACTCCCTTTAATCACTGGTGACACAGTCATCCGGCCCTCCTGGGCTGGTTGCTTCCCAGCCCAGTCTAGCTCGCTTGACGCGCAACGATGACCTTCTAAACAGGTAAGGCTCAGGTTTTCCTACAGTGTAAGGGATTCGTCCCATCAATGCTCAGGAGTATAGTGATAGTTACCGTTTGTCGGTGTAATGAACCTGACGCTTCGACTAGACCGATTTACTTTCCCCGAAGTTAGTTCATAGCTGAAGGGCAATAGAATAAATAGATTGTTTCCTAACATGCAACGATGTCTAAATGCCGGCTAAAGGTTGCGTTAGATTTGGCATTATTCAAAATGCATTTTAACCACTTGGCATTATTCCCAATGCATTTTAAACACGGGCTGCCATCCTTTGCTTTGAATAGAAGAATCGAATTAATGTAATTGATATTTGAATCACAGTCCTTACTTCTTTCCACAGTTTTCACGTAATCTTTGTTTTGCAGCAATTTTCCACATCGTTTAATCCTCCCGGGTGCACGACACAAACGGTTTTATGCATTGCATGATCTAATGCGGAGAAGGCCTGGTCTACCATCGCTTTCAAAAGCATAGAGATTCGGGAAACTTTGTATAGTTCGTCCCGCCTCTAGTTCTGTCTAGAAAAACCCATTCAAGTGAAAGTTCGCCGATATTTTCCGATTTCATTACGCCGTCCCGACAGTCCTGGGCGCTAAATCTTAAGCAGTCGATGAAAGTCACGCGTAAATTAACCGCCATTCATTATGGGAGCTAAAACGCCCTTAAAGATATCCCCCCTTGTTCAGGTAGCCCTGTTGTCATTAACATACCAAGAAGCCTAGGTAACCGCGTCATTCACGAATAGATTGCGGGAGCTGTTCCTAGGCCCTGTTTGACTGCTGCGTTGAAACCATCTCCAGAAGTTAAGCAGAACCGACCAATACCCGGGAGGCCATACTGAATCAGCCACACGGCGAAGAACCGAGACATTCATGCCGTTGCACTCACTCAGCGTTTGACACTTTATCACATGCTCGTTAGTTAAGTTACTAAGATATTGGACTGGAAATCCAGACAACAAATAAACTGGTCCATACCGTAAACATGGAAGTCAGCTCTTTCTACGTGAAGTACAGTCCGAGGCAATCACGTCTATATGCTTCAAATGCGTGCTGGATCAGTTAGGTAAACGACCGGTAATGAGAAAATCCCTTCCTTTGCTGACAAATCTCGCAGACTTTTACAACGATCGCGTTCCGAATGATTTCCTGAAAACTTACCGAGTTTGAAAACAAAGAAGATAAGCAATTGCGCTCACCTACTCCTATGATCAACCGGGTTTGGTTCACGCTTTCTGACCTCGATGTGATGCATTATGCGAAACCGTTGAAACAGAGTAATCTTCAATGCGCGTTCACTGTTCAAAAATTGCTCCAGAACTATGCGCGTCGCAAAAAAAACAGTCAAATATTTAATCACAGAGTCAGTGCTTTCTTATTTTATTTTTTCGTGACTCACCCACTGGTAGTTCACTCTCACTGGTAGACAACATTCATGAAAGTTCCTAAATGAACTGACCGGTAATATAGAATGCGTCGCAATGTACTTATTTTCCATCAAGTCTGTATCAAAACAGTGCGCATTGCAAGCAGGTAGCTAGTTTTGGACATTTCGAGAAAAAACCCAGAACAACCGTTGTCCTGAATTGCGCCAACCTTTCATGGGGAAACCAGGTCATTACGTCCGAGCGCAATGCATCTAATATTGACTCCTTTCGTGCTGGTGTTGCACTATAACCGTGGGGTTTCTACCGACTACACCATGTTTCCACCCGGGATCGAACCGGGGGCCTCCCGCGTGTTAGCCGGATGTGATAACCACAATTTCTCGGAAACAGGTGATGCTACCTGACAAACCAGCCGGGTGGGGGACAGGAGCCGGCCGACTGACCTTGACATAACCAGCTTTTCGAGAGCGGGTCCACCTCAAGTAAAGGCTGACCAGTCGGTCAGCCATGGCGTCCAACTATTGACGTCATTTTGGGATACCGCAGGGGCTGTAGCTCAAGTGGTGGAGCGCTCGCTTAGCATGTGAGAGGTACGGGGATCGATACCCCGCAGCTCCAAATCGTGAATTTTAGCGTTAACATGTCGACAGAGACGTCGGGGCTCATGCCATGAAAAATGGCATCAAAATGTTTCTGTCAAAAGATGTGGAGATCGGACTGCACGGGAGATGTATTTGCCCGCTTGGCAAATGTCGAGGGGGCAGTTCCCCGCCTGTCCCTCGGGTTGTGCTGCCTCTGGGCGTGTCCGTAAGGTTGCTTCGCGCAGCTTCCAGCTTCCAGCAAACGCGCAGCTTCCACGTAACCAGGAATAAGAATGTCACCAACTTGAAAAGGGAGAAGCGACTAATTAACAGATTCTCTTCAGGATACATGAATTAACTGTTACAAGGTAATGAGTAAAAGAAAAGCAAAGCAAAACAGAATGCACGTAATGTCCGTTCTGAGAGGTCGGCTGATGCGGCAGATTTCTTACTGCTGCCCTGATAATTAACACCAGTGCAGACCTGCGTCCTGCCAGTGCTTCTCGCTAGTACCAAAGAGAGATCTTGACAAACAAGGCTTCCATTTTCTGTGCACTTACACTCACCAAAACTCACACTACGACGTTCACACACACACACACACACACACACACACACACACACACACACACACACACACACACACACACACACACACACACACACACACACACACACACACACACACACACACACACACACACACACACACACACACACACACACACACACACACACACACACACACACACACACACACACACACACACACACACACACACACACACACACACACACACACACACACACACACACACACACACACACACACAACCGACAGCGATATCGCTTCTTCGAGCTCGTCAAGAGTTGGAGCCTTTTCAGGGTCATCAATTGGAATAGCATACATACGGCGCGCGTCGGAACTGATTCATGGTCGTAGGGTACAGAAATGACGTGATGGAGACCAAGGAGAAACGAGTGTGACATCGTCCGATGGTCGCCTAAACGAATAAAAATGCAGTGATCGCCTTGCGATCACAAAACTGGCTGCTACAACTAGCAGGTTGTGAGACGATGAAGATAAAGGTTAGCTGGCTTGTCCAAGAGGGCTTTGTGCTCAAGGCCTAGCCTACAGCATGAAGTCCACTGTCGAAAAATTGGGCGAGTGCGAAGTCACTGCATGGTAGCCTTAAGGTGATGGGCGTTCCAGGGAAATGTTCCTTCCACCAATTCATTGAAGTCCGTACCGTGTACGATGTCGTGCCGTCTTAATGGGGCCATCGTTACTTGAACTTGCCGAGAGGTGGTGGTTCGCAGCGCTGGATTTGTTTGCTGAAGTGAATATCGTTTTTGTGCGTGTTTTGACCCTTTTCATGGTGTTTTTTTCATAGTTGTCCGTGGGTCTAACATGTTTACTTTTATTCACATTCTCAGTTATCGTACGACTCTTATGTTAATCGATTACACGTGTCATTTCTGTAACGACCAGTAGTCATGCCCAACTTTTTTCATCATGTACCACAAGCGTGACTGCGTCCCATCCTAACATATCTGCTGATATCATCTTGATGTTGGGCTTATACAGCATCGGTGGCTTTTCTTCAATCTAAATGATGTTTCCGCCCGGGATCGAACCGGGGGCCTTCCGCGTGTTAGGCGGATGTGATAACCACTACACCACGGAAACAGCTAAACGCTCGAAATGAGCCGGCCGGTCAGGAGACAGGAGCCGACCGACTGACCTCGATATGTTCAGCTCTTTGGGAGCGGGTCCACCACAAGTGAACGCTGGTCAGTCGGTCAGCCATGGCGCCCCAGCTATTGACGTCTTGTTGGAGCATCGCCGGGGCTGTAGCTCAAGTGGTAGAGCGCTCGCTTAGCATGTGAGAGGTACGGAGATCGATACCCCGCAGCTCCAGATTACTGCTTTGATTTTCGAAAGCCCCTGGATAGGTACCCAACAAAGCTAAATTGGTATATAGCGCTGCTACATGTGCCCATCGGCAACCCGCCGAACGGGATACATTTTGAGCGGGCTATTGGCCAAAATGGATAAACATAGAACTTAGATACTTGGTAAATGTTCATCATAAAAGGCATCAGATACACCCTAAAAGAGAAATCAAATCCGAACGTTAAGTAAACTTGCGCAAACGCTTAAAAACTACCACATGGCCGGCCGTGCAGAAGCTCACTCCGGACCAAAACCTGGATACGCTGCGCCCTCCACGCAGACGCTGTATGGGGGGGGGGGGGGGGCGACGCCCTGTCCAATATCACGTTATCCGATTTAGATGCATGATAGATTTCATCCGCCTATCTCAGTGTGAGAGAGCAGAACCCACTCCCTTTCAAGCCTGGCATTCTTTTCCAAGTTTGGCTTTCAGCCCCCCCCCCCCCATTTTTTACGTACTGCCATCCCTGGGTATTGACATTGGTTCCACGACAAAAGTGCGCATGGAAGTAGTACGCAAGCGTAAAACACCTTAGCAAATGTTCGTTTCGAAATGTATGTGTACGTTGCAGGAGGGTGCGCGCTGCGCTTTGCAATGGTTTTGAGAAATTTGGCAGCATTTTGTGTATGACCTTGTGAAAAGCCTTTTGAGAAGAATGCAGAGGATCCTGGAGTCCTATGACGCTTCGTGTAACCGTAAATCACTCTTGCATTCTTCTGCAACTTTTGGCAACCAGCTGAAAAATTGGCCGCCAAGATCTTTAACGTCTAACAAAAACACTAAAGGCGGTTTTAGGGCGCTATCTACATTCGTTAAGCAGTGAATTGCATTTTCAACGCTGTGCAACTTACGGAACATTTTCAGAAATCTTCTCGTAAGAGCTCTGGTGCCTTAGAAGGCCACTGAATGTAGGTTTAGGACAATACTTTGCTTTAATAGGTTCATTCTCCTTTCATTTGATGCAAGGAATGGCCTCATATGTTCAGGTAGCCTGGCTGTCTTGCAAAGAAACTGCACTCAGTAATTGCAGTAATTGAGCACCGCACCCAGTGCTCTTTTCAGACTATATGCAAGTGTGAGGCCGGCCAATTCCGTGTGGGACACATAAACATTTCACTGCGCGGGATGTAGCACAAGGTTGAGGTTAGGGACATAATGATATCGACGGGAGCCCGTGGAATGGCTCTCCCCTGCTACACCCTTATGACGCTAATTGGGTACGAACGACCTGTTAGGCATCTAGCCCACTCCCCGCAGAGTGTCTTAGGCTTCAAGAGTAATTGGCTTTAAATAGCTTTAAGTCGTCCATCCCTGCCCTATGCTGAGTTGCCGTTGCTCCCACCGGCCCTTATAATCTAACAACCTGCTTACAATGACATGCATTCGCCCCACCCCCACCCCCCTATAATCACACGCTGCATTCATTCGTGATGCCGCTAATCAACTTCGGCTCCACAATTTTGCTCCACTTGTCCCCACCGGTGGCACACAGGATCGAGATGGAGTGCTATTGACCGATGTGCTGTCAAATTAGGTTTTTAAGACCCTTGAACACACGTTTGCAATGTTAACTACTCTTCATCTCGACACGTCATGCCCTTTCACACAAGATGTTCGGGCTCACTTCGGTGAACGGTGAAAGCATATAACTACGCGTCCTTCCCGCTAATGCAGAAGGCTCTCATCCTTAGTGTCGCCCGGGTAGTGCCCTTGCCCCTGAGGACGGCCTGCCCTTCACACAGGTATTTCCTGGCTGAGATCTTATGTCGTGTTCACCGCGCACATCTTTCGTAAAGGTCTTTACTAGAAATATGTGATGACTGCACCGAGTCCCAAGTTCCACAACATCTAGTGGGCACCGTCCCTGTTTTATAAGAGCCACCCAGACTATGCCAGTTTCAGCTGGCAAAAAGCATGACAACAGCTCACAGGTAATACGCTGTTATCCTGTGGCCCGGAGTGGCTCTTCATCTTAAGTATCGCTCAGGTAGGGTCCTGCCACTAAGGAGAGCCTGCCTTCCTTAACACCACCCACAAAGTGATTTACTTGCTGGGATTTTATGCCGCATTTGCCGAGTACGACATTTTTCTCAAACGTCTTTACGAGAAACCTGTGATGACTATGAGTCGCAGCTTCCATAAAGTCTTATGGGCATCGCTTCTGTATAATGATAGCTCCTCTGACTGGCATCCCCTTCTTCCTTAGTGATACCAGCTTTTCATCGTAATGACTTCTGCCCTGACTGTGCAATGTTCCGCCTCCTTTATTCGCAGTCACCAATGTCGGCAAACATCATGGTCATAGCAGCCCTGCATACATAGTCACCTTGGGCCTCACACGCCCGCTAGGTTGTCTCAAAAGGGCTCAGATTGTGTCGTTAGCTTATCTATGAAAGCCTGACAACATCGAGAGGATGTCAATTTCCTTTAACATGGAGTAAACCCTTCAAAAGCCGAAATGGCCGCTACACCTTGACACTTAAGTTAGATAATTTGTGACATTGTTTGATCTATGCGCTCCCCACTCAACCATCACTTTCAAATTTCTTGATCAATACCTTGCATTCGAATCCAAGTCATAACATGGTTTAGCAACAGCCTAATAATGCCCGGTTCACTTTATTAATAATTTTCAATGGCATCAACGTGAATTGGATCCCCCCTGTAATCCCCAATCGTGTGTGTAACGCCATATTACGTTACGTCATGTCATGTTAAAATGCTATCACGTCCGTGCTTCCTTTGTAAAAACTCTCAAGGGCTTCGATGCTCTATTACATTGAGAACGTGAATCCGCCGTTAGCAGCTAGTGCAATAGAATTTATAGAGAGCAGTCAAGGCAATTTCTGGTCCCGTTTGGTCTTGAGCGCAAGATACTTAAAATTGTGACCCGACATGTTGCCGCCCTCGTCATTGAATGCATAACGGGTGCTGGTTCTGTGATTGTAGGAATGCTTATCTTGCTTCGTCCTTATGGTATCATAGCCATCGACGGTACTTTAAGGTTCCTTGCATCTGTCCTGAGCTAATCTCCCATGGTGAAATACTCAGTCAACCGAATCGATGATAACGTGCAAATATTAGTTAAGATGCTCTTAGGTTTAATGCCCAACATTTATAGTTTTATTGGCTCCATTCTAATAAAGAAGTTGTCCCTTCTCCAAATTAGAATCGAAAAAGGGGATGGGGCATACTCATGAGGATGTATGAAAAACATAATACCGTTTTGCAAGTATGGACCTGCTTAAGGCAGCCATGTGCCCCAATTGGCACGTATTGTCGACAGTTCGATAAGGGATAGTACTTTGTTTCAGTTCCAGCTCATTTCCAGTCACTCCTTCATGATGAGTCACCTACTAATCCCCCATGAATGTTGGTATTTTCTGCCAGCAGCTGCAGACAGGTACCACAGTATACTGAGCCAACTTTTGGAAGCTATTACATGTGTGGTCCACGTCCACCTGACCTGAGTTTGCTTTCTTATTTCTGTGACTTTCAGCAGGCAAACATGTCATATATGATCAGATTGTTACCTTGAACACGACAAAGTCCAGTCACACGACTGGCCGTATGGATCAGCTGTCCCTTTTTGTTACTCTGGTTTGTATGAACGTACACTTGCTCAATATGTCTGGTACATTGGTTGCGACACAGCACGTAACGTAACTATGTTGGTTGTTACGGCGCAGGACCTGCGTCGTGATGATGCTAATTGAGACTCAGTCACTCTCTTGCGTCTCTTGCACGAATCTTATCTAAATAAATAAAAGATAACTAACGAAAACTTTAAATGATTTAAATATTTTGCGTGTCTTCCACTTTCTTAAACCACTGGTGACACAGCCACCCAACCATACGGGTCTGGTTGCCCCTCAATTCAGTCTTGCTCGCTTGACACGCAACCATGACCTGCTTCTAAACAAGAAAAGCTCAGGTTTTCGTACATGTCAGGGGCTCGCTCTATCAATGATCAGGAGTATAGTCATAGCTACCATTTGTCGGTGTAATAAACTTGACGCTTCGACAAGCGCGATTTACTTTACCCGAAGTTAGTTTACAGCTGGAAGGCAACATAACACATCGCTTCCTACAGGTAACAATATCTAAATACCGGCTAGAGGTTTCGTTGGATTTGCCGTTACTGCCAATTAATTTTAACCACTTGTCATGATTCCCAATGCACTTGGCATGATTCCCAATTCCAACCAGGGGCTGGCATTCCTTGCTTTAGATAAAAAATCTGATTGATATAATTGATAATTGAATCAGAGCCGTCACCTATTCCACAGTTCTCACGTAATATTTGTTTTGCAGCAATTTTCCAAATCGTTTAATCCTCCCGGGTGCACGAAGAAAACGGCTTTATGTTTGCATGATATGATGTGGAGAAGGCCTGGCTTGCCATTGCTTTCAAAAGCCAAGAGATGCGGGAAAACTTTGTTTAGTTCGTCCGGTCTCTATTTCTGTCTAGAAAATCCCATTCAAGTTGAGGTTCGCCGATATATTCCGTTTTCATTACGCCGTCTTGGCAGTCTTGGGCATTACATTTTAACAGTCGCTGAATGTCACGCGTAATTTAACCGCCATTCATTATCGTAGCTAAAACACCATTTAAGATATCCTCCCCTTGTTCAGGCAGCCCTGTTGCCATTAACGAACCAAGAAGCCTAACTAACCGCATCATTTTCGGGTAGCTTGCAGGTGCTATTCCTGGGCCTTGTTTAACTGATGCGTTGAAACCGTCTCGAGAAGTTAGGCAGAACCGAACCAATACCCGGGAGGCCATACTGAGTCAGCCACACGGCGAAGAACCGAAACATGCTTGTCAATGCATTCATTCATGGTTTGACTCCTTAGCATACGCTCGTTTTTTAATAACTAGCATATTGGAACGGAAATCCAGAAAACAAATAAACTTGTCCACACCGTAGACATGGAAATAAACTCTTTCTCCGTGAAGTGCAGTGCGAAGCAATCATGTCTATATGCTTCAAATGCGTACTGGATCAGTTAGGTTAATGTGTACTGAATCAGTTAGGTTGAGGACCGGTAATGAGAAAATCCGTTCCCTCGCTGAGAAATCCAGCAGACTTTTACAACGATCGCGTTGTGAATGATTTATTGAAAACTTGCCGAGTTTGAAAACAAATAAGATAAACAATTGCGCCAACCTACTCATATGAGCTACCGGGTTTTCGAGTACGCTTTCTGACCTCGATGTGATGCATTGTGCAAAACCGTTGAAATAGACTGAACTTCAATGCACGTTCGCTGTTCCAAAATTGCTTCAGAGCTATGCGCGTCGCAAAAAGTCAAATATTTAATCACAGAATCAATGCTTTCTTAGTCCATCTGTTCGTGAAGACTCATGGTAGGTCCTAAGTTAACTGACTGGTAATAAAGAATGCGTTGTAATCTGCGTTATTTCCATCAAATCTGTATAAAAACAGTGCGCATTGCAAGCAAGTAGCTACGTGTCCCATGACAATTCACGATTCCAGGGTTCCATAAAGATTCGTGCTGCTGCCGAAGAACGGCCCGATGATGTAAGAATGGTGTGCAATGTGCGCCATTTCCCTCATCAAGCTACATCAATACCCATACGCATCGCAGTAACCAGCCGCTTCGCGAGTAAAATAAGCCCGTAGCTCCTGACCACAGCCTTCCGTCAATTTTAGTGAAGTCATACAATTTCCGATGAGTCGGAATGGATCGGATGAAATACAAAATTGAAATATTCAACGACGCGTCGATTAGCACGACACCTCTCGACCATTTGAAGTACTACAAGTGAGCCAAAACGTGCACTACGGTGGCAATTTCGCTCGGCCAGTTTGGCAGGCCCCCTGTTTTCATACAGACGTTGCATGACCCAGCGAAACGATGAAATATTGAGGACCATATTAACTGGAGAGTGGAGCTTTCTTTGAGGCAGTGTTTTTCACTTAAACCACTCTGATAGCTACAGGTGAGCTTATTCCATCGCGTCTAATTCTTACCTCAATACTTTCAAAAGTGAACCATTTCCTTTAATCCCGACGACGGCAGCGAAGCAAGATAAGCATTCCTATGATCACAGAAACAGCACCCATTACGCATTCCGTGCCGAGGGCGGTAACGTGTCGATTCCCAAATTTCAGGATCTTGCGTTCAAAACCAAGCCGGACCAGAAATTGCCCTAACTAACCTCTCTAGATCATATCGCAACTAACTGATAACGGCCAATTCACGTTCTCAATGGAATACAGCATTTAAGTCACTGAGAGTTTTCGCACAGAAATTGCGGGCATGATGCCATTTCAACACGACATGATGTGATGTGACATGCGCGTGAGTGGGCGTGCGAATCATGTGAATTTCACTGGAAATTATTAACTGGGCTTTATTGAGCCGGGCATGACAAGTATGTTAATAAACCATGTTATGACTTGGATTCAAATGCAATGTATCGATCACGAAATTTGAAAGTGATGGTTAAATGGGGAGCGCTTAGATAAACAAATGTCACAAATTATTGCGCTTTTGATGTTAAGGTGTAGTGATGAATTCGGATTTCGAAGGCCTTCTTCGATGTTAAAGGAAATTAACATCCTCTAGATGTTTTCAGGCTTTCAGAGGTAAGCCAACGGCACAATCTGGACACACTTGTAACAGCCTAGCGGGCGTGTGAGGCCCAAGACGACCATGTATGCAGGGCTTCCATGACCACGATGTTTGCCGACATTGGTAACTTTGCGAATCAAGGAGGCGGAACATTGGACCTTCAGGGCAGAAGTGACTACAATGAAAGGCTGGTGCCATTTAGGAAGGAGGGGATGCCAGCCAGCGGAGCTATCATTATACACAAACGGTACTCATAAGACTATGTGGAAGGTGCGACTCATAATCATCACAGGTTTCTCGTAAAGACGTCTGCGAAACATGCCGCACTCGGCAAAGGCGGCATAAAATCCCAGCGAGTAAATCGCTTTGTGGTTGTTAGGGAAGACAGGCTTTCCTCAGGGGCAGGACGCTATCTGGGCGATACTAGGGATGAGAGCCTCCTGTATTGGTAGAAAGGACGTATAGTTATACGCCTTTACTCCTCACTCAATTGAACCCGAACGCCTGGCGTGAAAAAAATGACGTGTCGTTGTGAGGAGGTTTTAATTTCATCTCGACCGTGTGAAACTGGAGGAGACTAGCAGGACAAAATTGTTGAGCTGAAGACGATAACCGATGCCATTAATGAATGTGGCGTATGATTGTAGAGGGCGGGGGACGAAACGAACGCATGGCAAGCAAGTTCATATATTTCAAGGACCAGTGGAAGCAACGGCAACTCAGCATAGGGTGGGGATATACGAATTAAAGCTGTATTTAAAGCCAAGTAATGTCGAAACCCAAGACATCTTGTGGGAAGTAGGCTAGATACCCAACAGGTCGTTCGTAATCCAATTCATGTTATACGGGTGTGGCAGCGGAGAAGCATTCTACGGACTCCTCTTGATATGATTATGTCCCTAACCTCAACCTCACCCTACATCCCGAGCAGTTAACCATCGAGTGCAGTTTCTTTGCAAGACGGCTAGGTTACCTGAACATATGATGATATTCCCAGCATCAAATGAAAAGATTATGAACATAACGAAGCGAGTCAGTGTCCTAAAACTACCTTCAGTGGTCTTCTAGGGCACAAGAGCTCATACAAGAGGATTTTTGAAACTGCTGCAAAGGTTGCAGAATGTTGATAAAGCAGTTCACTGCTTAACGGATGTAGGGAGCGCCCTAAAACCACCTTCAGTGTTTTTGCTACACGTTGAGGATACTTAAGGCCAATTTTTCAGCTTGTTGCAAAAAGTTGCAGAAGGCTGCAACAGTGATTCACGGCAACACGAAGCGTTACAGAGCTCCACGATCACTTGCACTCTTTTCACAAGCCCCGAGGGCACCCTACGAAGCCATAAAGAAAGTGCTGTCAAATTTCACAAAACCATTGCAAAGCGCAGCGCGCAACCCGCTGCAATGTACACATATATTTCCAAACGAACATTTGTGGAAGTGTTTTACGCTCACGTTCTATTTCCATGCGGCATTTTGTCGTGGAAGTAACGTTACTACCCATTGATAGAAGTACGTAAAAAAAAAAACGGGAGGCTGAAAGCCAAACATAGAAGAGAGTGCCAGGCTTGGACGGGAGTGGGCCCTGCTCTCTCACACTCACACACACGGACACGCACACAACTCTCAAAGAGCTGGACATGCCGAGCTCAGTGGGTCGGCTCCTGTCTCCTGATCGGCCGGCTTATCAGGGGCAATCAGCCGTTTCCGTGGTGTTGTGGTTATCACATCCGCCTAACACGCGGAAGGCCCCCGGTTCGATCCCGGGCGGAAGCATAGTTGTTGAAGTTGAAGCATAGAAGCATAGATTAGCTTGTAGAAACGGTACGGTTGTTATATAAGGCCAACATAAAGCTAGCTAACAGTGCATAAATTAGGATGGGATGACATCGCCAGTTTCCAATCACGTGTTGTGCTACATAATGCAAGAAGTTGGGCATGATTAATGGTCATTACAGGAATAACGCCCGTAATCGATTAACCTAAGAATCATACCGAAACCGAAAATGTGAATAAAAGTAAACATGTTAGACTCACGGAGAAATATGAATGGAGACTATGAAAAAGGGTCAAAGCACGAATGAACACGATATTTGTTTCCGCAAACACGTCCAGCACCGCTGCCGCCATCTCTCGGCAAGTTGAAATCAGAATGGCCCAATTAAGGCGGCATGACATCGTACATGGCACGGACTTCATTGAGTTGGTTGGAGAAACATTTCCCTGGATTGCCCATCACCTTAAGGCTACCATGTAGTGACTTCGCACTTGCCCAATTGTTCGACAATGGTCTTCATGTTGTGGGCTAGGACTTGATGACGAAGTTCTCTTGGACAAGCCAGCTAACCGTTATCTTCATTATCTCACCACCTGCCAGTTGCATCAGCCAGTTTTGTGATCGCAAGGCGATGTCTTAATTCTTACTGGTTTAGGCGTCCATCGGACGATGTCGCACTCGTTTCTCCTTGGTTAACATCACGCCATTTCTCTACCCTACGACCATGAATCAGTTCCGACGTGCGCCGCATATATGCTGTTTTATTGGGGACCCTGAAAAGGCTCCTACCCTCGACGAGCTCGAAGATGCAAAATCGCTGTCGGGTGTGTGTGTGTGTGTGTGTGTGTGTGTGTGTGTGTGTGTGTGTGTGTGTGTGTGTGTGTGTGTGTGTGTGTGTGTGTGTGTGTGTGTGTGTGTGTGTGTGTGTGTGTGTGTGTGTGTGTGTGTGTGTGTGTGTGTGTGTGTGTGTGTGTGTGTGTGTGTGTGTGTGTGTGTGTGTGTGTGTGTGTGTGTGTGTGTGTGTGTGGTGTGTGTGTGTGTGTGTGTGTGTGTGTGTGTGTGTGTGTGTGTGTGTGTGTGTGTGTGTGTGTGTGTGTGTGTGTGTGTGTGTGTGTGTGTGTGTGTGTGTGTGTGTGTGTGTGTGTGTGGTGTGTGTGTGTGTGTGTGTGTGTGTGTGTCACGTAGAAGCCGCGCGTACCCACCTTACTGACGCGCCCAGAGGCAGCACAACCCGAGGGACAAGCTGGGCACTGCCCCTCGCCATTTGCCAGGCGGGCAAATACATCTCCCGCACAGTCCGATCTCCACATCTTTTGACAGAAACATTTTGGTGCCATTTTTCATGGCATAAGGCCCGACGTCTCTGTCGACATGTAAACGCTAAAATTCACGATTTGGAGCTGCGGGGTATCGATCCCCGTACCTCTCACATGCTAAGCGAGCGCTCTACCACTTGAGCTACAGCCCCTGCGGTATCCCAAAATGACGTCAATAGTTGGGCGCCATCACTGACCGACAGGTCGCCCTTTACTTGGGGTGGACCCGCTCCCGGAGAGCTAGTCAGGTTGAAATCAGTCGGCCGGCCCCTGTCCCCCGACCGGTTGGTTTGTCAGGTAGCATCACCTGTTTCCGAGGTATTGTGGTTATCACATCCAGCTAACATGCGAAAGACACCTGGTTCGATGCCGGGTGGAAACATCGCACAGTCGGTAGAAACCCTACGGTTATAGTGCAACACCAGCACAAAAGAGTCAATATTAGATGCATTGTGTTTGGGCGTAATGACCTGATTTCCCCATGGAAGGCTGGCGCAAATCAGGACAACGGACATTCTGTTTTTTTTTTTGGAATGTCCCAAAATAGTTACCTGCTTGCAATGTGAATTGTTTTGATACAGATCTAATGGAAAATAACATACATTGCGGCGCATTTTACATTACCGGTCAGTTCATTTAGGAGCTCCCATGAGTCTTCACCAAAAATGAAATAAGACAGCACTGACTCAGTTATTAAATACTTGGCTGTTTGTTTTTTTGCGACGCGCATAGTTCTGAAGCAATTTTTGAACATTGATTGCGCATTGAAGATCACTCCATTCCAACGGCTTCGCATAATGCATCACATCGAGGTCAGAAAGCGTACTCGAAAACCCGGTGGTTCATATGAGTAGGTTAGCGCAATTGCTTATCTTCTTTGTTTTCAAACTGGGTAAGTTTTCAGTAAATCATTCGAAACGCGATCGCTACAAAAGTCTGCTAGAGTTGCCAGCAAGGGAACGGATTTTCTCATTACCGGTCGTTAACCCAACTGATTCAGGACGCATTTGAAACACATAGACGTGATTGGTTCTGACTGCACTGCACGGATAAAGGGTTGGCTTCCATGTCTACGGTACGGACAAGTTCATTTGTTGTCTCGATTTTCACTCCAGTATTCTAGTAACTTAACTAACGAGCATACGTTTAGGTGTCAAACGCTTGACAAATGCAACAACACGCATTTTTCGGTTCCACACCGTGTTGCTGACTCAGTATGGTCTTCCAAGTCATTGGTTCGTTTTGGCCTTCCAAGTCATTGGTTTCGCTTAACTTCTGGAGATCTTTTCAAAACATCAGTCAAACAGGGCCCAGGAACAGCACCTGCAAGCTACCCGAGAATGATACGGTTATTTAGGCTTCTTGGTTCGTTAATGACGACAGGTCTCCCTGAACAAGGGGGATATCTTAAAGGGTGTTTTAGCTCCGATAATGAATGACGCTTAAATTACGCGTGACATTCAGCGACCGTTAACATGTGCTCCGGTGTGGATCAAACTATCCCCCGGGATGGTTTCCGAACGCCGCCGCAGCCGCACCACATATTGCACAGCTGTTGACAACTGAATAGCGGATCGTTTGCTATAACAAAGATAGATGTACCTTGTAAGGTCGCTGACGTATGGCAGGTTAAAGTCAGGCCATGGTTTCAGCGAAGCCAGGTTCTAGGAAATCGTTCAATCTGATGCAACAACGGAATGTTAGACGAATCCATACATCTCTGAGATGCTTTCTTAGACAACACAAGTATTGAATAAGCAAATCGCGTTGACCTAAAGTCAGGTATGAAGGCCAGACCAAGGTCAAAATCAACCTGTTTTATTGTTTTAGGGCTTGCCGTTAGGGGCAGTCTGGCGCTTATTTCGAATTTACTGAGGGCAGGAACCGCATTATACATCTTTCATGAACTTTTTGGAGGTCAGAGTAGATCATTGATCTGAAATGGTCCAGGTCAACGCTTTGCTTTTTTAGAAACATACTTCCTAGCGTGATCTTTTTTGCTTATTAAAGTGCAAAACACAGAGCGGTATTGTATGATTTTGGCCACCATGACCTTCAAAAGGTCAAACAACGTCACTGACCTTAAATAAGCGTGTCACCTTTTGCATGGAAATAGTTATCTAGATTCTGGACACACTTTGGAGACCATCCTGGAATTTGACCATGTTTGACCCTCTTTGACCCAAAGGTGATGACTTAGGAGCATCAAACTTTGACCGAAGTGCATTCACGTACAGGTCAACGTGCCCTGTAAATTCCGTGTCTCTAGCTTACCTGGTTCCCGAGATTTCAGGAGAGAGTGGGGTCAAATTGACCCCGCACCTCAGCGAAGGGCATCTAGCCGGCCACCCAGGCAAGTGTTAAGATTTATGCTCAGGACTGCCGAGACGGCGGTCCTGAAAACATTTGAAAACACAAAATTGAAAACACAAAATTGAAACATTTCTTACGCAAACATTTCCTTTAAGCCCGACGACGGCAGCTTAGTTGGACAGCCGGAAGCAACAAATTGCAACTAGGTAAGCAATGAATTTCGTAGGCTGTCCTGTAGTCATTAACATCGATACTCTTTCTATCGATGGCTTTTATGATGAAACTTTTGAACCCATGTTCAAAAAATTTCGTTGGTTAATGTGGCTTCTGAACAGCTTTCTGATGTTTTAAAATCAATTTGTGTTGAAAATAACTAAGCTGACATTCATAGAAACTTGGACCACGACAGTATGATATCGGCCGCCTAAAAATCTAACATTTGTCTTTGCCCTCGTTCATGCAAATGACAACATGAACTTTGGAAATATTTGGAATTCCAAGAAACAGAATTTGGAAAAGTTTGGGACATTTGAGGAAAAAAACCCAGAACATCCGTTGTCCTGAATTGCGCCAGCATTCCATGGGGAAACCAGGTCGTTACGTACAAACACAATGTATCTTATATTGACTCTTTTGTGCTGGTGTTGCACTATAACCGTAGGGTTTCTACAGACTACGCGATGTTTCCACCCGGGATCGAACCGGGTGTCTTTCGCATGTCAGCTGGATGTGATAACCACAATACCTCGGAAACAGGTGATGCTACCTGACAAACCAGCCGGTCGGGGGTTTGCGGCCATGCATGTAATGGCCGCCTGACTGACCTCGACATGACCAGCTCTTCGGGAGCGGGTCCACCTCAAGTGAAGGCTGACCAGTCGGTGAACCATGGCGTCCAACTATTGACGTCATCTTGGGATATCGCAGGGGCTGTAGCTCAAGTGGTAGAGCGCTCGCTTAGCATGTGAGAGGTACGGGGATCGATACCCTGCAGCTCCAGATCGTGAATTTTAGGGTTTACATGTCGACAGAGACGTCGGGGCTTATGCCATGAAACATGGCATCAAAATGGTTCTGTCAAAAGATGTGGAGGTCGGACTGCGCGGGAGATGTATTTACCCGTTTGGCAAATGGCGAGGGGCAGTTACCCGCTTGCCACTCAGGTTGTGCTGCCTCTGGGCGCGTCCGTAAGGTTGGTTCGCGCAGATTCCACGTGACCAGGAATAAAAATGTCACCAACTTGAAAAGGGAGAAGCGATGAATGAAGGGGTTCTCTTCATGTTACATGAACTAACTGTTGCAAAGTAATGAGTAAAAAACAAAACAAAACAGCATGCATGTAATGTCCGTTCTGAGAGGTCGGTTGGTGCAGCAGGTTTCTAACTGTTGGCGTAATCGTATTCGTTAATATATTATATAAATAATATTAATAAAATAAAAATAAATAATAATAAAATATAAAAATAACTAATATTCGTAAATCGTAATCGTTAATAATAGTGGAGACCTGGCTCCTGCCAGTCCTTCTCGCGAAAACCAAAGAGAGATCCTGTCAAACAGGGCTTCTATTTTCTGTGCACTTACACTCACCAACACTCACGCTACAACGTTCACATACACAACCGACAGTAATTCCGCGTCTTCGAGCTCGCCGAGAGTAGGAGCCTTTCCAGTGTCACCAGCGGTACAGCCTATATACGGCACGCGTCGGAACTGATTCATGGTCGTAGGATACAGAAATGCATGATGTCAACCAATGAGAAACGAGTGTGACATCGTCCGATGGTCGCCTAGACCAACAAAAAAGTAGGAATCGCCTTGCGATCACAGAACTGGCTGATACAACTGGCAGGTGGTGAGACGATGAAGATAAGGTTAGCTGGCTTGTTCAAGAGGACTTCGCCCTTACGGTCTAGCCCACAGCA
This sequence comes from Pollicipes pollicipes, assembly GCF_011947565.3. Classification (NCBI taxonomy): domain Eukaryota; kingdom Metazoa; phylum Arthropoda; class Thecostraca; order Pollicipedomorpha; family Pollicipedidae; genus Pollicipes; species Pollicipes pollicipes. The sequence goes on along the minus strand of NW_023596225.1, from coordinate 29,023,840 downwards.
TGCAGTCCATTGTCAAACAATTGGGCGAGTGAGAAGTCACTGCATGGTGGCCTTAAGGTGATGGACATTCCAGGGAAATGTTCCTCCATCGAGCTCAATGAAGTCCGAGCCATGTACTATGTCATGCCGCCTTAATTGGGTCATTTTTTTCAACGCCGAGAGATGGCGGTAGCGGTGCTGGACGTGTTTGCGGAAACAAATATCGTGTTTGTTCGTGTCTTGACCCTTTTGCGTAATCTCCATTCATATTTGTCTGTGAGTCTAACATGTTTACTTTTATTCACATTTTCGGTTATGGTACGATTCTTATGTTAATCGATTACCCGCGTTATTTCTGTAATGATCAATAGTCATGCCAACTTCTTGCATTATGTCGCACAAATCGTGATGGGAAACGGCCGATGTCATCCCATCCTAAGTTATGTACTGTTAGCTATCTTTGTGTTGGTCTTATGTAAGAACCGTAGCGTTCCTACAAGCTAAACGATGTTTCCGCCCGGGATCGAACCGGGGGCCTTCCGCGTGTTAGGCGGATGTGATAACCACTACACCACGGAAACAGCTGACGGCTCCTGATGAGCCGGCCGATCAGGAGACAGGAGCCGACCGACTGACCTCGACTTGTCCAGCTCTTCGGGAGTTGGTCCACCTCAAGTAAAGGCTGACCAGTCGGTCAGCCATTACATGCCAACTATTGACGTCATATTTGAGAACCACCGGGGCTGTAGCTCAAGTGGTAGAGCGCTCGCTTAGCATGTGAGAGGTACGGGGATCGATACCCCGCAGCTCCAAATCGTTGAGTATGGTTTTAGCACTCCCCTGGAAAAGAACCCTACAAATCCAAATGGGAATATAGCGCGGCTACATGTGCCCATTCGCAACCCGCCAAACGCAATGCGTCTTGCGGGGGCCATTGGCCAAAATGAATAGTCTAGAAATTAAATCCTTGATAAATGCGCACAATAAAAGACATCAGATACACTCTAAAAGGAGAAATCAAATCCGAACGTTAAGAAAGCTTACACAAGCGCTTAAAAACTACCACATGGTCGGCCGTGCAGAGGCTTACTCCGGGCCAAAGCCTGGATACACTGCGCCATCCACGCAGACACTGTATGGAGGGCGTCCTGTCCCATATCACGGTGTCCGATTTAGTTGCATGCTGGATTTCATCCGCCTACCTCAGTGTGAGAGAGCAAGACCGTCTCCTTTCCAAGCCTGGCATTCCTTTCAAGTTTGGCTTTCAGCCTCCCGATCTTTTCTACGTACTTCCATCCCTGGGTAGCAACGTTGGTTCCACGATAAAAGTGCTCATGGAAGTAGTACGGGAGCATAAAACACCTTAGCAAATGTTCGTTTCGAAATGTATGTGTACGTTACAGGCGGGTGCACGCTGCGCTTTGCAATGTTTTTTGGGATATTTGGCAACATTTTGTTTATGGCCTTGTGGGAAGCCTTGTGAGAAGAATGCAAGTGATCCTGGAGCTCCATGACGCTTCATGTAACCGTAAATCACTCTTGCAGTCTTCTGCAACTTTTTGCAACAAGCTGAAAAATTAGCCTTCAGGATCTTTAATGTCTAACAAAAACATTGAAGGTGGTTTTAGGGCGCTATCTACATTCGTTAAGCAGTGAGTTGCTTTTTCAACGCTGTGCAACTTTTGGAACGTTTAAAAAATTATCTTTTAAGAGATCTGGCGCCTTAGAAGGCCACTGAATGTAGTTTTAGGACAACAACTTGTTTCATTATGCTCATCCTCCTTTCATTTGATGTAAGGAATGTTCTCATATGTTCAGGTAACCTGGCTGTCTTGCGAAGAAACTGCACTCAGTAATTGCTGCACCCAGTGCTCTTTCCAGACTAGATGCAAGTGTGAGGTTGGCCAGTACCTTGTAAGACACATAGATACTTCACTGCTCGGGATGTAGCACAAGGTTGAGGTAAGGGACATAATGATATTGAGAGGAGCCCGTGGAACGGTTCTCCCCTGATACACCCGTATAACACGAAATGGCCGCGAACGACCTGTTGGGCATCTAGCTCCACTCCCCGTAGAGTGTCTTAGGTTTCAAGATTAATTGGCTCTAAATACGGCTTTAATTCGTCCATCCCTGCCCTCTGCTGAGCTGCCGTTGCTTCCACTATCCTTATAATCTATCGCCTTGCTTGCGATTCCATGCATTCGCCACCCCCCCCCCCCCCCCCCCCGCCCGCTATAATCATACGCTGCATTCATTTACGGGGGTGACTGCACCGAGTTGCAAGTTCCACAAACACTAGTGGGCACCGTCCCTGTTTTATAAGCGCCACTCGGACTGTTTATGCCAGTTTCAGCCGGCAGAAACCCTGCCACAAGGTACAGCTAGTACGTTGTTGTTCTGTGACCTGGAGTGACCCTTCATCTTAAGTATTTTGACACCTTGGCGTATGCTTGTTAGTTGAGTTACTAAAATATTGGAACGGAAATCAAGACAACAAATGAACTTGTCCATACCATACCGTGGACATGGAGGTAAACCCTTCCTCCATGAAGTGCAGTCCGGAGCAATCATGTCTATATACTTCAAATGCGTACCGAATCAGTTGGGCTAAGGACTGGTGGTCAGAAAACTCCTTACGTTGCTGGCAAATCTAGCCGACTTTTACAACAATCGTGTTCCGAATGGTTTACTGAAAACTTGCGGAGTTTGAAAACGAATGAAATCAGCGATTGCTCTAACCTACCCATATGACCCACCGGGATTTCGAGCAGGGCTTCTGACTTCGATGTGATGCATTATACGAAACCGTTGAAATAAAGTGATCTTCAATGCGCGTTTACTGTTCAAAAGTTGCTTCAGAACTATGCGCGTCGCAAAAAAGTCAAATATTTAATCACAGAGTTAGTTGAGAGTTAGAGTTACACGCTTTCTTATTCCATTTTTCGTGAAGACTCATGGAAGTTCCTAAATGAACTGACTGGTAATATAGAATGCATTTGCAGTGCATGCTATTCTCCATCAAATCTGTATCAAAACAATGCACATTGCGAGCAGGTAGCTAGTTTTGGACATTTCGAAAGAACGGAACATCCGTTGTCCTGAATTGCGCCAACCTTTCACGGAGAAATCAGGTCATTACGTCCGAACACAATGCATCTAATACTGACACCTTATGTTCTGGTGTTGCATTATAACCGAAGGGTTTCTACAGAAAACGCGATGTTTCCACACGGGATCGAACTGGGGGCCTTTCGCGTGTTAGCCGGATGTGATAATCACAATACCTCGGAAACAGGTGATGCTACCTGACAAACCAGCCGGTCGGGGGACAGGGGCCGGCCGACTGACCTCGACATGACCAGCTCTTCGGGAGCGGGTCCACCTCACGTGAAGGCTGACCAGTCGGTGAACCATGGCGTCCCAACCATTCACGTCATTTCGGGATACAGCAGGGGCTGTAGCTCAAGTGGTGGAGCGCTCGCTTAGCATGTGAGAGGTACGGGGATCGATACCCCGCAGCTCCATAACGTGGGTTTTAGCGTTAACATGTCGACAGAGACGTGGGGGCTTATGCCATGAAAAATGGCGTCAAAATGTTGCAGTCAAAAGACGTGGAGATCGGACTGCGCGGGAGATGTATTTGCCCGCTTGGCAAATGGCGAGGGGGCAGTTCCCCGCTTGTCCCTCGGGTTGTGCTGCCTCTGGGCGCGTCCGTAAGGTTGGCACGCGTAGCTCCTGCGTGACCAGGAATAAGAATGTCAGCAACTTGAAAGGGAGGAAGCGATGAATGAAGGGTTACTCTTCTCTTCTCTTCATGTTACATGAATTAACTGTTGCAAAGTAATGAATAAAAAGCAAAACCAAACAGAATGCATGTAATGCCGTTTCTGAGAGGTCGGTTGGTGCAGCAGATTTCTAACTGTTGGCGCGATAATTAATACTAGTGGAGACCTGGCTCCTGCCAGTCTTTCTCGCGAGTACCAAAGAGAGGTCTTGTCAAACAGGGCTTCTATTTTCTGTGCACGTACACTCACCAACACTCACACTACAACGTTCACACACACACACACACACACACACACACACACACACACACACACACACACACACACACACACACACACACACACACACACACACACACACACACACCACCCCCCACCCCCCCCACACACACACAACCGACAGCGATTCTACGTCTTCGCGCTTGGCGAGAGCAGGAGCCTTTCCAGGGCCACCACGGGAACAGCATATATACAGCGCACGTCGGAACTGATTCATGGTCGTAGGGTACAGAAATGGCGTAATGTTAACCAATGAGAAAGGGGTGCGACATCGACTGATGGACGCCTAAACCAATAAAATTAAGGCATCGCCTTTCAATCACAGAACTGGCTGCTACAACTAGCAGGTTGTGAGACGATGAGGATAAATGTTAGCTGGCTTGTCCAAGAGGATTTCGTCCTCAAGGCCTAGCCCACAGCATGAGGTCCACTGTCGACCAATTGGGCGAGTGCGAAGTCACTGCATGGTAGCCTTAAGGTGATGAGCGTTCCAGGGAAATGTTCCTCCCACCAATTCATTGAAGTCCGTACCGTGTACGATGTCGTGCCGTCTTAATGGGGCCATCGAACTTGCCGAGAGCTGGTTATAGCAGTGCTGGATTTGTTTGCTTAAGCAAATATCGTTGTTGTGCGTATTTTGGCCCTTTTCATGGTGTTTTTTCATATTTGTCCGTGAGCCTAACATGTTTACTTTTATTCACATTTTCAGTTATCATACAACCCTTAGGTTAATCGGTTACACGTGTCATTTCTGTAACGACCAGTAGTCATGCCCAACCTTTTTCATCATGTAGCACAAAGCGTGACTGGAACGGGTGACGTCATGCCATCCTAACAGATCTGCTGTCAGCTATCTTGATGCTGGGCTTATGCAACATCGGTGGCTTTTCTTCAAGCTAAATGATGCTTCCGCCCGGGATCGCACCGGGGGCCTTCCGCGTGTTAGGCGGATGTGACAACCAATACACCACGGAAACAGCTAATCGCTCGAAATGAGCCAGCCCGTCAGGAGACAGGAGCTGACTGGCTGACCTCGATATGTTCAGCTCTTTGGGAGCGGGTCCACCACAAGTGAAGGCTGACCAGTCGGTCAGCCATGGCGCCCCAGCTATTGAGTTCATGTTGGAGAATCGCCGGGGCTGTAGCTCAAGTGGTAGAGCGCTCGCTTAGCATGTGAGAGGTACGGGGATCGATACCCCGCAGCTCCAAATCGCTGCTTTGATTTTCGAAAACCCCTGGAGGGGTGCCCTACAAAGCTAAATTGGTATATAGCGCTGCTACATGTGCCCATTGGCAACCCGCCGAACGGGATACATCTTGAGCGGGCCATTGGCCAAAATGGATAAACATAGAACTTAGATGCTTGGTAAATGCTCATCATAAAAGGCATCAGATACGCCCTAAAAGGAAAAATCAAATCCGAACGTTAAGTAAGCTTACGCAAACGCTTAAAAGCTACCACATGGTCGGCCGTGCAGAGGCTCACCCCAGACCAAAGCCTGAATACGCGGCGCCCCCCACGCAGACAATGTATGGAGGGCGTCCCGTTCCATATCACGGTATCCGATTTAGTTGCATGCTGGATGTCATTCGCCTATCTCAGCGTGAGAGAGCAGGACCCCTCCATTCCAAGCCTGGCATTGTTTTCTAAGTTTGGTTTTCAGCCTCCCGATTTTTTACGTACTTCCATCCCAGGGCAGTAACGTTGGTTCCACGACAAAAGTGCGCATGCGCATGACAGTACGTGAGCGCAAAAGACCTCCGCAAGTGTCCGTTTGGAAATGCATGTGTACGTTACATCGGGGTGCGCGCTGCGCTTTGCAATGGTTTTGAGAAATTTGACAACATTTTCTTTATGGCTTCGTGAGGGGCCTTGTGAGAACAATGCAAGTGATCCTCAAGCTCCTTGACGCTTCGTTTTACCGTAAATCACTCTTGGAACCTTTTGTAACTTTTTACAACAAGTATAAAAATTGGCCTTCAGGATATTTAATGCCTAACAAAATACTGAAGGTGGTTTTAGGGCGCTATCTTGATTCGTTAAACAGTATACTTCTATTGCAACATACTGCAACTTTTGCAACATTCTCTTGAATACTCTTGTAAGAGTTCTGGTGCCTTAGAACTCCACTAAAGGTAGTTTTAGGACATTAAAAATCTTCGATATGTTCATGCTCTTTTCATTCGATGTTGGGAATGTCCTCACATGTTCAGGCAGCCCGGTCGTCTTGGAAAGAAACTGCACTCAGTAATGTGTTGCACCCTGTGCTCTCTTCAGACTATATGCAAGTGTGAGGTTGGCCAGTACCTTGTGAGACATATAGGTACTTCACTGCTCGGGATGTAGGGTGACGTTGAGGTTAGGGACATAATTATATCGAGAGGAGTCAACAGAATGGTTCTCCGCTACCACACCCGTACAACACGAGTTGGGTTACGAACGACCTGTTGGGCATCTTGCCTCCTCCCCGCAGCCTGTCTTAGGCTTCAACAAGAATGGGCTTCAAATACAAATTTTATTCGACCATCCTTAACCTATGCTGATCTTTCGCTGCTCCCACTGGCCCTTATGATCTAAAAACTTGCTAACAATGTCATGCATTCGCCCTCCCCCACCCCCTATAATGATACGCTGCATTCATTCGTGATACCGGTTATCAACTTTGGCTCCACAATTTTGCTCCACTTGTCCCCACCGGTGGCACACAGGGTCGGGGTGGAGTACTATTGACCAATATGCTGTCAAATTGGGTTTTCAAGACCCTTGAATGCACGTTTGTAATGTTAATTACTCTTTCTCTCGACATGTCATGCTCTTTCACGCAAGGCGTTCGGGCTCACTTCGGTGAACAGTAAAAACGTATAACTACACGTCTTTCCCGCTAATACAGAAGGCGCTCATCCTGAGTGTCGCCCAGATAGCGTCCTTGCCCCTGAGGGCCTACCCGTCACGCAGGTATTTCCTCGCTGAGATCTTATGTCGTGTTCGCCGCGCACATCTTTCGTAAAGGTCTTTAAGAGAAATATGTGATGACTGCACCGAGTCGCAAGTTCCACAGCGTCTAGCGGGCACCGTCCCTGTTTTATAAGAGCCACCCGGGCTGTTTATGCCAGTTTCAGCTGGCAAAAGGTATGACAACAGCTCGCAGGTAATACATTGTTATCCTGTGGCCCGGGGTGGCTCTTCATCCTTGGTATCGCCCAGGTATGGTCCTGCCCCTGAGGAGAGACTGCCTACCCTAATGCCAACCGCAAAGCGATTTACTGGCTGGGACTTTATGCCGTCTTTGTCGAGTACATCTTTCGCAAACGTCTTCACGAGAAACCTGTAGTGACTGATCAACAGGCAGACATGTCATATCTGATCAGATTGTTACCTATGTACAGCAGCCTTCAGTCAAATGACTGTCCGCATGAATCAGCTGTCCCTTTTCACTGCTCTGCTTGTATGAACGTACACTTGCCCATTATGTCGAGTACAATGGACTCAGCACAGCACGTGACGTAGGATGTGTCTCAGAATTTACCTCTCACATGCCGATGTTGTCACGGCGCAAGACCTACGTCGTAAAAATGCTAAATGAAACTTCGACACCCCCTTGCGTCTCTTGTACGAATCGCATCTAAATAGATTAAAAGTAACTCTAATTGAATTCTAAATCATTTAAACATCTTGATTTCTTTCGCTCTCTTTAATCAATGGTGACACAGTCACCCAACCCTCCAGGGATGATAGCTTCCCAGCCCAGTCTAGCTTTCAGGACACGCAACGATGACCCTCTAAACAGGTAAGGCTCAGGTTTTTGTACATTGCAAGGGGTTCGCTCCATCAATGCTCAGGAGTATAGTGACAGTTACCATTTGTCGGTATAATGAACCTGACGCTTCGACTAGACCGATCTACTTTCCCCGAAGTCAGTTCACAGCTGAATGGCAATAGAATAAATATATGGTTTGCTGGCATGTAACGATATCTAAATGCCGGCTACAGGTTGCGTTAGATTTGGTATTATTCCCAATGCATTTTAAACACGGGCTGCCATTCTTTACTTTAGATAGAAGAATCGAATTAATGTAATTGATATTTGAATCAGAGCCGTTACTCCTTTAACAGTTCTCACGTAATCTTTGTTTTGCAGCAATTTTCCACATCGTTAAATCGCCGCGGGTGCACGAAACAAACGGTTCTGTGCATTCCATGATCTGATGCGGAGAAGACCTGATCTTCCATCGCTTTCAAAAGCCTAGAGATTCGGGAAACTTTGAATAGTTTGTCCCGCCTCTATTTCTGTCTAGAACAATCCATTTAGGTGAAAGTTCGCCGATATTTTCTGACTTCATTACGTTATCCCGGCAGTCTTGGGCGTTGAATCTTAAACAGTCGCTGAATGTCACGCGTAATTTAACCGTCATTCATTATCGGAGCTAAAACGCCCTTTAAGATATCCTCCCTTGTTCAGGTAGCCCTGTCGTCATTAACAAACCAAGAAGCCTAGGTAACCGAATCATTCACAAATAGCTTGCGGGAGCTGTTCCTGGGCCCTGTTTGACTGATGCGTTGAAACCGTCTCGAGAAGTTAAGCAGAACCGAACCAATACCCGGGAGGCCATACTGAATCAGCCACACGGTGAAGAACCGAAACATTCATGTCTTTGCTTTCACTCAGCGTTTGACACCTCATCATATGCTCGTTAGTTAAGTAACCAAAATACTGGAACAGAAATCCAGACAAAAAATAAACTTGTCCACACCGTAGACGTGGAATAGTCTCTTTCTCCGTTGAGTGCATTGCGAGGTAGTCATGTCTATATGCTTCAAATGCGTACGGAATCAGTTAGGTGAATGCGTACTGCATCAGTTAGGTTGAGGACCGGTAATGAGAAAATCCGCTCCGTCACTCAGAAATCCAGCAGACTTTTACAACGACCGCGTTGTGACTGATTCACTTAAAACTTGCCGAGTTTGAATGAAAATAAGATAAACAATTGTGCTAACCTACTCATATGAGCTACTGGGTTTTCGAGTACGTTTTCTGACCTCGATGTGATGCATTATGTAAAACCGTTGAAATCGAATGAATTTCAATGCGCGTTCGCTGTTCCAGAATTGCTTTGGAGCTATGCGCGTCGCAAAAAACAGGCGAATATTTCATCACAGAGTCAGTGCTTTCTTATTTCATTTTTTCGTGAAGGCTCACGGTAGTTCCTAAATTAACTGACTGATTGTACATAATGCGTTGTAATGTGCGTTATTTTCCATCAAAACTGTATAAAAACAGTCCGCATTGCAAGCAAGTATCTGCGTGTCCTATCACAATTTACGGTTCCAGTTGTCCATAAAGATTTGTGCTGGTGCCTAATTACTGCCTGGTGATGTAAGGATAGTGCGCAATGTGCGTCATTTCTCTCACCAAGCTACATCAAGACCAATACTCATCGCAAGTAAAAACAGCCGCGTGGCGAGTAAAATAGGCCCGTATCTCCTGACTACGGTCTTCCGTAAACTTTAGTTGTCATACAATTACTGATGAATCGAAATGGAAATCAAATGCTCAACAACGCGCCACTTAGCACGACAGCTGTCGAAAAGTTAAAGCATTACAAGTGAATCAACCCGTGCACTGCGGTGACAATTTCGCTCGGCCAGTTTGGCACCCACTCTGTTTTCATAGAAACGTTGCATGACACAATTAAACGATAAAATATTGAGGGCCATATTTACTAAATGGTGGAATTTTGTTTGAAGCAGCGTTTTCCACTTAACCATCAGAATAGTTACAAGTAAGCTGATTCTATCGCGTCTGCTTCTTACCTCCATATTTTCAAAAGTAAAACATTTATTTTAAGCCCGGCGACGGCAGCTTAATGTGATGGCCGGAACCGACAAATTGCAACAAGTTAAGCAATGAATTCCGCAAGCTATCCTGAAGTCTATAAGATCGATGCTCTTTCTATCGATGCCTTTTATGATAGATCTTTATATCTCATGTTAAAAAGCCATTTTCACCTGATGTGATTTCTCAACAGCCCTGATGTTTTAAAATCAGTTAATTTGCAAAAAACTGAAATCCACACGAACTTGGAGCACGATGGTATGATATCGGACGCAAAAATAAGGCTTTGTTGTCCTCATTCATGCAAGTTACAACGTCAACTTTAGAAATGTTTGGAATGCCAGGAAATGGAATTTGGAAAATTTGCGACATTTGGAATAAATGGAAATCCGTCGTCCTGTATTACGTCAAACTTTCATGGGGAAATCATATGATTACGTACGAACCCGACGTGTCTTTTGTTGACTCGTCTTGTGCCGTTGTTGCACTGCAACCGTAGGTTTCTACAGACTAAACGATGTTTCCGCCCGGGATCGAACCGGGGGCCTTCCGCGTGTTAGGCGGATGTGATAACCACTACACCACGGAAACAGCTAATGCGGCATGATGAGCCTACTCGTCGGGAGACAGGAGACAATCGGCTGACCTCAGCATGATCAGCTCTTCGGGAGCGGATCCACCCCAAGTGTAGGCTGACCAGCCGGTCAGCCAGGGCGTGCAACTATTGACGTCATATTTGAGAATTACCGGGGCTGTAGCTCAAGTGGTAGAGCGCTCGCTTAGCATGTGAGAGGTACGGGGATCGATACCCCGCAGCTCCAATTAGGGAATTTTAGCGTTTCATGTCGAAAAAGACGTTAGGGTTCATGCCATAAAAATGGTATTATGCTATGTTTCTGTCAAAAGATGTTGAGAACGGACTGCGTGGGAGATGTATTTGCCCGCTTGGCAAATGGCGAAGGCGCAGTTCCCCGCTTGTCCCTCGGGTTGTGCTGCCTCTGGGCGCGTCCGTAAGGTTGGTACGCGCACCTTCTACGTGACCAGGAATAAGAATGTCCCCAACTTGAAAAGGGGAAGCGATGAACGGAGGGGTTCTCTTCAGGCTAGATGTATTAACTGTAACAAAATAATGAGTAAAACAGCAAAGCAAAACAGAATGCATGTAATGTCCGTTCTGAAAGGTCGGTTGGTGCAGCAGATTTCTGACTGACTGCTGGCGTGATAGTTAATACGAGTGGGGGCCTTGCTCTTGCCAGTGCTTCTCGCGAACACCAAAGAGGGGTCTTGTCAAACAGGGTTTCCATTTTCTGTGCACGTACTTTCACCAACACTCACACTACAACGTTCACACACACACAACCAACAGCGATTTCGCACCTTCGAGCTCGTCGAGAGTAGGAGTCTTTTCAGGGTCACCAATGGAACAGCATATATACGGCGCGAGTATGAACTGATTCATGGTCGTAGGATACACAAATGACGTGATGTGAACCAAGGAGAAACGAGTGTGACATCGTCCGATGATCGCCTAAACAAGTAAAAAAGTAGGGCATTGCCTTGCAATCACAGAAATGGCTGATACAATTGGCAGGTGGTGAGACGATGAAAATAACGTTCGCTGGCTTGTCCAAGAAGACTTCGCCCTCAAAGCCTAGCCCACAGCATGAAGTCCATTGTCGAAAAATTGTTCGAATGCGAAGTAACTGCAGGGTAGCCTTATGGTGGTGGGCATTCCAGGAAAATGCCCCTCCAACCAATTCAATGACTTTCGTGCCATGAACGATGTCATGCCGTCTTGATGGGGTCATTCTTACTCCAACTTGCCGAGAGATGGCCGTGGCGATGTTGGACTTGTTTGTGGAAACAAATATTGTGTTTGTTCGTGTTTTGACCCTTTGTCCTTTCATATTTGTCCGTTAGCCTAACATGTTTGCTTTTATTCACATCCTCGGTTGTGGCACGATTCTTATGTTAAATGAATACGCGCGTTATTTCTGCAATGGCCATTAGTCATCCCAACTCCTTGCATTATGTGGCACGAAAACTGAGTGGAAACAGGCGATGTCATCCCACCCCAATATATGTACTGTGTAACCATCTTTACGTTGGTCTTATATAAGAACCGTAGCGTTTCTACAAGGTAAACGAATTTTCGCCCGGGGTCGAACCGGGGGCCTTCCGCGTGTTAGGCGGATGTGATAACCACTACACCACGGAAACAGATGGCGGTTCCTGATGAGCCGGCCGATCAGGAGACAGGAGCCGACCGACTGACCTCGACTTGACCAGCTCTCCGGGAGTTGGTCCACCTCAAGTAAAGGCTGACCAGTCGGTCAGCCATTACATGCCAACTATTGACGTCATATTTGAGAACCACCGGGGCTGTAGCTCAAGTGGTAGAGCGCTCGCTTAGCATGTGAGAGGTACGGGGATCGATACCCCGCAGCTCCAAGTCGTTGAGTATGGTTTTAGCACACCCCTGGAAAAGTACCCTACAAATCCAAATGGGAATATAGCGCGGCTACATGTGCCCATTCGCAACCCGCCAAACGCAATGCGTCTTGCGGGGGCCATTGGCCAAAATTAATAGTCTAGAAATTAAATCCTTGATAAATGCGCATAATAAAAGACATCAGATACACTCTAAAAGGAAAAGTCAAATCCGAACGTTAAGTAAGCTTACACAAGCGCTTTAAAACTATCACATGGTCGGCCGTGCAGAGGCTTACTCCGGGCCAAAGCCTGGATACACTGCGCCCTCCACGCAGACACTGTATGGAGAGCGTCCTGTCCCATATCACGGTATCCGATTTAGTTGCATGCTGGATTTCATCCGCCTACCTCAGTGTGAGAGAGCAAGACCGTCTCCTTTCCAAGCCTGGCGTTCCTTTCTAAGTTTGGCTTTCAGCCTCCCGATCTTTTCTACGTACTTCCATCCCTGGGTAGCAACGTTGGTTCCACGACAAAAGTGCGCATGGAAGTAGTACGGGAGCATAAAACACCTTAGCAAATGTTCGTTCCGAAATGTCTGTGTACGTTGCAGGAGGGTGCACGCTGCGCTTTGCAATGTTTTTGAGAAATTTGGCAGCATTTTGTTTATTGTCTTGTGGAAAGCCTTGTGAAAAGAATGCACGTGATCCTGGACCTCTATAACGCTTCGTGTAACCATAAATCACTCTTGCAGTCTTCTGCAACTTTTGGCAACAAGCTGAAAAGTTAGCCGTCAGGATCTTCAACGCCTAAGAAAAACACTGAAGGTAATTTTAGGGCGCTGTCTACATTTGTTAAGCAATAAATTACTTTTCAAGTCTATGCAACTTTTCGAACGTTTTCAAAACCATTCTCGTTAGGGCTCTGGTGCCCTAGAAGCCACTGAATGTAGTTTTAGGGCAATAACTTGCTTCATTATGTTCATACTCCTTTCATTTGATGCAAGGAATGTCCTCATATGCTCAAGTAACCTGGATGTCTTGCAAAGAAACTGCACTCAGTGCTTGCTCCACCCAGGGTTTTTTCCAGACTATCTGCAAGTGTGACGCTGGCCAATTCCGTGTGAGCTACTTCAATGCTCGGGATGTAGCACAAGGTTGAGGTTAGGGACATTATGATATCGACAGAAGCCCTTGGAATATCTCTCCCCTGCTCCATCCGTATAACACGAATTGGCTACGAACGACCTGTTGGGCATCTAGCCCACTCCCCACAGTGTCTTAGGTTTCAAAATAAATTGGCTTTAAATATAGTTTTTATTCGTCCATCCCTGCCCTATGCTGTGTAGCCGTTGCTTCATCTGGTCCTTATAAACTATCAACTTGCTTGCAATGCCATGCATTCGCCCCCCCCCCCCCCCCCCCACCTGCCAACCATAACCATACGCTTTATTTGTTCATGGCATCGGTAATCAACCTCAGCTCCACAATTTCACCTACTTGTCTCCTCCAGTGGCACACAGTCGAGGTGGAGTGCGGTTGCCCAATATGCTGCCAAATTGGGGCTTGCGGAAACTTGAATGCACGTAAACGTAAACGTTTCGTAAACGTCTTTACGAGAAATATGTGGTGACTGCACCAAGTCGCAAGTTCCATAAAGCCTAGTGGGCACCGTCCCTGTTTTATAGGAGCCACCCGGACTGTTTATGCCAGTTTCAGCTCGTATGAACAGTCCAGCCGGCAAAAGGCATGAACAGCTTCAGCTGGCAAAAGGTATGACAACAGCGCACAGCTAATACGTTGATGTCCTGTGGCCCAGAGTGGCTCTTCATCTTTAGTATCACCCAGGTGGCGTCCTGCCCCTAAGGAGAGCCTACCTACCCCAATGCCAACCGCAAAGCGATTTACTGGCTGGGATTTTATGCCGTCTTTGCCGAGTACAACATCTTTCGCGAACGTCTTCACGAGAAACCTGTGGTGACTAATCAGCAGGCAAACATGCCATGTCTAATCAGATTGTTACCTTGAACACAGCAACCTTCATTCATATGACTGTCCGTATGAATCAGGTGTCCCTTTTTACTGCTCTTTTTGTATGAACGTACACTTGCTCATTATGTTAAGTACATTGGATTCAGCACAGCACGTGGCTTAGCATGTGCCTCACAATTTACCCCTCACATGCCGACGTTGTCACGGCGCAAGACTTACGTCGTAAATATACTAGCGACTTAGTCACTAGAAGCGACTTAGTCACTCCTTTGCGTCTCTTGCACGAATCTTATCTGGATAGATTATAAGTGATTTTAATTGAATACTAAATCATTTAAATGTCTCGATCTCCTGCACTCCCTTTAATCACTGGTGACACAGTCATCCGGCCCTCCTGGGCTGGTTGCTTCCCAGCCCAGTCTAGCTCGCTTGACGCGCAACGATGACCTTCTAAACGGGTAAGGCTCAGGTTTTCGTACAGTGTAAGGGGTTCGCTCCATCAATGCTCAGGAGTATAGTGATAGCTACCATTTGTCGGTATAATGAACCTGACGCTTCGACTAGACCGATTTACTTTCCCCGAAGTTAGTTCATAGCTGAAGGGCAATAGAATAAATAGACTGTTTGCTAACATGCAACGATATCTAAATGCCGCCTGAAGGTTGCGTTAGATTTGGCATTATTCAAAATGCATGTTAGCCACTTGGCATAATTCCCAATGCATTTTAAACACGGGCTGCCATCCTTTGCTTCGAATAGAAGAATCGAATTAATGTAATTGATATTTGAATCACAGTCCTTACTTCTTTCCACAGTTTTCACGTAATCTTTGTTTTCCAGCAATTTTCCACATCGCGGTTTTATACATTGCATGACCTGATGCGGAGAAAGCCTGGTCTGCCATCGCTTTCAAAAGCATAGAGATTCGAGAAACTTTGTATAGTTCGTCCCGCCTCTAGTTCTGTCTAGAAAAACCCATTAAAGTGAAAGTTCGCCGATATTTTCCGATTTCATTACGCCGTCCCGACAGTCCTGGGCGCTAAATCTTAAACATCGATGAAAGTCACGCGTAAATTAACCGTCATTCATTATGGGAGCTAAAACGCCCTTTAAGATATCCCCCCTTGTTCAGGCAGCCCTGTTGTCATTAACAAACCAAGAAGCCTAGGTAACCGCATCATTCACGAATAGATTGCGGGAGCTGTTCCTAGGCCCTGTTTGACTGCTGCGTTGAAACCATCTCCAGAAGTTAAGCAGAACCGAACCAATGACTCGGGAGGCCATACTGAATCAGCCACACGGCGAAGAACCGAAACATTCATGCCGTTGCATTCACTCAGCGTTTGACACCTTATCACATGCTCGTTAGTTAAGTTACTAAGATATTGGAATGGAAATCCAGACAACAAATAAACTGGTCCATACCGTAAACATGGAAGTCAACTCTTTCTCTGTGAAGTATAGTCTGAGGCAATCACGTCTATATGCTTCAAATGCGTACTGGATCAATTAGGTAAACGACCGGTAATGAGAAAATCCCTTCCTTTGCTGACAAATCTAGCAGACTTTTACAACGATCGCGTTCCGAATGATTTACCGAAAACTTACCAAGTTTGAAAACAAATAAGATAAGCAATTGCGCTAGCCTACTCATATGAGCAACCGGGTTTGGTTCACGCTTTTTTATCTCGATGTGATGCATTATGCGAAACCGTTGAAGCAGAACGATCTTCAATGCGCGTTCACTGTTCAAAAATTGCTCCAGAACTATGCGCGTCGCAAAAAAAGTAGTCAATTATTTAATCACACAGTCAGTGCTTTCTTATTTTATTTTTTCGTGACTCACTCACTGGTAGTTCACTCTCACTGGTAGACAACATTCATGGAAGTTCCTAAATGAACTGACCGGTAATATAGAATGCGTCGCAGTGTACTTATTTTCCATCAAGTCTGTATCAAAACAGTGCGCATTGCAAGCAGGTAGCTAGCTTTGGACATTTCGAGAACAAACCTAGAACAACCATTGTCCTGAGTTGCGCCAACCTTTCATGGGGAAACCAGGTCATTACGTCCGAACACAATGTATCTAATGTTGACTCCTTTCGTGCTGGTGTTGCGCTATAACCGTGGGGTTTCTGCCGACTATGCGATGTTTCCGCCCGGTGTCGAACCGGGGGCCTCCTGCGTGTTAGCCGGATGTGATAACCACAATTTCTCGGGAACAGGTGATGCTACCTGACAAACCAGCCGGGTGGGGGACAGGAGCCGGCCGACTGACCTTGACATGACCAGCTTTTCGAGAGCGGGTCCACCTCAAGCGAAGGCTGACCAGTCGGTAGAACGCTCGCTTAGCATGTGAGAGGTACGGGGATCGATACCCCGCAGGAATCGTGAATTTTAGCGTTAACATGTCGACAGAGACGTCGGGGCCCATGCCATGAAAAATGGCATCGAAATGTTTCTGTCAAAAGATGTGGAGATCGGACTGCACGGGAGATGTATTTGCCCGCTTGGCAAATGGCGAGGGGGCAGTTCCCCGCTTGTCCCTCGGGTTGTGCTGCCTCTGGGCGTGTCCGTAAGGTTGATACGCGCAGCTTCTGCGTAACCAGGAATAAGAATGTCACCAACTTGAAGAGGGGGAAACGATTAATTAACAGATTCTCTTCAGGTTACATGAATTAACTGTTACAAAGTAATGAGTAAAAGAAAACAAAGCAAAACAGAATGCACGTAATGTCCGTTCTGAGAGGTCGGCTGATGCGGCAGATTTCTTACTGCTGGCGTGATAATTAACACGAGTGGAGACCTGGCTCCTGCCAGTGCTTCTCGCGAGTACCAAAGAGGGATCTTGTCAAACAGGGCTTCCATTTTCCGTGCACTTACACTCACCAACACTCACACTACGACGTTCACACACACACACACACACACACACACACACACACACACACACACACACACACACACACACACACACACACACACACACACACACACACACACACACACACACACCACACACACACACACACACACACACACACACACACACACACACACACACACACACACACACACACACACACACACACACACACACACACACACACACACACACACACACACACACACACACACACACACACACACACACACACACACACACACACACACACACACAACCGACAGCGATATCGCTTCTTCGAGCTCGTCGGGAGTAGGAGCCTTTTCAGGGTCACCAATGGCATAGCATATATACGGCGCGCGTCGGAACCGATTCATGGTCGTAGGGTACAGAAATGACGTGATGAAGACCAAGGAGAAACGAGTGTGACATCGTCCCATGATCGCCTAAACGAATAAAAATGTAGGCATCGCCATGCGATCACAAAACTGGCTGCTACAAATAGCAGGTGGTGAGACGATGAGGATAAATGTTAGCTGGCTTGTCCAAGAGGATTTCGTCCTCAAGGCCTAGCCCACAGCATGAAGTCCACTGTCGACCAATTGGGCGAGTGCGAAGTCACTGCATGGTAGCCTTAAGGTGATGGGCGTTCCAGGGAAATGTTCCTTCCACCAATTCACTGAAGTCCGTACCGTGTACGATGTCATGCCGTCTTAATCGGGCCATTGTTACTTGAACTTGCCGAGAGGTGGTGGGAGCGGTGCTGGATTTGTTTGCTGAAGCAAATATCGTTTTTGTGCTTGTTTTGACCCTTTTCGTGGTTTTTCATATTTTTCCTGGAGTCTAACATGTTTATTTTCATTCACATTGTCAGTTATCGTACGACTCCTAGGTTAATCGATTACACGCGTCATTTCTGAAACGACCAGTAGTTATGCCCAACTTATGTAGCACAAAGCGTGACTGGAAACGGGTGATGTGATCTCATTCTAACATATCTACTGGTAGCTATCTTGATGTTGGCCTTATACAACATCAGTGGCTTTTCTTCCAGCTAAACGATGTTTCCGCCCGGGATCGAACCGGGGGCCCTCCGCGTGTTAGCCAGATGTAGACACCACAACACCACGGAAACACCTGATGGTTCCTAATGAGCCGGCTGGTCAGCAGACAGGAGCCGACCGACTGACCTTGATATGTTCAGCTCTTTGGGAGCGGGTCCACCACAAGTGAAGACTGACCAGCCGGTCAGCCATGACGTGCCAACTATTGACGACATGTTGGAGCATCGCCGGGGCTGTAGCTCAAGTGGTAGAGCGCTCGCTTAGCATGTGAGAGGTACGGGGATCGATACCCCGCAGCTCCAAATCGCTGCTTTGATATTCGAAAACCCCTGGAGAGGTACCCTACAAAGCTAAATTGATATATAGCACTGCTACATGTGCCCATTGGCAACTCGCCAAACGGAATACATCTTGAGCGGGCCATTGGCCAAAATGGATAAGCATAGAAATTAGATGCTTGGTAGATGCTCATCATGAAAGGCATCAGATACACCCGAAAAATAGAAATCAAATCCGGACGTTAAGAAAGCTTAAACAAACGTTTAAAAACTACCACATGGCCGGCCGTGCAGAGGCTCACTCCAGACCAAAGTCTGGATACGCTGCGCCCTCCACGCAGACACTGTATGGAGGGCGTCCTGTCCCATATCACGTTATCCGATTTAGTTGCATGCTGGATTTCATCAGCCTATCTCAGTGTGAGAGAGCAGAGCCCACTCCCTTCCACGCATGACGCTCTCTTCTAAGTTTGACATTCAGCCACCCGTTTTTTTTAACGTACTTCCATCCCTGGGTAGTAACGTTGGTTCCACGAAAAAAGTGCGCATTGAAGTAGTACGCGAGCGTTAAACACCTCAGCATATGTTCGTTTCCAAATGTATGTGTATGTTGCAGGAGGGTGCTCGCTGCGCTTTTCAATGCTTTTGCGAAGTTTGACAGCATTTTCTTTATGGCTTCGTAGGGTGCTTTCGGGGCTTGTGAGAAGAATGCAAGTAATTGTGGAGCTCTATAACGCTTCATGTTGCCGTAAATCACTGTTGCAGCCTTCTGCAACTTTTTGCAACAAGCCGAAAAATTGGCTTTGAGGATTTTAATGTCTAACGACTGAGCAGTGAACTGCTTTTTCCACATTCTGCAACCTTCACAGCATTTTCAAAAATCCTCTTGTATGAGCTCTTGTGCCCTAGAAGACCACTGAAGGTAGTTTTAGGACACTGACTCGCTTCGTTATGTTCATAATCTTTTCATTTGATGCTAGGAAAATCCTCATATGTTCAGGTAATCTGGCCATCTTGCAACGAAACTGCTCCCGATATTTATTTCTCGGGATGTAGGGTGAGGTTGAGGCGCACCCCATTTAACCATCACTTTCGAATTTCGTGATCAATACATTGAACTCGAATCCAAGTCATAACGTGCCTTAGCTACAGGATAATAATACCCGGTTTAGTGACGCCCAATTAATTATTTTCAGTAACATTAACACGATTCACACGCCCACTGGCGTGTGTGTAACACCATATTATGCCACATCGTGTCACGTTGAAATGTTATCATGCCCACAATTTCTGTGTGAAAACTCTGAAGGACATAAATTCTGTATTACATTGGGAATGTGAATAGGCCGTTAACACCTAGTGCAATATAAGCTATAGAGAACAGTCAAGACAATTTCTGGTCCGGAGTTGCGTTTAACGCACAACGCTTAAAATTGGGACCCGGCACGTTACTGCGTTTGGTACAGAATCCGGAGTGGGTGCTTATTCTGTAATGCTAGGGATACTTATCTTGATCCGCCCTTATGGTATAGTGGTCATCGGCAAGATAACGTGCTTCAAGGTTTCTTGCATCTGTCCTGAGCTAATCTCCCATGGTAAAATACTCAGCCCACCAAATTGGCGATGACGCGTAAATGTTAGTAGAGGTACTCCTAGGTTGAATGCCTAACATTTTAAAGTTAATTGGCTTCATTTCAGTACAGAAGTTATCTCTTCTCTAAATATGAATGGAAATAGGAGGGAGGGGGGGAGGTGTCATACTCATGAAAAAGTGTGGAAGACATAATACCGTTCTGCATATGTAAACCTGCTCAAGGAAGCCAGTGCACCCCAATTGTCACTCATTGTCAATTGTTCGCTAAGGGACAGTGCTTTGTTTCAGATGAAGCTCCTCGCCAGTCAATCCCCCATGATGAATCATCTACTAATTGCCCATGAATATTCGGTGTTCTGCCAGCAACTGCAGACAGCTACCACATGACATTAAGCCAAGTTTTGGGAGCTATTACGTGTTTGGTCTCAGTCTACCTGACCTGTGTTTGGTTTGCCATTTCTGTAACCATCAACAGGCAAACATGCCATATCTGATCAGATCGTTACCTTGAACATAGCAAAATTAAGTCACATGACTGACCGCATGAATCAGCTGTCTCTTTTTATTGTTCTGTTTGTATGAACGTACAATTTCTCATTATGTCGAGTGCATTGGACTGAACAGAGCACGGGACGTATGGCGTGCCTCAGAATCCACCTCTCACATGCCGAGGTTGATCGTATGGCTGGTCCCTCATATGGCTGGTCGTATGGACCGTATGACTGGTCGGAAAGGTCCCTTACTGGACTTATAACAATTCAGCCGAAGTGGCACCTCCTAATGCATGAGAACGGAGCCGATTTGTAGAAGTTTGAGTGGTCTAATTTGCCGGGAGTCCTTTTGCTGGACTAGGCAATTATCGACCAGCTGTCCGCCAGCCACTTCCGCGCCTGCTCGGGTGCACGTTGCTATTGTTGTCTTGTGAGCGGCCGCCCGCCACCTGGTGGTCGACGGCACGAAGGAGGTCTCTTAGTGATTTGAACCTGTATGCAAAGTTATGGCACATAGATTAGTGAAGAGTTTACGGCAAACATTTTCATGAGGTCGGAGAATGCTATCGCCAGCATGTTTTGTTGGGGATTTAATCCCTCCTTGTTTCCATCATCAGTCAGCTGTTACGAAAGACTTTCGTTCAAGGTCAACTGTGTTTGCGTCGGGATGTGTGCATGTGTTCGACGCTTGGTGTTGGACAATAGATGTAAGTCGTATTTACCCTCATTGCATAATAGTCGCCTGAAGGTGTGTCTCTGATCAACCACAAAAGCTTACAGCAGTCATTCGTTGAATGTGTCGTTTTGATTCTGATTACATTAGTCTGTGGCACGTCGGATGCCCGGTAATTTTTTACTTGGGTACCTGTATGGCCGACGGAGGGAAGAGCTACGCTAGCTGCAGGGTTTCGAGTATTGTCGTGCGGGGCAAAAGCTGTGAGGCATCAGCTAACATTGTGACGTCACTGAAAATGGTTTTGCATCGATCGGGATCGGGGTTCTCTCGGGCCGACTGAAGGCCATAAGGCTTTTGCTTGTGATATGGTGTCACTGGTATTCGGCTGGGTATGTGACGTCACTGGTCGTGAGTGTATAAGGCTCTTTTGGGTCTACTGAATGCCGTAATGCATCAGCTGGCCATGTGTCGTCACTGGTATTCGATTGAACATCAGGCGCGGCCGGCCTCGTTCCATCTTTACTTTTCGTACCTGTCTGCCGCAAGCATTTGCGTGCCGCATAAAGGTTTGACCGAATTACCCCAATGTGTGACGTCCCTAATCATCACTTCATACGAGTGCACTTAGGCCTCACGACCACGGTGTGTCGTGGTCCGCGAAGTATCACCGGATAGCGTGACGTCACTGGTATTCGAATAAAAACTGGGCGCAACAGGCCGTGCTTCATTTTTACCTTTGTACTTGTCTACTGCAAGCATTGGCGTGCTGGATGAAAGCTGCCGAACCACCTGAGTGTGTGACATCACTGGCCATGAGTTCCAACGGTGCTTTTCGGCCAACTGAAGACCACAAGGTGTCAGCTAACGACGTCACTGCTATACGACTGTAAGACGTCAATGGCCGTGGGTTTCCACGGGCCCTATAGGACCGACGAAATGCCGTTAGGCATCAGCTGGCGATATGACGTCACTGGTATTTGGCTGAACATCAGGCAACAGGCCATGCTCCATTTATACCTTTCGTACATGTCTGCTGCAAGTATTGGCGGATTTTTGTGCGGCCAACTGAAGACCATAAAGCATCAGCTAACGATGTGACGTCGCTGGCACTCGACTGTGCGTGTCGCTGGTCATGAGGTTTTACGGCCTCTTTTGGGGCGACGAAAGGTCATACGGCAATGACTGAAGATGTGACGTCACTGGTATTCGAATGAACTTCGGGCGCGACAGACCATGTTCCACCTTTATCTTTGGTACCTGTCCATTGCAAGCCTTGCCGTGGAAGGCTCTGCCAAATTACCTAAGTGTGTACGTCACTGACCATTAATTTGCACACTCTTTTGAGCCTACTATAGGCCACAAGGCATCAGCTGACGATATGATGTCACTGGGTTTCGACTAGACATCATGCGCAACAGGCCATGCTCCATCTAAGCCATGTTTCGTCTGTACCTTTCGCACCTATCTACTGCAAGTATTCGCGCGACACAGGGGCTCTGCCGAATTACCTGAGCGTGTGGTGTAACTAGTTATGAGTTAACGCGGGTTTACTCTGGCTGACTGAAGGACATCAAGCATCAGCTGACGATATGGCGTCACTGGTATTCGACTAAACTTCAGGCGCGACAGGCCATGTTCCATATTTACCTTTCGTACCTGTCTCTTGGAAGTATGGGCGTGCTGAATGAAGGCTCTGTCGAGTCTCCTGAGTAAGTAACGTCACTGGTCAAGAGCTTTTTACGGGACCTTTTGTACCCCCAAACGGTATAATGCATCAGCTGATGATATGACGTCACTGGTGTCCGACTTAACATCAGGCGCGACAGGCCATGTTCTATCTTTACCTTTCGTACCCGTCTATTACAAGTATTGACGTGCTGAATGAAGGCTCTGTCGAGTCTCCTGGGTGTTTAACGTTACTGGTCATGAGTTTTTTCTGGCTCCTTGGAACCCTCTATAGGGAAAAATGCATCAGTTGACGACATGATGTCAATGGTGTTCGACTTAACATGAGGCGTAACAGGTCATGTTCCATCTTTGCCTTTCGTACCTGTAAAGTATTGATGCGTTAAATGATGGCTCTGCCGAGTCACCTGAGTGTGCGACGTCACTGGTCATGAATTTTTACCAACTATTTTTGGCTGAGCGAAAGCCATAAGGCATCAGCTAACGAAATGACGTCACTGGTAATCCACTGAGTGTGTGACGTCACTGGTCATGAGCTTTTACGGGCCTTTTTTGGCCGAGTTCAGGTCATTAGGCATCAGATAACGTTATGGCGTCACTTGTATTCGAATTAACATCAGTTGCAATGAGCCATGTTTCATCTTTACCTTTCGCACCTGCCTACTGCAAGTATTCGTGCGCTACAAAAAGACTCTGTCGATTCGCCTGAGCGTGTGGTGTAACTGGCCATGAGTTTGTGCAGGTTTACTCGGGCTGACTGACGGACATCAAGCATCAGCTGACGATATGACGTCACTGGTAATCGACTAAACTCCAGACGAATCATCTGAGTGGGTGACGTCGCTGGTCATGCGTTCATACGGATTCACTTGGGCCGCCCAAGGCCACAAAGCAACACCTCCCGTGAAGCATCACAGGATGATATGTCGTCACTGTTATTCGACTTAACATCAGGTCCAACATGCCACGTACTTTCTTTACCTTTTGTACTTGTTTATTAAAGGTATTGACGTGCTGAATGAAGGCTCCGTCGAATCTCCTGAGTGTGTGACGTCACTGGTCACGAGTTTTTTACGGGCTCCTTTGAACCCATTTTAGGTTATAATTCATCAGCTGACGACATGACGTTACTGGTGCTCGACTAAACATCAGGCGCAACAGGTCATGCTCCATATTTGCCTTTCGTACCTGGCTGCTACAAATATTCGCGTGCTATATGAAGGCTCCGCCGAATCATCTGAGTATGTGACGTCACTGATCATCAGTTGGTAGGAGGTCACTTGGCCACCTACGGCTACGGAGTTCCGCAGCAGAGGTGGGAGATGCACCATAGTTAAGCACACTAATTTTATTGTGCGCACCATTAAGTAACAACTTCAAACGCAACGGGCTGTTTCAACGACTAAAATTTTGAACAAACGTAAACACAAAACAAAGGTGATCCCAGCCCACAAACCGACGTATATGCAAAGCTATTCCGCCCGACATCACAGGATGCGCCCCTGAGCAGCTACGGTCCGGAATGCCCTGATGGCTAAATAATAATCAAGGGCGCCGCCTAGCGGCCATAAGTCTGGGCCACAGCCCGAATATCAGTGACGTCATATGGTCAGGTGATGCTTGATGTCCTTCAGTCAGCCCGAGTAAGCCCGCGTAAACTCATGACCAGTTACACCACATGCTCAGGTGATTCGGCAGAGCCTTTATGTAGCGCGCGAATACTTGCAGTATAGAGGTGCGAAAGGCAAAGATGGAACATGACCTGTTGCGCCTGAGATTAAGTCAAATACCAGTGATGTCATATCGTCAACTGATGTCTTGTACCCTATAGGTACAAAAAAGCAGCCCGTAAAGAACTCATGACCAGTGACATTACACACTCAGGAGATTTCACAGAGCTTTCCTTAAGCATGTCAATGCTTACAATAGACAGGTACGAAAGGTAAAGACGAACATGGCCTGTCGCGCCTGGTGTTAAGTTGAATACCAGTGACGTCACATCGCCAGATGATGCTTGATGTCCTTCAGTCAGCCCGGGTAAACCCGCGTAAACTCATAACCAGTCACACCACACGCTCAGGTGATTGGGCAGAGCCTTTATGTGGCGCGCGAATACTTGCAGTAGATAGGTGCGGAAGGTAAAGATGAAACATGACATATTGTATCTGATGCTTAATTGAATACCAGTGACGTCATATCGTTACCTGATGCCTAATGGCCTTAAGTCGGCCCAAAAAGGCGCGGGAAAACTCATGACCAATGGCGTCACACACTTAGTGGATTACCAGTGACGACATATCGTTAGATGATGCCTAATGGCTTTCCCGGCCAACAATAGCCTGTAAAAACTCATGATGACGCACTCAGGTGATTCGGCAGAGCCATCATTAGGCTCGCCAATACTTTAACAGGTGCGAAAGGCAAAGATGGAACATGACATGTTGTGCCTGATGCTAAGTCGAACAC
Source organism: Pollicipes pollicipes (assembly GCF_011947565.3). Lineage (NCBI taxonomy): Eukaryota > Metazoa > Arthropoda > Thecostraca > Pollicipedomorpha > Pollicipedidae > Pollicipes > Pollicipes pollicipes. The sequence goes on along the minus strand of NW_023596225.1, from coordinate 28,998,379 downwards.
CAGTGACATCGTATCGTCAACTGAAGCATTATACCATATAGGGGGTTGAAAAGAGCCCGTAAGAACTCTTAACCAATGACGTGATATAACACGCGAATGCTTGCAGTAGACAGGTACGAAAGGTAAAGATGGAACATGGCCTGTTGAGCCTGATGTTGAGTCGAATACCAGTGACGTCATATCATCCCGCGATGCTTTACAGGATATGATGCTTTGTTGCATTGGGCTGCCCAAGTGAACCTGTATAAACTCATGACCAGTGACGTCACGCACTCAGATGGTTCAGCATCACCTTGATATAGCACGCGAATGCTTGCAGTAAACAGGTACGAAAGGCAAAGATAGAGCATGGCCTGTTGCGCATGACACCTAGACGAAAACCGGTGACGTCATATGGTCAGCTGATGTGGTATGGCTTACAGTGGGTTCAAAACAGTATACAAATTAATGGTTAGTGACGTTACACACTCAGGTAATTCGGCAGACCCTTCCTTCAGCATTCAAATACTTGCAATGGACAGGTACCAAAGGTAAAGATGGAGCATGGCCATGGCCGCCTGAATTGTATTCGGATACCAGTGACGGCACATCTTCAGTTAATGTAGTATGACCTTTCGTCGGCCCAAAAGAGGCCGTAAAATCTGATCACAAGTGACATCACACACAGTCGAATGCCAGTGACGTCACATCATTAGGCTATGCTTTACGGCCCTCAGTTGGCCCCCAAAGATCCATAAAAATGCATGACCAGTGACGTCACACACTCACGTGATTTGGTAGCTTTTATTCATCACGCCAGTGCTTGCAGTAGACAGGTACGAAGCTAAAAATGAACCTTGACCTGTTGCGACCAATATTTAGTCGAATATCACTGACGTCACGATACCCAGTGATATTTCACCGAACATGATACACCGCGGCCGTGGGGCCTAAGTGCACTCGTATCAAGTGGTGATTGGTGACGTCACACATTCAGGTGATTCGGTCAAGCTTTTATTCGGCACGCAAATGCTTGCAGCAGACAGGTACGAAAGGTAAAGATGGAATAAGGCCCGTTGCGCCTGATGTTTCATTGAATACCAGCGACGACATATCGTCAGGTGATGCTTTACGGCATTCATTGCACCCAAAAGAGCCCTAAAGCCTCACAACCAGTGACGTCACATATCCAGTCGAATACCAGTGACATCATATCGCTAGCAAATGCCTTGTAGCCTTCAGTCGGCCCAAAAGAACCCAGATCGATGCAAACCCATTTTCAGTGACGTCACTACGTCGGCTGATACCTAACAGCATTTCTCCACCATGGCAGTACAGGAACCCTGCAGCCAGCGTAGCTCTCTCCCCACCGTCGGCAATACAGGTACCCAAGTAAAAAAAAGCCGGATGCCCGCCCACCCATGTACAAATCGTGGTGGATCCCGTCGCGGGGGCGGTGCTGCCCCAAATTTCAGAAAGTGAGGCTGCCTGTAGGTCTTATATCCGGACCACAAACATCTTGTTAACACTTCAGCCATGTTCCAGACTCAAGTGTAACTGCAGTGTGTGTGCAAAAGTTAAAAATGAAGTGATAAGTTATTAATTGACTATTGTCAATTGTCAGTGGTAGGGAGTCCCTCATTCTTGAGTTAACACGGGTGTACCCATATATATGAGACTGGGGATGAATGTATGTGGACAGGAGAGCTCAGAATAAAGTTTGGAGTGATGATAAAGTGTGAAAATTTCATTTCAAATGGGAAATTAAAAGTAATGGATATTGTTTTGGAAAAACTAATGGAAAAATCCAATCCCGTCATAGGGCATCCCCCCTTCATGGCTACACCATATATTTATTTGTACAGTTATTTTATCCTGACAAACCTGAATGTTTACATTTCAGTGCAGTCCTAGTATCAATCTGGCTCTGTCCAGAAACATTTGGATTATCAGCCTCAAGACCATAGTTGTGCTTTTAAGCCACCATTCAAGACTTTAGAAGAGCTTATTTTCATTCCTAAATTTAACTGGACTTTAAGAAAAAGGTTTAAACTGGACTGCAAAGAAGCTAATGGAAAAGCAAGATCATATTCCTTAAATCAAACTACATGATTACACAAGGATCAACATTCGCCTAAGTTTGTCGCGTCTCGAGGTAAGTTGGTAGTCATGGTTTAAGATGTGTCTGTCATGCCTGTATTTTTTAAAAGATTAGTATAAAATTACCACGTAAACTTCCTCACTTTTACACTAGTCAACCTTATAGTCTTCAGTAAATTGTTTTCAATAAAGTCCAACAATTCCAAATGTTTTGCTCAATGATTGCAGGCAGCACATCAGAATTGAAGATCTTTTGTAGGTCACCTAAACCCAAATAAAGGCCTGCGACTGTTTTAGAGCCATTTTATTTCAAACTGTTCCGAGCTGGATAACAATGAGCAGAAGAAATGGTCACAAGGCAATAAGTGTGAAATATGGGCAGGATGTATTTAAGGTCTATTTAAGGTCTATGATTTAAGGTCTATAGATGTAGATGTCACGCACACATTTTTACCTGATGTTCATGGCATAGCTGACAAAGTACCAAAATTAATTGTTCTTACAAAGTGTTTGTGGTATTAGAAGCACAAATATTATGCATCTTAACAGTACAGACAGTATACCTGATTGTTTTGTAAACTTTAGATTCTGGTGAAACTGGGTGATTTTTAAGCTGACTTTTTTGCATTGAATACTATTTTGTTTGACCAAGTGGTGCAATCTCTCCTACTCCACATCTGTGTGCTGCTGATGCTTTGTGAGAACAATAAATTGTTGTGCATTTTTGTTGGCAAACTGCTTTCATGACTGAGTGTAAGTAACCCCTGAAACTTCCTGACAGGTGCAGCCTGTGCCATCTGTACATGTACAGTCAAGTTTGTACCACAATCACATTATGTGGGGTGAAGGCTACAGTTAACTGGAAATTTTTCTCCATTATTATGCTCAGTAGCCAGAATATCCAATTCACTGACAAAGCCATGGAATGTGCAAATATGAGCATCTGGTTGCCTGAAGTATGTGTAAATACAATAAAATAAGTATGTTACAATAATAACATGCATCAATAGCTATGATACAATGATGACATATGTAGATAAGCATGTTGCAGCGATAGTTACTAATTCACAAAGATGCCTTCATGTAATGTGCTAGGACTAAATGTACCATCCAGGGCCTGCAGTAGCAGGATCGCTGAAGATGTAAGTAGAGTGGGTGTTTTTAAACCTCTCTATATTACATGAAGTCATTAGCAGGACAACTAAGGCATGCAATTTTGGCCGTGTATGTACACCCTCCAAAATGGAGGGAAGTTACACAGTGGGCTTATGCACCATCCAAAACAGAAGGTGGCTAGCCTGTACATCCTCCAAAACAGGTACTGGCTACACAGCAGACTCACACCCCCCCCCCCCCCCCAAAAAAAACAAATCCTGAATCCTGGAGGCTGGCATAAGATTACAGCCAGGTTTCTGAATGACCTTCAGTGAAGGCCGGAATGCTGCCGGTGATGCCCACCGCGCCTCCGCAGCTCATGCGTTAGCTTGGCGTCGCTCGGTACCAGTGGACGTGGGCGTCGCTGGCACGCGTACGAATATAGTCCCTTTTGCCAGGAAGCTGGTGCCTTTGCGAACAGTGTGCGGACGATTGATTTGTATTGATGCATTGTCTATTTCAAGCTCGACCAATTTCCGGGAGCGAGAAATGGGAAGTGAGCACTGCTCACTTCAGATGAGTATTACTTTGTGTATCACTTGACTTTCTTGTCATATGCCAAGGATAGAAGAATGCAGTCATTGGCCATAGTATTCAGGGATGCAGCCAGATGTAAGGCGGGGGGGGGGGGGGGGGAGGACCCCTCGTGGACCTGCACTTTCGCCTGAGGAGCAGACAGCTCATTCAGTTATCTGTGATGAGCGGTCACTGAAATACACCCCTCCCACCAGCCCACATACACTGTGATTTTGTGTGTGTAGATGCTAGAGCTTGGGCACACATACACGTGCCTTCCTAGCGTTTAACTTCTTTCACGCTCATCGAACCGTTTTATAGGCCATATGCCGTAAAGAACCGAACCGTATAATTACCACAGAAGTCGCGGCACAGCGTCCCTAGAGCCATCACCTTAGAACAAATGGTTGAAACATGTCAAAATGGTCGAAGTTTATCAAGCCCTAATTGCTGAATGTATGCATGATATGCGGGTCAAAGTCCCAGTTAGGTGGCTGTCATTTTTTTTTGTTTCGTAACAATCGGTGAATTTTGCATTTTTTCGTGTTTATGTGAGATGTCATGAGCTGAGGCCTCTGCCAAAGCCGAACACGCAGACATTGATCTGGAAACGTAGTTCCCTCGCGGTTCAGATTCGAACCCAAAACTGTCGGTGTACCGAATCCGTTGTCATTGCACCGGGCCAAGGGTAAGTGGCACCCGCCGCCCCTGGCGCCGAATTGGAGAGCCCGGACGACGTGCCATGCAAGTAAGCTTTGACGCGGAAGACCCATCAGATTTCTGCCTTTGCAGCAGGGATAGCAGTTAGTTGGCTACAGATAATGAGGCGAACTTATATGGTGCTAGAATAGTACAGTGTTGTGCGCTACTAAAGTAATGAAAATGGGTTCGTTACAATCCAGTAAGTGTTTTATCCCCGCGAATAAACCCAACACAGCGTTTTAATCATGGTCTCCAACGATCCTGTGGCGTCACGAGCCGTCTCCTAAATTCGTGCAATCGTTGCATGACTTCCTGGTTACACGGCCACGCCGGTCGTTGTTTGTAACAACACACACACATAAGCCAAAATAGTTATATCGGTAGGCGAAGCCAGAAATCACCCGGAAGCTGGCCAACATCACATTTTTGGAAAGCGCTCTCCAATTTTACGGAAGGATTGGGACGGGTTATCAATGTCACGGGTGTAGAGATTACTGTCGTATCGTCTTTCTGCCGTCCTCGTCTGGTGTTTTAGTATGTGCGCGTTAGTTCGGTCAGTTAACTGTGCGGCCGTTGTCAGCTGGTGGAATTCACGAGAAGGGCTGAATTTCAACCATATATGCTTCTCTGCCCGAATTCTCTCCTTTGAATTGCTGAGATTTGAACAGGGGTCTTCTGATTGCGAATCCAGTGCTCTACCAACCCAGCTAACCGAAAAACACCGTATCCTCTTCCGGATCCCTAACCGGGATCTCCAGTTGTTAACACTTGACGATGGCTGAAAAATTGACTGACAAAGCGTTGTGTGCCACACACACCAGTACAACGGCGATGGTCCGAACAAGAATTCACCCGATCTCGAATGCGAAACGATATGGCCTAAACGGAGAGGTCAGGCCAAGAAGACCAGAGACGTGTGGTGACCAATATCGGCCCAAAGCATTTGCGTTTTTCATGGCAGGGTTAGGGTGTCTACATCGTGGACCCCAGACTCATCGGTTTCGTCGCTTAGAATTGTCAGGCGTAGCCAGACTCTCAGCTGGCGGAGTGCCAAACAACGCTACCAGAGAATGAGCGCGCAAATGTTAACCAATGGACATCTGCCCGTTGGGGTGATTGCGCAGAGTTTTCCGTAGCAGAGAAGGGGGTAGATCAAGGCGGTGAATTTTCTATCTTGGCAGGATCTTTGTGTGAAAATTGGTGCAGCCTCGCGAAATAAGGTTTCAGTACGTGCAGTGATCCCACGGTGGGGAGTGAAAATGGGCTGCGCATTTAATGAAACCGATCACACCGCAGAGTCCCCCAGTGCTGGGGTATTTTTATCGTCCATCATACATGGGAGATTGTTGCAGTCAAATACATTGCTTCTTTTCGATGATGTTCATGTCTAGCAGGTTAATAAAAGGGCCTTGCAGCGATTCAGTGTTGGGCTAGAAGCGTCGTCGAAATGTGTGTTATTATACTTACGTGTTGAGTGACATTGGTACACGATGCTGCTTGCAGCACATCTGACAACTTTTTTCTGAACACGACCAGGCACATTTGGCGCCAAACTACCTAAAGTGTCTACGTTTTACAGCGGTATTTCGGCGTACTTTAAAGCACTGATTAACAACGATATAAAATACATGTATGCGGGATTTGCCATCATTGACGGTCTAGACCTTAGAACAAATTTGTCTTTGGTATAGGTTGCAAGATGTAAAATGGTGTCGGCATATGTCAACTGCGTTTGGTGAGACGTAAGACGATTACATCATGTGCAACAAAACTGACTTTTCATCGCGCGATGGCACTGCACCACACATTGCGCTACGGGTCAACAGAGGCGACACCATAAGCGTTGCAAGAGTATCGATTCATGCCCCGTACCCTTCACCCTTTTTCATTTGGGTACGCGTTATTGGAGTGAGTTTTGACGGCAACACGTTGACATGTGGCACATGCCAAGTAAATGTTCAGCGCTCACCGTTGTACCCCTCGGCATTACGAACAAAGACATCTACTGGTTTAAGAGGGATTGGATGTTATGTGTCCATCCTGAAATGGAAGCATATGCATATTTCTGTGTGTTATGGGTATTTGTCAGCTGCAAAAAGATGCGCATTAATCGAGTCACGTCACTGCTAATGACATCCGCAGTCCCTGTCAGGCCTGTTATTCAATGGTTCTCGAAGAGAGGAGTACTTAACCAAAACTGCTGTCTAAAGTTACGGTGCGAACCACTTAGCTTCGTTATGAACGAAGGACATGCTACTTACATCACGTGTCCGACGGCCCAGTTTCATAACAGCATATCTCAGTAAACAACATCTTAGAGGTGCACAGCATTTCGTCAGCTGATTTTCCATAAAGAATGCGGTGCCATTACCGCGCATTTTGGAACGTTATTTCATGCTGATGAAGCTATTTCCAGAAAAAAATGCTACTTCTATTGGACTTTTGAGCTCGGTGCGCATAATTGAATAAAACCTTCTCGTGGCGTGGTATCTTCTGTTCTGATATTCGGAGACCACCTGAGTGCATCTGAGGCCTCTGGTCAGGCCGGCACCGGCGCGCTGGCCCTGTGGTCAGCCCGACGCCTGCCCGCTGGCTCCCCTGGTCAGGCCGGTGCCGGCCCGCTGGCTTTTCTGGTCAGGCCAGTGCCGGTCCGCTGGCTCCTCTGGTCAGGCCGGTGCCGGCCCGCTGGCTCCTCTGGTCAGGCCGGCGCCGGGACGGGACGGCTGCGCGCTGACGTAACGGCCGTCGGCCGGCCGGGTGCCGTCTGACACCTCAGTTGGCCACGGCGGCCCGCCGGCGGAGGCACGGCGTTGGAAAGCTGACGGAGGGGCTGCGGCGGCGGTGCCACAGGTGGACGACGCGCGTTTCCGGTGCGTGTTGGTTGAGAGCGGCGCCTTGGCCCATTTCTGTGAAGAGCTTGATTTCGCTCCCGTTTGTTGTTGGCGTCAGTAGAGTGTGGAGGACGTCTGGCTCACTGGCGCGTCCTGGATCAAAGCCATCAGCCGTTTAGGTGAGAGCTGAGTGCACATCAAGACGGCCTGTCCGACGGGACTCGGCGTGGCAGTGTTTGGTGCTGTGCTGGTGGTGCTGGAGTGAAGGACTTGCGGGTGAGTTCTAACTGGTTTAAGGCGGCGTATCTCATAAACCCCAGTCTTCGGAGGCTGGCTCACAGAGGGTGCTCCGGGCTGGCAGTGCAGTACTGGACCTAGCTCGGGTGGTGTTCCTGTTTTTCTGACGACCTTGGGCTGACCATTAGTTTTTGAAGCCGGTACCAAGGACGCCATCGGGTCTGCCGCGCCGCGGTCGGCCCGGTTCTTGCGCGCTGTTCCTGCGTAGTGTTTAGTAGCTTGTTTGTCGCTGAAGCCGGACAACGCAACCGCCGCTTCCCCCGTGCTATCCCGTCGCTGTCACTTGTCCGCAGCTTATGGTCAGAAGCGAGTCGGGACCGTGTTACGAATGCTCGTCACGTGTAGGGAATAGCGAAAACAGCGCTTATTTTCACAGGAGGTCACAGGAACCCAAGAGCGCATGCGTCGAGCAATGCCTTAGGGGGGAGGGGAGGGGAGAGGGGGGGAGGGGTGCGTGCCTGTCAAGTTAAGAGGCATGCGAATGTGTCCTGTGGCACCACATACAAATGCCCGTGCCGACTTGGAGAGGCGCTCAGGGCCTACGTCGGAACTCACGCGCCGTCTTATTTTAAACACTTGGATCTCCCAGACATGGTGTGGCATTGGATGTAAGAAGAGTGTGTTCGCAACAGCTGATTAAGGTCCTGATGGATAAGATACGCCGTAGCTGATTGAGGTCCTGTTCATTCACGATTGAAGGTACTTCGTTTACGGTCCAGTGAGCTTCTCAGGCAGCCCGTTGATCCCTCCGCTCACGGCACCCCCATGCCACAGGCGTTCGTCATGCTCTGCCTGCAATGGCTGGTGCCGGTGCTGTTCCTGCCCAAGCCGCTTCACCCGTTCATGCTGTCAAACCACGCCGTGCTGGTGGCGCTCTACATGGTCGGCTGCCTCCTGGAGAAGCGACCGTGCATGATGTGCACGCTGGTCGTCATCCTGGCCACCATCGGGTTCTGCATCTCGGACCAGGGCAGGTGTCTGCTGTGGGGCGAGAGCTGCGCTCAGCACGCGGTCTGACTCCACGCGGACGGACGACGGTGGAACCGGCACGGGCAGGCAGAAGCCTGGACAGTAATAGAACGGCCCCCGCAAGTGTATGTGGCGCGAACTTTCACACGCGCAAATATAGCATAATCATGTTCGGACGCTAGCGAAGAGAGTCTTACGGACGATGGTGGAAGAAGATCGCAGCACATAGCTGAATGATCGGAGGATCCCTAGTCAAACGACCGGGAGGCCCGCAGCGGGTCCGAGGGTCCGCACGTCAGTGATTGGAAGATGCCGAGCCGAGCGACCACGTGGTCTTAAGTCGGCGGAGCAGGATTATGAAATGTAGTTGAACATGTCAGAGTCGCCCTACGTCGCTCCTTCATATGACTGTCACCAACAGACTTCGCCGGTGTCATGTATCCTCTCTTCGGTGCAGAACGCAGGCGTCGCCGTGTCGATGAAGGCAGGCAGGTGCTCGTGTGTGAATCGTGGTTCATACGCTCATGACCTGAGTCAGTCGTCTCGGCTGAACGAATCGCTCAAGAATGTGACCAGGTTAAGTGGTCAAGTGCTCCCATGTCTCAGCGGTATGGAGTTCAGGATGTCTGCCTGACCGAACTGCTCTCGGCCACCTGCCGATGTCCTTTCGGGTAGTGGGAGTCTAACTGGTCAACTCAAGGCTCATGACCACGCTCTGGTCTCGTGTGGGGCGTGTTTGTTTTGTGTATCTGAGGAAGCATCGCACCCGCATCGAACACGTGCCAGTGACGAAGACGTGCGGGGTGACTGGGCAAACAACGTAGTCAGAGACACGGCCCGTGGTGGTGGTGTCGGCTAGTCACCGTTGCAGTGGTATGTCTACTACGCGGTATGTCTACTACGCGGTATGTCTTCTACGCGGTATGTCTACTGCGTCTGTCGACGCAGAACTGAGTACGCATTCGCAGACCATGAGGGCCGGATGTGGTCTGTTGCACTACACGGTACAACGCATTCACGGCGGATGCGGTACCACTGATGGACAGATGGCAACATCAGAGATGAAGTATGCACGTGATGGGACTTGTAACGCTCCGCCACTGCGTGAAACGGAAAGTTTTGTGATGTTATCCATGTGTTTATAGATGGTGTACAAGTGACACCAGTGTGCTATCTGGCGAAAATGCGCACATCGCCGACCGCGTGTGGTTTATTTGCTTGACCAAAGTATTGCCTGAGTGCCCATGACATTCTCTTCCCTCTTCCACTTGTCGCCTGGGACAACATAATCAGATCATATCTGCACCTTGTAAATGCTGAACAGTACTAAGAAAGATGTGTGCATGCGTTCTTCTAGGTAAGGGTGAAAAGGCGGTGCGCGGGTCTCAGAGACATCGTTCTGTGCCCACGCGCTTTTGCCAGATCACATGACTGATTTACATTACGTGTTTGTGATATCAGCAAATCCAGTCGGCTGTTTGTGCAAGACCCAAGTTGGAAAATTGTAATACATATGGGGTGAGCCGGCGCGTTACACTAAAAAATCGCACCGTTGCCTCAGCGCACGACAGTACGCTTCAGGTACTGTAATGCACTCAACAGCTCGCATCGCATGTAAATATGCTCCATTCCTCCGTCTTGCATCATTGCTTCTGAATACCCTGTGCGGCCGCTCACGCACGTCCCAATGCTTGTCATAAACCAGTCATCACTAGCGGGCCATCCTAGCGAGTGGAACCGCGGTGTGTTTCGATCACCACCCGTGCCCGGTTGCGCCACTCGAACGCCGGCTGCGGAGTCTCGCAACACCTGAGGCCAGTGGCCAGCCGCGCCGCGCGTGTGTCGCCAGCCACTGGTCGCGCCTCGGGGAGAGCTGCCGCGAAATCACCGGCCGGCCGGCTGGGCAACTGCGCTCGACACGCGGCGGGCCCGGCCGCCGCCAGCCGCTGCGAAACCACCGGCCGGCCGGCCGGCAGCTGCGTGCGCCACGCGGCGGGCCCGGCGGCCGCCAACCACGGCGAACCGGCGCTAGGGAGGGCGTCCGTCTTTACGGGGGGCGAGATAGGTGGAGCCGATTGCTGCGTTTGGCTGCGTCACCGGCTTCAGACGGTGATTGTGCAGGGATGATCCCGCGCACGCTTCGTGACAGGTGGTCGATCTTAGGCACTTGCGGTTTACTTAAGCGGAACGGGGCGTCATTTCTTGCACTGGAGCTAGGCGAAGTGGCGGCGGTGTTTGCCACTATTGCGATGAGTTCGATGACTGAGAGATGCAAAAATGGTGAGATTGTGTGGGGGAGAACGCGATAGGCATTACCGGCCGGACCGGTTTATAGTACTACCGCCGGGAGCATAATGGCTCAGTGGTTACGATCGGTGGATACGATGGTGTGAAGGGCCATGGTTAGGGTCGCGCTTGCCGGACGTGCTAATAGGACAGCTGTGGTTGTTGGAAGTCCCGCAAAGCAGTGCGTAACGACGCAGTCTTGTTTTCGTAACCAATTGTTGACAATTGGGAACTACGTTGTTAAAGTGAGTGAGGAGGCCACTTCGTGTGTTTGCGTGTTGTCTCTGGCTTGTATACACTGGAATATATGGTGCTGTTGGTATGCTATGCTGCTTCAAGAATTTGCGCAATGCAATTTGGAAAGATGTGCGAATGGTTATCAGAAGCTTGCGAAATCGAGCGCCTGTCGTGTCGCTTCCTTTCCCAACTTCCCGCCATCTCTTACAATTGCAAGCACTGTCTTGCGTAATTGCACAAACGACAGTACTGCATTTGGCCATCGTCGTTTTGCATATGATCTTGAAGCTGGCTTTGAAGCTGGACGGTGTTGGAACCGTTGCTCTTCGAACATACTGCCACAGATCAGCCCGCTGCCCCTTTTTGACTCCCTGGCGGCTCCCGGGGCAGGTAATCAAGTCGTCCGAGACGGGCTGGCGTCTCACACGGGCTGGCGTCCCAGGCAGGCTGCCGTCCCAGACAGGCTGCCGTCCCAGACAGGCTGGCGTCCCAGGCAGCCTGCCGTCCCGGACAGACTGCCGCGCCTGCTGGACTCCTGCGCCCGCTGTCCCAACACATCACCAGCCGATCGTGTGACATGATCATGACCCAATCCTGCCACCCGGCGTGACCGACCCCAGGCCACTGCCCCAGAGGCAGGGCCGCATGGCCTCAGTGTGGGTGCCGCGTCGATGGAAGCCACGCAGCCGTCTCCTGGACTGCTCGTTACAAGGAGGAGGGGGGGGGGCGGGGGGGGGGGGGTTACAGTGAACGAACGCGACAGGCAAGCGCCCCACTAACGCACATGTTGCTTGTGTTGCGGGCGAAGGCAAAGTAGCCCCCCCCCCCCCAGCCACCGCAGCGTGACTTAAGTCACGACACCGAATACTATGAGGCGATTGTCGAGGCCACACGGGAACCGGTCAGCGCTGAATACAGTCAATAAAAACCAGTCGGCCTCCGCTACGTTTCCTCTGTTCCGGGCTTTCTTGCCACTGGTTGTGCGCCCGATTGTGTGACGCTGAAGGTTGCTTGTCAGTGGGGTGCCGGACTGGCTTCGATGAGGCATGTTCGTTTGCGCCATGCCCCAGATGTGTGACCTCGGCAAGGGCAGGTCCGCTTATGACCTGCTTATGCTGGTGTAAGTTTGCACGGTTGTGGACCTTGAAGAAATCTTAAGCAACCGATGCGGAGGGAAGTATGTTTCACGTTATGGACTCCGAAGAAAATTTATGTGACCTATGCTGAGGAAAATTTGCTTCATATTTGTAACATTTAAGGGAATGGGATCAAGTTATGCGGACATAAGTCACCTGTGCGAACATGAATTAAGTTAAGAACAGCGTTTGAGGCAAACGAGCAAGACCCGCTTATGTCTTAAAGTCAAGGAAGTTTTTGAGTCTTTCCTCCCCAAGCCGGCGTTGGCTCCTCTCAGAGAGGCGTCTGGGCCCGCCCTTGGATCCCATTAAGGTTGTATGCAGATTATATCCACCAACTGTGCTGTACTGTATGCGGGCTATCAGGATTCATATGGGACCTGATATTGCACATACTTAAAGGCCCGCCTTGAGGTACCTTTGGGGTGGGACGAAGGGGCGAGAGTTCCCAGTGTTGATTCATACCTAGATTGTGGGAGCCCTCCCCTCCCCTAAAAATAACGGGCGCTTTGGAGCTTGCAACTCGTACTCAAGTCGTTTTGTTGCATCTTATGGTTGACCCGTAAGCTTGGATCGAGCTAGGTCAAACACGTTTTGCAGCCATAGTTTGCGGTCGTGACCGTGTGTCCATACCTGCTCCTAATGACCAGTTCGGGGCGAGCGTCGTGTACCTCACCGGTGACTGCTCTCAGGTGACCCGTGATCACCCGCCGATCACCCAAATATCTCTCAGAAGCTCTGCCGTGGATCGCATGTCGCACACTCGCATTATTAGCGGAAGAACGCTGAGCAGTCAGGCATAGCAGGGCGTAACACGGTCCCAACAGCCGGTGCGCTCGTAAACCCCAAACAGAATCGCCCTAGGACGGCTCCGATGAACTCTGTCGTGTGCGCCCAGTGATGGGTCCGGCACTGCCGTATTCGTCTAGTGACGAGTCGGGCGCTGCCGTGTGCGCCCAGTGACGAGTCTGGCGCTGTCGTGTGCGCCCAGTGACGAGTCCATCGCTGCCTGTGCGCCCAGTGACGAGTCTGGCACTGTCGTGTGCGCCCAGTGACGAGTCCATCGCTGCTGTGTGCGCCCGCTGTCATGTGCGCTCAGTGACGAGTCTGGCGCTGTCGTGTGCGCCCAGTGACGGTCCATCGCTGCCGTGTGCGCCCAGTGACGAGTCGGGCGCTGCCGTGTGCGCCCAGTGACGAGTCTGGCGCGGTCGTGTGCGCCCAGTGACGAGTCTGACACTGTCGTGTGCGGCCAGTGACGGGTCCATCGCTGCCGTGTGCGCCCAGTGACGGTCCTGCGCGCCCGCAGCCATGAAGACGCTGGACGCCTCGCCGACGGTGGCCCACCTCTCGGGCGTGGTGCACAGCCGGCGCATGGGGCGCACCTTCAGCATCGGCGACATTGACCCGGACACCTTCACCCGCATCAAGAACTATGACGAGACCGTCTCCCGGCTGGACCACTACTACGGCGTCGGTCAGTGCGACCGGGCGGCGGGCCGGCGTGGAGCGGGACCCCGGGCGGGGCCGGGGAGGCAGGCTGAATCTGGCTTCAGGACGAGGGCGAAACGTAGGGAGAGGGTGGTAACGTTGTCTAGAATGCTACTTTTGTGCTTAAGTTGACTGATCGTTGGCCGTCAAACGCGCGAGCGATTGGGGGCGGGCGCCACCGGGCGAGTGTGCGGGCTGTTTCGGTGCTGACACAAAAGCCCGTGGTTATCGACAGCCGTATCGGTCACGTCTGTTTGGAGACGCTGACCCGGCTGGAGCGCCCGGCTGTCAGTGGTGCGCCAGCTGATGCAGTATGTCCCAGAGACGCCGCGTTACCAGGCTCTGATCCTGACTGATCCTGATCCTGACTCTGACTCTGACTCTGACTCTGACTCTGACTCTGACCCTGACCCTGACCCTGACCCTGACCCTGACCCTGACCCTGACCCTGACCCTGACCCTGACCCTGACCCTCACTGGCCTTGCCCAGACCGTGACACTAAGGCTGACTCTGTACCCAGACCATGCCCGTGGCCGTGACCCGGCCGTGACCCGGCCATGACCGTGGTCTGATTTTAACTGACGTTGACCCTGGTACAGACCCCGTGTGTAATCCTGACCCTGACCGTGACCCGACCCTAATTCTGGTCCTGAGCCGACACCGGCCCTAACCCCGACCCGACCTTGACCCTGACCCGGGCCTGACCCTGACATGGTCCCTGACCCGACCCCGACCTGACGCGACTCTGACCCAAGCCCTCGCCGTGACCCGGCCCCGGTGTCCGCTCACCAGTGAAGCGCCAGCTGATCGCCAACCAGAGCTTCCTGACGGGCCAGTTTCCGGAGAGCTCGGCCGAGCGGGTGGTGTCGGACGTGCGCACCAGCCTTTACTGCACCTTCGCCATCTGGTGCCTGCACCAGGCGTACAAGTGAGCGGGCCAGCGGGGAGGATGACGCCGCAGGGGCAGGGCGTGGGCCCGGCCACGGGTCCGGCTGGGCTCGGGCCGGTGGTCAGTACGCTGGCGACCTGGACGCGCCCGGTATGTTTGTGTTCGTACCGATACTTGAAAAAAAAACGAGCGTACCGTTAGCGAGCGGTGGGCGAGGTAGGCTCAAGCAGTTGTGACGGTGGGAGCCCTGAAGATACGGAAAAGTACACAGCCGTCGAGTGGTGTCCGTTGCCACTATATTTCACCTCACTGCCGCCTGTTTGTCTCCCTGTCGTGACCCCCTCACTCTGCTCTTCCCTCCCCCCGCCGCACAACGGCCTGTCCCCAGAGCCGCGGGCAGCCCGGCTGACATCTGCTGACCTCGTCTGGCCTGCCGCAGGCGAATCGACGACGACCGCGGCAAGACGTTCGAGCTGGGCCAGTCGGCCGTCAAGTGCATGCGCGGCATCCTGCTCTCGTGGATGAAACAGGCCGACAAGGTGGAGCGCTTCAAGGCCAACCAGACGCCGCACAACGCGCTGCACTCCAAGTTCCACCTGCTGACCGGCGACGAGGTGCTCTCCTGCGAGCAGTACAACCACCTGCAGGTGGGTCCTGGCGTCGAGGGAACAGAGGCGGCGACACGGCCCCGGGCGGACGGGGCCCCGGCCGCTCCGTGCGGTGCTGAGCTGAGTGGGGAAGACGGCGCCGGGACGAGAGCTGCCGGGGCTGGCGGAGCTGGTGAGGTGGGTGACGGCTCCTCTCTCCCCGGCAGATTGACGTGGTGTCGCTGTACCTGCTGTTCCTGGTGCAGCTGACGTCCTCCGGACTGCAGATCGTGTTCAGTGTGGACGAGGTCAGCCTGGTACAGAACCTGGTGTATTACGTGGAGCGGGCCTACCGCACGCCCGACTTCGGCATGTGGCAGCGTGGCAGCAAGTACAACAACGGCTCCTCGGAGCTGCACGCGAGGTGAGGCCGCCGGCGGCGGCGGGGCGGGGAGCACGGGTGGTCTGCAGCGACTCGCGGTCGGCAGGAGCGAGGCAGCGGCCAGTAGGCGGCGACGAACAGCGATGACCGTTTGATTTTCGCATTCCGTGGTGAGGGAAGACACCCCATCAAGGGTGTTGAATTTCGGTGTGGAGCAATGTCTTCTCTGTCGCGTTTACTGCACGTCATCCCCGTCCACCTCCGACACATAACCCACATATCCGTCGTACCTCTGACCCACAGCCTACATTTCTCCCCCACCTCTGACACGACCCACATCTCCGTCCCACCGAGGACCTACGACCCACATTTCGGTCCCATGTAGGAGCCACGGCCCATAGCTCTGTCCTTTGTCTGACACACGACCCGTGACACCTGGTCTGCACGCTAGCTCGATCGGGCTGGCCAAGTCGGCGCTGGAGGCCGTCAATGGCTGCAACCTGTTCGGCGACAAGGGCGGCTCCCAGTCGGTCATCTACGTCGACATCGACGCCCACAACCGCAACCGCACCATCTTCGAGACGCTGCTGCCGCGCGAGTCCAGCTCCACGGTGCGTGAACGCCCCGAGGCGCTGTCCAGTGACCTCAGGTTGATGACGGCTCGACTACACTGGCCGTCTCGGCGGGGTTCATTGGAGGCATGATGACCGAATGCTTAATTAATTGTTGAATGAATTTCCGCCGCCACCTCTGACCCAATTTGTGTACGGTTGAGGTAAAGATGGCGTCGTCACGTGTTTCAGTAACTCTGCCCTCTGGCGTCATGTTGTGTGTTAGGTGTATGCGCTGCTCGGGTAGCAGCCTGTAGCGAAGAAATGTGCCGTGCTGACACTGTTAACACTGCTGCTTGCGTCACTCTGGCCAAGCATGTACGAGTTGGACGCCGCGGCGCGTTGCAGTGACGGCCTCCGCCCTGGTGCCGTGCGTGTCACGTGTTCGTCCGTGGTGTACCCGGTCAGATGGGTGGAGTGGCTGTCGATGCCCGGGTGGATTGCATGACTTCGTCCGGCCCTGCTCGAGGCTGAGTCATTATCCATGGCCACAGTTAGGTCGGACGCGTGTGTCAGGCTGTGGTGAAATGTCAGTGCTGGTAGCTGCTGGGCGACTTGTTTCCTTGTTGTTGCATTTCTGTCAGCGCGCTCGGCCGTAGCCGTTTGGCGTGCTTCTTCAGTAAGCCGCACCACTCCATATCCTGTGCTGTTGCCAGTCCCTGACGGGCCTGTGCTGACTCCTCAGCCCGTCCACACTTGCCTGGGGCTTCGCTTCAGTCGCCTGCCGTGTCCCCACCAGCTGATGTATCTACCCTGCCGCGTCCCCGCCAGCTGACTTGTCTTCCCGACTGTGTCCCTACCAGCTGACGTGTTTACCCTGCCACGTCCCCACCAGCTGACGTGTCTGCCCTGCCGTGTCCCCGTCAGCTGGCCTGTCTTTCTGGCCGTGACCTGTCAGCTGACCCGTCTGCCCTGCCGTGTCCCCGTCAGCTGATGTGTCTCCCCTGCCGTGTCGTCGTCAGCTGACGTGTCTGCCCTGTTGTGTCGTCGTCAGCTGACGTGTCTGCCCTGCCGTCGTCCCCAGTCGAGCGACATGGCCCTGTTGATGGCCATCTCGTTCCCGGCGTTTGGCACGCACGACCAACTGCTGTACTCCAAGACCAAGTCCAAGATTGTCAAGAAGCTGCGCGGCAAACATGGCTTCAAGCGGTTCGCCCGTGACGGCTTCGGCACCGTGCTGGAGGACACCTCCTCACGATTCTACAAGGACGGCACCGTCCAGGTATGACGTAGCTGCGGCTAGGGGCAGATGGCGCGGGGGGGGGGCGCTCTTTGACGTGACCTGTCGATTGGTGAGCGCGGTTGAACGTCACCGACCTTATCGCTCATTTGTGTCGTGTAATCGATGTGACAGGCCTGCGTGTACGCAGTGTGTGACGCTCCTGACTGGAGATGAAACTCGTTTATACAACACAGGTGTCTTGGTTTTCGGGGCGCCACGCGCGTGCAGCTTTGGACGGAGGCACTGACCGCCGTCTGCGTGCCGTGTGTTCGGCAGAAGTTTGAGCGGATTGAGAGCGAATGGCCGCTGTTCTACATGTACATGATCATCGAGGGCGTGTTCCGGAGCGACATGAAACAGGTGGACGAGTACAAACAGCTGCTGCGGCCGCTCATCCACTACGATCGCCGCACGGGTACGTTCGCACCCGCCCGTACCGTATCTGGCTTTACCGCTGCAGTTAGATGGGGTACCGTGCTGCTGGCGGGGAGCGGCGACTGTATGACGGCTGAATGAATGTGGGGTGATGTGAACTGAGATGAAATGAACGCTTGTGACAATTTTTTGCTTGGTCGGATCTTATTTTACGTCGAGGCGTAGCTGGATTTATGGCTTGGGGACGGTGTAACACTCCCAAAACGCGTGACGTCGCCTATTTTTGTCACCGCTTGAAATCTAACGCCGCGTCCGACTAACTAACGGCAGGCCTCTGATCGGGCTTTAAATCTAACGCCGCGCCCGACTAACTAACGACAGGCCTCTGATCGGCCTTTGGCTGTACAGGCGCTTTTGAACCCCGCCGCGCCGACTTTGCACCCGTCCGGGTTTGTTTTGCACCCCGTCGGCGAGTAGTAACACGTGCTGTCACTTTCCAGAGGAGGAGAGCTTTGGCGGTAAGTAGCGAACGTGACACGCACCGTCCCGCATGGCATGACCCCGCCTGCCTGTTGAGGTGGCCAGGGTGGCTCGGTCCGCCCTGTGTCCGCTGGCGTCCGCTGATGCCGTCAATCCCGTCACCTAGCGGCTGTCGCGTTCACCGCCTGCTGACAGCACCCTCAGCAGCAGTCACCACGGCTGTCGTGATCGTCCGCTAGGACCCGTGTTCACCGCCACCTGCCGGCGCACAGTATCGGTGACGTTCACGCGGTGACGTTCACCGCCACCCCGCGGCTCTGCGCTTGCGTGTGGAGCGTTGCTCGCCTGCCTCGTGAGTGTGCATGCCCGGCGGTCGGCAGCTGACGGGCTTGTCGGCCGTCGACCCCGAGCCGATATGCCCGGCGCCCTGGCAGTGGATGGCGCCGCGTTGTGGTGTGTTTGTGTGTGGTGTGCTTTCTCCTGTCGTTTGCTCTCAATGCTTTGCGCTGCTTGTCAGATTTTAGCCCCAGATTTCTGTTCACGATCTCGGCGCATTTCCTCTTTTACTTTCGTCTGAATCAAGGTATTTGTAACACATTGGTTTTGGGGACTTATGGGCTGATTTGGTTCTGTAATGTGTTGGTATGGTATGATTGTGCTCACATGTCCCGTTCCTTAGTAGAAGCTGCGCTTTTGCGTTTGTGATGGATCGATGCTTTAAAAGTTTTTAAGGACAATGTTATCCCCATCCACCGTGCATACCCAGGCGAAGTTTTATACAGCCGCACGCGCACACGCACACACGCACACAGTCGTCACGCGTTCCCTAGATGCTGCTTTGCTCTGGTGTGTGGCGTGTCTGTTCGAATGCGTGGTACGGGCTGCCGTGCTACCTGGAGGCGTTGGGCTAACATGGCAGATCAGCGTACCCCGTCCACTGCTGGTGGTGCGTGCTGCCATCTGTGTGCCGTGCAGATGTCCGCCAGCCGCCCGGCACCCGAGACAGCGGGGTATCCGGTGTCAGAGCCACCCCCGGCACGCAGCAACACTGACCTGTTACGTACACCAGACAAACGCGTGGCGTTTATAGTGCACCTCACAAAAAAACAGTAGACGGAGAACAGTAAGCAAAAACGCAGCATACGTATTCCGCTTAAAAAGATGGTATACGTTGTACACTAGACAAATACAAGTATGTATAGTAGCCCGGACAAAAAAAACATGGTATGCTTAGTACAACAAATAAACATATTTTATACTGAGCATACCAGGTAAAAGCACTCGTAGCCCAATGTGCGTTGTTATTCGCTTCTGGCCGGTGCCCTCTGGGACTCGGCCAGATTTCGATTCAGGTTAGTCGTCGGTGTGCCAGTTCCAGAGATGTTTGTAAAATTGTGTTCTTTAGTCGGTCTCCACTGTAGTCCTGTCCTCGCGCCATAGCCTCACACTGCTCTAGACTCATACTGGTGGCTCTCCGGCCATAAGCATGGCGAGTCCACAAAGCCAGCCCTGCGGACCCCGCGCTCTCCCGGGGCCCCCCCCCCCCCCATGGTTAATCCTGCGGTACATGACTTCGAGCTGGACACTGCGCCAGTCCCCACACCCCGTCGTGCCTAACGCCAGCGCTTGTGCTGGGGCTCGGCTGTTCCCCTCGCCCCGGCCGCGGCCCCCTCTGCCCCCCCCCCCCCCCCTGTGGCGCGTCTGCAGCGCGTGTGACGCGTGTCGGGCCGGCCGACAGACCCGACACTGCCGCAGTACTACTTCGTGCCGGCCGAGCACGTGCCGGCGGAGCGGGCCGAGCCCGGCAGCCAGCCGCGCTTCGCCAGCGCCGTGGGCGGCCCGGGCGACCTGTTCCTCTGGGGCCAGGCGATGCTGGTGGTCACCGAGCTGCTGCTGGAGGACCTGGTGCACATCAACGAGATCGACCTCATCCGGCGCTACCTGCCGTCCTACAACCGGCCGCGCCGCGCCACGCGCTACTCCGCCTTCCAGGTGAGGGTGGGACCCGGGCGGAGGCCCGATGGAGCGGGTCTGTCGCTGATCCTGGGGGCACGGGACCGGGGAGGGGAGGGAGGGAGTGGGGCAGGCGGCGAGGGTGTACGGGCCGCAGTACCGATGGAGACCGTGGTGGTTTGAAGGAGCGCAGTAAAGTCGCTTGCTGTGCAATGTAATGCCCCTATGGCTGGAGTCATAGGATACGTGTTAGTGCTGGACTTCCCGCTGTCATTGCCAATGTTTCGCGTAGAAAATTCGATCATCAATGTTCTGTCGATTCTCGCGCTCAGTCTTGCGCTATTTGCCAGCTGGAATCTGATTGCAAAGCAAGGCAGCGCAGTTTGGTGACGGTCACCACCTGCAGCTGTCAATGCTGGACATTTTCGTCGAAGATTAAGGCAGTCCCACCTGTCGCGGGGTCTGTAGGATGTTCCTTTGCATTGTTCCTGAACAAAAACGTCGTCTGCCTTGCCTGTCTCTACTACATCTAATGTATTTTCACTCATCCGAACCGGTAGGCATTCAAGTACAAAGTTGCTTTCCTCCGTCTGCCACCTTACCTTTCTTCTTCACCTGTCTTCTGCGTACACCATGTCTTTGCTGATTATTTGGCCATCATTGATTGTCGGCTGTTATTTATTAGTGGTGTGTTTCACTTATGATCACGTAATTCTCACGCCGGATTTTCGCTGAACTTTGCACCTTGTTTCACGGCCTGTGTGGTTGTGTTTACGTGCCGTCACTCAGCACTAATGTTCAGTGTCCATTTCAAACAAGAATCGGGTTACCTCCACACAAAGGGTTGAAATATAATGTCTCAATACATTTTTGGCCATCACCCTTGTATTCAGCTGATTTCGGTGAAAAGTAATCTTAACGAAAAATGGGTGCTTCGAAAGATTACCTATAGAACCGAGTGGATGGCATTTTTGGAATGGACACTGCCGCTTACAAACTGATAATGAGGTCTACATTCGTAAGAAACTGGTCATTTCGTTACAAAATGCGTCGCGAGCTCGCGCTACGACGCTTGTAAAACACACATTGGTATGTGTTTGGTTCGGTACCACTCTTCCAAAAGCAGCACCTTCCTTGCTGGCGCTCTGAAGCAGCGCTAGATAGTCAAATGAGTCGAAAGTCAGGACGGTACGCAAATGCTCTTTATTTTCGTCACCTGAACGAGGCGCCGTGTCAGTGCTGCAAAAGCACACTTAATTCCCCGCCTTAAAAGCTCATACATTGCACCAACTTGGCTGCGGCAACAACAATGCACAAACAACTACACCGTTTGCACACCACGACATCATGACCGCGCTTTAGCTGACCAGCCATTGGCTGCCACCGCAAGCCGATCGCCCTGCTGACTGTCGGCATATCATCATCATATCATCATCATATCATCATCACAGTCGCCGTCACCGCCGTCGCCATCACAGTGACCGTCATCACCTCCATCATCGCAGCCACGCGGTCGGGTGGGCGGGCGGCGTGCCTCCGTCACGCGCGCGGTGCCCGGGTGTGGTCGCCGCTCTCAGCCGTGTGTCGTTTCTCCCACATAACGTGGCGCCACTGACACGCGCCGGCGCCGCCCGGCCGGCCGCTAGAACCGCAGCGAGGTAACGCGCCGCCGTCGGCGCGCGTGCGTGCCCGTCTCTCGTCCGATGCATGCTCGCTGTCGCGCGCGCGGCGGCGCTCTGGCCTCGCCCTCCCAACACGCCGTAGCAAACGCCGTAGCTTGTCCGTAGGAGGCCGTAGACGCGGCGGCCGCCCGCATTACAACCGCGGGGAAGCTGGAGGAACCCTATATTGCGCCCTCCCCTCCCGCAATCCACCCATGCTGTCTGCCTTTGAAGCGTCAGTGCGATAGTCATGCGGGGCTGAGAGTGGGAAGTTTGGTTTGAAAGAGACTTTTGGAAAGACGAACTGGAATTCGGCACATTCGAAAGCTAAATTGCATATGATCATATCATAAACACGGCGTCGCGACCCGCTTGTCGTGCTGTAGACTAAAAAGCATTTGTCACGCATACCTAAAGTGGCGTGAGCATGCCAAGCTAAATACAATATATATATATATATATATATATATATATATATATATATATATATATATGCAGTTCGAGGTACTTTCTATGCCGCAATTGTATTGCCTGCTTGTCAGTTAGCTGTGTTTGACCCCGTCATACCGTTGTCTGCAAGCTTTAGTTTTTCTACGCCATTTTGTCAGAGACTGCTTCTCTGCATTTGTATATATGGTAATAGCTGTCACCTGGTCCTTGGTTCCCGCACCGCACATGTCATCTACCCCTCAGATATAACTGTTTCACCTGCCGTTCATATATTTGCCGTCTGTTTTGTCTGGCTCCCATGTATTTTAATACTCCCATGTACTCTCATTTACCTACATTAACTGAGTCCCTGAGATATTTGTCGTTGCGTTCCATCTGGCTCTCAGATGTTTGTGTGTGCGTTCCACGTGCCCCCTAGACGCCAAGAGCGAGCTTTATCCGCTTCTCAGACGTTGAACGTGCGCACGTGCAATCTGTCTCTTGTGTGTTCATTGCTGCTAATGCGCATATTTTTATTTTCATCCACTTGTTGGCATGCCATTGATGTCAAAGCGGCTCTGAGGAGTATTCCGAAGTTGGGTTTGATCTGATCGGTCCGTTTGGTTTGTGTCACAGCATTTGCTCTGCTGTTCTGTGTCCTTAGCTTCGTTTTGTGTCACTGGACTTTGTGTATGGGCTTACACCACGGCCAGTATCCCATTGGTACCGTCCACACCACAGGGCGACCGGGCCCCGCCCCTAGGGCACGGCCAGTGACCTGGTGGTGCAGGTGGTGTCGCTCACACCATGGGCTGACCGACCGCTGCCCTCAGGGCACGGCCAGTGACCTGGTGGTGCAAGTGGTGCTGGTGGCCGAGTCGCGCCGTCTGCAGGCCATGCTGGCCACCTACGGTGTGCAGTCGCAGACGCCCAAGGAAGTGGAGCCTGTCCAGATCTGGTCACAACGCCAGCTGGTGGAGGTATGTGACGGCTCGGACCGGCCGGCCGGACTCACCTCCAGGGACTGCTCGTGTAATAGGCCTGGGGAGATTCTGCACGTATTCGTGAACGCGTCACGAGCCCGCCAATGCCGGCATGGAGCGGAACCTTGTGAGAACAGCAGTGGTGTTTTGCTTTCGGCTTCTAGTCCGGGTTAGACAATCGCCACGGGTGGGTGGCTCAGCTTGAATCGCTTTCACGGCGTGTTCTTGTGTGTCCTGTTCGCTGCTGGTCTTGGAACCCAGTTAATCGTTTTAAAGCATGGAGCAGTGCAACATCGTCTTTTGGAATGAAATGGTAAAACCTTTCGCTGCAGAGGAAGAGCTTTGTGCGTTCACGCAGCCAAGGCGTGCGCCTTCGTCCCAATCACTCTCGTGACGCCCCCCCCCCTCCCCCGCTGCAGGTGTACCGCAACCTGGGCGTGAATCGCAAGCTGGGTCTGGAGGGCCGGCCCCCGCGACCGATCGGCGCCCTCGGCACCAGCAAGGTAGCGGAGCCGCGCGCCACTCCCTGCCCGGGCACAGCGGGGCGGCCGCTCCCCGGAGTGCGGGCTGAGACAGCCGCCCGTCGGAGTGCGGGCTGGGGCAGCCGCTCCTCGGAGTGGGGACCGGGGAAGCCGCTCCCCGGAGTGAGGTCGAGGGCTTACGGTCGGCGTGATCCAGGTCACGAACTCTAGTGGGAAGAGCGTCAGACTCGAGGGTAACGCAGCTGAAATCGGTGGAGCGCTTCCACCTGACGGATGGGATTGGTGGAATGCGGGTGTTAGGTGCTGCGGGGACCCTTGGGCGGCGACGCCTTCTGTACCGTCTCCCCGATATCCGTCGCGGATACCGCCTTTGCTTTCTTCTCCGACCTCTGTCGTTGACCTGGCTTCCGGCGGCTCTTTTCGCATCGGTTGCTGGCACAGCCTCTGACGGCCCCCGATGACTCATTGACGTCATCTCTGACGGCCCTGGCCGTTGTAAGCATCTGACGCTGGCCGGGCCGCCAGGTGTACCGCATCTCGGGGCAGACGGTGCTCTGCTACCCGCTGATCTTCGACAGCACCGACTTCTACCTGAACCACGACATGGCGCTGCTCATCGACGACATCAAGTCAGAGGTGCAGTTCGTTGGCCGCTACTGGCGCCTCTCGGGACGGCCCACCTGCTGCCTCATCATGAAGGAGACGCACATGAGGTTAGCGCCGGCTGCTGCGCCGGCTCGGGCCGGCTCGGGACCGGGCGGGACCGGGCGGGGTCGTGGCCGACTGGGCTATGATGCGGGCCATGACAGTCACTGTTACGCGTGTGCTCCGTGATTTTGAAGAGCGTGTTGTAAGGGCACGCGGGCGATGAGTTGATGGTTGCTAAGGAGTGTTTTATGAAATGGATATTTTTCCGGAGCAAACGGAGGACATGTTTCATCAAACGCCAACTGCCGATACTGTTCTCGTACTCTCCGTCTCCGTTGCGACTCTTACAAAGTTCCATCCCGCCCGCGTGTTGCCGCAGGGACGCCAACTTCCGCAAGATGGTGGACCTGCTGGCCATGCTGAAGACGGGCTCGTGTGAGGGTGTGAAGGTCCGCGTGGGCCGCCTGCAGAACCTCATGTCCTCCTCGTGCACCGGTCAGTGGCCGGCGGCCGCGCTCCGGCGGCGCTGCGGGCAGCTTCCTGCCGCAGGCTCGTGGCTCGTTTCCGGGCTAAGTTGACTGTCGGGTGATCCTGTGCTGGCTCTGTGCGGGGTACATGAATCGTCAGCGATTGGGCGCGCTCGCCCAATGTGATTGATCAGTGATTAGGCGCGCTCGCCCAATGTGATTGATCAGTGATTGGGGCGATGATCGCGACCTGGATGATCTTGCACGCGGCTGGTGCCACCACGCCGGCCCGGGAAAGGTGTGTACCCCACCAATCTGAGCAGTGTTTGCAAGGGTAAGAAATGGACAACGGCTGCTTCCAAACGCGATGTCACCAATCGCAATAAATCATTCAAACCCAGACTGGCCCGTTGCTCGCGATCTCCGCCGTTCAGTGTCTTAACACGTCTCGCGTTGCCCGGCGCGCCTGTGCAGAGCACCTGGACTTCATGGACTCGACGGACGACTGGGGCATGGAGCCGGTGCCGTTCAAGGAGCTGGCCAACAAGACGGTCGGCTACCAGAGCCTGACCGACATCCCCACGGCCATCGCGTACAAGGAGTCTGAGCCGCTCACCATCGAGGTCGGTCGCAGGCGGTCCCCGCTCCGGCGGGTACAGCGGGCAAGGGCTGGTGCCGTGGCCAACCCCGCGTGCTAGGCCGGTGCTGTGTGGCGGGCTGAGGTGTGCTGTGTGATGGGGGGGGGGGGGGGTGGTCTGGAGGACGGCAGGTGTCGGATGGACGCCGTCGCGTGTTGTGTGCTTGTGGGGTGTCTGAGCATCCGGTGGCTCTAATGCCGCTGATGTGACGAGCAGCTCATGCCGGTGAAGTAACCTGATGGCGGTCAGAGACGTCCGCCTGTGATCTAACCTGACGTCATTGGGTCGGGCGCCATGCTTGCCAGCTGGGCCCCTGACGGTATGTGTGACCTGGCCTGACCTCACCCCCCGACCGCCGTCAGAAGCTATATATCCTTTTACGGCGGAGATACTGATGCTCGCGTCTGTTTCTTGACCCTTTCTGCTCCGGACGGGCATCCGAAGCTGTTATCCCCTTTAGCGACATGACTTGACCTGTCCCCGGACCGCTGCAAGTAACGGCATACCCCGTCCGCGACCTGACCCGACCTGACCTGACTCCGGACCGCCGTCAGGAGCTGAGCAAGAAGTCGGACGGCGAGCTGAGGTCGCTGTGGGGCAGCATCACCACGCTGCGCGGCCGCAGCTTCATCCTCAAGCTACTGATGGACCGACACGGCCCCGACCATCAGCTGGATGGACTCTCCGGTACGGGCGACACGGTGCCGCCGTTTTGAGTCCCCGAGGAGTCGCTGCTGGTGTGACCTGTGTGGGGCTCCCGGGACGTGCGGGTCAAAGTGGACAAGCGTTGTAGGGCGTAGCTTCGCCAGCTGCAGATTGTGGTCGATCGATGTAGTGGGCCGCTGGTGATGCCAGGCTGGTGAACACGCGGCTCAAAATGAGCTCCGTGTTGATCCGGAACCGTTTCTGTGAGAACGCTTTAAGTGTGGCTGGTGCGAAATGCGCACCGTTGATGCGAGCCGCGATTTTTCGGAGCGCATTGCTTCCTTCCCGTGAGAAGGTGATAGGCCCTTCGCAGGCAGTGTCGCTCCGGCGTCTTATCGCCATTGCACGCTACCATTCCGATTCCTCTAATGACCCAGCGTTTGGTGGCGCACGACCCCCGCCGTGTTCGGACCGCGGCGTCTCGGCCTGCGGCCCGGCCTGACTCACACCCGGCTGCGACCTCGCGCTGACCGCCGGGCCGCCGCCGCCAGTGCACCAACGGCTGGTGCAGCTGAACGGCGAGGCGGGCACGCTGCGATGCTGGGCGGTGCTGCGCTACTGCTCCAGCCTGCTGGGCCGCGTGGTGGACAGCATCAGCCCCTACCTCACCGCCATACTGGTCAGCGGCAAGCAGGTCGGTGATGACGTCAGCCGACGGGCCGCGGCGGCGCTCGTGCTTGGCCGACGGACGGCGGTGAGAGACAGGCTCCGGCTGCGACGAGGTGGTCGGGTGATGTGTGCTGGTCAGCTGATGGAGACTGTCTTTAGCAAGCACTGTCAACTGTCGGTGATGGCAGTGGTTGCGTCGCATTTCTTTCCTTCAACTACAGTAGACCATTGTTTAGATGTTCCATTACTGCTTCTCCATGGATGCTGTAGTGATCTAGCGGTGAAGTGATCTGACAGTCAAGAGTGTTTGTTAGATATGATAGTATAGCTCGTGATCAAAGGCTCGTGGGTTTGGTTCCCGATCGCCGCATATTTCCGAAAGCGATAGCTGGCGCGGGACTTTTCCGGTGCGACTTGCATGAGGGATTCCTTTCGCCCGTAAGCAGTCTTGACGTTGACCGCACACAGAGCGCCCGTCATCTGACCCCCGCCCTGTCGTTAGCTGACTCACCACGTGACCCAGGTCTTTTGACTCGATATGTGACCCCCGTGCGCCCTAGTCGGCGCTCTGTCTCCCCGTGACCTGGCTGCGGCCTCCGGCAGTCGACATGTGACCCCCGTGCGCCCCAGTCGGCGCCCTGTCTCCCCGTGACCTGGCTGCGGCCTCCGGCAGTCGACATGTGACCCCCGTGCGCCCCAGTCGGCGCCCTGTCTTCCGTGACCTGGCCGCGGCCGCCGGCAGTCGACATGTGACCCCGTGCGCCCCAGTCGGCGCCCTGTCTTCCGTGACCTGGCCGCGGCCGCCGGCAGTCGACATGTGACCCCCGTGCGCCTCAGTCGGCACCCTGTTTCCCCGTGACCTGGCCGCGGCCGCCGGCTGTCGATATGTGACCCCCGTGCGCCCCAGTCGGTGCCCTGTCTCCCCGTGACCTGACCGCGGCCTCCGGCAGTCGACATGTGACCCCCATGCGCCTCAGTCGGCACCCTGTCTCCCCGTGACCTAGCCGCGGCCGCCGGCAGTCGACATGTGACCCCTGTGCGCCCCAGTCGGTGCCCTGTCTCCCGTGACCGGGCTGTGGCCGCCGGCAGTCGACGATCGGCGTGATCGGCCATCCGGAGGTGGTGATCGACAAGCCGATGACGCCGGCCGAGATCGAGGCGCTGTTCTTCGGCTCGGTGCGGCCCATAGACGTGGTGCAGGCGGTGCTGCAGCAGGAGGTGGTGCTCTGCTGCGGCCGGCTCATCCTCACCCGGCCGGACCTGTTCGCCGGCATACTGACCATCCGAATCGGGTATGGCCGCGCCGGCTCAATAGGAGTCGGTAGGGCGGAGGTCATGTAACGGTGCGGGAGAGGGGGGAGGGGGGGGGACTGCCGGTAGCGTTCTGAAGCTGCCGTCCCATACGTTGTCGGTGGACGTGGTGATAGAGCACGCTCGTGGTGGGGCCAAGTATAGTTAATGGTAATGTGGTTAATGGATGATGTGGTGGATAATAATGGTATTGTTAATGGATGATGGTAATGTGAGCTTTTACGGAAGTGCTGAGGTAGCATTACTTGTGAAAGGAAGTTGGGATTTTTAGGCAATATGGGATTCGGGAGCACGGAAATTTGGCAATTTGGGAAATTTACTATCTTTGGATGTCATTCACTGATTATATTATTGACTTGCTCAGTATTAAACGCTTGACAAAGTGACCTCGATTCATGTGCAGCTCCCAGCATTAGACACGCTGTGTGTGCTCTGTCCCGGCTGCGCCTATCGTTCGTTATCGTGTTGGTCGGGCTCGCCGAGCGTGCCGTGCCACCTGACGAGCGGGCGTGGCCGTCCGCAGGTGGGTGCTGCAGGCGATGGAGCTCTACAGCCAGATCGAGGGCCGCGACCAGGCCATCTCCGAGATGGCGCCCAACGAGGTCCGCTCGCTGCTCTACAACGTGCTCTCGCTGGGCAGCAACGGCGCCAACATCGGGTGAGACCGACCCCCGCCTGGTGGCCTGGTCGTCCTCTCGGATGGTCCGCTCCCGTGGGTCTCCGCCGGGTCAGGCCATCGGGTGAGACCACCCCCCGCCTGTTGGCCTGGCCGTCCGCTTGGATGGTCTGCTCCCGTGGGTCTCCGCCGGGCCAGGCCAGGCCTCACATCGGAGGGTCTGTGGTCTGTCTGCAGGGTGGACTGTGACAGATGGCCTGCGGTCTCACGCCCGACGGCTTGGGCAGCATCCGTGGCTGGTTGCGACACGCAGTCGGTCCAGCGTTTTGACACGCGGACACTGTTTTGGAAACTGCTGTCGGGGAACCCGTACCTTGTTTTGAAAACTGCTGTCAGGCCCTGTCACCGTCTGCTCGTTTGCAGCTCAGTGGAGTAGCGACAACGCCGAGTGAGATCTGGTTGACCAGCCTGTTTTGCGAAGGGACCCACGCTTGCCTGTTTTGCGTAGGGATCCACGCTTAGCCTCTTAAAGGACGTTTGGAAAATTACGTGCTATGATCAGCTAAATTGCAAGCAGAATATGTTGCCTGCAATTTAGAAGCCGTTGCCGCTCTTTTACGTCATGCTTAGAGCTGCAGCGCTGGATCTAGACGTAACATTGCCTGCGCATTCCTTACGGATCTGTCGCGTCTTGTCGTGCCGTCGCCCTCCGCGGGACGCACCCCCCCCCCCCCGCGTGGGGCGGCCCCGTACCCGTCACGTGACGCGTTCCGCCCGGCCCTCGGCAGCATCACGCCGCGCCAGCAGCGCCAGATCGACGGCTGCCTGGGCCGGAGCCCGCGCGACCTGCACAGCTCGGTGTGGTTCATCCTGGGTCGCACCGGCGGCGGCCTGACTATCGGCAAGCGCCACCTGCCGCAGCTGCCCACCGTCACGGACATGACCGTCAGCGAGCTGCGCTTCGCCATCCTTGTGAACGACATGCTGGCCCAGTGCCCGCAGCCGGAGCTGCGTCAGATCGTGGTGCAGGTGAGCGGCGCGCGCCCGACCGCGCGGGCCCAGTGCCCGCAGCCGGAGCTGCGCCAGATCGTGGTGCAGGTGAGCGGCACGCGCCCGACCGCGCAGGCCCAGTGTCCGCAGCCGGAGCTGCGCCAGATCGTGGTGCAGGTGAGCGGCGCGCGCGGGCCCAGTGCCCGCAGCCGGAGCTGCACCAGATCGTGGTGCAGGTGAGCGGCACGCGCCCGACCACGCGGGCCCAGTGCCCGCAGCCGGACCTGCGCCAGATCGTGGTGCAGGTGAGCGGCGCGCGCCCGACTGCTCTGGCCCAGTGCCCGCAGCGTGAGCTGCGCCAGATCGTGGTGCAGGTGAGCGGCACGCGCCCGACCACGCGGGCCCAGTGCCCGCAGCCGGACCTGCGCCAGATCGTGGTGCAGGTGAGCGGCGCGCGCCCGACCGCTCTGGCCCAGTGCCCGCAGCGTGAGCTGCGCCAGATCGTGGTGCAGGTGAGCGGCGCGCGCCAGACCGCACGGGCCGGTGATGCGGGGTCAGAGGCGGGATTGGGGATGGATGTGATGTCTGGGACTGGGCTGGGAGTGCCGTGTCGGAGGCTGGATTGGGGAGGGATACAATGTCGGAGACGGGACTTGGAGTGCCGACGTGTCGGAGGCTGGATTGGGGAGGGGTACGATGCCGGAGACTGAACTGGGAGTGCCGTGTCGGAAACCGGGCTTGTGGCGGCTGTTAACGGTTAGATTGAGGAGGGCTCGGCGTCAGAGAGTGGACCTCGGGAGGATGCAGTGTTGGAGACTGGACGAAGGAGCGCAGCGTCAGGGATTTCACTGGGGTAGGCTGTTGTTGCGAGCCGGATTGGGGATCGTGTGGTGTTAGAGGCTGAACTAGGACAGGCTATCTGGCAGAACGCGCACGCGATGTGCTGTAGGTTGGATGTTTATGTTAGTCGCACGTCCGCGACGGCGAAGCCGGACATAGGACAATTTAGCCAAACAGCTGTGCAACGTTTGGCCAAAGTTTAGCCAAACAGCTAAACAAAATTTAGCCAAACTGCCGTCATGCTACACGGCGGCAGGACGGCATGATTGTGTAGCTGTTGTGTCGGCGATTTGTCGGAGGTCTAAGATAGGAAGCCCGCGTCAGGAGACGTCACAAATGCGAGTGCTTCCGGCCGGTCACGTGCTTCGTTTGCTCCCTCTGATGAGCTGGATCTGAAGACTTGTCCGTCACCAGCACCGGACCGTCTGATCCTCCGGACGCCGTTTACTAACGTGTCGTCACTGTTTGTGGACAGTGATTTCCACGTGTCGCTGAGAGACTGTGTGTGGCGCGCGCCGTGCGCCCCGCCCCATCCCGCCGCTGCGGCGCCCCGTGTGCCCCGCCCCACCCCGCCGTGTGTGACGCGCGCCGTGTGCCCCGCCCCATCCCGCCGTGTGTGGCGCGCGCCGTGTGCCCCGCCCCATCCCGCCGTGTGTGGCGCGCGCCGTGTGCCCCACCCCATCCCGTCGTGTGTGGCGCGCCCCGTGTGCCCCGTCCCATCCCGCCGTGTGTGGCGCGCCCCGTGTGCCCCGCCCCATCCCGCCGTGTGTGGCGCGCGCCGTGTGCCCCACCCCATCCCGTCGTGTGTGGCGCGCCCCGTGTGCCCCGTCCCATCCCGCCGTGTGTGGCGCGCCCCGTGCGCCCCGCCCCATCCCGCCGGTGCCCGTGACCCTGGCGGTCGGACTCACGTGACCTGACCGCGTGACCGAGCCGGTGTCCTGACGCAGCTGATCGCGCTGATCGCCACCATCCTGGAGCGGAATCCGGAGCTGGGCTTCCGCGGCTGCATCGAGCTCTCGCAGATGGTGGACGAGGCGCACGCCCTCTACCTCAAGGTCAGTGGCGGCGGCCCGGCCTGGTCCGGCCCCGCGACCGGCGTGTGTGACCGGCGGTGGTTCGGCCCGTGACCGGCGGCTCACCGGACGGCACGGAACGCTGCTGGGAGTGCCGTGTTACTGCAGTGGGTGCGATGTACATCAGGGCATTGGGATGCATTTATTTTGATCGAAGTCTTGGTCAAAACCGTGGGGCCTGGTGATTTGTTATGGATGTGGGATAAGGTAAACCTCTGCTTGAGTAGCGAAGAGGTGTGGAATAATAAGTATCACAAGATATGGACGTTTTCTTTTTTCGCTTGAGGATCTGAATAAGTTTTGGATGGCTTTTGAGTTGACCCCTAATTTCAAGTCAGTTCTAATCTAGCCGATCATAGCATTTGATTCATGTTGCTTCGTGGCAGTGAAAAGTATATAACCGCACGGGACATGTCTCCGTCACTTTGAGGTGCATAATGTCACGTTCATACTGTACTCTTCCTCTCAGAACAAGTTGCTTCCGCGACGAATCTGTGACGTTTGATTAGACAAAATGTTGGTGTAAAAAGTGATGAAAAAAAGTGCCGATCCAGCGCGACGGAGATAGTTGGATTACATATTGATGATAAGAAAGATGTGAGGACAATACGATCAAGATGCCACGTGGTGTTAACCTTTTCGATCCTCAATTTTTCTGGGACTATGAAGAGGTAGCCATATGAGCACAGTTGTATGCTGTCTGACACGTCCGACTGCTCTGAACACCCGGTGTTACTGAAGTGTCCGCGCGCTGGCTGGGCGTGTGCTGGTACCGTTCGGTGCCTCCGCCATATGGAGCTGGTATAACGCCATCCGACGGCGTCGCTCAGCTCGGCAAGTGATCCAGGAGAAACTACACACGCTAGGAGCTTCTCTTTAAGCTTGTTCTGAACTTCCAATCACTCCAGTCGAGGAGCGCGGAGCCGTAGCTGTACCACGAAACGTGGCAAACGTGGATGAATCCCCCCCCCCCCCCCGCTGTCCGTGCGGTGGCACGCAGACCGGAACACTTCTTCACTGTCAGCCTACGATCGTCCACAATGTCATCACATGTTACCTTGTTGACGCTTCCCTGCCAAAACTGATGGCATATTGACCCCATATTCACGTCATATCAGATGCCAGTTAATATAAACGCATCCGCCGCAGCGCCCGGCGTGAGGAAAAAAATCATCCAGCTCATGTTGGGCAAGAACAGCGTGGTACTCCTCACCACTGGTGTTTTGAACTGACAGTCTCAAAACCGACACCTTTTCAGAACTGAGCTGTCTCAGCATTTGACCCGCCCCGTGCCACTACAATGTGACGCCACGATTCCACCGCGCGTCGTGTGCTCCAATGGTTCATGCGTCGTCCATATATTGTTTCTGGTCACGTTGAAGTTTGAGGTCTGCAGCTGCTCGCGCTCGGATAATCCTTGACGTTCGATTACAACTGGAGTGATGGATCGCGGTGCCAGGCGCCATATTCGCATTTATTGTCCACCAGCAGCTGGGCTGCGTTGGGGATGCGTTTAGAGTTGCTATCTGTGGGATCAACTGCAGTTACGTTTATGTCCGAAGTGGGTTCAGAAGGCTTAAAAGGTTCGTTTTCACGTGGGACAGACGTGGAGACTCCGCCAGACTGAGCCGTGCGTGCTCCACTGTCACCCGCTGGAATGAGCGGGCAAGAATGAATGAACCTTCGTGGGGTTTGTGCTGTTTGGCCCGTCTTTATAGAAGCCGTGCTTAGCGTTCGGTGTGAAGGTCTTTTGCGTTACGCAGGAATGTGTCATGAAATCCCTCTCAACCAACATAGCAGTTGTCAACTGATTAGTATCAGAACTCAGTCAACAATTTCTTTCCCACTTAACCCAGTGAGCAGCATTTTCAATTTTGAAATTAAGGTGGAATTTTCTTTGTTTGGAGTGCCTATTACCCGGACTGCCAAAATGCCCTAAGCTGCTTTCTTCCGTTCTGTGCGTTTATGTCTACCTTAGCGACACACGTCCTCCATAACTTACGGGCCGTACCTGTCGCTGCCATGGACATCATAACGCCCGGATACCTATTCGTAATTGAATACCTGTCCGCCCTTGTGTCGCCTCTGCCGTCCGCGGAGATCGCAGAATCGCCGCAGCTCCCCGGCCTCCGTTCGTCTGTCGGGCGTGCCGGTCCACCGCTGCTGGCGCACAGAGACGGCATAAACGGCTGCTGACCCCGCTTGACCCGATAGAACAAGGCGACTGCACGAGTTCTGTATAAATAATTCGGGTACAGATTGTACATTTCGTATGTTTTTCACACCACCCCGTTCTTATTTCATGTGCATCTGCTCTAGCACGCCGGATGTCAGGTCGGCAGGGAGTTCGTTCCACCGACGCCGCCGGTGGTGCGGGAACGACCGAAGCTGAAGATGGCTAAGTTGCCGCAGGGCCATCGGCAAATTAAGGCATATTTTGACTTGGTTTTGTGAAATGGACTGATGCCTTTCAGATGGGGCTTTGTTTAGTAACATTTCCAATATACCAAATTCGTACAAATTGCCGCCGCCACTATCGCAATTCCGTTTGCTTGATATTATCGCATTGCTCTGAACGTGGACGCATTTGTCTGTATTTTTGGTAAGATCATCATTTCTTTTTCTTCAATGACACCGGCTTAAGCAGCTTGTGAAGTGGCTGACAACACGCCCTAACATGTACGCCATTAGCTTCCGGCTAATCCCAAGGTTCTAACCGGTTTAGTTGCGGCGATGGCACCTTTGTCCAGTGGGCCGCAGATCGATTGTTTTAGATGACTTAAATTGATCCGTGTCCTCCGTCCTACAACAGAACTCAGCCCTGCAGGAGAAGATTGTGCTCCTTGCATCCTGTGAGCTGTGTCTTCCCGCATTGGCACCCGTCTCCGCCTGAGCCGATGCAGCAGGACATTGTTCCCAGACCCGTGTCTCCTTCCATCGGCACTGTCTCCGCCTGGGCCAGTGCAGCAGGACATTGTCCACAGACCCATGTCTCCCTGCATCGGCACCCGTCTCTACCTGGGCCGATGTAGCAAAAGATCCCCATACCCGTGTGTCCCTGTGCTCTTACCTGACACCATTTCACCCGGTGCAAGAGCTCTCCGCCCTGTCCCCCTGTCTCCCTCGTATTGCGTCCTGCCACCGCAGGAGGGCCATGTTGCGCGGCTCATGTCCCCTCCCCTCAACATGCCCGCCTGACGCCGCCCCTGCCTCCGCAGGACGGCGGCAAGGGCAGCGCCGCGGACCTGAGCGGCTTCTTCCAGCTGCCGCCGTCGGCCACGGCCGGCTACCTGGCGCGGGCCGTGGTGCACCACCTCCTGACGGCACCGTCCGCCGACGCCGACACCACCGACGGCCCGCAGGCATGTGTCCTCTCCTGAGCCGGCCGGGCGCCGCCAAACGCGGCGACACCGCCGCAGGGCGGCAGGCGGGTGCCCGCCCGGGAGCGTGTGGACCGTGTGCTGGGTGGTGACGCAGGTGGGAGCGGCCAGGCGGGTGTTCTCTCGGTGGCGTACCGCGGACTGTGGGGTGTGTCACGTGTGTGTGGGAGTGAAGGCGTGTGCGCGTCGGCCTCAAGTGCAGGCTGAGAGCCGCGCCGAGCCAGCCGCCTGCGCCGGTGGCGCTGGACTGTCCGGCTCGGCACCCTGCCGTCTCCCGCGCGCGGCGCGGGCTCGGAGCGAGTGGCTGGGAGGGGAGGGACGGCGCCGTCTGGAGTGCTAGGGGGATGAGGTGCCCAGACGGGCAGGACAGACGATGGTGCGTGATGAACGGGTAGCCGATGTCGGGCGAGCAGCTGAGGTCTGGTCTGGAATCCCCAGATCTACGACGATTTGCGCATATGTAGCGCTGCTTCCATTGGAGTGCTGTCGCTTAGATATTAATGCTCGCGCGCTTTTTGTTGTTTTAACCCAGAGGAATGTTGGTAGGTTTCGTTGTAAATGGGAAATTACGTCAATTTCCAGTGGAAGCTAGTCTTCGTTCAGGCCAGACGGGTCAGCCAACAACGGCACCAATAGTCAACGGTACACAGGCGGCCATTCTGTTAACGTAGTTATCACATAGTTGAACGCATTGCGGTT
The DNA here is from genome assembly GCF_011947565.3 of Pollicipes pollicipes. Lineage (NCBI taxonomy): Eukaryota > Metazoa > Arthropoda > Thecostraca > Pollicipedomorpha > Pollicipedidae > Pollicipes > Pollicipes pollicipes. The sequence continues at coordinate 28,962,652 of NW_023596225.1, read as the reverse complement.
TTGTTAGTCATTATATGTTTATGTATACATGGTCGGTTTAAGGTACGCTGCTGTGTGTATGCAATCTTATGATTTAAGCTCTGATATTGAAACGTTACGCCTAGTTCCGATGGGCGGCGATTTGTGCGTGCAACTGGAACTTGCTTAGGTTAGCAGCCGCTGCCCAGTTCAGGGATATAGCGAGTAGGAAATGTCTGTGCTTCGCATCGCTGCCACTCACAACGGATGCCGTTTCGGTACCGCCTGCACCCTGTAGCATAGATATGTGCCAGTAGCCACGGGCTATGCTGCTGCTGGTCTGCCCTGCCGCCGCCGTGGTGACGCGCGGTGCGAGTCTCTGCCGCCGCGCTGGCGGACCGCGGACCGCGCTGACCGCCCGATGGCCGCCTGTGTTCCAGCTGACCGTCTCCACCGTCCTGAGCTACCTGACCTCCGGCTTCCCTTCCACCGGGGCCAAGCCCGAGCCTTCCGAGCCCCGGGTGATCGTCACTCCCGAGCAGGCGTCCTCGGCCCGGTCCGGCACCTCCGAGTGAGCGCCGCCCGGACCTCCCCTCCCGCCGCTCCTCTCCCCTCCTCGCTCCCACTCCGCCACGGCTCCCCAGCGTGTCGCCGCGGCGTGAGACCCCGCCGCCGCGCGGTCCCGGCTCGGCGGCGCGGGTGACCACGCTCCGGTGGGCTCCGAGCGCCGCGGACGGCCGCTCTGCAGAGGCGTGCTGCCCCCGGCGTCCCACGTGCTGTGCTCCAGGGACGGGGCAGTAACGGGGTGACGTCACTGTCTCGGGCCGTGCGTCGTCCGTGGTGAAGCCGATGCCGCAGGGCGATACTGTTCCTGCTCATTTTGTGTAGTCGGTGCGCGGCTTGGCAGTGAAGCTTGGCAGGGAATGTTCTGTGCAATACAGCAGCCAGTATCAGGAACGGTGTTTGGTAGTCGTCGGTCCCGAGCCTTTCTCACTCTCGGGCTGCAAGGACTTACACAAAGTTTAGGCATACCTCCCGTCGAAGGGGAGTTCAGTCGGTCATCGGTCTTTGTTTGAATGGAGCTGAGCGCTGTTGTCGATAACCGTGAGGAGCGTTGAATTGCGCTGAGGTCGATATTTCTAGGCTCGTGTACACGCTTATAACTGTTTATAAGAGCACGTCCACGCTGTGGCTTTACGGTACAGAATCCGTACACGCAGGGTCAAGACAACGTGCACAGCTACACAAAGGCACATTCTGTTAGAATTCCCCATTCAATCATGTAAATGAGATCGAAAAACGCAGCACGAGGGAAGAGGAATCTTCCCTTAGGCAAGCGAATCCAGCCGGCGGCGGGTGGGATGGAGCTGCCACCAGGTGACAGCCGGTCTGACAAGGGGCAGGTGCATTGTACCACACCGCGCTCAGACTCAACAGACTCCGTCGTCACAGACCAGGCCGCCGCGCCGCCGGCGACCTTTCCGGCATGCCGTCGAGATGCCTCGGCACGCCTTCTCAGGAGCGCGCGCGGGGCGCGGGGCGCGGGACGACGCAACGCAGTGCGCTATCCTGTAAGCGTGTGAGCGGGCGTGCTGGCGCACCGCGTCGACCGCTCCGTGCCGCTCCAGCACCTCCGCACGGGTGCGAAGGCTGTGGCGGGCACCAGTCACCAGCGTGGCTGAGGTGTGGAGCGATCACGCTTCGTCCTGGTGACAGCCGGGCGCGCCGGACGGACCGGCAGTGGTGGACGCAGAAGGCACGCTCCGGACGGGGAGCTGAAAGGCGTCGGGGCTGAAGCGGTGTCGAGTTTTGAACCAAAACCCGAACATCGCGTTTTTACGCCAACCAACAACAGACCTAAAGGTGTCCCAAGTCAGGTGTCGTTCGAGGAGTATGCCCTGTATCAGCGCTGAGGTCGGGGAAGGAAGGATTCTGGCGGAAATGTTTATATTAAAATGCAATTGTGATGCGAAAAATGCGAAATTAAGCGAAAAGCACCTTTAGCTCCCAGTTTTTTGGCATGGGTTGGAAGTTCCTATGCTGAGCTAGCAACCTTGGAGGAGGTGCTGTGACAGGAGGTTAAATGCCATCGCGAAAACATTGATTATATTGGCAGTGCTCAACGTCTCGAGCTGGACTTGCATATAATCACAACTGGAAAAGGTTAAGGAAGGCTAGGCAAAAATTACATTTGAAAGCCAGTACACGTCAATTTGGACACTACATGCTAAGGGCTGCAACAAACGGTAGGCAGGTAAGCGGCATGGTGGCATGCCAAGGGCTGCACCAAACACAGGCAGGTAAGCCGCGTGACTGATAGCCCATACCGTGAATGAGATTCGAGAATTACTTTCCACGGGCATGAGGAAGCACGAGTATTGTCCAAACCTCACACAGTAGTCCAGGTTCCCATGTCATGGCACCCAATATACGGTACTGTTAAGGGTTCCCCGAAACACAGACGGTTAATCCGAAACGTTTCGAAGAGGCTTACTGAGTATCAGGATAAAAAGACCTGAAAACGGCGTCGATGCTCACAACAGATACAGAGGCTGCTCAAATCAGGTCCTATGATGACGTTGGTGTGTTCCGCCTCAGACGAAGATTACGAATGTGCAGCGATTCTGTGATATCGAGGTCCGCACTGTCTAGATGTTGCAAACATTTTTATCTTAGCATTGATATTTGCTGCCCTATGCTTCACTGTTGGATCTCGCTTACCATGTGTTCCTTCACACGCGCCCGGGTGACCGGTTGATACCCTTCGCTTGGGTGCGGGTCGGTTTGACCCATCTGACGTCTAAGGAGCTAAGAGAGCTAGAAGCGCCAAATTCACAGAGTGTGTTGACCTGTGCGTGAACTCACTTAGGTTAAAGTTTGAGGTTCCTAGATCATGACCTTGTGTGATCTAGGAACCAAAGTGCCCCCATCATCTAGGTACTTGTTCTAAGAAACAGGTCACAGGCTCATTTGAGGTCAGTGACCTTGTTTGACCTTTCATATGTCATGATGACCAAAATGGTAAAATACTGCGTTGTTTTGCATTTGAACAAGCGACAAAGATTACGCCAGCCAGTATGTTGCTAAAAACAAAATACCGACTAGGGTCATGTTGGGTCAGTGACGTATTCTGACTTTTATAAAGTCCATGGAGGATGTATAATGCGGTTCCTGTCATAAATGAATTCGAAATAAACACCAGTAACTACCCTATACAGCAAGCCTCAAAGAAATTAAGCAGGCTGGCTTTGACCTTGGTCTAACCTTCATACCTGACCCTAGGCCAATGGAATTGGCTCATTCAGTTGTTGTGTTTCCTGAGAAAGTATCCCGGAGATGCAGGGCTTCATCTAATACTCCGCTGTTGCATCAGATTGAACGATACCCCTAACAATTGACTGAATTTATGGCCTGACTTTGACCTGCCATAGGTCAGCGACTTTACAAAGTACATATAAATTTGTGATACCAAACGATCCGCTGCTCAATTGTCTTCAGCTATGTAACATGTGGAGGGGTTACACCGGGCCGTTCGAAAACCATTCCGGAAAAACCTTGGGGGGGGGGGGAGCAACCCGAGCGCGTGTTATCCCACCCAGGCGCGTGTTAAGGGGCGAGGATGCTCTCCGTTAAGGTGCGTGCGCAAGGTGTTTGTTGAAACGAGCGAACCGGCACGAATGCTTCGCTTTGTTTCTGCTACACAAAATATCCCTTGGCAAAGTTTACAAGAAATGGCATACACTACGTTCTTCCGTGCCTGCCTTTTCCTTCAATCCATGGACATATGTATGAAAAATCCTACACCCGGTTGGACGCGTCGGGGTCTCTAACACCGGTCGCACTAGCACAAATTTTAAACCAGGACCACCAGTCCACGCTACCCTAAGATCGTGCAAACCACCACAAACCATCAGACGGTGGCATTGGCTTGTTTGCACAGCTCGTCAGCTGTAAAAGTGAGTTTCTCATATACATGATTTATTTCCTTATCTTTCTACGGCTTTTGCGTGAACATGATGCAGTCTTAAATCAAGAGTGTGCGGCGCAAGCGACAAACCTCACTCGGTGTTCTGGGCATCTGTTCTCAGATGTCCAAGACGGGTAGTATAACGTAAATGTCCCTTCTTGTCCTTGAAAATGAACACCGAGGACACTGAGTGGGGTCTGCCTCTTTTGCCGTACTCCCTTTGATGGATGACTAGTGACGCGAACAGGTTGATGTCGGCTGAGGATCGAGTGGTTTGCACGGGCTCATGGTATCGTGGACTTGTGCTCCTGCTTTTAGATCCACGCTACTGCGATCAGTACTAGAGACCCAACGTGACCAGCCGGGAGCAGGGTTCGCCACATATGTGTCAATTGACTGAAAGGATATGTACAAGGAAGAATGCAGTACATCATATATGTCACCTCTGCCCAGGGATCTTCTGTGCAGGAAATGCAGAGCATAGCATTCGTTACCGGTTTAATGAACACCTTGGGTCTCCAAATCTACGAAAAGCACGCACACTACCAGAGGGGCGCGCGGTAGACCGACACGCAGCAACGGAGCACAACGCAAAACCCACCTTTTAAATATGTATGCTAACAGCTAAAGACAAAGCGAACCTCAATATCTTAGAATCACCGCACGTTCGTAATCCTCGTCCGAGGCTGAACGCGCCAACGTCATCATAGTACCTGGTTTGGGTAACTTTATTTGCGTTATACACGCGCAGAAATGGCTCTATATTCGTTGTGACGAACATTGATGCCTGCTTTCTTTCTATCTCCATACTCAGCAAGGGTCATCGAAACCTTTCGGCCCAGCCGTCTGTGCCTGTGGGGCAGCCCATAGCAGTGCCGTGTACTGGGTGCTAGGACGTGACAACCTGATTTCCTGGGATGTTCGTGAGGCTCAGGCAATGCTCGTGCCTCTTTATGATTGTGGAAAGAAACTGTCCGGTCTAATACTGGGTATCGGTCATCGTAACCTTCCGGCTAAGCCGACCGACCGGGTTCCTTGCAGTCCGTATCACAGAACTGTGTGTCGTGTGTTAGGATGTGAACGTTCGGGTGCTTTATGAAGTTTAACTTCCTTTTAGTAGAAATATTTGCACAGATTCTAGCTTTTCGCACGTCACGTGTCTTGATTTCAAGTGCAAGTTTTTGCTCAACCTTGCTCAATCCTTTTCACTCGGGATCATATGCGCAGCTTGAAACATCGAGCACTGTCAATATCACTCGTGCTTTCTCTTACCACGTCGCATAACCAATACCTCCTGGTATATTGGAGGCCGACAACTCTGCATGAGAGCTCTTAACATACAGCAAATTCTCAGTTTGCGTGGTGCACGACTTGAATCCGGTCAGAGTTAAGCCGATGTTGTCGGTGGTACATGGTAATGCAAGGCTGCGGTCTCCCAACGTAAATTTATGGGTATGGCCTAATTCAGGGCGCAAGAGTTGCTTTTCGCACCAGTCTTTCCGAGTGTCCTACTAACTGACACGTGGATTGTTTATGCTGACCCCATTTCATCGCTGTGTACCTCGTGAAAACATCCCTCCGGTTTCCGCAATGAGGTAGTTCAACAGTAATAAGCCCCATTACTTAAGTATGCCCCTAGGAAAGCCAATTACCCGTATGCCGCTGAGGTAAAATTATCCGCGTAATTACGGCTCCAGCGGACGGACTGCTGCTGCAGAATGATCTTGATCATCTGATAGCGTGGTCGGTCAGGTGGGGGCTGACCACACCCCTGTACAATGTAAAACGTTCGCGATGCCCGTCAGGCGTGCCCCGTCCAGACGTAGTATTGTATCCATAGAACTGAATTTGAACAGGTGTGTAAAATCAGGGACCTTGGCGTACCGCCGTATACCAAACTAGCCTTCGCTGCACATGCCTCTAACATGGCCAGTATTGGGAACCAAGTGCTCAGCCTCCTTATTTTGTCTTTCCAAGTCGGCACCAGCTACGCAAAATTCAACCGAAGCGCTGTGACTGCTTATTTTCCAAAGGTGCGATGGGTTATAGAATATTACTGCGTGGTCTGGGCGGGGGTGGTCAATTACCACGCAGCGCGGCTAGATCGAGTGCAACGCAAATTTCTTGCTTGGTTACTTACGCATTCTCCGGGCAAACAACTTCTTTTTCTTATGGCAGCCTGCTGCTTCATTTGAAAATCCCGTCCCTAGCAGCACGAAGAGTGCAGCACGATTTAATCTTAAAAAACGAAAGCACAGCACTTTCTGAGAAACATCTCCCAAGGTAAACTGGGCTCTCCAACCTTGCTGAGTTGTTTTTCCTCGCTGGTGCCTCCTCGATCGACCCGCGCCCGGACTCTGTTCGCTGTACCTCACGCTCGTGTGCAAACAGCACAGAGCGGTCGTTTTGCAGGCTTTCAAGCGTTGAGAACACTTTCTTGCCGGGCAATACTGGCACGGATGTTTGTCGTGACGGTTTTGACATTTTATAGTCCAAGTGATCAAGTATGTTTAACTCTGTGGCATCTTCACTTAGCTTTGAGATGTTGTCCTTTAATTGTGTTCACACTGCTGTGTACCGTGTATTTTTGTATTTTATTTAAAGGACTTCGCCTGTTAGTGGACTGCTGCTTCGTTGGCGATAAAAGAAAATAAGCAAATAAACAAGGGGTTTTATTTGTAACTGGAAGGGATTTGTGCCAATAAGTTAACATGTGTAATAGATAGATAGATAGATAGATAGATAGATAGATCCATATATATATATATATATATATATATATATATATATCTATATATCTATATATATGTGTGTACCTCACATTACTGTGCCTCACATGTGTGTACCACACACACACACACACACACACACACACACATATATATATATATATATATATATATATATATATATATATATATATATATATATATAATTATGTGTGTGTGTGCACACATATAACGTTTAAGTGTAATTTGGAATACATTTGTGTCAATATATGCGCATATGTATATAATGATGCAAGCGTTGTGTGGCGTTCGACTGTTGTTGTGGTTAGGTGGAAACAAATGTGAATGTCCTCTTTTCATGGATGTGAGAAAGTTGGTTTGCTGATCGTGACAAAAGCTGCGCTAGACGGCTGGAAACGGGCCCAGATCGCAGCGACCCGGCGTCGCGGCGGCACAAGTCCAACATCATTAGAACGGAGGAGCAGACGGACAATCGTAATGACAAATGGGGCTCGAAGTTTGTGGCCGCTCGCGTGCGCTCGCAAGTAATTCACAGCTCCAACCATCTTCTAAGGGTTCTAAGGACTATGGCTAGGCTGGAATCAACAGCATATAGCTGGAGAATGTAACGGACACAAGTCACTAGGCGATTTGAATGTCATTCGACCCACAGCAAACAGTGTTGAAATCGTCAGGAGGTCGAATGCATTGTCTCTTTAGAATTAGTCCCAAGCACCGTTCACTGTCACGTACACCGGACAGATAGGGCTATGAAGACATTACAGATATGAAGCCCGGTCGATCGTGATAAGCTTGGCGCGAAATACTTGTCCCCTTTTTGCAGCCATTTGGTCACAGACACTGAAGTCTTAGTCATTTTAGATAGACGAGCTACGTAGATCGAATTGAACAGACCTGGCCAATAGCCAGCTAATATTCAGGCAATGTGATTTGTGCATTAGCTCTCAAACGCTCTGCCAATTAAGCTCACATGAAAGATAGGCATTCCAATGTGCTGGTAAAAGCCATCTGTGCGGATTCCTCAAGGCGTCTGGCTCCTTTCACATAGGTTATGGCCGCATCTTTATGACAACAACACTCATGTCTGGCATCGCGTCATTCGTTCCACCCGGCACAAATCGCCTTCCTTGCACACGCGCGTGACTCAAGCTGCGACATGCAGCTCATAGAAAAAATCCACGCGAGCCGCATGTCAGCAATTCACGCCGACTGCACAAAGCACCGACAGGTATGATTGGCTAGCCATACGGACCACATATGTAACCAAAGGAAGAGGGTGGCCTTGGCGCCTTTGGGCCTGCGTTTTCCTGTGCCACCGTAGATGTCTCCTGGCAGAGGGCTCCAACAGCTCGATGAAAAAACACACAGCTCGACGCGTTCTCGCTGAGCTCTCCCTCCCTGCGAAAATCTTGGTTACGCCTCTGGTGCGGAGTCAGTAATAGCGTAGGATAGTTAAAGAGACAGATAAATATATATATATATATATATATATATATATATATATATAATATAATTTTTGTTATATAATGCGGGTGTGAGGTAGTACCGCAATGCATGGCAAAGCTGCAGAACAGAACGGAACAACAACAGAGGCAGTCGTGATCGCAGCGCGGCGGCCCAGCGTTCCACTACCGTTTGATGTCACGCTTTAACTGGAGGCCGAATGATGTGTCGCGCGGTTTGAGTGTTGACCCGTTGTGCGCTCGTGCCGGACAGAAACACCCCACGGCGCCCGGCTTCTGTGCGGACGCGTCACAGTGTTGCTGAAGCGGCATGTCTTGTGGCGCTGTCGCCTTGCTGGACGGCGGTTTCCAGTCCTCCGGTGCCAGAGCTGCCGGCTGCACGCTCGTAGTTAGGTCCCGGATCGAGTGCGCTGTCTGAGGGAGCGGACCAGTCAGCGTGCCGCCATCGGTTGGGAGAGCTACGAAAAACATTTGATAGTGGGCTGTTGTTGCGTTCACTAGCCAAAGCATGACGAGCACCACAAGTCATGGTCTTCTGCGCCTTCTGTTATGCATTTATGTGCACGCTGTCCATGTGTAGCTGGTAGTTCCGCCGTCTACTTGCTATGATGGCGTGGCATTTCACATATCTTCAGTCCGGTACAAAGCATCATACACAACAAATGGGCTGATCAGAAATGTTTCAAGCGCAGCAGAACTGTTTGGGACTGAAATCTCGGTTTTTGGAGCATCCAGCCCCACTCGACGTGCGCAAAGACGTTCAAACAGTAGTGGGAAGATGCCCTCCATATTTTTACGAGAGCCTGCATCTTTGTTTTTCCCGGAGGACTGTAACTTGAGCGCCGTCTGCGAATCCCACAGATGGCAATGACTCAGTTGCACCTTCGTCGATTTGCGATTTGACTGAACTCTTTGCATGCCGGACTCGCGGGCGAGAGTGCGCCGTCTCATGGCACTAGACGTTAATACCGTGCAGCGACGCTTCTGCAGACAACTGTGACGAGGTTTGTCCATGCGCTGAAGCGTATGGACAAACCCAGCATCACTAGGAATGTCAACCCGCTAATTTCCACCACTTTAAAACCTTTGTCAGTAATGACATACGGACAGGGACATACGGCCACATCTCGATTCGGTTCGGGGGCTTATTAGGTTCCTCAGCTCGCAGCTGAACCCTCATCCCCCGTCACCACCTCTCCACTCACAGTAGCGCTGCAGGCTGAGGGAGCTGAGCTGAGCTGCTAAGCTCCCATCTGTGCCCCATCCTTAAACGGATCAATCTAAATGATAGGAAATACCAGTTGCATTGAAAGCAGCATGGAAATATCAAAACGATAATCAAGGACCATTACCGAACCTCCATTCGGTTCTCCCATACACCCCACACGCCCTGCATTCAGTTCTCCCATATATAATTGATATTTTTATTTTTAAAAATCAAATTAAAATATCAAGTTATTCTTAAACTGTCTGCAGCTGCAAACTAAAGCTACCCAGGACCCAGGACAGGCTAGCATTTGCAGATACCACAGATAAGTCGGCCCGAAATAAGCCCCACGAACGCGTTCCAGAAGCTACATCTCTATCACGATTGAGCGGCGCTTCATGAAGCCGCGTTCGGCCTGGGGTGGCATATGCTACTCTCCAGCACTCAATTTTTATGACAAATGACAGGGCAGACAGCTGGCAGGGTCTTGTATTTGCAATGCCTATCAGGGTTTCACTTTTGGATTTGTGAGAAGCATTTTCTTCTGTTTTGGTGTAATAAGAATGCGTTCCCAAGGGCTGGGGGTAATACAGGAGTTGTTGCCTGCAGTAGGACATCTTTTGATGCTGTTTCGAAACGCCTTTCCTAGAAACACTCCTGCATCATGTTAACGCTTATGTCGTCCGCGTCAGTATAGCGCAGCCACTTCACAATGAGTATGGCGGCGAAGGGCGTGTTCGCGTCGACCGGCTGAAATCACATCCATTGCTTGGCATGCGAAGTAGTCTGGTCGGGCTGGTGTTCATCGATTACCAATTTCGTTTCAAATGTGACGGACGTCTGACGGGTTCAACTGTGGCAGGCACGAACAGAACTACATCAGAAACAGATGCTATTTTTGTGCGCCGCACTTCATTTTTCATTTCCGTCCGTCCCGGCGGCTCAGTTGGTTAGAGTGCATGCTTTCCGATCCACCCACCCGTGGCGGGGCGGGTTCGAGTCGCTTTAGGCGCCCGCTATTTGCCCTTGACAGACATGACCTACAGCCTGTGGCAGTGGTCGCACTGAAGGTCAGTTGACGTCAGAGGGCACGACGGACCCTGCTGAGCATTGCAGTACCCTAAGCTTTCGCTGCTCAATTCTGCTGTTGCCTGGAATGGCGCGATCGGATGTTAATCGTCAGGGCTCACACAGGCACTGCTTGGTGTGAACTCCGACCCCAGAAGTCCATCCATTCAAAGGGTTCGGGTCAAATCTAATAAATGAAAATTGGACGGCGCTCGTCCATTCAGTATTGTGTAGCTGATGGTTAGTTTGGGATCTTATCCAACGACCTTTTGCGTGAGCCGTGAGAAGAGCTGGATTGCGTGCTCGCCGCGGAAGACCGATGGTATCGGCAGACAAGCATTGTTGCCACAATCTCGCAAGTATTGTTGAAATTGCAACACATTTAAATTGGTGCCTTTGTTGCAATCGTTGTGGCCTGGGATTAGATACACAGGCCTCTGCCACCGCGCCCAGCGGCTACACACGCCGTTTACAAGATAACAGCAGCCGGAGAAGGCGTGGGTCAGGATGTCATGGAGACGGTTTGTTTGGTAGAGCAACAGTGACTGTAGTAACAAAAATGTCCAAATGTTGGACGATCTGTGATGCAAATAGGTATGTTCAGAACCACTATCTGATGCATGTCGCAGCCCTTTGAAAGGTGACATTTAAAATAAGGCACCTGCTGGTTTGCGAGGGCTTCCGAACCACATCTGAAAATTTAAGCCAGCTGTGGGCACAGGGGCCGGTAGCGCCCGGACTGCGCGGAGATCGCGCAGTTCAGAGTGCTGTCTGGACTATTTTGGAAAGCTTCAGTCATATCATCGGCGGGCCATATTTCAATAGATGCATACCATAGATACCATAGATGCCATAGATACCCCATAGATACATGATAGATACCACAGATACATACCATAGATACCATAGATGCCATAGATACATAGATACATGCCATAGATGCATACCAACAAGAGGAAACCATATACTCTTTGACTCATTGGGTCCAGAAATATTAATTGGTGCAACGGGTGTAATGTGATTTTATTTTAGAAAAGTCCTCGTAAAACATGGTGGCTTAAGTCTACGAGCCTCACAGCGTCCTCGTGCTGTCTGAAGCATCACATCTGGCAATACGGAAGGACAGGTCACACTTTTTTTACATCAAATCGTAAAATGAATGAATGGATGGTATGACGAATGCGATTTTGACCTTTTCATGAGCAGCACTTGGCCGGATCAACATGATTTAACCTGCAACCTGCTGGGGGGGGGGGAGGGGGTGGGGTTTAATTGACCTTTACTCAGGGTACCACGTATCACTTCTGATGCTTTCCTTCTTGGTACAATTCATAGATCCGTTAAACCCGTAACAGGTGATAGGTGATTAAGTTGCACATTCCGGAATTTGTTTTCGATGTTAGCTGAGGTCATTGAATTATGATGTCGACGAAGGCCTGATGGTGATTGCTGCCTCGACATGCAGTAATTCTGTGATGTTCTGAACTGCTCGGGTGCGATTCATGGGCTGATCAGTCAGACTGTCAATCGGAGTCATCGCACCAGTTCCACCAACAGATCTCATTTGTGATCAGCAAGTCGGTATGCTAGCTCGCTGGTACATTTCCAAACAAGTACATTCTGTGCATCGTGTGAAGAAGGCATGACGCTGAAGTGATCTGACCTTCACCTGGAGTGACCTTGGCCCAGTCCAGCCTCAGCCCTTGAACTGTCTTGATATTATAGCATAATTCTGAAGCGCCGGAAGGTATCTTTTCGTCTGGTTCCTAGATACAAGGCCATCTGAATATTATGACGCGTTGTAGAGGACCGTGAGGTCATTCCGAGTTATGGACGGTTCTAAGAAAGCTTGCGTGATCTGGAACATCATTGACCATGCGAAAGATGCCAGCTCATAAATATTTAGGCGAAAGCGCCCAGAGATATCGCGCCCAGCGCCCAGAGATATATATATCAGAGATACCTCCTTTTTCAACAGTTTTGTTGTAATATTCAAAGACACCACTGCGCGATTTTTACTTTACATTTTTACTTCACTTCACTTTACTTCACATGGTTTTACTTACCTGAGCCCCTACATGGTTGCACGCAGCGAACATCTCAGCCGATGCCGGGTTAACTCAGTCTACATCGCATCTGAGCACCTGCGAACCAAGGGCACTCCTGTGGCATCCCTCGTAACCTGTGCAGTGAAATGGAAGGATTAGGGAATCAAAACCTTAATCGACAGCGGAATGGAAGCAGGTGACACAAGTTGACTCCATGATAAGTAATCCTATAATGATCCGGAAAATCGCCCCGGCCAGCTGTCTTAATTCGGACACGACCCTTTCACCAGCATATATATATATATATATATATATATATATATATATATATATATATATATATATATATATATGGCGTCTAGCCTCATCGTTAAAGCAATTTGACAGTCTTATGCATCGAACCCATAAGCATTCGGACCAAATTCAGACGTGAAAACATTTGACGGAAAAAATATCGAGTTCAAAATATCAAGAGGTGTAATATCATCACACAAGCTACCGACGCGCAACTATTGGCACGCAAAATACGGAATCCATGAAACATCAACACCGCAAAATATCGACGGGTAGAAGATCGGCAGCGTAAATAATTGGCTTCAAATATTTGGGATACGGCTGATGATAAGGCGATGATACGGCTGAACAAAAATTGGCACTGATACGGTCATTAACACACGTTCGGGTGGGGGTCAAATTGCCCCCCCCCCCAAGGCTTTTCCGGAACAGGTTCCGAATGGCGCGGCTACGCGGCGCCAAATTCTGGCTAGCTGTAGACAACGGAATAGTGGATTGTTTGGTGTACAAAATTTGGATGTACCTTGTAAGGTCGCTGACCTATAGCAGGTTCAATTCAGACCATAGTTTTAGCGAAGTCAATTTCTAGGGAATCGTTCAATCTGATGCAACAATGGAGTGTTAGACGAGGCCACGCAGCCCTGAGATGCTTTCTTAGGCAACACAACAATTGAATTAGCAAATTACAATGATCTAAGGTCAGGTATGAAAGCCAGACCAAGCACAAAACCAAGCTGTTTTATTACTCTAGGGCTTGTGTGTGGGATAGTTTCTGATACTCATTTCGAATTTATTGATGGCAGGAACCGCATTGTATATCTTCTGTGGACCTCTTTAGAGGTTAGAACAGGTCATTGACCTGAAATGACCCCGGGCAACATTTTGTTTTTCGAAACATACTGCAGTCCCAATGGTTTTGATCACCATAACCTTCAGGAGATCAAACAAGGTCACTGACCCCAAATGAGCATAAGGCCTTTTGCTTAGAGACAGTTATTTAGGTTCTGGGGTAATTTAGAGACCAACCTGGAAGTTGACCTTGTTTGACCTTATTTGACCCAAAGGCCATGACCTAGGAACATCAAAATCTGCCCTAAGTGAGTTCAGGTACATTTCAACACACCCTGTAAATTTGGTGTCTCTAGGTTTCTGAGTTCTCGAGATCTCAGCGGGGTGGGGGTTAAATTGACCCCCCACCCGAGCGAAGGGTATCCAGCCGGCCACCCGGGCGCGTGTTAAGACGCTGTGATACATCATAAAGTAATTTTGATACATCTCTCAACATGCTGATCAGAGCAGGCGGAAGAAGTCCAACGCACCGTATTCCACATATCTAAACGCTTATAAGTCCAGAACTGCGTGCCTGTCGATTTATGGAATTGTGCAATGCGCGGTGATGATCACCAAAGAAGCCATCTTTGCTTCTGCCGCGGGTAAAGACGAGACAGAGGATACTGGCAGCATCTGGTGTTCTAGCGGTGGGGCTCAAAAATGCGGTAGCTGTTTCTGGCAGATGCGGCACCCGCTGAAAGACGACAATGCAATGCAAGCATGTGCTCCATGGGCCATCCTCCGCCATACCAAGGCCCTGAACAGAATACCTAGCTTTCATGAGCGTCATCCCAGGCCCTGTGAGCACCATTAAGAGAATTCGGGCTATGACGCAAACATACCTGACAACCAAAACATATCCAGTCACGTGCAGGGCTCCACAACACGTGACGATGACCCGAGAGCTAACTGGCCGAAACGTTGTGCAAACCATAGCACACCAGACGAGCACGATAGCTCTCGTCTTGTGGTCGAACAATTTTTCCAACCGTATCTAGGTATTTTGTCTCCCGTTTGAATACGCACGAAGCATATGTCTCTATCGTCATGACTTTGAGCGGGAAATGTTATGTCGATTATTGATATGCGTGCAATGGCATTTAAGCTGTGCTTATGCACTGGATTGTGTATGCATATTAGGCAGTCAAGAATGCCCATTGGTATTAGTGGAAATTCGGGGAAGGGGGGGGGGGGGTATATGGGATTTCAGACCGATTTTCTAGACACATTCATGAACTTGATTTTAAAGTATTCGATGCAGACGCCAATCATCGGGCAAGTCGCCAGGGTGTTCCCGGATGGAGAGGGGTAGGAGGTGAGCGGAAATAGAAAGATGTAAAATTTGCTCCGCATTCCCACGAATCTGGACCGAATTTGTTGTGAAATTGATCGGTGTATCTATCCACATAAAAGAAAACACGGCCCACGTTTTTACGTTCTTTTTCTTAAACGCCAGCGACTACATGGGCCATGCTAGCGCTCAGGGCCATGGCGTGACTGGGATTCTAACCCCAACATTCTTAATATTTGGGTCATTGCAAGTCGTTTGGCATTGGTATTTGGGACATTTGTTCCGTCCATTTTCTGCGTGCCGTTATTTTACGGTGTTAATTGTTTTCGGGGAAGACATTTTGCGTGCCGATATTTCACGTGTCGGTATTTGCTCGTGGTATTTTGTCCGTCGATGTCAAGCTTGCCAATATTTTGTCCTATAATGAAAGCACAGTTTTGAAGTTTTAAGTTAACCTAGTCTTCCAAGCCTGCTAACCGTCCATAACTGTGACGTGACGTGACATAACGTAACAGACGTCCTCCGGTGCAGTGGCGCAGGGAGGGGACAGGATATAGGTGACACGTGCCCTCCACTGCAAGCTGGTGCTAGAATCTGGTGATGGAACTGGACAAGTACCAGCAGTATTTCCTTTTTCGTGTTGCTGTGACTGTTAATCTGTTAGGCGGAAATCTCCAAAATGGTAAACCTGAAAGATACGCCCAATTCTGATCTTTGGACCGTACGAACTTGTTTTGAAAGACATTCGGCAGCATTATTTCGCGACGGTCTTTCTCGTGCACCCACCGCCGCTGCCTGGTGTTATCTGCAGCGGCCAACACCGTTCGGTTTTACAGAAACTGCATCCCAGGCCATCGCTGCTCGTGCTCCTGAGATTGTGAATGTGTAGGGTCTAGAACTATTGACATACCTATTATGACGTCTGTTTAATGATATAAATAATATATTGTGACATCTGTTTCACTAGCTAGCTCCCGAGCTCCTAAGCTAGGTCTTAAGATCCTAAGTCAGCTCCTAAGCTCCGAGGCTGGCTCCTAAGCGAGCGCACAGGCTCTTAACCTTGTAATCACCTGTCTCACAAGTCAATGGTGCAAAAATGTGGATGCACAGACAAGCATGGACTGGCCTCTCTCATTTTATCACTGCATTTCGACACATGCTATTGAACATTAATGAGGCCTCTTAACATTTCCCGAGCAAGAGGATCCGCGGATAGAACACAGGGGGCATCTCATCGTTCCCGGTCAAGAGCTAACGAGTCATTCCTCCCCAGCTCGGCCGCCCGCCGACTGCCACGTTGCACCATTCTGGCGACACACGGCGAGGCCTCTGGGTCGATCCGGAGGCCCTTACATGAATGCATCATGCATCGGTTCCTTTCGTGACATGGGAGGCCCTCTGACCTGAGCAGTTGACCTGAAGCTGAGGTGGGATGGAGGGCCGACTTTGGTACTGGAGGCCCTGAAAGATAAAGGGTTCTTCCACTACCCCATTATGGACTCTCATCATGACTTCTCATATCTCCTTTCACTGCTGGAGTGCCCCAACCAACTCCAAAGATCCTTCGGTACGTGACATTTGACACTGTCGGTGCATGAGGCTCTCTGACGGACATTTGAGGTCACTGCCCTGCGGGCGGCGGTCCTAAATGTAAGTTACGGTCAGCCCTCAGGGCTCTTTGGCAATTAAACCGCGCCCTTGATCTTTGTTAAGGAGGGGCCCCTTAGACACCTTTTTGTCCCTTCCCCTTCGGGCCCCTCAAACACGGTCCCGGCCGCCTCAGAGGCGCTTGCGAACACAGGATCTTCTGTTGATCGCTGTGCGACTCTAAATGACAAGGAGACTCTGACTGTTTCTGGGACACCCGTCCAATGCAAGTAGCAGACCTCGACCTAGTTTCTGCTCGGAAAATGGGGTTTCAGTGCTCAGACCGACTCGGGGCAGGCCGTTCAGTGTTGGCTGTCTCTGGTCGAAATAGATGAATAGATGTCCGCGTTCCCCCAGGGAATTATCAATCTGTGCAAGTGGGGAGTGTTCCATCTTTGTCCAACCACTTAATGGGAGTGTCCCACCTCTGGAGCATATTCCAAAAAACATACTCTGGCGAAACCTCAGAACTAGTTGTGTTCAATAATAACATTGGATAGAGTGTCACTGCGGCACCGTCAATACTTGATAAAGATATCAATGATAATTATTTTCGAGTCCGAATTACCCTGTCAACGCCTTGCAACAGCACTGCGCTTCTGCCCTGCGGTCGCAACGACCGTCGTCATGACAACGACCGTGCACACTTCTACTGTTGCGAATAAAAGACCTTTGCGATTGACCCAGCGGTAAACACCATAAGGGAGAAATCAAAACCAGGGCATAACGGATCGTTGAGCACGAGTAATAATAGCTTCATGTTCGCATATCTTCTTGTCTAAGCGAAGCTTTCCAAGCTTCCGTAGCATCTCGTACCCAAACATTTTGACTTAAGTGTATTGCAAACATTACAAACCACCAGTTCCGCAGATGGGGGAGGGGGGCACAGGGGGCACGTGACCCCCTCCTTAGGTTCCGAGAGGCCCTTCGGGCCCCTGGAGACCTACGATTATGGGCCCGAAATGCCGACTGGAAGTTGCATTCAGGGGTTACAACCCGCAGGGCCGGGCAACCCACTCCCAGCCAGAGGGCCCTGCGCACTGATTAGAGGCTCCCTGAGTCGACAAGGGCCTATATGTTGATCAGACACCACCAGAAACGCGCAGTCGGTTCTGTGGCGGCATGGGCCTGAGAGCTCATTTCCCAAGCAGGAACAAAGCCGGAGCCAACAATTTACATTGGTCGGGGCCACAGGTTCTGTCAACGCCTGACTGCGCCTAACGGGAGCTCTGCATTGGTGGGGGGCCCGAGTCGGCCAGAGGCGGTGTTCGAGGAGGCCCGAAGAGCCTACAGGGCCCAGCGGGTCCGACGATCATCGGTCCGATTGGAGGGTCTAAGGGTACGAGGGGCCGGTCGGAGTCTTATTTAGGGACCCAGTCTGCGGAGACGGGGCCTCAAATAAGTCAGAGAGCCCTTTGTGCCAATCAGGGGCCCTATGAGTCGATTTGGACCTTCATGTCGATCAGACACTACCAGTACTGCACATTCGGCTCTGTGTCGGTATGGAACCGAGGAGCCCCCTCCCAAATCAGCTATAAAGCCGGCGCAATGAGTCACACTGGTCGGGGGCCTGGAATCTGTCAGGGGCCCACAACGCATAACAGAGGGTCCTGTGCTCGCAAGTGTGTCTCAATCACCGCTCGAGTCGGTGCAGTGTTTGGGGGGGGGGGAGTCCGAAGAAGGGGTTGAAAGGTCTCTCGAGACCAAAGATCAAGGGCCCGATTGGGAGGCTGAAGGGTCCGAAGGGCTGGCTGCGGGTTATATTAAGGACACTCACCCACAGGGTCGTGATCTCGAATGTCAGTAAGAGGATTTCTTGCGCCAATAGAGACCTCTGAGACAGAGCGTTTCTATATTTCAGTCAGAGATCACCAATAACGAACAGTCTGCTCCGTGTTGGTCTGATCCCTGGGGCCTATTTCCCAAGCAGGGACAAGGTCGGCACTTACATGGGTCGGGGATCCTCTATTGTTCAGGGGTCCACAGTGTCCAACAGGGAACCCACAGTGCCAGACAGGTTAACTAGGGACCTCGAATCGGTCAGATGAAGATTTGCTCAACAGGAACGGGGACGGGAACCCGAATGACAGAGGCTACGTTGGTCGGGGCCCTCTGACAATGAAAGGAAACATGACAACTTATGTTAAGTGCTCACACTGAGGCAATGGAAGGGTCCTGTGCCAGCCAGGGCCCCCAGTACCGAACAGGGGGCCCTCGAACCCGGTTCCAGCATCGGCCCGTTAAGCCCAACTGAAGTCTATGTGCCAATTATTTGACCACGTGCAGTGATCAGTGATGTTGTTGCTTCAGCAATGGTTCCTGCGTCGATCCAGGGTCCACTGCGGGAGTCGTAAGGTCTCCCGCGTCAGGGAGCGGACCAGTGTGATATTATGTATCCCTCTAAGGGCCTCCTGATCGGCCAGCGGATCCCGCTCCGTGTCTCCAGAGTGACGATCAGAAGACACACCTCGGTGGCCCTTCAGCCCTTGACTAGGAACAATATGTGCCCCCATAGTATTCCACTCAAGGTACCCCTTCCCCGGAAAGAAATGAGCGGCCTCATCAGTGTTGAATTGCGTTGGTCGAAAGGAGTTCAAAATGCACAAGGTCATCCCGTGGGTGCCTGAGAACGTTTATTCTTTTGCAGAATTGACTAGTGAAACAAATAATATAAAAAGGTTGAAGCTTGCGTGCCGGATGCCGATAATGCAGTGGTTAACACGCCTGCGTTCACCACTGCGCATCTGGGAACCCAGAGGTACGGGGTCCGATTCTCCGCAGAGAGGCAGGTGACATCATACAGCCTCAGCAGCAGGGGGCGTCCCAATGACACGCCCGCGATCTCGGGGAACAAGGACAGGAATAGCCTTGGTTGCAGTTTCCGTGCAACCGAACGGTGTTGGCCACGGCAAGTAACGCCTAGCGCCTGGCGCCGTGCGCTCAACAACGACCATAACTAGAATAATGTTCCTGAATGTCTTTCAAAATTGATTCGTACATGTCAAAGATTAGATTGGGAGAATCTTTTTTTGGCAGCTTTCAGGATTTCCTCTGGCCAGATGAAGAGTTACAGCAACACAAAAATAGGGGTTCTAACTTTGCTCTTCCACTCCCACCACCAGATTCCACCACCACCTTGTGACGCTGTAAGGGCCAGTCAGCTATTGCCATCAATCTAAAAATCTCACGCCTGGAATATCTTTAGATGCATGACTTTATGCCTTAAAGCGTCCGAAGGTACTTTTTCAAATGGCTCATCACTACCATCCACCTGTTGGCCACGGCTGACGCTGGGCGGCTCACGGAGACTGCAACGCCTGACATCCGAGGTTTTTGTTGCGAGATATACGGGTGCGCTTGCTCAAAACTATGTCTCATCGTTTGTATCGCCAATCGATTTTGACTGAATGCTGAATTTTTACAGACAAATATGGCCTGGTCATGCCAACGCATATTGTTCACCCATTTTGATCCTTAATCTACACTCGCGAGGTCCTTGACATCTCTAAACCACCCAGATCAAAATTTTGAAAAAGTTCTGGGTTTTATCAGTTTCAGGACAGTCTACTGGACCATTCTAGAATGTAGAATGCCGGTAATTTATTTCATGCAGTCGTTTAGCGCATGATCTTTTCAGTTTATTGGCAACAAACTTCAGTCAGAATTGATCTCCTGGTAGGGTCTGGCTTCTGTTGCGATCAGGCCGTAAAAAGTATCATATACGTATATTTATATGTACGTATGCATATATATATATATATATATATATATATATATATATATATCATACACTATCATATTAAAGAAGAGTATGCCCTCTTCCTCACTAGCAAACGGGTCATATCCTTCTTTTTTTTTAGTGGCCTTTAACTTTCGGGAGGCCCGTTGTCAACCAGGTGTCCCCCTTGCCAATGCTCTGGCTGCCCGCCTGCAAACCACATACGTTGTGAAAGCAACGTGTGCGGTTTGCAGGCGCGTATGGCGGTAAATGAAATGCATTAATTTTACAGTGCTGGGCAGGTTTGGCAAAATTTCGGCTACTTCAAATCAATTCTAAGCTATCCAGGATTTCGAGAAAGTTGGTGCTGCTGATCATATCGTACGTGGTTGATGTAGCAACAAGTGAAATGAATGCTCTCTTTAATGTGACCTGCAGCAAGCCCTTCGGGCCCTTTGGGCCCTCAGCCTTTCAATTCGATCAACGACCCCGAACGGCCGATTAAGCCCTTCTTCAGGGCTTCTCGAACACTGTTCCCGGGCGCCTTGGGTCGCAGGCCCCTGACCGATACAGATGTCCCTCATTGGGACAAGGACCCTGATCGATACAAATCGCGGCCCCCAGCCTTGTCCCTGATCCAGAAATGGGTATTAAGGCCCAGACCAACCCGGAGCTGACCGCTCGGTGCTGGTGACGCCTGACCGACATAGAGGGCCTCATTGACTCAGAAAGCACTAATGAGCGCAAAGGGCCCTATGGATGGTATTTGTGTGCCCGGCCCGCTGGAACGGGATCCCTAAAATGACCTCCGACCAGCCTTCTTCGGGCTCTAAAATCGGGCCCTTACTCGTCAATTCCGAGGGGTCCTTCAAGCTTTTCAGGACCTACAGGAGGGGTACGGACCTCCACACCCTCCCCCCCCCCCCCCCCGCCTCCTGCCTGCGTCACTGGCTCAGTTCTTGCAAGTCCATTTCCCAATCAGACATGGCCGGCGCCCGACATTTGCATTAATTGGGACCCCTGAAACAATGAGACCCTTTGTCGGTCAGGGAACGCAGCGCCCAATAGGGACCCTGCGCCTGCAAGGAGCCCCAGGTCGGCGAGTGGAACGTTTGTTGATCAGGGCGATGGACGGAACAGTGAGTGCCAGAGGGCCTCCTGCGTTGGTCGGGATCCTGAAAGGAGATAAACTTACAAGAGTTCACAATAAGACAATGGAAGGACCCTGTGTCAGTAAAGAGTTCAGCACCGAACGGGGCCCTCCGCACCATTTCAGTCGGAGTTTTGGTAGGCCGACCTGGAGCCTTTTTAAAATTATTAGACCTCCTGTGGTGGTAATGTTTTTTTTTTGCGTCAATGAAAGTCCCATTGGTCGATGTGGCCCCAACTTCTCGGGTCAGAGGACCTCCGACGTCACAGAAGGGACCAATGTATGATCTATCCCTTTTAGGGCGTCTTGATGACCATTTTACCCGTCCCCATTTCGCCAGGTCGGTAGCCGGTAGGCACCCTGCGCTAGGAAGTATGTCCCTTCACCGCGGAAGTCCCTGGCACTGCCCTGATCGGGAAAGATAATGTGCCTCTAGCGTTCTACCCACGTGGATCCTTGCAAAAATAAAAAGAGCTCACTCATGGCTGCGTAAAGATGTTCGTCCGGTTACAGAATCGATCAGTAAGACCAATCGCAGAGAGGCAGGTGACGTCATACAGCCTCAGCAACTGGGGGCGTCCCAATGATACACCCACAATCTCGGGGAGCAAGAACAGCGATGGCCTTGGTTGCAGTTTCCGCGCAACCGAACGGTGTTGGCCACGGCAAGTAACACCAAGAGGCGGGCGACGTG
The DNA here is from genome assembly GCF_011947565.3 of Pollicipes pollicipes. NCBI lineage: Eukaryota > Metazoa > Arthropoda > Thecostraca > Pollicipedomorpha > Pollicipedidae > Pollicipes > Pollicipes pollicipes. The sequence continues at coordinate 28,940,566 of NW_023596225.1, read as the reverse complement.
CGCGCAACAACGACCATAACTAGAATAATGTTTCTGAATGTTTTTCAAAATTGATTCGTACATCTCAAAGATCATGTTGGGGGAATCTTTTTTGGCAGCTTTCAGAATTTCCTCTGGGCAGATGAAGAGTTACAGCAACACAAAAACAGGGATTCCACATTTGCTATTCCAGTCCCACCACCAGATTCCACCACCACCTTGTGACGCTGTAAGGGTCAGTCAGCTGTTGCCATCAATCTAAAAGTCGCACGGGTAAAATATACACCTGGAATATCTTTAGATGTACGACTTTATGCCTTAAAGCGTCCAAAGGTACTTCTTTCAAATTTGCTCGCGGCCAAGTGGCCAATGCTGGGGCCACGGGGCCGACGCCGTGCGACTCACAGTGACTGTAACGCCTGGCGACAAGGCTCTTGTTGCAAGATATGCGAGTGCGCTTGCTCAAAACTACGCCACATCATTGTGTCTATTGGATTCCGATTAAATACAAAGTTAAAAGATCTAATCTCTACTAATCGATTCTGACTGAATGTTGAACATTTCCGGACAAGTTTGACGTGGTCATGTCAAGGCATATTGTTGCATCACTTTGATATTTAATCTGCATTCGTGAGGTTTTTGGCATCTCCGAACAGCCCATATAACAATTCCGAAAAATGGTGATTTATTTCATGCGGTCGTTTAACACATAATCTTTTCAGTTCATTGACCATAAACTTCAGGCATAATTGATCTTGCTGTAGTGTCTGGCTTCTATTGCAATTATAGACAGCAAAAATGAATAATTTATGCATATATATATATATATATATATATATATATATATATATGTATATATGCTATACTAGCTTATCAAAGAAGAGCCTGCCCTCTCCACTAACAAATGGGTCAGGTCCGGCGATTTTTTGAGGGGCCTTTAACTATCTGGAGGCCCGTTGTCAACCCTGTGTCCCCCCTTGCCAAGGCTCTGGCTGCGTGCCTGCACACCACACTCGTTGGAAAAGCAAAGCAAATGGAATGCATTACTTTCATAGTGGTAAACGGAGAGTCCAATGATATTTCTCTCGAGAGGTCAGCTTCTTCAGATCAGAATTTTGAGCTACCCAAGATTTCGAGAAACCCGGTATTACTGATCAAATCGTACGTGTCTGATGTAGCAATAAGTAAAAAAGTACAAAAAGGTGGAATGCTCTGTTTGATGTGACCTACAGCAAGCAAGCCCTTCGGGCCCCTATGGGCCTTCGGTCTTTCAATCAGACTCTTGATCATCGGTCCCGAAGGGCCAGTTAGGCCCCTCTTCAGGCCTTCTCGAACACTGTCCTTGACTGGCTTGGATCGTAGGCCCCTGGCCGACACAGATGCCCTTCATTGGCCCAAGGACCCAATTGATATAAATCGCGGGCCGCAGCCTTGTCCCTGCTTCAGAAATAGGCCCTTAGGCCCAGACCGGCACGGAGCTGACCGCTCAGTGCTGGTAGCGACTGACCGACATAAAGGGCCTCATCGACTCAGAGAGCCCCAATGAGCGCAAAGGGCCCTCTGAGTGGTATTTGTGTGCTCGGCCGGCTGGGGCGGGACTCTTAAACAACCTTCGACCAGCCCTCTTCAGGCTCTAAAATCGGGCCCTTACTCGTCAACTCCGAGCGGTACTTCGAGCCCCTGAGGACCTAAGGAAGGGGTGCGGACCTCTGCACCCCTCCTCCCCTTCTGCCAGCACCACTGGGTCAACTCTTGTGGGTCCATCTCACAAGCAGTCAAGGCTGGCGACCGACACTTGCATTAATCGGGACCCCTGAAACAATGAGGGCGCCTGTGTCGGCCGGGGTCCGCAGTGTCCAACAGGGGCCTTACGTCTTCAAGAAGTCCCATGTCGGCAAGTGGAACACTTGCTGAACAGGATGATGGACGGGACAATGAATGCCAGAGGTTCTCCTGCGTTGGTCGGGGTCCGGAAAGGAGATAGAACTTAAAATAAAAGTTCACAACAAGACAATGGGAGGAGCCTGTGTCAGTGAAGAGTCCAATACCAAAAAAGGTCTCTCCGCCCCACTTCAGTAAGAGTTTTGGTAGGCCGACCTGGAGCCTTTTTAAAATAATTAGGTCTCCTGCCGTGATAATGTTTTTTTTCGTCAGTGAAAGTCCCATGGGTCGATGCGGTCCCAACTTCTCGGGTCAGTGGACCTCCGACGTCACGGAGGGGACCAGTGTATGATTTATCCCTTTTAGCGCGTCTTGATGACCATTTTACCCGTCCCCGTGTCGCCTGATCGGTAGCCGGTAGGCACCCTGCGCTAGGAAGGAATGCCCCTTGAACGCGAAGGCCCCTGACACTGCCCCTGATCGGGAAAGATAATGTGCCTCTAGTGTTCTTACCAAGTGGTCCATTGTAAAAATAAAAAGAGCTCACCCATGTCTGCGTGAAGGTGTCCATCCGGTTATAGAATCGATCATTAAGACCAATTATATAAGAATTCTGAGCCTGCCCACTCGCAATCTCAGGAGCAAGAGCGATAATCGTCGGCGTTGCAGTTTCCGTCAAACCGAGCGGCGTTGGCTGCTGCAGCTAACACCAGGCGGCCTGCGCCAGACGCGCGAGAACGACCGGCATGCAATAATGCTTTTGCAAGTCTGTCAAAATCAGTGCAAACCGTTCAAAGATTAAACTGGGGCGTAGATTTCACCCGTATTGTTTTTTGTTACCCTCCGAACAGAGAGACAGTTACAGCAACATGAACAACAGACACTTTGCCTTTACTTTTACAGGTCACCAACCAAAGTCCAGCACCAGTCTGCGGTGGTATAAACACCAACTAGCTCCTATTATCAGTGTAAAGGTCGCTGTTCGCGCAGATGAAATATTCGTCCTGGCTACCCCCTAAGCATACAAGCATCTCCTAAGCTTTCGAAGGCACCTTTTCAGGTACGCTGTCGTTTTGTTCGGCCTGTTGGCCGCCACTTGGTGTTAGCTGCGGGACGGGCTCGGCACAGCGTGCGGAAGCTGCAGCGCCGTGCGTCGATTGTTTGTGCGGTTGGTAAGGCCTGCGAGCGTGCACGTCCAGGACTGTCTTACAAAACCCTTTCAATGCCCAATTCTGAACGCGGGCTGAACATCTCCAGACGAACATGTGTTGGCTGTGCAAATGCCACCTTGTTGACCCCATTTCAATCTACGGGATATGCTTATGCGGATCTCATTATATCTGTGCAGAACCCAGAAATTTCCATCAAGGGCGCCAGCTTCTATCGTTTCAGAAAGAGCCCGCAGAGCCATTGTAAAATGAAAAGCACCGGTTCTTTGTTCCATGCAGTCATTTAACGCGCGGTTCCTTCAGTTTATTGGCTTCAAATACAAACAGCATTGGATCTTCCGATGACTTCTGGCTTCTGTTTGTCTCAAAAAAGGAAAGAAGCAGTGAAACGAAAAAACCGTATTTTATCAAGTTCTAGCAGATCATATCCAATTATTTGTTTGTCGCGGCTTTCGGCATCAGCCCTGTGTCCTGTGTTTCACTTTTGCCGACCCCGCGCACCCCCCCCCCCCCCCCGACCAAGACTGTCTGCGCCCCTGCTCCACCCCTCAGCACATCTGACGCGTGACCACAGCATTTTTTCCTTCCTTGACTCGCCCCTCGCGTAGCCTTTTAAATGCTGATTCACTGAAGGGAACATGTAATGTAAGATTCTGTTTCAGGCCTTCACATTCCAGATCACCTTCACATTTCTGTTTCAGGCCTTCACATTCCAGATCACCTTCACATTTCTGTTTCAGGCCTTCACATTCCAGATCACCTTCACATTTCTGTTTCAGGCCTTCACATTCCAGATCGCACGAGCCGCCTCCTCCCACCCCTGGAGGCACTCCTGCCAATGTCTTCTCCAGCAAAACCTGAACACCTTTTTATCACCGTACGTATTAGTTGTTTCTGTGCGTGTTGAAGGTTAAAGCTATCATCGAGATGCCGAAAATATCCCTGATATATTTGCATCAGCGGTCTGTAGAGCCGTTCATGCTTTTTGGAATCATTCTCATTTTGAGACCTGGAGCCGCCTCCGCCATGCTACTTTTGCTGTGTTGCAATAACCGTTCTCATGTTGCTATTTCTTCTTCGCTGAAAGCATCTCATACTTCTGTTAAAACAGGGTGGTGTGTACATTACGGGATCACTATCTTGGTATGATCTCAAATTTCCCTGGATGTCCCTCCCATCACCGTGCTTTGGGACTGCCCCTGCGCACACCATGCACCCAAAATTATGACATAAGGCCTATGCAAGGTGTCTAAGAAAAATAAAAGATTAAATGGCCTGCCTCAAACTGTATCGGGGTAGTTAGCAAAACCCCGGGAGAGGATCAACTCGCTCGCACGTAATGAATTTTAACTATAAAAAGGGGCCTGTCCCGAAATTTTCCACACTTATTGCCATCATCATTCATTAGATGATAGATGATACTGGATATAGATAGAAGCGCTGCTATTTGGGCTTCGTACCTTTATCAAAAAGATTACTAGTAGTAGCTGCAGAATTGGCAAATTTGAGTTCGCTACTGACATTCGTTTCGATAAAGGCATGTAGCCGAAATATCAATGCGCCTGTCTGTTGATTTTCCTGGCTTTTCTACGAGGAATAACGGACTTAATACTGTCTTATTTACATGTACAATATTTCTCGCAAATGCACCTAAAACCCGCCCCCGTGGTCTTGGGGAAAGATGCTGGACTCGTAATCCAGCGGCACTGGGTACGAGTCCCAGAGTGGGCGCTTTGTTTGACCCGAATAAAATGGAAAGGCCAGCTGGCAACTGGCCAACGATGTTCAACCCAGACCCGAGGCGGCCGTGTCGCAGCATTGTGCGGCACGTAAAACCCTCCGCATTCCTGTCTGGCGAAAAGGCGGAGGCAAAACTAGCTGGTGAACTGGACGCAACACTTGGGTGGTGGGTTCGGGGTACACGCAATGAGCTATGCTTAGCAGGTACTCTGAATCCGAAGTCACCCATACAAACCATTTGAGATAAATCTTTTTTTAAAAAGCTTACGTAAAGCCATATCTTTCACCGCTTGCCAGCTTCAGCTCAACTGACAGTTCTGACCAGAAGCACCACGCGTGACGCCGCGCGGTCAGGCGGCCCGGCCGCCCCGGCCTGGCTCTCTCGGTCACATCTCTAGGTCAGGTGCTAAACGTCCGTCGAAAACCAGCCGCACGAGCGCCATGTCTTGGGCGCGAGCCACCGTGGGCCGCAGATTGGTCTAGGTGCGATGCTTTTACAGCCGGATTTGCGCTTGATTTTGCATCAGTGGAGTTGACTCGTGCCTCGGCTCAAGGCGCACCAGCCTTACTTCGGTTGTGAATTGCAAACCACATGACATAACTTTGTACTGACATCGATTTCAACACAAAAAGAAAAGGCTCAGTTATGGAATTGGTTCCTGTGTGATGTACTTCGTGGGTGACGATCTGGAAGACTACTGTTGTGTGGGGTTAAAAAAACTATGTTGGACAGTCAGTTTCGTAACCCCGGGCGGCTCCAGATGGCTGTAACACATTCAGCCTGCATGTGAGCTGTCATACTACTTCTCACATATGCTTTTACTTAGATTTCATTTAGTTGAGTCGAGACACTATTAATTTGATTGCGTTCATTCCTACCCCTACCCACGACAAAATTCAGAGGCCTTGATTCCACCTTGACTAGTTGCAAAGGCGGTCGATTCCGGAGCCGATTCTGACTCCATCTGGAGTCTAGCACAGTGCTGCCACCGACTCAGCTACATGAACGTTCCATTTACTATTTTCGGTCAGATCGGGTCCCCTTCATCCTTATTTAGTTAGGTCCGGTAATTGCTCATCAGAAATGCTCGTCACAGTTCTCGGTCGTTATAGTTCATTCTGGTCGGCTCCCGATTGCCGTTTTCAACGCAGATCGGCCCCCATCTGTCATTATCTATCATTCGTAAGGTGTGGTTAGGCCGAGTTCCTTTTGTCGAAGCTTACTTTAACCTGTTCTTGCTCAATATGCAGTCAGACAAGGCCCCATCGTAAGTTTTCAGCTACATCTGATCGCATCTTTTGTTGTGTTACGTAGGTCAGGTCTCGTTCTGAGTATCTATTTAAATCGCGGCTCGTTTTCCGTCATTTTCCATTTCCTTGTAGTCCCGTTCCGTTCATCACTATTCAAGCAGATCAGGTGCCGTTACATGCATTTAATCCAATCAGACCCTGGGCATTAGTCCTTAGTAGTATTTGGTTCAGTCAGACCCTGGGCATTAGTCCTCAGTCGTATTTGGTTCAGTCAGACCCTGGGGATTAGTCCTCAGTCGCATTTGGTTCAGCCAGACCCTGGGCATCAGTCCTCGGCCCAATCGTGCCCCGGTGTGCCCGCATCCTCATAAGATCATCTGACCTAACGGTCCCCCCGCTTGTGTTTCTTTGTGAGGCCGCAATGATAATCAACCGTCTGGTTGCCATGGCAAGCCGCGGCAGCCTGCAGGACGCGAGGCCGACAGCTCCCCCATGTTCCATCTCTCCGCGGGGAAAGGCGCTGTCTCGTCATCGTCTGCTGAATGATAAACGCAGCGCCGCGGTTTGCTGAGTCAGACCTAAAGCCGCACGGCAGGAAGCTGTGACCTGGAGAGTCCGCCGCTGCGCGTCGGCGCATAATGATTAGTCATCCCACTCCCTCAGCAACGTAAGTAAGTCATCCACTCTCTCTCTCGCTCTCTCTCGTACCCTCTCTCCCTCTCTCTCTCTCTCTCCCTCTCTCTCTCTCTCTCTCCTCTCTCTCTCGCTCTCTCGATCTCTCCCTCTCTCTCTCTCCTCTCTCTCTCTCCTCTCTCTTCGTCTCTCTCCTCTCTCTCTCTCAACTCTCTCCTCTCCCTCCTCTCTCCCTCTCTCTCGCTCCCCTCTCTTTCCCCCTCTCTCTCCCCTCCCTTCCCCTCTCTCTCTCCCCCCTCTCTCCCCTCCCTCCCCCTCTCTCTCCCCTTTCTCTCTCCCCTCTCGCTCCCCTCTCTCTCTCCCTCTCTCCCTCTCTCTCTCCCTCTCTGACCTCTCATCAGCCTGTCGCTCCTCCCTCTTTCTGTCTTCTTGTCTGTCCTTGTCACTGTTACATCCTCATCTCCGCAGTTCAGGGACGCAAACACTCTGTTAACTAACATTCACATTTCTTGGGGACTCACATGAAGGAGAAAGGAGAAAGGGAGGTTCCAATCCCGATAGCGTCCTATAGATTGGGCACTGAGATGACCGCTGTAGTCGCTAGCTACGGTGGTCTGCGAAAAGTATTTTCGATGGCATGCAACTCGTTCCGTAAGAAAACTTCGTGTTTTATGGTATGGCTCTGTATATCACATTTTATTAAAGTGTATTTAACTTAAGGGTTCAATAACGTTCTAGAAAAGGGTGCAAAGAAGAGAAGGAAATTCATTTGCACGCACTAAATCAGGCTCACCGCATAGCGTCGTAGAAACAAACTAAAAGTGGAAGACATGAACGTGGCTATTATGCTGTTAGAGTCGGTGTCAAGCTGAAAAAAAAAAATGTGCGCGAGTGGTATTCACAAGGGTACGTTAAGCGATTCTCACCTCATTTTATTGAAACCAGATCCGAACGGTCAGTTAAACTTAGTTGTGTTAGAAGTTTGTCACATAGGTCTGCTGGAAATGTTTCCAGCAAAGTCATGAATTATCAGGCAACAGAACCATTTTTGTTGGCCATGGGTGCATATAGCGCACTCATTTGTTCTCACGGAATTTTCAGTTCTCACGGAATTTGTCACGCCTGTCACCAAAAAGAAAATACCGCACCTGCCTTGTGGTCACGTCTTCAAAACGGCAAAAGGATACTCATATGCAGGGGGCGCGCACTGTTCGCGCATTCAGTGGCCAGTCCACATTTTGACGAGGTGATAATAAATGGGTCTTAATGAATCCAGCTGTTCGGGTCCATAATGCGCATACAGTTTTGAAATGTCAATGAAAGCGTTAAGTACGCGCTACTTGCTCGCGGCAAACATGCTTCATCCGTCGATTTAAAAGGGAACATGAATCACACGTATTCAACTGTTTCATTGCATATCAAAAGCTGAGAGGTGTTCCAGCTGTTTGTGGGTAGGAGCTGAAGGGGTAGTAGAGAACAACCGCAACGTATGAACTATAGATGAAACCTCCTTGCGGTTAATGACACGCTAAGAGGTGGTAGTGGTTCAAGAAATGCATCAGGTAGACTGAGGACCGAGAAAGTATCAAACCATCTCCCAAAGTAGCCGAAAAATGTCATGGTACTTGGAGTTGGTCCATATTTTTCTTAACGTCGAGTGGCTAGAGGCCCCACGCAAAGAGAACTATACCCCTGATGCTTAGTTACCCCGACACGTCTATCCGACAAATATTCAACTTCATGTGCACCAGCTACTTGAATCTGGTGGACCATTAACGTGAAACAAAACCTCTCTCAAAAAGTTACAAATTTGCTATATTTTCGAGCTCGAGCGGATTGAAGGTGAGGCACGGCGTCTGAGGGCACATTCGTTGTCTGCAAACATGAAATAAACAACCACGATTGCACTGTGACGGTGCTAAAACAGTGAGCTCGACCAATGACAGAAGAACACAGTTTCGCGACCACAAAAGGCATTTGTCCCATTTGGAGCCCTTTGAAGCGGGTGTACCGTGATTTTTCACGTATGGATCCGTTGTACGGCCCCAGCACCCAACAGCAGAACAACGCCACCTGTGGCACGCGTTACCGATGTGTTGCGGCGCCCTGGGGGTCGGATGACGTCACGGGTCCCCTGTCCGACGCGCTGTCCGCCCGTCCGCAGCACGACACGCAGCCGCGTCGGACACGCCACACACCCACTCTGCGTGCCGTGTCCGTGCAGGGCGGCCTCCCCAGCTCCCCCGCAGAGCCGCGCCCCAGCCCCGGTCGTCTCAGAGGAGGCCGTGCGCGGGAGAGCGGGGCCGTGGCCGCCAACAGCCCGTGCACCGCACCGCAAGGTCCCCCGGACCGGCACAGGCGTCTGTTTTTAGAGCACAGACCGCGGGCAGGGCGGCAAAGCAAACAGCCTTGCTGTGTCGCAGACGGAGAGGAGCGGCAGCTCACGGGTTCTGGCGGCCCACGGCGACCCGGCCGGCCACGGAGACGCCTTCGTGTCCCTCTCTGAGAGCGTTATGGGCGCGGCCATTTTGAAGCCGCGGTCGGGCTAATTCGCGGTGTGTTTATCACGGCAGCTTTCACACCCAGCGGCCATTCATCTCTGTCGGCTTGCGTCGATCGCGACGCAGCGACCACAAAAAATCACACGGCGCCCGTGCGCTGTTTACCTTTCAGTGCTTCGTCAAACAGCTGTTTACGCTAACGTCCGTCGCGGTTGCGGCGCCCGTTGCCTCTACAATTACCGTCCAACATTGAGCGCGTCAATTAATTATCACCTGAAGGCGTCTGTTTCATGCTGCAGCGTCGGTGCCGATTGCCCGACTCCGCCCCTCGTCCGCCACTGGCCAATCAGCACGCGCCGCCAGGTAATGAGATGCGGCACCTCCCGCCCGACGACGGCCCGGGCGAGTCCATTTCGGCGGGCGCCGTTCTCTTTCCTGCGCTTCTCCCCGAAATGGACTCGCCCGGGCACTCGGCAGGGCGGCGACTCGTGCGCGGCCGCCAAAATAGCCCGCCGCCGCCGCGCAGGTGTAACCATGGTGACACGACGGCCATCTTGGCGGCGGGCGAAGAATGGGCCGGCGGCGTCATGTTTTAAAGTGCGGCCGGGGCGGCAGTTGGCAGGACGCGGCGCCGCGCTCGCTCCGCCGCCCGGCTTCGGCTTTGATCTGCGGCGCGGCGGCGGACGACGCTGTTTCGCCGGGGGCTGTTTTGGGAGCGGCGCCGCGGTCAGCTCGTCCAGACCGGGTGAGGTCGCGCCGTGACGTCACTCGGCACGCAGCACACGCCCGCGCTGCTGACCCCGAACGGTTCTCCTAGCCGTGCTTCTGTGCGTATGGCGACTCTCCGCTCTTAATGCTTGTAGTCTGCGTCTGGGGTGTCGAGCCCATTGTAGCGTTCATGTGTGCTCGTCCGTGAGCGCTTTTATCGCCCTGCTCCACTTAAGCTGGCACTGTCCCTCGCCAGTCGTGGCTGTGATCCCCTCGCCCGTATGAATTAATTTTGTTGAAGCTAGCCTTTGATGGTGCAAGTGTGCGCTCACCTTGAACGAACCAGAGCGTGTTTCAAACGCACTTGTCAACTGGGAGTGGGTTGTGCTGCCAGTTCCTTCAAATCACAGCAGAGGGCTGGTGCCTGGGAGTAATAGTTTATTACTTGCCGTTGTTGGCAAATGAAGAGCATTATGAAAGATAGTCAGAACAAACACTAACAAAAGCCCGATAGTTCTGCAGTGTTCGCAACCTTACGCTCAAGTGAAATTAACGTCATGTTGCTACTTAAAATGAAAACATTCAGCACTGTTTTAGATGATCTCAGCGAAAGCCGATTTTTCAAATAACAGCATCGGTAATGTGATGATTTAAGGTGATTTTGTTGTGTGTCGTAATTACGATTCTTTTGAGTGGTGTGCTTTCACTCGGTTCCAAAATAAACTTATGCGCCGACCTGAAGCCTTCAAAAGTGTGTTTGTGAGTAGCATGATAGTTTTGGAGTAAGTAGGCAATATGTAAATTTTGCAGTCGCTTCTTACCAATTGAAGTTACTGGTTTGACTCAGGCTGCTTTGTTTTAGCTGATCACACCAATTTTGAAATTTTATTACTTATCAACCAACGAAAAACCTACAGTGCTATTTGGTTTGTGGGTCTAGAGCTGTTGGACTCTAAGCTGCGAGAGGATGTCCAGTAGGTTAGCGATACTGGCTTTCAAACAGTGCTGTACTCGCATATTCTCAGATGGATTGCTGCAGACATGCAGGCGACAAAAATCGACTATTTCTGGCATAGACTGTATCTCATACTTTCGTACTGGTTCGTGCAACATATGATACAGATACATTTACAAGGATAAGCTCAAGAGATGTGGTTTGGTGAAACCCGAGCGAGCACGCAGAAAGGACATTTAACACGCGTCCGGGCAGCCGGTTGAATACCCTTCGCTCAGGTGGAGGTCAACTTGATCCCCCTGAGAATTTAGAAACTAAGAAAGCTTGAGACACCAGATTCACAGTGTGTGCTCGTCTGAACGCAGTCTCACTTATTTCAGAACTTGAGGTTCCAAGTCTATGACCTCCGGGTTAAATAAGGTCAAACAAGGACAAAATTCAGATTTGTTTAAAGATTCGATCCGCACCCTTTGAATGGCTGGATTTCTGGGATCAGAGCTCACGCTAGGCAGTGCTTGTTGTGTGAGCCCTGACCCCTACCACCCGATCGCGCAATTCCATGTCAACGGCAGAATTTGGTGCCGAAAGCTTAACGTACCGGAATACTCAGCACGGTCCGTCCTGCCCTCTGACGCCAAATGGCCTTCAGTGCGACCGCTGCCACCGGCCGCAGGCCATACCTGTCAGGGGCAAATAGCGGGCGCCTTAAAGCGACTCGAATCCACCCCGCCACGGGCGGGTGAATCGAGAGGCAGGCGCTCTAACCAACTGAGCCACCGGGACGGACAAATATTGGTATCTAGTGCCCCCCGATCTTCTCAGGCAGCCACCGTGAACCTAGATGCTTGTTTCAAGCAAAATGTCACTGGTGCTTATTCATTGTCGATGACATTGTGTGAAGTCATGAAGGTCATGGTGAACAGTCATACAAGACTGCATTAATCCTTGCATTTGGATACACGCCAAGGATTGCGTTGGGCAGTATGTTCTTCAAAATAAAAGGTTGGTCTGGGTCATTTTAGTTCTGTACCTATTCTTACCTTTAAGAAGTCCATAAAATATAATAATGTGGTTCCTGTAATCAATGAATTCAAAATGAGCACCAGAAACTACCTCATATAGCAAGCTCTAGAGTAAGAAAGCATGTTGATTTTGACCTTGGTTTGACCTTTGTACCTTACCCTGGGTCAATTAAATTTGCTAATTCAGTTGTTGTGTTGCCTAGGAAACTATCACAGTTTATGACTTCGTCTAAATCTCTGTCGTTGCATCAGTTTGAACAATTCCCTAGACTTTGCCCTCACTGAATCCATGGCCCGACTTCAACCTGCCGTAGGTCAGTGACCTTGCAAGGTACAACTACATTTTTGATACTTGTCGACCTGCTATTCAATCGCTTACAGCTATGCAAAATCTGGAGCGGTTTCGCTGCGCCGTTTATGAAATCATCCATGAAAAAACCTTCAAGGGAGGGGGCAAGTTGACCCCCACCAGAGCGCGTGTCAGCCTGATATGACCCTTACAAATGTCCTATTTAATCTTCTTAACCTTTGCATGAACCACCAAATGACGCCCCATTCATCTCACCAGCCCTTTCCCCGCCCCGCCCCGCCACATACCCCTCCCCCCGCCACGGCGAAGTTGGGGCATGGATCAGCATCAGTGCGAGTTTTTGAGAGGTAAGTCCATACTTGTCTGGAATATCTATTTTGAGAGATTCCAGGCATAGAAGGCGTTTTCAACTACCAATGCTTACTCGGATCAATGGCAATGTCAGTTTGGTATGTCCAAAAGCCAGTGTCCATGCAGTTGACACCAAAACGATTTTTCCACTAGTCCAGTACTTTTCGAGTAAAGACGGGACAAGAAAGTGCCACTAAACTGGTACTTCATTCTGCTGTATACCGCTTGGCGAATGCTAAGCAAGCTCCTCCGAAGGTCCGAAACGACCAGAGTCCTTCCAACGGCCGGGGACGAAGCCAAAAAGCCCTTGTGAGGTCTTTCGGAACAATCATGAATAATAATATATGTTATTTGGCGTCCTTGACAATGTATCCCAGGTGACCAGGGTCCTTCCACCACTAGCACTGGCGTCTACTACTGCTAACGTGCCTGAGGGCATATATATATATAGGCATGTGTGTATGCATCCCGTTACGATAAATAATGTAGAAGGTAACCCTTTGAAGGCAAGTCACATTGACAGCCTATTTCATAAAACTATGCCATGATCTAAGCTGATGCGGTTGGTGTAGCTTCCAGTACTGCTCAGATTTTGCGCGGCAGTGAAGAGTCGCCAACTTGATTATTGTGTTCTACAAAACTTCGCACCTCACTCGCTACACACCTAGTGCGGACAAACCAATAAAGGCCGCGCCATCGTACCAGAGTCCCATCGCAGACATGTCCGTATCACCAGCTACAGCAATGTAGTATATTCCTCAAAGAAATAGTGTCGAAAAAATGCGTCAGCAGCGCTAACACATATTTCATATGTGTCAAGTGAATTAGAATACCAGGACGCCCAGCAGTCCAGAACGTAATGCGTGGCAGCTATGGGCTGTGAGAGCTCCTTTTGAAAATAGCATTTTCCAAGTGACGTGGGAGTCCCGTAGCCAATCATCGTTCACGACGCGTCTGTGAACGCTAGCACGTCGTAAAATTATTGTAATTCGAACACTCCTCACATTTACTTCTTTCCATGTTTTTCATCCGATCAGACCAACATGGCGAGGCTGGATATCCTAAGTGATAGGATCCGGGCGCTTCTGGAATTCCAAAAACATGGAATTGACTTTAAAAAAATGTTAGATGTCTTGAATACCAAAAGGACTCAGGACCTCAGCTGTGAGAGCAGGTCTTCAGTCCTACTTCAAATATACCCGTCGCGCTCATGTGCTGCAACTTTCACTGCTGCATGTGTGCAACTGATTGGGGAGGGCGGGGGGGGGGGGGGGCTATGGGAGCGGAAAAGTCCTCATTTTTCACAAAAGCCGTTTTCACGGTTTGCTAATGCACTGAAAAGTTTAAAAATCTTTTATAAGGTTTCCACGAAATTTAGTATATACTTATTACTCTGACAACGGGAATGCCGCATTCACGCAATCCCATTAACATGCAATAAGTAACCCACATGTATCCAACTAAAAAGTTTGTTTTACCAAACAAGACCCTTAATAGACATTTCTTCAGTCCATGCCTTTAGTTCAACCAATTTCTAGGAAAATCATATCGCTCGGCATCAGCCACGTGCATCGTGTCGAGGTCAACGGCGTTGGCTAACGAATAGCCCACTGTCGTTTATAACGGTCCTGTGTGAAGCAAGGCGGGCTTTGAGGCATGGGCGCCATATGACCAACACAGTCGGCGCGCCCCAAAGCCCAAATAATCATCACCATCACGCGGGCTTTGAGGCTCATTTCATTCAAGGGTCATTCATTTTTGATCATGTGGAGGTGTGTAAGCCCTGTAAGCTCTGTAAGTAGCGTAAGCAAGCTCTGTACGTATTGTAAGCTCTGTAAGTATTGCATACCCATTAACAGGAACGATACAAGGATATATGAGTTTGTTTTGCCGCGTCCGCGCCGGAGATGGCGCCGAATTCTTAACGTAACTTTTAAAAAATTGGAAGGAAGGGATCTGGCACCATACATGTCCCTACAAGTATAATCTTGCCCATAGCCAATTAACCGCCATTTTATCAAATTATGTCTTTTCACAAACATATTTTAAATCTCTGCAAAACATCGCTAGCAGAAAATATCTGATAAAAGTTTGTGATTAGAAAATAAACGCAGAAATTTTCTGTAAAGTTTTGAAAAGTTGTGGAATGCAATCCTTTGGGAAAAGGGCTAAAATCATCGCCTTTAAATTTTGCTCGTAGAACGCGTGTGCTGTCACGCTTCTGATTTAAAATCTGGTTTTCAGAGAAGTTTGCCCCCCAGATGCCCGTTTGATTCATGCAATCCTGATTTGTCCTCGCCCAATATCAGAGACGTGATTACACCCATGTGTTGTTTAAGCCCATGTCAGGACAGCGCGTAATACGAGCATATTAGAAATCAATGGCGCAATGCAAAATTTCAGGGGATGCAGCTACGCATCCCGCAATGTAAAGTTTCCAAGACTGGATGCACGTCAACGCATGCTATGAGGGAAGCTCATAATCACTCGTCACCCAGCAAAACTGCGTGAATATTCTTACCAAGGCAGAGGGAGCTTATTATCAGATACACGTCCGCCCATCAGCACCTCATGAGGCCGAAATTTGCTCAGATCGGGAGACCGGGCAGACACGAGACGCGGGGCAGGCGTTGCATAAATGCGGGAGCGGATCCATGGTATGTGTGGGGGGGGGGGGGGGGGGGCGCATGGGCCCTGGCCCCTCACCCAAAGATCCTCCCATTTCAGGCATGAAACCTTCATTCCGGAACCCCATAACTGTGTCTATTAACAAAATCCCGGATTGGCCAATGCGTCAAAGGGGCATCAAAATCTTCGGCTTTTGGGCACCATAAGCTATGTTTTCAAGAGGTTCCAAATGCGAGGAATCCATTCAAAGCACCCCGAGCTTTCATTTTCAATGAGCACCAAATTCCAGGACACCATAGTGTGTGCCTCCCACCCTGGCGAAAACCTGGATAGTTCCCTTCCGTGAAAGGACAACAAAAACCTTTATTTCGGGGCCTTTATTTCCACGGCCTCCACAAAGAGCCCCAAAGCCTTCATTTTTGAAAGGCACCAAATTTCAGAGGCACCGCAATCTCCGTGTCCTCGGGTCCTTCGGTCACGGGACATCAAAACCTACATTTTGGGGCACAGAAACACAGAAACCTTTATTTTGAAAACAAAGTTTTCGGTGACACCCAAGCCCACCAATCGTCAAATCCTAGCGGGCCCTTTGAGGAGCCCACAAAATCTTATTTCCAATAGGCTCCAAAATTCAGGGGCACCACAATGCGCATGCCTTCAGCCCTGACGAGATCCTGGACCGGCCCCCGGTTAAGTGCGCCAAATACCTTTGTTTTTGGGCATGTTAAGCTTTATTTTGAAGAGACACTGAAATCAAGGAGACACCCCAAATGGCTCCAAAACCATAATCTTTATTACCAAACAAGCTCAAAGGGTGCCACCGTTAGGCCTCGAATGACACGGAATGCATCCGAATGAATGAACAAAAGAACGACGGAATAAATGGATAAATGAATGCATGAATAGACGCATAAATGCATAACAAAATAATTGGATAACCACGATTGAGGACGTCTGGCTTTAGTCGGGACCCTCTTAACAATAAAAGGAGATTTGAGAAAAGATGATGCAACTGCTCATGCTCAAAATGAGGCTGGAAAAAACCCTGTGCCGGTCATGGGCCCCAGTACCGAACGGGGCATCCTTCGCCCAATTTCCAGCGACAGATTAGCCGATTTGGGGCCGCTGTGCCAATTATTGAACTATCTGCGCCGTTAAGAGATACTCTTGCGTCAGTGAGGGCACCTGCGCCAGATGATTCGGCCAGAGGGTATCCGCTCAGGGATGGAGCCGGTATATGATGCGTCCCTTTAAGAGCCCCAGATTGACGAAGAGCTCCGTTCCCCGCATTGCCAGAATGGTGGCAGCTGGGGATAATGCGTTGAAAAGTAGCGGCCATTCACCTCCAGACCGGGAAATTTCCCCTTTGCCATTTCGGGGTGGATACCTTAAACGAATTCGCGGTTTCAGTAACACGAACAATAGTCTACTCCATTGCTTTAAGAGTTCGTGGTACTGTTGACGTGCTAATCCATTCAGAGTACTAACCTGCAAATTGCGCAGGTTATTGCTACTTTCTGATGCGTGGTCACTTTCGCCCGCTCGTTTCTAAAGCTGGGTGTTAGCTGCGGGGATCCAATACCCCCGCAGCCCATGGGGGGCTGCCACGCTGGCGCCACTGTTCTTTCTCCTGGACTGCGAGCGCGCATGCGCAAAATTATGCGTTTTTTCGCTGATGAATTCTCAAAAAGGATGAACATCCCCGAGCAAACATGGGTTGTGCGCACATTAATGCAAATTTTTGACTCCGTCTCGGCCTGCGCTGCTGCTCAATCCACGGCACATCACGATGTCTTTGTATGGCCCAGAGAAATTCAGCAACGCCTTTGACTGTCTGGGGATCGGATCAGGCCAGTGAAGATAGTGAGAAGAATTATCGCCCCCCGTAGGCCATTTTATTTTACCACCGCGCTTGACTACTGACAAAGAGTGAAAAGTCATTGAAAACTTTAGTTGGACAATGCACTGAGATTCCTCGCAATTAGGCAGGTGCATGTGCAAGGCAACTTCAAAAGCCGTCTTTACAAAGGATTACCACATAAAGCGTTTTTGAAACCTTTTAAAAACGCTTCAGCGCTTATTTTGTAATTTCGCACCTTTTGTCAGCAATTTCCGACTAGAAATGTTTGGCAGTGATTTAGAAGGAGGTTTGTAAAGATGCATAACTTGATAAAATTGCGGTTTGCTGGCTATGAGCAAGATCACGTCATTGTGGACAGACATGGCGCTAGATCTCTTCCTAACAAAGCTTTTCAAGCTTATTTAAAGCATTCCGTAGCATCTCTGACCCAGACGCGACAAAACAGACCCCTATATTCTTGCAGCGTCCCTGCTCATAGATATATGCAGTACCTACAGAGCTTACTTATTGAACTTAAAGAGCTTACTCAAAGCATTTACAGAACTTACAGCGTTTACACACTTTAACACTATCCAAGATGAATGATGCTGAATGGAATGATTTTCAAAGCCCACCTTGCTCCACAAGTACCGACGTGAACAAAAATGGGGCAGCCGGCATCCTACGCCCTCAACGCACATTGCTGGTTGCCAGGCCATTTTCCTAGTACTCGGTTAAACTGAAGGCATTGGCTGAAGAAGTGCTTATAAACGGCCGTGTTAAATATAGCAAACCTATGGCCACAATTACCACAACATAACGCTTATTGCCACAGTTCAGAGTCTCCAGCCAGAAATCCAACAGTTTGGTCATTTTAAGTTTCTGTCGTAGCATGAGGCTCATGGAGTAATATAGTTTTAGTGTGCGCGTTTATTGGTTATAAGAGTTGGGCAATTTTTAAAAGAAGTTTTTTATGTGTTTCATTAATGTTTCTTTCATGAATCGACAAAGCTCTTCGGGCTTACCATGTCACATCTGCTCCACATTTGCATTTGGTTAAAGCTAGGTTATACTGTGAGATAAGTAGGTGTATCTTGAGTTTTGAGGTTGGTGGCTGAATGCTTTGGTTGATAAGAAAAGCCTCTGGTTATCTTCTTGTAAGTTGCATGGTTTAGTAGGCAACAGTTAAGTGATACATTCAGGTTTAAGGTATTCCGTAGCATGACAGATTCTAAAACGTAGTCACTTTACGGTAGGCTATTTAGGCATTTGGGTTAACTTTTCATTGTGTTACAGTCTTCTGTCTGCATTCCAGTTCAGGTAGTATTAAGTGAGTACCAATTGTGCTGTGTAGCTTTTCTGCGGCCAGAAATAGGTAGGCCATAGTGTTTCGGAGCTAGCAGAAGGCAGAGTAAGGTTATCTTAAGTTTGAGTTGCAACCAGTTTGCCAAATAGGAATCTCAGTAGTTAACGAGCCGGTTTTTAAGGTAGTCTAACGCAGATAAAAGTTATGAAAGCAGTAAAGCAAAACAAAATGCGAAAACGCAAAAAATGTAACGAACAAAAAGCATGCAAACAATGAGTGCTATCACTACTAGGACTAGAAAGTATGGGTGCAGGCGTGAGTTGGTTGGCCAGGAGATCTCTTCTCTGAAAGAGGAGCTAGAGAAGGTGCAGTATGCCAAGAACCTACGAGTGAAAATGTAATTCAGAGGGAAGAGTTGCAGATTTTTAAGGACAAGCACGATTGCTTAGATTTCAGTAAGACTGAATAGTTGGCCTTGGTGTCAACCGAATGTGGTGAGCTGAAGAGAGAGGTTTCAGTCATCTGTGTGGAGCTCCAGAGCATTGAGGTTAGGTTAGGTAAGGTTAGGCACGAGAGGCATGAGGAAAATAGGCCAAATTTAGGTCTCGATGGTGGAAGTGAAGGGAAATCCACTCGCAAAGGTGAAGGGTGGTATGTAGTACGGAAAGGATTGAGACCTAAACGTCCAAATATGGAGAATGCTGCTGTGCCTGTGTGTAATAGCTCTGAGGCACTGCAGAATGATCCCAGCAGCGAGGTAGGACAGAAACTGGTGGCAAAGCAGGGGTGTGATTGTAGGGGATTCTGTAGTGAGAAGTCCAGATGGGGTGCTCTGTGAAGGCAGGAAAGGAAGGAGACGTTTAACAAAGCCTGGAACCGAGGCCAAGTACCTGGTGCCAGTGGTGGTACAGGTCACCAGTGAAAACCACACCAATGCAGTGATCGTGCAGGAGAAAATAAACAACAAAGGGCGAGAGAAGAGCGAGAAGGTGATGAGGGATTTTTGGCGCTTTTGGCCACTCTACAGCATAGCAAAGGTAGCAAGATAGCAGTAGGCATTTTGGCGAGGATCGAAGCACTTCCAGAGTGGAGTTCCAGGGCACTGGTAGCCAACGCCAGAGGAGAAGAACTTTGTGATAAGCCTGGCATCACGTTTGTGGACGAGTAGGATAGGATTTTAAATTCTAGAGGCCTGTATCAGAGGGATGGACTCCATTTCTGTAAAAAGCCTGCAAGCGCTGAGTAGGGTGAACGAACATGTTCTCCAGGGAAATTAGTTTTTTGGGATGGGAGGGCAAACATAGAAGCATAGGGAATAATAACTCAAAATTGCTTAACAGTCAGCCAAAACGAAGTGTACGAAAACTTAGGTGCTTCTGTGCAAATACAAAAATTATTTGGAATAAGTTTGGCGAGTTCCATACTCACATGCTAGAAGAAAATTTAGGCCCGATGGGTATCACGGAAACCTAAACCAGTGATCCCTTGTTGGGAACATTTCACAGGAGTTTGAAGTCTCTGGCTACAAAATATTTACTTTTCATAGAAGAGCGAAAAAGAGATGAAGTACTATTCTATGTAGGGCAGAGATTATAAGGTGAAATTGTGAGAGGCATAAAGAAAAGCGACAATGTAGAGTCCCTTTGAATCGATTTGATGATGCCGAAGGGCGAAAAATTACGTGTTGGAACTTCTTATAGGCCTACGAATTGTTGTCAGGATATAGACACAGATATGTGAAGAAATCGGCCGAGGTGTGAGTGGAAAATGTTTGATGCTTGGAGATTTTAACAACGCAGGCTGGGGCGTAATCATACTCTTATTCCATTTTTTCGAGGGGAAATTTGAAGAGCTTACAGCCTTTCTTGCGGGCTTCCAATGGGAAGATACTCTGACTGGACTCACCGCACATCAAATGTGGGAAGAGTTCAAGGATATTTTATAAGAAGGCCAGGACAGGTTGATTTCTTTTAAGACAATGCGAGAAAATAGCTCAAAGAAGCCCTATGGCTGGCGCCGTGATGGCAGTGAGGTAGGCGGCATATGATAGGCAAAAAGTGCAGGACACAAAAAACGGTATATACGACTATCACAAACATCTAAAGAAGAAAATCAAGGTAGCCAAAAGATCATCAGAAATACAGCTAACAGAGAATTGCCCTGGTGATGTTCAGAAATTGCTCGGCTACTACGGATTCCAAATATCAAAGATCCTATATCGGCCCTCCCCCCCCCCCCCGAGGAAGATAGAAACTCAGGAGTTGAAAACGGGGATATTGTAAATGCTCTTAGTAGGCAGTTTTCTTCAGTTTTTACGAAGGAGTCCACGTATGATCTCCCTGGTAATAGGCGAAATCTCACACAAGGCGGTCTTGAGCATTTAACGGCGACCGAGTGTATGGTAAGGACACTATGGTAAGTGATGACTTGAAGAAATTAAGGTTTATAAGGCGGCCGGACGTGACCAGATTTATGCTTGAGTGCCGAGTGAATAAGCTAGTGCTTTAGTCTATCCTCTTATGCTAATATCTGATAGGTCATCGGGTTTTTCGGAAGTACTTGAGGACTGGCGCAATGCCAATGTAGTACCGATGTTAAAGAAGAGGACCAAAATGAGTCAGCAACTACAGGCCGGTCAGTCTTACTTCACTGGTAGGTAAGATCTTAGAGAATTTAACTGAGCTTAGCATTCTGTTACATTTAGATAGGCATCAGTTGATAAATAGTGGTTCGCATGGCTCTCTCTCTGGTAGGTCCTGCTTGATAAGTCCTCTGGGGATCATAGAGCGTGTTACTGGCCAGGTAGCTGAAGCCAATAGTTAAAATGCTGTTTTTCTGTATTTTAGTCAGGCGTTTGATAAGATGCCAGACCAGCTTCTCTTACATCAGTCAAAATTGCATAACGCTGAGGGAAAACTCTTGGCTGGGTAGGGGCTTAGCTGCAAGACAAAAAAACAGAGGGTAGTGCTCAGTGGCACTAAATCTCAGTGGGAGCTAATAGAGAGTAGGGCTCCACAGGGGTCGGTGCTTGGTCCTTTGCTCTTTATTGTTTTAGTGAATGATAATGAGATAGGATAAGAAGGTATGGTACCTAAATTTGCTGGCAATATTAAATTGATCGGGATGTCGAGAAAATGCAGACCACGTAAAACTTGACGGAGAGAAAGTAGTGAACCATGCTTCTCCGTGGCAGATGTCACTTTGTCATTTTATTCGGGAGTTGGACCAGATCGAGAGAGAAAATGACTTGGGGCTTATCATTTCCATATATTTAGAGGCTGAAAGGCAATGTGGCGCTGCTGGGAACAAGGCACTTTCGATGCTATACTTATTAGCTTATTAGCTTATTAACAAGAACGCTCATTACAAGAGTAGGTATGATGTCAAAAAGCCGTTCTTAGCTTATGTCAGATCACACCTAGAGAGCTGCGTACAGGCTTGGTCCTCAGGCTTTCAAAAATATGTAGATAGGCTGGAGAAAGGATAGGCTTAAGGCCTTGTATTTGTATTTATTGAAACATCGTAGACTTAGAGGGAATCTAATAAAGATATCCAAGGCTATGAAAACGATATCCGAACGAGGTATTCAAGATTACAAGTTATATCTACAAGTAGCACTGAAAATTAGGCCGAGACTTAGAGGAAACCAGTTCAATCAGCAAAATGTAGGCGTAGAACTATGACGAGGTAGATGCTATTTATTCACAGAGTAGCAAATCATTGGAATTGACTGCCAAATGAGGTTGTAGGGAATACCTCTCTAGCAACATTCAAAGATCGTTTGGACAAGCTCTGTCGGCCTTAATAGTACATTTTAAGCTAATTTCAGACAGGTCAGATGGTGAGATTAGTGCGAGGGACGTTTGCAGAACCTGGGGTAGGCCATCGTTAATGTGTCCTTTTGGCTCCTTGTTGGCCTGATGCTTTCGTGTCGTTATATCTTATTTTTAATACTTAGATACATGTGGTTTACCTTTTGTATGTTAATGGAATTGCATGAAAACAATATTTTCCTTGTCAGAGGGCTTAGTGTGCAGCAAAATTTCATAAACAAACTTTTTAAAAAACCCTAATAAAATGTTTCATTGTATGAATCCGTTGTGAAAACGGCTGATGCTAAATGGATGTGTCAACTGTCGGACGAGTATAATTCCAGTAAATTTGTCGCTGATGCACACATATGCAACCGAATATGAATGTAAGAATACAATGGCATATAAGTCGTTCTGCTTCGGCGATATGGACAAAAATTGTCAATGGTACTGATAATTATGTTTTGCAGCTCAATGCCCAATGGGTCAATATATCAACATGTCGGTAATCTACATGTGCACCTAGCTGAGAATAAGTCATTTAAGTCATCTTTTTAGGGTGCGCAAAACATTTTGCTACTCCTTCGATGATAGCTAAAGTAAAAATGCATGTTCACCAACACAAGACTGTGCGTGCCTCTGACCTCGTGAATGGTACTGACGTAACCAAACCGATACAACATGCAAAAGATAGGGTCAGATGGTTACTGAAAATTTTCGCAAGAAGTCGGTTAGAATCGTCATGCATTGGTTTCGAAATGCATCAGTTATTCTAAACACTCACATGCATAGAAACAACGGAAGCTGGGGAAAGAGATGAAAGGTGGCAGCACGTCAGCTACGTTCTTCTTCTGGGGAACCTCAGGACCATTTATATTTGGTAATAGCACTAAGTACTGCCACTGTATCACCTTCAATATATTACAATGACAAGCGTTTTATTATTTACGAGTACAAATCCCACTGTCAACGCTTTGTAACAGCACCACATTTCACCCTTTCGTGGTAACCCAAAAATCTATCCCGAGTCCGCAGCAACTGCAACTGTCGCAACCACCGTCGTCATAACAATGACAGATCTGCTGAGTGTCGTTGTTAGCTGTTACGGGTTAGGGGTCCACTTTTTGGCTGTTTTAACCCCAAAATTGAGGGCCCGTGGGATTCAAAATGGCTCCCCTCCTGGTATAAATGATGTCAGTAAAAATGAACGCCTCTTATTGGCGTAGCGGGCAGTAAGGGCCAGCTACTGATAAACAGTCTGCAAATGCCTACCGGAAAAAGAGAAACCGGCTTGGAGATGATGGGTGCGCAAAAGGACCTAGACAATATAAAATGAGAGGAGACAAGACAAAAGGAGGAGTTTTATTTGAGCTGCTTGGACCATGCCATTTGAGCCATGTCCCGCGGTGCCCATACCTATCCGTTCATTCCAGTTATCGACCATCACCGCTAGCTTGGCTGACATCTCTTGCTCCGGATTAGCAGCAGCTTAAACCATTCATAGTTAGATTTCGTTGGCAACGTCGATGCTTGGCCGTCGACCTGGCACCGATGGCAGCCGACGCACGGAAATGAGCGCGCGCGGGCGCATGGGTGAAGAGATCTAATATTTTCTGTAGTTCCTTAGTTTTATGTGATATTTAGCAAGTCTTTATCAACTGATTGCCCAGCATGAAGTTGAAGAAAAGATCTAAGGAAATTGCTGCATTTTAATGTGAATTATTCCCAGCCAATGTAAAAACCTCTTTAAAGGGTCCTTTAAAGCGATTCTTCTTTTCAAAGGACAAAGCCCATTTTCCATTTAGGAAGGAAATGAAGGATTTTGTTCGAGGGATATTCCCATTCAAAATTTGCATTTTAATGTCGGTAAAAACCTTAGTCGACGATAACATTTTTACCCCATGCTCGGGAAACGACCATTCATCGAACACAAATAAGTAAAGACAATCCCAGTCCTTTAGGAATGAATCCACGACAGCCTAAAACCACAAAGGTACGATTCTCAGAGTTGCTACATCTGGTGCCCTGCAGCAGCACGGCTTCGTCTTTTGTATTCACAATCCAAATGTCTTTACGAGCCAAACGTGCCTGTTATCGTCGGCTTGATTTTCGTGCCACCTGCCGTGAAAACGCCATTCACCGCCTGCCATTCTTCCTTACTTCAAATTAAAAAACGCATATTTTGAACGGCGTTAGATAGAGAACCTCGTCACCAAGTCTGGAAAAGCTAGACCGATTGTAGCTACTGTTATGGGTGGAAGAGCGCATTTTTCTAGATATAGTGTTGGGCTAGGAGCAATATTATACCACTGCGTTGACTTTTGATGGCCATTTTGATGGTTTGGTCAAATTTCCCCCGTTTTTCAAAGTAACATGATGAACGTGTATCCGGCCTTGTTGGCCATGCCTATCAAGCAAAGATGAGGCTGCACTTTTCAGGACTGAAAGTCCTCCAACATGAGTGATCATCTCGAGGCTATTCTACGAATCCGTATATAGCCTATAGAATGTCAAATTTAACATCGTTAACACACAAAAAAGTGATAGACAGGCATGCAGTGACCCAGGGGTTCGCGGCGCACTCCATGACACCGAGAACGTCGCCAGGCCCTGGAAGGCCGGAGAATACGGAAGATAGTCAGCAGGCCCTGGAAAGCCGGAAAATATAAAACAACAGTCATCAGGTCCTAAAAAGGCGAAGAACTGATGGTGTCTGAGGTCCTGGACGCCCTGCGTGCTCCTAAACCAGTCGAAGGGAAGCACTTCCACCTTCCAGGGTACACAAAGCCAACCAAATACCTTACAGGGGACGTGCGTGGCGAGAACCGGCTCGGAAGCTGGTCAGAGAACACAGCAGCATTTGAAAAAAAAAACGTCAAGGTAGACCCAGCCTCCCGGAAATTTCAGGATGCCACGAAAGATAGGTGTAAGACTAAAATACCAAAATAGCCAGCTGGCTATTGATAGGTTCAAGCACCCCGAGATCATCAGGGGGGGGGGGGGGCGCTGGACATCAGAGGGCACCGAGACATTGGTGGATGCTGTGCAGCGCCTTAACCCCACGTGTCAGCGAAGCAGTAGCGTGGCGCTAATCACAATATCATACCTCGCTGAGATGATCAGTGAAAGTCCATGGAGCGGACAAGGAGCTCGAACAGGCTACCCAAGGTTTTCGGGAGCGTGAAGTAAAGATTGCGATAGAATGCAAGGTTGCATGCGTCAACCACTTTGTTAGTCATCTTCACTGAGTTTGTGGAGAGGGTCGTTTATTCCGGAAACGAATGCTATTTCAAAAAGCACATTCCGTATTAAAAAATCTCAACACGGCGCACATTATTGCGTATGTGCCTTGTACGGCATATCGTTTTGTTCTAGAGCACCGCCATGATTCATCACCATCAGATCACAATTGCTTCTCGATGAACACGTATTAGGCATCAATCCTTGCAGAATTATTAAAGCGTAAGGAAAAAATTCACTGCAAAGTAAATGCGTGGGTTCTAGTGCTGTTTAGCAAAGTTGTCACTACATAGCACTTCCATAACACTTGCACAAAACAAGCTACGTTACAGGTTTTCCACAAAGCACGTTTTCACCAATGATTTTCCGTGGTTTATTTTGATTACGGTCCATGCCCGCAGGCTCATTGAGTCTCGCTTAACCTAGGAGACTGTTTTCTACGTGAGCGGCCTGGCCTGCCCCGTCCGATCACCATGCTCTCCACGATCTTTGTGAACATTGATTGCAGGCTTATGCCGCTTTCAGCAACGATGATCCCCACAATCCCACGAAAACTTGTGTTACATGGATCGTCAGACATTTCCATCCCAGCTGTTTTGATCGGACCGGTTTCCCTGCACAATTACGATGTCATTACAATTTCGCCCATACCATTCGATCACCACGCCAAAGTTAACATTTTTGCTCCGGGGAAAAGTTGCAGAACACCGCCTAAAGCTTGATCCAAATCTCAACGGCCTGGCAGCCCAGCAGCGCGAAACTCACCAATCTGGCGGGGGAAACCGGACGATCGCATTGGCCGAGGTGTGGGTCGGTGTGTGTGCACACTGTAGACCTTTGGAGACGCTTCCGAGCGTCGAACCAGCACAACTGAAGACGTAGAGCCAAGTGTATGCTGTAGACCAATGCACCGGCTAAAGCTCACTGACAGATCCAAGACACTGTTGGATCCAGTCGTGCATCAGTAATCTTCCGAAAAACTGCCGATGTCACCCTTCCAAAAACGATCACTGATAAAAAATTTTTGGTCTGAGCCATGGATGATTGGGCTATGAAAATGACGGAGGCGCT